>NC_091828.1:127277500-128477500 GCF_038994185.2 Dermacentor albipictus
ATGCTTATAGCGGATGAGATGCGTTGAAAAAGAAAGCGTCTTGTGGAGCGAGGCCTTTATTAACAAAGTTTACATAGAAGCTCATGGCTCTAGGAGTGCATAATACCCTGAAAGAGATGTGGGAAGCACAATGCCTCTCACAACTCAATAGGCTCGCACTCACAAAACCAGGTAGAGATCTGCTCGAAAAGATCCATATTAATCTGCCTTATACGATAGACCAAAGGGAAGAGGTACCATGTGATGTGAGGAGACGCATCAACGTGTACCCCATTCCGCGGAACATGCATCCCGTATATAACATCGAAAGAAGAAAAGCAAGAGGGGAAGCCCTGCAGAAGAAATGGGACGAGCAACCTAACACCCTTTATGTGGACGCCGCAGGGCCAAAGAATGGAGTGATGACTATTGTGGTCTCAACGCCTTCAGGATCGATGGTGAATTGCGCCTCGATGAAAACTTCCAACCCCACTCACGCAGAGGAAGCAGCTATTGCATTAGCTATAGCATCTAACCCCAACGCCGATGTGCTCACTGACTCCCAGAACGCCTGTCGCAGCCTCAATAACGGATTAATTCACAGGTCAGGGTTGTCATTGCTGACTAAGCATCCACCCAGCCAAGCCTCTGTCATCTGGTTTCCCGGTCACCTGGAACTACCAGGAGGAAACGAAGCCGCTCACAGGCATGCCCGAGCTCTTCTATACCGGGCGTCTCCCCCTGATGACCTTGAAGAGTGCTGGGACCTAACTGCTTTAGCAGTGTATGCTGACATTCTCGCACCATACAGAACAGCCAGGAAGGAGTACCCGACACCACATAAATCCCTCAATAAGTTGCAAGAGAACACTCTTAGGAGGCTACAAACTAATACATACCCAACGCCAGCTAAGTTACACCAATGGTACCCTACACTATACTCCCCGCAATGCCCGCACTGTGGAGCGGTAGCTAACCTCTACCACATGGTGTGGGCTTGCCAGTTTAATCCCATAGTTGACCCCATCCCAAATCCCTCAAAAGAGCAGTGGGAGGCTATTCTGCTCAGCGATGATCCTGACCGTCAGCACTGGCTGGTGGGGAGGGCCAGCGCAGCAGCAGTAACCAGTGGGCTACCGGAATAGGCGGCCCACCCACGAGTTCTACGAATATCCTGTAAATAAAGATGTTTTCAATCAATCAATCAATACATAAAAGCTGACGACGACAATGACGACGACAATTATTATTATTATTATTATTATTATTATTATTATTATTATTATTATTATTATTATTATTATTATTATTATTATTATTATTATTATTATTATTATTATTATTATTATTATTATTATTATTATTACAGTGGACGATACATTTATGCACAACCATCAAGTAATACCTGCAGACTGCGAAATATATTCTAAGGAAAGTTAGTTGGTGAACCCTATTCGCAACATGTGGCGACCATCCAGGGGAACAGGCCAGACGACGCAAGCTTCGGAAAAAAGCGCACAACCAGTGACGCGGACGGCCTGGAACTCATGAAGTCATGTCTCGAATACGCCTGGAATCCGGCAGACGGCGTGCAGGACGTCCTATCCTTCTTGCAACACTTCAACCTGGACCTGCGCCGCATGGCGGACGATCCCGCCGAGGAGCCGCTTCACCGCATGATGCAGCTTTCCTTCGACTACGGCGTCGGCGCACCGGTTTCCTTCTCACGGAAGTACGACGTCACTGCAGAAGCACCTGCTCCGTTCGCACTGGAAGTAAGTATTTCTTTTCGAAGGTCTCAGAATTCGTCGCTATGCAAATTGAAATCGAAAAAATCCCCACATTTAAGTTACCCCTTGAATCCTATGCATCAATAACTTAGAACAAAAACTTTGTTTCCAGGACACTCTGTCAATCTTACATGATTTTCTGTTAATTTGCCGTTAAAGTTTAAACCTTTTGTGTATCTGATGTAAATTTTCGTAAAAGGCAAAGACGACAGCTAAATATGTAATGAAAAATTAATTACCGAATCGAGGGTAATTAGCGAACGGACTGCGACGGCTACTCGACCATTTACTCTCCACTCTGCTGAAAGAAGGAATAGTGACGAAAACATCGTAACACTTCTTCAGTCCTGTTTTTGTAATATGCTTCTCTTAGAATAGATCACCCAGACACATTATACAATGTATCTGCGGCGTATTGCAAAATTTAGTTTTCATGTTCATTGTTAAAGTCCGTGTCATCGAAAATAGTTTGTAGAAGTGTATGCCAATGTTAAATTTTAGTTATTAAGAAAAGCTATTCGGAAAGAATTTTTTTAATTTAAGAAACGGGTTTTAAAGCATACTCATGTATATGTAATGTTCTTCGTGTTTGAGATATGTTGGGCATATTTGATGTTCGTAATAAGGCCAATGAACATAGCGATTTGTTGTACCAGGTAATGCCGGCTTCTTGCGATGACCCATTTGAAGAGGCATAATTGATATATCTACGGAAAGCGGCTTCTTTTAACCCTGTTTGTTCCAATTATTGTTGCAGTAATTTTAATGCTTATTAATCATAATTCAAAAATCCCGCATTGAAAGAAACAAACAACAAACAACAAGATTATTATCAGAAATATGAGCCTCGGCAACTATGGTTACGTAACTGTTTTACTCGCTCCCGCAGATTAACATATTATCCCGCTCATATTTCCCGAATGTCCATATGTTGCATACGCCGATATTAGGCATCGTTGCGTATTTTCGCAGCGTGCTGCCGACGATATAACCCGTCCAAGGTGTAATAACAATTATTTTAAAAGATTTGTAGCCATACTTGGCGCCTTTATAAATGTGAATGAGGTACGGAGATGCATACGCTACCTGCAACCTCTCGATTTGCTTGCAGGTTATGAAACAAATTATTCGATGTGCTGTTGAGAAATCCACTCTCATCTTCTTCTCTTGATTCTTCCCTTTATCATGCAGAATCACAAAATACAGGTTTTTCACTTCGATTACAAAATCAGGCAGAGATGGTTAAGCTGCTCGAAATAGGAAAAAAAAAGTGATGTCGGCGCACTGCGTGCAAAAAATGTCGCTTCGTTCGGGCCAGATCACCCTGAACCCTGAAGTGAAGGAATTCGCCAGTGCCCTGCAATCGCTGGAAGAGGACGACGTTGACGACTTGTACCAGTTCCTCCTCGCCCACTACGCCCTCGTGGACGACGCGAACGTGACGGAGCAACTTATGGATGCGGACGAACAAAGTGAGTCGGTGCGTGTCCTCCGGGATCCATCACACGCCGCACAATCATGGAGGCCATCATTCGTGCAAGGTGTTCGCACTTTTCAGCGCCTACAGGTGGCGCGGCGGATGTTCAACATGGTCTAGCACAGTTTAGCACAAAGAAATTGGGAATTCTGATCTTTGATGAAGAGAGGAGTAATCAGGTTACATCAATTCAACAACAAGTCATACCCATAGCCAAGCAATATAAATACCTGGGTGTATGCACAGACGAAGGAAATACTTACTCAAGCTACCCCCAAGATAATCTGAAAATGAAGGGGAAGTGAAATGCGGCAATAATTATACATCAAGCACTTTTCGGCTACAATAAATATAAGGTGGCGCTCAGAATGCAGAAATGAGTGATGGTGCCAGCGCTAAAGTTCACAAATGCTATTATATGCTTAAACTCGGGTATCTTGTCGGCGTTGGAAGTTGACAAAAGATCGGTAGACCGTTTGGCTTTGGGAAACCAAGGTAAAACCACTCATGAGGCAGTGCAGGGTGACATATTTTGGGCCTGTCTTGAAGTAGGAGAAGCGCAGAGCAAAATTGGTCTTGAAGAAAGACTCAGTAAGTCGATCAAAATAAATGAGCGGACAAAGTGCACAAGTATCTGTACCTGAAAAGCGGAGACACAGAACAGAGGCAGACAACAGAAATGTTGACTATCAAGTAGAGAGTAATTGGAAGCGTAAATGAGAAACTGAAAATCATCAAAATGAAAGTGACAGAAACAGAGGCAGCGAACTAGATCTTTCTTTCTTTCTTTCTTTCTTTATTCATTTATTCAAGACATTCCTTACAGAAATGCCTTGGGGGACGCGACAAAAGGCACTGAACGTGCCTGACTGGGCCTCGCCACCCTTGGCAGCAGCAGTCACACAAGAACAATAATAACAAAAGTACTGACTACAATATGCTCAATTTGGAACACGGTAGAACTTAAACATCAATAAGTGTTCCTTATCAATAACATAAATCAATAACATAATAAATACACATACACATCAATAACATAAATACACACATAATTAGATACATTGTACAGGTATGTCGCAACTATCGTCCTAGTACAGAAAATATATCGGACTTTAACAATGAAAAGCCAAGACACAGAGTAATAGGAAACCAACTGGGATCAGTCCGGCACAATTTTTAGTCTGTGTTAAGGAAAAAATTTTTGAGCATTTTTCTGAAAATGTGCACTGAGGTAGCTGTAACGAGCGCTTCAGCAATTTCCGGATATTCGTTGAGAAGGTCTGGTATAATAAAGCTTAGTTTTTGATCTCCATATTTTGTACGAGAACGTGGCCAGGGTATTAAATTCTTTCGTAGGCAGTACGGACCAGGTTTCACTTGATATTTGGTTTGAATATGTGTTATTTGGTGCTGATGCCATATTTCCAGGGCCAAGTTGTATTTATACAATTTATGAATAGGCAGTATTTTATTAGATTTAAAAAAGGGTGTAGTGTCTTCAGAAAGTTCTACATTTCCGATTGCACGCACCACTCGCTTTTGCAAACAAAAAAGACTGTCTAGGTTGGTCTTAGTCGTTGTTGACCATACTAAGAAACAGTAACATAACCGGGAATGAAATAGCGCGTAGTATATCTGCCTTTTCACCGCAGACGGGATATAATATCTCACTTTATTTAAGATTCCAACAGCTCGCCCTAGCTCACTTCGGAGCTTGTCAATGTGAGGCGTCCATGAGAGGTTTTCTTGAAATGTCACCCCCAAAAATCTAACTGATACAGATTGTTCGATGGTAACGTTTTGAAATTTTAAATCCAAGTTTATAGTCGGGTGGTGTCCTCGCGGCCGGAAGAGTAAGTATTTCGTTTTGCTGATGTTTAATTGAAGTCTGTTAGATTGAAGCCACAAATCCAAACCTGCTAGCCATTTGTTACCTCGATGAAATACCTCTCTTTCATGAGCACCTGTGAAGAATACATTCGTATCGTCTGCGTATAAAATTAACTTTGTATTTTTGTTAATGTTTACAATATCGTTAATGTATAATAAAAATAACGTTGGTCCTAGTAGTGATCCCTGTGGTACGCCAAATTTTACAAATTTTAAGTCCGAATTCACGCCATTTATGCATGTGAATTGAGCTCTCGAAGTTAAGTAGCTTTTTATCAAAGACCAAGCTTTGCCCCGTATTCCATACAATGGCAATTTCTTTAAGAGCACATCGTGTTCGACACAGTCAAAAGCTTTTCTGCAAAGAATAGAAACAAAAAAGACAGAGATTTACAAGAATGAGAAGAAATAAATTAGAACGGATACTCTTCACGAAAACACAAAGGGAAGTGCTTTGCTATTTGAGGTTCGAGCTGCTTGCCTAAGTAAAAAACATACCAGAGCATATACGCATCCTAATGGAATGCGACATGATTCACCCTGTACACCTACAGCTTACACCTTACAGAAGGACATGTACTTAAAGTGGACGGAAGCATCAACCGGGCAGCAGCCGATATAAGAAAGAGAAATTTAGTGTGTCGGTGGAAAAAAGGCAGGGAAGAGCTTGCTAGGACCGGATATGTTACAGGCTATGGTAGATAGAGAACACATTCTTTAGCAAACAGCGCTGATAACGGGGCACAGGAAAGAGGCACACGGCACAGGCGCTGAGTTCCAACAAGTATGTTTATTGCGCGAGCACAGAATATATAGGCAGAGAAGTAATAGTAAATAGATAAATGGCGTGAAACCATGAAGAGATAGACTTGACATTGTAGGTGGGCGGAGACTAGTTAAATTTGCAGGCACGCGATTTCTTTCTCTAGTAACTGGATGGATTGGATGGTGAACTTATGCGTGAAGGACCATGTTGGATGATGGAGAATGCTTCGATAACTAGATATAGAAGTTTTAGGGCAGTAAGAAGAGGTTTGTACAAAATGCTAGAATAAAAAAAAACATGTTGAGCATTACTGGTTAGCTCAAGCAGTCTAGGTGACTATTTATCATCGCTCCTTTTTAAAGTTAATGCCACTAAGTCATCATCATTAGCATCGTCATCATCATCTTGGGAACAGAGGTGATGAAGGGGTTAATAAGAAAGCGTGCGGATTTGGAGATGCTGCTTCGCTCAGCACAATTTTAGGTCGTTCTAAATAAACAGACACTTGTCTCATCGAAAATGGTGTTTGTTTAACGGCTGCCACGTTGTGTGTTGCGGAATAAAGAAGACCGTATTCCGGTAGAGCTTCCTTGCAGGCAAGGAAGCGCTGTAGTAGGTGCGCCGTGTACGATAAACATTGAGGTTAGAAAGAAAACCGTGCTGTAAATGTAGTGCATTTCTCCCACGTTTCCTAATGTCTGGGTTGTAATATCCGTTTGTCTCGTGCAAGAGTAGGCGCCCAGCAGTTACGTGGAAGCTGAGCACTCTTGTACTATGCAGTTAACGAAGGTAGTGCGCTGGTGAAGTGGCTCGCTGTCATGCTGCTAACCAGAATATACAGTGCGTACAGCAATAAAAAACACGACCGACAGCGTCACTTTAATTGCTCAATGCTCGTTGATAATGTCAGAGTCACAAGTAAATAGTTCAGTAGTGTCGAGTATAAGACAACTAGCTGTGTCCAGCGCGCATTGTCTCTACCATCGCTTTGTCTGACTGGTGCGTTGGTTTGTTGTACAGCGCTTTTGAGAGAATCACCATGTTGGTGCCCCAATTTCTACAATCCAGCCCATGCATGTCATGGATCAGGTCATTGAGAAATGTGCTGAGTACAGTCTACCCCTCTATACGGATTTGAAAGATTACGAGAAAGCATTTTATTCAGTAGAGATACTAGCAGCTATAAAGTCATTACATGATCAAGGGGTATATAAAGCACACATGAATAACTCAGCGAATATATATACAACGTCCACAGGTACTGCCATTCTCCACAAGAAAACGGAAAAATCCCGATGATGAAATGGGTCATTCAACGGGAACCAATCTATACAATATAATTCCAAGAGGAAATGAAGCCAAAAAAGCATTCAGGTAATTATCTCTGGTTGAAACTTATATGTAGAATATAGGGAAGGAAATGGAAATGTGTGTCGACGAAAAGATAACTTGTCACTGGAGGGCACCGAACCCACAACCTTCGTATTGCGCTATATTTAAATCACGCCAATGCTATTCACGGCACACATAGAAGTATTATTCAAATTTCAGATTGGGAATGGATTAGTGAAGATTAGTGGCGAATATCTCAGTACTCTATGGTTTGCAGATGACAATGACCGGATCAGCAATGCTGGGGATGAATTGCAACAGATGATTGAAGACCTAAGTCGAGAAACCGTAAGAGCAGGGTATAAAATTAATTCGCAGAAGACGAAGGTAATGTCCAGTATCCTGGCAAAATAACAATTCAAGGTTGGCAGTCAGCCTGTATAAAACCTTCGAAAGGGTATATTTATCTAGGTCAATTACTCACACGAGAGCCTGTTCATGAGAAGAGAAACTACAGATGAATAAAAATGGGTTGCAGTACATAAGGCAGGCATTAGCAAATCATCATTGGGAGCTTACCAGTGTCGTTGCAAAGAAAATTGCACAATCATTGCACTCTACCGGTATTTTCATATGTGGCAAAAATTGAGATTAACAAAGAAGCTTGAGAACAAGTTAGAAAACGTACAAGGAGCGATTAAACTAAATATGCTAATTGTAAATTTAGAAGACAGCAACACAGGGGTGTGGATTAGTGAGCAAATGGGCTTAGCCGATAATCTGGTTGACATCAAGAGGGCGAAATGTAACTCGGCAAGTCATATAATGCCTAGTGCAGATACTGGTGGTCTGTTACTGGGGGTCTGTTTAATGATAATAACTGGTCTGCCAACTGATGATTTGTTAGTTATAAAATGGGAGCCAAAGGAAAGAAAGCACAGTTGAAGACGGCAGTTAACTACGTTGCGGGAAATGCTTAAAAATGTATAACTAGCAATCACAGATTGATAGGAGAGACTGTCCTGCAGTGGACATAATAATTGGTTCTTGAGGATGATGACGATGTTGATGATCTTGATTATGACGATTGCACTTTTGAGATATGTGGTTTGTTCTTTCTCACTGTTTCACCGTTTCCTTGCAACCTTCAGCTTCGAAGCCCATGTATTTGCGTGGTGCCGTAGGAGCACTGCGCTTTGCGCACACGTGTATGTGTGCATGTGTGGGTGTGACATGCGTCTGAGATGTACAGTACTTCTGCTTAGCCATTCGCCTCCTTTTATGGTTGTCATTCAGGCAGGTGTATGGAGAACAAATCGATAATTATGCTCGGTCAATAGTGCGCATTCCGAAATCGATTCAAGCATGTGATTTACATGTTTCCCTTACCCTTTCGAGCCCAAACATATCATGTAAAAGAAAATGTAGGGACGAGCTACTGATTCACTTTGTAAGCCTGTAATTTTTTAGCGTGCACGCAAAGCTCGAGTACAGAAGCGGCTTTTGCATTCGAACCCCGTTTAACTACAGCCGCCTCGGTGGGTTGCCGAACCCACAACCTCCGGCCCAGCAGCACAACGTTGTAGCTACATAACCACTTCAACGAGTTAATGAATGTGGCTGCTTATAACACGTATTTATTTGTTCGCTGGATCCAGTTGCAGAGTTCATGAACAGGCAAGCAGCTGGCTCTATGCGACCACTCAGAATGAATGTCCGGGTCCTCTCCAACACTACGGGCATCGCGACAGGTGTGTTTCTATAGCGAAACCTCTGTTACGCTACTACAGGGGCCATACTCATGATCGCTCGCTTTAAACGCTCATTTCTTTAATAAGTCTATCGTTTCCGGGCACGTTTTCTTCATACCACGATGACGCGCTCGAGATGGTACGTCAGTGTGACGTCTTGTATTTGAAAATAGTAGTATGACGTGCTGCGAGCCCTCGTGGCACAGGAAATGTTTGTTGGTCCCTTCAGCATGAATATTCAAGAATTCTCGCCATTACCGCTAAATAAATAAATAACATATCACATTAGGTTATACGAAGATGAGTGCGTCGTTTATATGGACATAGAAAATGACGATGATGCTTTCCTTTGAAGGCTGACCTTGACAAAATTCTTGATTGGTACCGAAAAAGGCACATGAACCTCAATACCATGAGATGTAGTCACAGTCACGTCAGCACAAAGCGAGTTAACATTTTTTGCAACTGCCATCTTGAAAGCGTACTAATCGAAAAGCTAGATCAGGCAAAATACTTCGATGCTTCGTTTTCTCATCAGAGCTTAAATAGAAAAAAAAAGCATATGAAGTACGTCACCTTAATATCACGGCGTGTTCTAAACATTATTCAAAGCTCCGCTGGAAGTTAAATGAACTAAATATTTTTCTAACCCGAACGTGCTTCATTGGTCTCGGACCCGAACACTAAAGTCCTTATTAATAAAGTGGAGGCAATACGATATGATTCCCTACGTTTGGTGACAAATTCCTATTGCTATGATATCAGTCAATTTTAAGGAGCTCTGTTTCATGGTACACTCTGAAACTTTGACGCACCTTTTCTAGATGTCCATTCCTAAAGCAGATTCCCTGTGTGGAGATGGCAAGTGATCTTCAGCCTTTCCCACGTACAAATCTAGAAGAAGGGACAACAACAAGGAAATCTGAGAGTATTCCTGTCGCCCATCTACATTTCAGGTGTCATTTCTTTGACAGATAATTGCAAAGCGGAACACCCTGCTTGGCACTGTTGTATCCGCGCCTGGTAAAATGTTTGCAGCTGCACTCTGGTTGCCCTTGTGCACAGCTGGTCATAATTTGTAACTGTGGACATTGATTATTTTTACGCAGCTGTAAGCACTCTATGCATTGTATCTATATTTTCGTGCTTACCCATGCATTGTTCATGCTTCTGTTTCTATTTGTTTTTCCTTTTTGTTTCTTTCTTCTTATTTTCCTTTCAGTTCTGACTCTGCTTCGTTTTGTACTTTTTCACACTTTAAACACCCCCCACCTCCCCCCCCCCTCCTTACAATGATGCATCAGGGCGAATGAAGGCCCGCCAATAAATAAAATAAATAAAAATAATTTAAACAAACATAACGTTTAACCATACCCGAGCAGGCGTAATCGAAATCTGTGATGTCATTTCGATAGTCATTGTGCCTCTGTTTACTAATGCTCCTCTCACGGCAATAGTTATCGGTTTGCTATTACGGAAGCATCAATGTAATAATGCAGCCTAATTTAACATTCCGATTTACATGTCCTGCATTTAAACTGGCGCTAAAGGAGCACTATTAAATCTGTTTATACTGACAAAGTGTTATTTCAAAACTATAATATTGTTTGCCTGTTTTTTGGGGGAAAGAAAGTTTTATACTTACTGAAGAAACAAAGCTTCCTCTATGTGAATTTCGCGTTAAAATCACAGACACACTATGCGTCAGCCTCACGTAGTGGATTTCTATCTTCTCGTACAGAGCCCCCTTTGCCCTGCAGTGGGCGTAACCAGGCTAATGATGATGATGATTACTAGCATAGAAACAGCGCAGTCGGCGTGTTCGCGGGCTCTACCCATGTTGCCATCTTATTTGCACAACATTTTAGTACAGTCCCAAGCCTTATGACAGTGAACACGGGAGCGCGTGCCCTATGGTACATGCAGAGCACTCTGGCGAGTGGCTAGCACAGTATCGTAGTTTGAAGATTAGGCGGATGGCACTCCCTGATCATGCTTGCGCATCGTCGGCAAAATTATACTGCCAAACTATGATCAGTATGCATGTGCATGACACCATTTTCAGATTTGATGCGGTGATGACAGTAGCAGATGACGCGTGAACGCATAGGGGAGTGCGTCTGCTAAATATACAAACAACGACGGTGCACTAGCTCCTCTTAGAAGTGCTATGCGTGTACTAGTTGGCACGCGCTCCCACATTTTCTCTCATAAAGCTTGTGAATGTATGCTTCAGTGTTGTATATGCACGCAATCGCGCATCGCAACCTTAGTGCCTTTAACTCTCCATCCATCGGACTGATCCAAAGTGGTCAAACAAGGGACATAGTTAGGTCCAATGTATTTACAAGGGGGACTTGTATTTCTGAAAAACATCTTGCTTCACGTTGGCTACAATTATATTACTTGTTCGACCACCTTTAATCACTTCAAGCGCTTCTCTCTGAACTTATCTACACTTAATTATTTATCCCATGCTACCCGCGTTAACGTAGCGGCTTAGGCATCAATGGCTACACATAGTCATCGGAGTTTGTACATGTAATTATAATAATTGTTCAGCAACAGCAAGCAAATATCACAACGATGAAAAAAGTATAAAAAAGAGAAAGAAAAGGACAGCAGACTTGTGCGATGTTGCCGAATGACAACTCAATGTTCAGAGAAGCAGTTTCTGTTAAACAGGCGTAAGAAGGGTATCAGATGCCTATAATTTAAATTAAGGGGTTTTACGTGCCAAAAACCACTGTCTGATTATGAGGCACGCCGTAGTGGGAGACCCCAGAAATTTCAACCACCTGGGGTTCATTAGCGTACACCTAAATGTAATTGCCTATAATTTCATCGCATACTTAAAAAAAAAAAGAAACATTGCCCGTATGTAAACATTGCCCAGATATAACACTTACGAGCAGTTCTCAAGGAATATTTACATAGGCAGTAATTTGTCCACTCACATTTTACTGCGATCGTCAGAAAAATTGGCCAGAGTCTCCCCCCCTCCCCCCCTCACGCCTAGTCTTTCTTAAGGTATATCTAGGTTGTGTTAACAGGTAAATGTCCCAGGGCAGCGGAGCAAATTCTGCGTTGTTCGTGCAACACGCTTGTAAAGCTCCGGTACGCGTGCATACGTAAGTTACTGCAAAATACGTTTTCGATCCCGGCGCTATGAAGAACGGGTAAAACATTGTTCGTAATTCACCCTTACTGCAACTACATGCCTTGTATGCAGTTACAACAACAATGCAACTACATGCCTTCTATAAAGCATGAAAATTCAGTGAAGGCAAGTATTCAGTAGCCACTTGCAAAGTACATAATTATTCTCTACATTTCAAGTTTTCGCCACACGTAACCCACAGAGTGTCGGGCCTTCTATAAATCATGAAAATTTAGAGAAGGCGCGAATTTAGTAGTCACTTGCAAAGTACATAATCATTCCCAACATTTCAAGCTTTTCGTACACCTAATCCATAGAATGTCGTGCACTTCTGCAAAAGTGCTAATTCTCAGCCATTTTAGTCCTCCCATGAATATGAGGAAACGTGAAATCGTTTCATATAACGTCTCTAAACGGGCCGGAAACTAGGACATAACAATATTATTGAATGCCTGATTGGCACGCACATTTGTGCACACAGTCGCTGGCTGTTTCCCCTAACCTTCCTCACATTTCTTCAAGATATACACCTCGTGAATGATCTTGTTCAGCTAGAAAATTGTAGAAACTGGCATATAATGTTTTCAAGGGCTTCTAGCCGCAATAACAACCTCACAATAGAATGCCTTCAATAAACGCGAATAATAAGCATAGCTCAATCACATGGGTTGTCAGTCGAGTAAGGAAAAAAGCAAAGCAGAACGTGTAGAGCTCACAAAAAGCATTGGAATTGTGTTTGAGTAAAGCTGTCAAAGGTACCGTAGCAAATGGAGTCGTTGAGCTCCCAGCTACGCTAGCAGTCACACTGTTCCACTTCCGAAACAGTGTTTAGGAAGGACGAGTTTCCAAGAGTATTCGTGTCGAATAAAAAAATCGCTGACTCTGATATGCTCGGAATGTGTCCTTCGTGCGGCAGACCGGTGGAAGCAGCTGTTTGCTCGGTTCGGCTTCTCCGAGCACGCCGTGAACGAGCACGTGACCGCGAACGAGCAGGCTCTTGCCCTGGTGGCGTACCTGTCGCGCACCGAGGAGAGGCTGGCCATGCGGCGGGTCCTGGCCTGGAACGTCCTGCGCTACCTGGTCGGACCCAAGGCGGACGTCGTGGCGGCCTTAAACTGGACCCGTGATGAAGAAGCTCCACCCAAGGACGCGGTTGTGGTGAGGTTCGGCTACTCTAAGCAGAAGCGCCAGCTCCCTGGAGGTTGCTTTCTAACACTGTTCGTAGACGGGAAAGTACACGGCTAACCACGCAGTGGTTATCTTAAAGGGGCATTGAAACACTTTTTGAACGTAGTAAAAAAAACGCTGCCGATCTGTCAAAGCAGTTGTGAACATGTGAGCCAAATATTACGGCACTGCATACAGCAGGCAACTTACAATATCTTATCAAAAACAACAACAAAAATCGCTCCCTTTCGCTTTCACTGCCGTCACATCGAAAGCAGCTGGCCGACCAATGCTGTTTAGTGGCTGATTTCGTGATGGCGAGAGCATCATCAGTAATACATAATTGCTAATTTCGACTTTAAAACGAAAAATGCATATATATGCGCCCTCTCAAAAAGACGGGAAAATCATTTCATTTTTGCACTGCGCGTAGCTGCATCTGCTGCGCATGGCCCCCGAGATAGGAGGGAAGTGCTGCGTAGCGTAGCCTACAGCGGCCGCCACGGTGTGCCGCGAAGACCCCTTTCGCGACCACGACACTCAGCTTTTGGCCGGAGCTTTGCCCTTTGGGCCTGTCCCCTGTGTAGCTTCCAGTGCGCTAGCGAAGACGGAAAGGAGAGAGAAAGTTGGGTACCGGTGCGATCATTCTCCTTTTTTAGTTGAAGGAAGCCAAAAATGTTTGCGGCATGAGACCTGAGATAACATACTTTAACATTCTATGATTAGTTAGAAAAGTGTTTCAGTACCCCTATTGGTCTCGTTCATGTTCTGGTGAATCCCTCAGAGAATACAAATTCATGAAGACTGCATCGAAGTGAAGGACAATATAGGCTACTTTGCTGTCCAAACAAGATGGCGGCTCAGCAGGAAGCTTGTAAACTCGACTAGAAGGTCGTGTGGCGCACAAAAAAAAGCTTAGTCAAGCATTTCTATCCACCTAATATAAGCTACAATGTGTTTTTCGTATGTTGGCACACGTTAAATTCTAAAATACAGCTATAAGTTTCTCCCTCCTTTTTTTTGTCGACGTCGTCTGGCGTCACCTCGTCGTGACGTCTTCTAGACACATACCATTATTGTGGCTCGAAGCTGACCTATTAACTGTCTACGTAGGCAGTCTCATATGCTGACAAGGAATTGAACAGACCCTGAGTTGACTACTAACAAACTGCTGTCACAACTCTCATGCGTCATCTCGCATGTTGTACCCCCCCCCCTTTTTTTTGTTTTTTGCTTTTCCTCACTACTGTAAACCAGAATCGTCAAGCTAAATGCAGGCCGTACAGTGGCTTTGCCTCAACAAGTCTATATTGACAGCGGTGCACCCTCTACAGGAGTTTAGGGCAATGTGGTTATTGCACCCTTACTGTTAGTTATTACCTACTGTGCCCATAATTCTCACTTCTTGTGACCGCCGGCGAAGCCTCCCTCCATACACAATGCCCTCGCACGAGACCAACCTTGCACAAGTGAACTTGCTCAATTTCCCTGAATGTAGACCGTACAGTGGCTTTGCCTCAACAAGTCTATATCGACGGCGGTGCACCCTCTACAGGAGTGTAGGGCAATGTGGTTATTGCACCCTTACTGTTAGTTTTTACCTACTGTGCCCATAATTCTCACTTCTTGTGACCGCCGGCGAAGCCTCCCTCCATACACAATGCCCTCGCACGAGACCAAATTTGCACAAGCGAACTTGCTCGATTTCCCTGAATGTAGACCGTACAGTGGCTTTGCCTCAACAAGTCCATATCATTGGCGGTGCAGCCTCTATAGAAGTATAGGGCAATGTGGTTAATCTATTGACTACACTGGCGCGACTCGCATCTGTATTTCAATCTTTATGGTTTCATTTCGTTGCGCAATAACCACCCGTTACGCTGTTCCAGTTTCAATTAACTTTGTCTATTTCTTGCTTCATAGCGCAATCTACACCAAAATATCCACGATATTGCCACATTAGCAAGGTTTTGGGGCCACCTACGCTTATATTTGCAAATATATTTGTAGGATTCAGTGGCAAGAGATCCTTCCTGCCACAGTGCTAAATGCAGGTGGTAAAGGTGCTGCATATAATAACACAGCTGTGCGTGCGTGCTTCGCCTAGATTATTCAGTATCATCAGCAGCAGCAGCACCAGCCTACTCATGTCCACTGCAGGACGAAGGCCTCTATCATCGACTTCCAGTTGCACTGTTTTACGCCAGCTGGCCCGATTGTATGCCCGGTCGTTGCTGCCCTCGACTGCTCTTCTCTTGCACCCGTTAGGGTAACTCTTAGACTCCACCAGTTAACTGCCGTACACATAGAATGGCCATCGCAGTTCCAGTTCATACTGTCAGCTAGAAGATCGCTAGCCCTCTAATACACACCACAGTTTTTCCCTCTAAGTTAATAGGCAGTTGTATTGGGCCGCAGTACAGTGCTGACACCCGATTTCAGATCACCGGAGCGCGGCACTGCGAGCTTTATGTGTGCACCGAACCCACCGCATACGGGATCCCGTATGGTCGTTAATAAATACCTGCCTCGATGCTTACGCAGCCAGATTGGCAGGTCGCCACATGGTCGCTGCTGTCGCTGTGCTGCCAAGACGCCAAGTAGGGGGCATCAGATCACGAGAGTGTTGTGAATATTGCACGCGTAAAGTCAATATGTGCCTTATACGACCAATATTTTCTTTATAGCCAACGCCGGAGACGAAGTGTCAGCGACTAGTAGCGAGACTGAGTGGCTTGCCGCGAAAGGTCTTCGACTTATTCGAAGGTGAGCTAAGCTTCCCTCGTGTTTTCCTAGATGTAACGTCTCGGAACCCGGGAGGTTCCATGGATGCTCTTCGTATGCCCAATGGTGCACTATAGCCAAATGCTAAGTCAAGCTAAAGTTATAAGTTTTTACTTTAATATAACCACAGTCAACTTTGCTCGAAATGTATTCATAGGCAACAAAAGAAGGCAAACGCGGTACCACCACTGTGAAAGTGTGGCAATGGCTACCTTCACGTAACATGTCTTGTCTCTATTTTAGTAACTGCACTCGGTGACCAATAATAGAACAGTTATTTGTTATGCATTTGGACGTGATACAAGCGCACATTTGCCAATAATTTTTTCTTGCAGAATAATGATCGCTTGTGGTCACTGTACCTCATACTATATCAATAATTACCACTGTATTACTTCTACTATCATCTCCGCAGTCTGCCGTGATGAACGAAAACCGAGCAATACACCGTCGTTTACAAACTTTCTACAAAACTGCTGCAATAAGTGCCACAATCTCAGGAACCCTGTAATCTCGTACGACATATTTGTCCGCTTCGTATTCTCTAATTTTGAAATTTACAAGACTGCAGTATTTGGTATTGGTGCAGCGTTATGGATATGTAAGATGTGTGCTCCATTTTTTCTTTTAACTTAATAATAAGCAATTTTTGTAAACGTTACAAACTCCTAACTCATAATTGTGCTTAATTTAAGTCGGTAAAATGTTGCTTTCTCTCTCAAATTTAACGTTAAGTATTATTAAAATCAGCTCAGTGGTTGCCTGATGGAAGCATTTCTATGCTTCACGTGTATAAAGGTGCAGAAATCTGGGTTGGTTTCAACGTAAAGCGTCCTCTTTATTCACAAAGCTTCTTCTCCATAATAGCTACTCGTGATTGACTGCGATAATAGTAAATTTGCTAATCGATTGTAGGGCTTTTTCTTACGAACGGTTATAGCGTTCGTAAAATCAGCAAAATGAGCGAGAACAAAAAGAGAAACGGAGGAGCTAGATTTTTCAGTTTCAATTTTGTGTTATTTACAATCCTCCCATCGTCCGCTTTCCTGTGTATTTGTGTGTCTGTGCTATATATCTCCACCTAGGAGTGGTTCCCAGTGCCACTCATTGTCGTACTGATAGCAGAGGAACATCCTTTCAGTCATACGTGTCACTTAGTACGTGAGCATAGGAACATAGTACAAGGCAATTGGCCATGGATGCTTGTACCCTCGCATGCTTGGCTTCATCTGGGGACAGCGTACGAAGTGCTTTCTAAATGCGAGTCCAGCTTCGAGCGTTCTTAAAGGTGTTCAACTGACGTAATTCGCACACAAATACCCTCTCCTTTGCGAAGATTGAAACTGGAACAGCAACGATTGCAACTCTTCGTGGACGCGTTCGCGAAGGGCAAAGCACTGCTTATATGCCAGCTGCAGCTCGACACTAGCCAAATCGGTAATAAATGAGCAGTATGTACCACTGAAGAAATCTCGGCAAAGCTACGTGGTTGCTAAACGAATGCAGTCGAATGCTTTTATAACGAACTGCTTGGGGCCTCCGAAGCCGTTCAATATACACATCCTTCCGTTGTAAAAGTTCCGCGCCGCACAGCTCACAATAGAACCGGGACAGGATTATTCCTTCATTATGCAGGTTATTTCATCGTAAAGGCGTTGTTTGTAGAGGCGCTCGTCTGTAATTACCTCATTAGCCGCCTTTAAATAGCACCTGGCAGGTATGACGTAACCCAGCACGTCACCTCCGAGTCCTTTTCCAGCGGGCCGCGTGCAGGCCACAAGTGGGTGCAAATCTCTGAGGTAACGCCGTAGAGCTGTGCGTTCTTAGTCACGCGCTACTTCCGGCCAGCGGTAATAGCACTGCTATTCTTTTTTATGTCACTATGTCAAAAACATTTGCGAGCCTTTCCGGACACACCCACTCATATTTCAAGCATAAGATTTCGCTCGGACGCTGCTGTGTATCTATGCCATCTCCAACAAGGCCCCTTTAAGCAGCCCAAAAGTTCATGTCAATTGATCATTAACGCCCGGTCTTAACTAAACTTCTGCTTCGTGCGCAGGCGAGGAGGCAGTGTCCGCAGCGACCATTTCGGACGTGACCAGCCTCATGGCAGAGCTCCAGGACGCCGTTGCGTCCATCTTCAAATACGGTGCGACGAACGGCAGCTCCGTCGCGGCCAAAGGGGACTCGGCGCCTTCCCCAACAGCCAGTTCTACGACGTCACAAGCGGTGGTGCTCCCGGGTTCCAGACGACTGGACGCTCACGCCAGACATCCCTTCGAGGCGCTGGGAGGCGCTGCAAAGGTTGTTCTCTCTGTAGGGTGGGCCTGTAGCGTCGGCCTGTAGGGTGGGCATCACAGCGACAAAAGAACGTCAAGCGGAAATTCAGAGATGCTGAAATAATCTCAAGGGTAACGGCAATGGAAAAGAGACCTGCCATGAGTAACAACGTAAGAGGAAAAAACTAAATCAGGAAAGAAACAATTTACAATAACTCAAAGGGAAGCAGATTAATTTTCGAAGCGTCGGGATGCCTTAGAACACGCACCCATAAAGCGAGATATAAGAAGGAAGCAGAAGCATGTGCTTTCTGCGGTAAAGCTAGGGAAACGACGGATCATGTTTTATTAGCATGTGAAGACGTCTGCCCAGCGGTTTATTTAGGCACCATTGGCTTCCTTGATGCCCTTGGGTTTAGTGAGAGCAGGTGAGAGGTAAACATGTCCGCAACAGAGATTAGTAAGAGGTGATTAGAAGATTAGTGGAAGAAAAGTAGAGAAACGAGAAAAAAACGGGAGACGTACAACAGCAAAGATCGCAATATGGGGTCAGAAAATTTGGTTGTGGGAGTTCATAGCATTTTTTTTCTTTTTTTAAGCATAGGTAAGACATTAGGCAGTATAATAGCAAGAGCTTGGTGGCGCAATCCACCACCCCGTTCCAAAGGGGACGCTCATAACATCCATCCATCCATCCATCCATCCATCTATCCATCTCTTCTGAGGAGAGTTGTCAGCGCAGGGAGGGAGCCGACCTTGCTGCCTGTCAATCCATCGCTGCGTCCCTTGGTAACCGGCAGTTGGTCAGGATGTGCCACAACCTAAACACCATAAGCTTAGCGAGTGTGACGCCACCTATTCGCGGCACAGTGAATCGTAAAAGGAAGTTTCGCCACGCCAGGTGAATATTTCTGACCATCCAATTTCAATGGGAAGGCCGATCATAATCATGAGGCACTGAAAAGATCCTGTGTAATCAGATACTAAATATTTTTTGTCAAGCGCACGAGCAGAAACTCACAGCCCATTCTAGCCACGCATGGCGCTATGTACTCTACTGGACGTCAATATATATTCCACCACTCTACAGTGGTGGAATATATATTCAGTGGCGACTCTACAGGTGGCACGCAGTGTATTTAATCAAGTAGGGCAGAATTTGGTTATAATCCACGATGCGATTGGCGTGAAAGAGCCGTGAAAGAAGCCCGCGAATGCACGGAAAATTGCCACGCGACTGGCGGCTCGAGACACTTCGCGTATATTCGCGGGCTTGTTTCACGCCCGGAAGAGCACTTTTATGTAGCACGTACTGAGCAACAGAAAGCTGTATCGGGAGTTTTTTATGTTGCTTTACAATTTTCTCATTGACCCTTTTCATACAATGATAATATTTGAGAAGCTCATTAATTAATTAGGATCGACTATGTAATTAGGCGGAATGCAAAATATAATCGGAGCATCTCCAAGCGACGGCAAACAACATTACCTTGCTTCTGTCCAGCTACCTGGCATTTGCATATTTTTAAATCTTGGTCCGTGATAGTTGGGACACCCTGTGTATACCTCTACCATATAACTGGCCTCCCACACTTCACACGCCTACACGTTCTTCCGCTTTGACACTGATAATATTATCTGTTCTGCCTGATTTGTCAAAAGTATATGAAAGTGCAATAAATGTCCGACTACAGAAAACGCCTTATTCGAGGTGTCTTGAGCGATGCCGCTTGTCGATACATGACTCTAGTGCTAATTGCATTAACATCGACAGTCATCGTGAGATGGGTTCCGCCGTAAGTTCCTTCTCTACCCTAGTTACCAGTACCTAGTTACTAGGCCCTTGTGCCCACGTGACCTACAAGTACGTTGATTCAGCTAGCTCGGTAGTGAAGGGTAAGATTCGTCGTTCTGGCTTCAAACCGCTTTGTAATTATGCTAATCCAAGAAAATGCCGCCCTAACAATGCAACAATTTGCATTGGCTAGGTGCCTTTGTCAAAGCTCTTTGCCTGTATGCGTGTAGAAAAATGTACGGCTCGAAAGGTTATGAAAATAAAACGTTATAAATAACGCCAAACAAACATCTGGAGGTGCAAATGCAAAGAAAAACCAGTGCATTACCCGCACACTAGGAAAACTTTGCACCGTTTGAGGCGAGGCGAATCTTGTCCACGAACAGTAATAGCCATCTGCCTCACTTGCCTTTCCTTTCTTGGAGGCTCTGAGTTCGCTACTTTCCTGTAAAGACTGATATGACACGCAGATAACGCCCGTGCCGTTTAACATGGAAGTACCGACAAGCGCAGCATTAGAAAAGGAAAAGACACGCACGATAGATGGCAAATATTGGTTGAGAATAAGACAAGCTGTAAAGGGTGTTTTCTAGTGCATTATTGCTATGGTAGCTGAACTATCGCTGTAGTAGAACACGTTGTAGGGCTAGTTGGGTGATAGCTTTCAAACGATGAAGCGCCAACAGGTACAGCACACTAAGAAAGAACAAAGACAGGATAAGGCGCTTTGTCCTGCCTTTGTTCTTTCTTAGTGTGCTGTCTCTGTTGGCGCTTCATCTTTCGAAATGTTGAGAACTATCGCTCCACTGTATTTCGCTCTAGTAATTTCTTTCGCAGGAACTCTGATAAGTGTAACTGTGTCCTCCAGAGCACGGCCGGAACTGTGCTTGAGGGGCCCGGAGGCAGCTTCCCCAAGCGCTGGCTGCGCCGCCTCCGCGCATGGCACGCCCTCCCTCCGCTGGCGCAGGCGCTGCTTCCGGCGATGACGTCGGCGGTCAGCGTCGACTCGCCCGCCACCTTCTTCCGGCCACCTTTCTACGTTCCGCGAGCACCGCCGTCATACAACCTCGCTGCGCTGGGTCAGGTGCGAGTGCTCCTAATATATATATAGCTCTGGCAGCAGCTGCATATGGCGCGACAGAGCGCTGCGGTGCACGCTTTGTCTTGAAAGCGATCTGCGATGAGTACAGAGTCTGGGTGCTCCGAGGGCTCATATAGCTTCGTGTACCCGCCGTGGTTGCTCAGTGGCTATGGTGTTGGGCTGCTGAGCACGAGGTCGCGGGATCGAATCCCGGCCACGGCGGCCGCATTTCGATGGGGGCGAAATGCGAAAACACCCGTGTACTTAGATTTAGGTGCACGTTAAAGAACCCCAGGTGGTCGAAATTTCCGGAGTCCTCCACTACGGTGTGCCTCATAATCAGAAAGTGGTTTTGGCACGCAAAATCCCATAAAAAAAAAATATAGCTTCGTGTGCGCTGTTTTCTCGCAGCTTAGTTCGCGCTGAAGCGAGAGGCAGCACGAAGGTCGATTCGCTCGCTGCAGCTACTGCTGCTCTTCCCGACGCCTGTGTTTTGACACCGAGTGTCTGCGCTCGTCGCGTGAAATGTGCTATGGCTTACTTGTGCGCATGGGACACCATGCATGTTAAATTATTTAGTAAGCGAACCTTTACGAGTTCATATGGCTACTACTATTAACGTACTAAGACTACTACTAAAACTACTATTCTTACTTCGTCAATATGTCTTTAATGTGATATCTCAATCGATGCTTCGCATTTCGGGCGAAAATGCGACTTTTTTTTTCAACAGCTGGCATTCCCGGGCCCAACGATTTTATTGCCGATAGCATTCTTCGCATCATGAAACCAGTTTTCATTGCAGCTGTCTAGCTACCCCACGTGCTATCCCACCCACATGTGTGTGTGCGAATCTGCGTGTGGTGTGCGTGCGTGCCTGCGTGATATTTTTTTTTTTGTCTATCGTTACGAAACTCTTCATGTGGCACAACCAGGTCATCGCCCGGGCCCTGGCGCACGAGGTGGTCGAGCGTCGCCGTGCCAATCCAGCCGTCAGAGAGCGCTGGCGTACTTTCTGGGAGAGCAGCGACGCCGCCGACGGCGACAGCACGTACTGCGTGCAAGCCGGCCTCAACACGGTAGGTCGTGAACGCACCCCGGCTCAGGCTGATGCATTCCAATTCCGAGTTATCAATTTAGGACACAGTATGCGATGGCTCGTAGACCACGTTGCGTAATCCACATGTTTAATTCCTGTCGTTCAATTTGCGAAGTTTGGCATTACCTGCATGTGCGTTTACAGGATGCATAGCGTCTCACTGCAAAGCATCGCCCTAACTCTGCATGTCGGTCAAGACACGTGACGGGAGGGGGAGGAGAGGGCGCATTCCCCTTGGACCGCTAGTGTGAGTCGCGCCTGTGGGAGCTAAAGGAGCCTTGACAGACTTAGCGAATAATGAGAAAGTGGATAAAAACATTGCGTTGAGAAAGAAGCGAATCCAAGATGAAAACATTTTACAGATCTGACACACTGGGGAAATAGATGGAACCCAAAGCAACTTGCAAGTAGCTGTCTATCTGGCATCGTTATAGGTTCTGTATGACGTTTCCAGGTGATGTTTGTGTAAGGTCAGCAACAGTTTGCGTTACGCGAGCGTGTGTGTGAAGCCAGCGGCAAGAAGATGGCGGCGACGAGGACGATAGCCCCTCGGTTATTTCGGGCGAATAAACGTTACAGCATGTTCCAATACGACTTGGGCCGGTCGTGAAAGTGTCACAATATGTCGCAGAGCCTCTTAGGTCGCAAACTGACACGATGGAAGGAGTGGAGACATTGGCACGGCTGTCGCTTCTATAACCAACTTATTGCTCTACGATGTGACGCACATTAACAATGGTAACCTTGGCGGCTATTCGGACAATGTATTCTCACGTATACGGTCTATTGGAAATTGCAGCTCTTGCTGTTCTAAAACGGCCCTAAAGATATTGAGTCAAGCTATGTCAATAAATTATTTGTCTAGACGTCTATAGTCATTCTTTGTGCGGCAATATATCGCTTTGTTGCTTAGAAAATTACTGTCGAAAGTCCCGCTGCTGCTCCTCAACTTGTAACGCGTCGCCAGAACGGACGCGTTGGCGTAACCTCCACATGACCACTCTGAGCAGCTCTGTGCGTATCAAGAGGTGTTGACGTCACATGAGAGGCACCACAGTCCGCAGCAGGTCGCGAAACTCCGATGTTCTATTTTCTTAATTTCCTTACTTGCAAAAGCTTTGCGCTCGCAACACAAACGACGAATTCTTTCTTGCAGAAGCCTAATCTTTCGATCTAGCTCGACCTAATATTTTCCTTTAGCGACCCTTCAGGTAAATTGTTGTTATTCGATGTGACGTAGGCGTCAATCGTTTCACGGCTTTAGTTATCGCTGGCATGAGATAGGTATGCGTGCGTTTCTGATGCGCTTCCCCCTTATTATGAAAGCATTATAATAATAGAAGCTCATTTGGAAGTGAAAGTTTGGCGAACTGAGCAACGTGCCGGGGTTTCTGCCCCGTAGACTTACCTACGACACCAGAAACTTTCGCCAACATATGTTCTGTCACAATTCCAAACACTTAAGAGCACTCCTGTAGTTTTATGCAGGCAGAAGACAGAGAAGTGGCAAAACATTGCAGTGAACAATATCTTCCAGAGCTACACAATTTCTTAGATGGGTACTGTCATGATATATTCAACTATCCATCTTCTTACGTTGAATGAAGCCCTAGACATCTAAACCCTAGAAAACGCCGAGACAAAACTAAGCCTCATAGCACCGTAAATTATTTTGTATAAAATCTTTCCTGCAGCCAGTTTTAGTTTAGTTCCCGAGGAAGATACTATGTCGTGATGGCAGGCCACTGCATGTGATCATGTGGGAGCAGGACATTGGGACATTTTGACACGCATTCGATCGACTCGTTGTCAGGGCTGATGTAGCAGGGTGACGAACAACCAAGGAAGTCGGAGCGAGTGTCAAAACTTCACTAAATCCTGCTTTCACGTGACCACATACTGCGTCGGGACACGGTAAAAACTAAACAAAAACATGTCTGTAGAAAAGATATTACATAAAATTATATAGGGTGTTCTGAGGCGGGTGACTATTTAGACTAGACTTAAGAGCTTCAGGGCCTTTATTTAAACAAAGAAAGGTTCACAAATTGCGTGTCAAAACTCCTTTAATGCTAGATTTCAAAATTTTATTTTTTAGCATCACACACTTTACATGCCCAACCGTGGCTGGCAGACAAAGGATTTTACTTGCCAAGGATGTAAAAGATGAAACGATGCAGATCATATTCCTCGAATTCTCGTATTTAAGCATTGTTGAAATGCGCTCCAGCGTACAAATAAAAAAAAATTCCCACTTCGTCGTCAGGGAATCTGCAGTTTTCTTCTGATAAAACAGGCAGTTGAGTTCCTTTCGATCTCATGCTGCTTGCTGTGTGAAAACCATATAAAGATGCTGAACAGTGATTATAGAATCATACAATGAAGTACGCCCAGTACAGGAGAACTTCAAAAAATGCGTCCGGAGCTATGTGCAAGACCGAAATACATAGATGTTCATAACGGAATGGTTGCCACATGCCACAAAATTAGCCATCTTGAAAGAGTTTAAAGTTGTGAAGTCAGCCGTATGAGGAATGAAGCTCTTAAAGGAGCAACCTTACCTATCTTATTTCTTGGGTCTTTTGTTCGTTCTTGAAAGATTAATTGTGCTCCATAAAACGGGGGACAAAAAAGAAGATAGCTTTTGAGTTGATGAAAGTGCTTTGGACTCGTGGGAGGATCGTTACAAATTCGCCGTCCGTCGCAACGTTCTTTTATTTCCCGCCAGCTTCTTCTCGAGGCGAGAAACTTGCGCAAACATTTCGCATCGAACGCACAACGCTTAAAACCCCTTTAACAACGGCCGAGTGAGCGCGTGTCTCCACCTCTACTGCGACCGTCGCTGCCCACGGCTATCCGCGTGGCTGAGCGCATACCCCAGTCCCGTGCCGTAGGTCGGAGGTAATCTGCGGCGGGTGCACTGTCCTAGCGAGCCGAGATGGCTGCGCGGTTTACGTGCGCCTACTGTCGGAGCTCCCGTAATCTCAAGAGTCGCACACGTGTCGAAGAGAGAGGAAGTCCGTAGCGATCGCTTCCCGAAAACGGCGTTCTTCATCCCACCAGCATTGTGACAGCAACTGTTCGCGCTGATCGAGTGAGATACACTCATGTTCGCTTGTGCCCGTGTGATTATCATATTAGCTAATAAGCGAATACTTACTACAATTTGCACAGCTGATAAAACTACGAACACAGTGCAGTTTTCTTAAGCATTGCTATCGCTATCAATGTTCCGCCTTTCTGGTTAAACTGCGGCTTTTTTTAGTGACTGTGGTGGCTTAAAGTGCAACTCCGGTTATTTTTCGACTATGTCAAGGTAATGGAATATTGATTCCCGAGACCCCCCTGTCATGCGTCATATAGTAGAATTGTTACGCAAATTCGCAAATGATTTTAAATAAGCAAAGAAGCGCAAAAACGAAACCAAAACCTGACCAAGCAGCCGAACGCACCTCTCCGTGGGACGCTACGACTGTGTCCACCGGGAAAGGCGCGCAAGGCATGCTGGTCTCGCCCGCTGGCAGCGAAGAACAGACGCTCGGCGGAATCGTGACCGCGCCGGACCTTCGGGTGACAATATGTCAGCTACGCCAGCTCTTCGGATCTGTCAAATATTGACAGTTATCATTCTGACGGATTCGATAGTCACGAATCGCCGTTCGTGTTCGACCTGACACCACGAAAGCCAGCGCCCACGCGCTACATATCGTGCTGCAACATCAAGACCAAGGGTATACCCCTAACCACTGATTTTACACGTGCTGCTTGCTGTTTCAGGTGTTTTACCCCTTCTCAGGAAAGAGTTTCGCATGCTCACTGTAAGATGCGGAGCACGACTTTCCGCATTTGTATCCCGCAAGAACGCCTTTGACAGTCGAAACCGCCGAACGGCGCACTTGTTTACATCGGCAGGCTCAACGATCACTACTCGTTCGCTTGAGACATAATGCTATAGCCGCTCATCGCTGACATCAAATAATGTCCGAATATATCAAAAAAGGCCGATTTTGTGCATGTAAGCACCGTTGCATCACTCCGAATCGCACTGATATAAGCGACCACACATCTTCGAAGACAGCGAGCGGGAGACCGTGGTACGGGAGCGTTGTTATGCTGCCTACTTATCATTCTTCGTATTCTCTTCATACACAGTGCGTTCCGTAAAGTAGACATAGATGAGGACATTGCAAGAACGCGCAGTTTTCTCGCGGAAACGATGATGCCAGTATAGACACCAGTGGCAGCTGAACTATGCGATTGTTTACGCGGCTGTACCGAGGGGCCTATGCTTGCTACCCATCTGGGATACTAGGCAAGCAGTGCGCCTCAGAAGCTAAATAATGAGTCTGCATAACAATACGTAAAACTACACCCACGTTCGTAGTCGCGTTTAATTTAGGGAAGTGCCGGTGAGTGCGGCGGGCAGCTTTCCCTCGAGAACGACAAATCGATAAACGTTGGTACCGATGTCTATACTGCTCCGTGTAGTCGCTTCTCACTTTTTGTTTGTGCTCTGTGCGAAATGAGGAATGGTTTTCAAATCCGTATAGTCAAAACTGAACTGCAGGAGGAGTTTTTCTTCATTCTTATGGCTTAATTAGCGTCATGTCAGTCGCTCAGGCCCGCCAGCAGTAGAGGCATGAACTGCGCGACTGTGACACATAGGCTCAACGTTGTCTGAAGGCGATTGGCAACGGCTCACACTGTATGTGTGGATGGCGAGGGTTGAAGTTCGTGCAGCCCTACGTCTACGGGGAACACAACTTCTCGCGACAGAAACTTCCCACGCCATGCACCAGCTCACGATCGTCGATTCCTCAACGCTCTCGTCACTGTCGTCTGCATAATCCCGGAATGCTCTGCATGCAGCACTCCTGACGTCATACACAATGTGGCTTGTAACTGAGCAGGAGGCAAAGTAGGGTGTTCGAGACAGTTAATTAAATTTATTTGTAAGAAGTCTGTGCAGCGCTCAAACTTGCTTTTTTGAGGACATGACGGCAGTGTTCAGAGGAACGTACGCAGCGAATTTTATCGACATCCGTTGACATAAAAAAAACCTCGGAGTGGCCCTTAATACAAATAGTTTGAATAATAATGATGATGATGATGATAATGAACCATTCAAACTTGGCGGTGGCCGTGCCAACAAACTCTTTCTTCGAAGCCTTGTGCCTTTTATCTTCAAAATAATTTGCTTAACCTCGTCTTATACTAGGAATTCTTTAGGAAGTTCATCTCTGGATGGATGGATGTTATGAGCGTCCCCTTTGGAACGGGGTGGTGGGTTGCACCACCAAGCTCTTGCTACTATACTGCCTAATATTCTACCTAGGTTAAACAATGAAAAAAGAAAAAAAAACACCATGAACTACCACGCCCAAATTTTCTGATCCCCTATTGCGAACTGTGCTTTTGTACGTCTCCGTCTTTTGTCGTTTCCCTACTTTTCTTGCACCAATCCTCCAGTTGCCTCTTACTAATGTCTATTGCGGACATGTTTGCTTTACCACTGCTCCCTCTGAACCCAAGGGCTTCAAGGAGGCCAGTGGTGCCTAAATCGACCGCTGGGTAGACGTCTTCACATTCTAATAAAACATGCTCCACTCTAATAAACAGCTCTCTATTCGGCACTGCAGAACGGCACCTGGCGGCAACACAGGCTTAACGAAAGCGAGCTCGCTGACAGGGCGCGCCTAGACGAAGTCCTGGGTTCCAGGATAGCCTACGTAGCTTTCCAGAGGACCCGCCTCGCCATTGCCGGGGCTGGTCGTCCGACGACGGAGCTGCCGGGAGTGAATCTGTCTAGCAAGCAGTTGTTCTTCGTTATGCATTGCGCACTGGGATGCGCCATGGGAGGGGACCGAGATCCCGCCCGAAGCCCGGCTGACCACCACCAGCGTTGCATGGTCGTTTACCAGACGCGAAAGCGTCTCGTGGATCGACCCTGCGGACAGTTCGCCAGTGGGAATATTCCGAACGATTGCCGCTACATATAAGCTGCTATTAAAGACAATCGATGGCTCTCCCTGTGCTTTCTTGGGGTGGTCAACTCAAAATAAAAGGCTGTTTCCAACAAAAATCAACCGAGACTACCCCAATTCAAGTTTACCTTCCCAAATTCGAAGACAGTACCAACTAGTGTAAATCTTACAAAAAATTAAAAAGAAAAGAAAGCAAAGCTGTTTGTGGCGCAAACAGCTTTGCTTTGCGATTCTAGCTAAATATAAATTCTAGCCGTGGAGTCCGCCTTGCGAACTCCGCGGCTTCACATTCACATTCACATTCGAATGCGTTGTTACTCCTTATTACTTGTCTTCTCCAACCAAATGTTGTGGGTTCGAGTGCCTTAATTTTCCTAATTAACACCAAAGACCACAGGTTCAGCTTCAATATAAGATCGAGGGTTGGAGTGCCTGAATTACCTGTATCTTAATTAACTTTGCCTTTTTTTGTATGATGAGCGGCATTGGAGGCAGCTGTTGAAGAAGATGACACCCGCCGTGGTTCCTCAGTGGCTATGGTGTTCGGCTGCTGAGCACGAGGTCGTGGGATTGAATCCCGGCCACGGCGGCCGCATTTCGATGGGGGCGAAAGGCGAAAACACCCGTGTACTTAGATTTACGTGCACGTTAAAGAACCCCAGGTGGTCGAAATTTCTGGAGTCCTCCAATACGGCGTGCCTCATAATCAGAAAGTGGTTTTGGCATGTAAAAGCCCATAATTTAAAAGAAAGAAGATGACGACAAACACGCAAGCTGTGGCACGAGCGCGTGTCTGCGCGATGCGAGCTCACATGGCTTTTTGTGCCCCCTTTCTAGACAAGAGAGAGAGAGAATAAACATTTTTATTAGGTGAAGCAGCTAGGGAGAGGCGTCCTCAGTCCAGAATGCCTTGAGCTCGGGCCGCGTCCTGGGCCCTCGCAATCAGCCGTTGCTGATCCTCGAGGTCGGAGCTGGCCAAGGCTCTCTCCCAAAGCTCGTTAGTGGGGTAAGGGTTCGGATGATTTAATGGTGCCGCTCTGCAACCTCCTACTATGTGCCTGAGGGACCCGGGCTCTGCGCAGAAGCGACATTGCGGAGAGAATTTTGTAGGGTCTATGAGGTGATTCCTGGTTGGGTGGGGGAATGTATTGACCTGTAGAGCCCGGAGGAATCGCTCCTGCTCTCTAGGTAGTGACTTGTGCGGGGGTGCATATGTTCTGCGGGTTAGCTTGTAGTGTTGTGTGATGTCTTGGTAAGAGACTAGAGGGTGCATGCGCTCGGGTTCAGATTCCTCGGCGTCGGCTCGGTGGGTCAGATCTCGAGCCACGTGGTTGGCGACCTCGTTGCCAGGAATGCCTTGATGAGCTGGCGCCCAGATGATCATGACTGATCTCGTTGGCGGCTTTTGATTGATGATCCGGAGTGTAGTGGCATGAATTCTGCCGCTAGCAAAGTTGCGGCACGCCTGTTGGGAGTCGGTCACTATGACTTCAACCTCTGTTTGGGAGAGAGCGAGGGCTATGGCCGCTTCCTCGGCCTGGAGGGGATTGTTTCGTGTGAGCGAAATGCTGCTCCGATGTTCTGTGTTGACGACTACGGTGGCTGTTGTGGCTGCGCGTCTGGAGTAAGAAGCCGCGTCAGTGTAGGCTGTAGAGGGTAAAGTTCCGTATCGCTTGTGTATGGCCAGGGCGCGGGCCTCCCTTCGCTCTGCGTGGTGCACTGGGTGCATGTTGCGAGGCAGAGGACGTACGGTGATTTTTCTCCGGATGGCATGGGGTAAGCTCACAGTCTGAGGCGTCGGATGGCTCATAGGGGCAGAGAGCCCCAGGCGTAAGAGAATGGACCTCCCTGCTTCCGTAATCGCCAGCCTTGTTCGCTGACTGGATAAATGTGCCTCGATCAGCTCCTCGGCCGTGTTGTGCACACCTAGTCGTAGTAGGCGTTCTGTGGACGTACTGATTGGCAGACCCATCGCCTGCTTATATGCCTTTCTGATCATTGTGTTGATTTTCTTGAGTTCCGTCTCGTTGAGTAGTGCGTACGGAATAGCGTAAGTTATTCGAGACACGACGAAGGCTTGGACAAGCCGAAGCGTGTCCGCCTCCCCCATGCCTCTTGTCTTGGTTGTTATTCGCCGGATCATGTGCGTAACTTGGGCTGTTGTAGTCTTAAGCTTTTGAATTAATATTGTATTGGTGCGATCCGACTGGAAAACCATTCCCAATATCTTTACGCTCCGAGACGGAACGATGGTGTGTCCCTCCAGCTGTATGTTGATAGTGGGCGAGTCGCATCTGTGCTTCTTTCGCGGTGAGACCAGGAGTAGCTCCGACTTTTGGGGGGCGCAGCTGAGCCCGCATGACTTAGCATAGTCGCTCACCACGTCTGCAGCTTCCTGCAAGCGGTTCTCCATTTCCCCGATGGACCCTGTGGACGACCAGATGGTAATGTCGTCAGCATATAGGCCATGCCGGATCCCTGGGATGTTATCGAGGAGCGGCGGTAGGCCTATTAGGGCGATATTGAAAAGGAGAGGGGATAACACTGCGCCCTGTGGTGTGCCGCGCCCGCCCAGTAGGAAGGGGTTTGTGGCTTTGTCCCCGACCTTTAGGATGGCTTTTCTATCTGAGAGGAAATCTCTGATATAGGAGTACGTCCTGGCCCCACAGCCCAGCGCGTTTAGCCTCTGTAAGATTGCTGTGTGCTTGACGTTATCGAACGCCCCTTTAAGATCTAAGGCGAGGATAGCCGTGGGGGAGTTGCGTGTCGCTGGTACAATCACCTCCTCTTTCAGCTGAAGTAGGGTGTCTTGAGTTGAGAGGTGTGGACGGAATCCTATCATCGTTGTTGGAAGTTTCCCCGAGTCCTCCAGGAATGGTTGTAACCGATTGAGAACGATGTGCTCTAGGAGCTTTCCTACACACGAAGTGAGGGAGATCGGTCGTAGGTTCTCAATGGCTGGTGGCTTGCCGGGCTTCGGTATCAGACGAACCTCGGCTATTTTCCAGTCCTCGGGAAGGTTTCCTTTCCTCCATACTTCATTAAGATGAGCGGTAAGCTCTAGTAGCGAGGGGCTGTCAAGATTTACGAGTGCCTTATTGGTAATTTGGTCCATTCCCGGGGCTGTGTGGCGTCTCAAGCCCATTATCGCCGCTGTTACCTCATGTAGATGAATGTCCTCATCTAGGAGCTCGTTAGGGGTGCCGGTGTAGGGTGGCAGAGGCTCCGATGGCTGTGTGGGGAAGTACTGGGCTTTGAGAGCCAAAAGGAGGTCCGCCTCATTTCCAGGAAATTGGTGAATTACTCGGGCCATATTGTGGTGGGATTCCGTTTTGCTGCTGGCCGGGTTGATTAAATACCTCAATAACTTCCACGTCTTGGAAGTACTCAGTCTTTCTCTCAAGCTGTCGCAGAGGGATAGCCAATTCTCTCGGCATAGTGTGGTAGCGTATTCCGCAGCCTCTTGTGTGAGTAGTGCTATTCGCCTCTTGAGCTTGCGATTTAATCTTTGCCTTTTCCAACGCTTCAGCAGGCTACGCCGGGCTTCCCACATGTGGAGCAAGCGAGCGTCGATGCTTGGAGTGGTGGTGGATGTTTCAAGCATTTTGGTGTGCGCCTTCACATCCTTCTGAAGCTGAGTGATCCAGTCCTTAATTGACTGAAGCTGTTGGCTCTGTTCGTTCGCAGCTCTTTCTTCTCTTATCTCCCGCAGCTTGGTCCAATCCGTGAGGCGAGCCGTGCCTATCCTGGCTTTGTATTCGAGCCCATGGAGAGTGGTGGCTAGCAGCGCGTGGTCGCTGCCTAGGTACTCCTCCAGATTGGTCCAGCAAGCTTGGGGGATATTTCTGGTGAGGGTTAAGTCGGGGTTCGTGTCTCTTTGAACACTTGTGCCGAGCCTCGTGCTATTCTTTGGATCGGTGACGAGTGTGAGATCCATGTCCTCAATAACTTTGTGAAGCATGTTTCCCCTGGGGTTGGTGTACGTATAACCCCAGAGGGGGTGGGCTGCATTGAAGTCGCCCACAATTAGAAGCGGATGGTTGCGTGCTGCGTGCGTGGCTTGCTCCAAAACCAGTTTGAGGACCGATGGTGCGATTTTCGGCCGACAGTAGACGTTTAGAACAAACATGGGACTCTTCTTCTTTGTTGCCTGTGGGATAATTTCGAGCAGAATGGCAAGCGGGTCGGATTGCTGGAGATGGTGTTGAACGGCCACTAGCTTCTTACTGACCAGGGTGTGAAGGCTGCTGCCTGTATCGGTGCCATAAGTGACGTATCCGGGTAGGCGGACGTGTGTGTTCGTTTCTTGCAGTGCGATGATTTCGGGTGGTCTTGTTGATGTAGCGATGTATTGTATCAGTGACCCATACTTGTTCTTGTAGCCCCGGCAATTCCACTGCCACACCGTGGTTTCGCCTGAGGAGCCCAACGCGCTTACTGCATATATGTTGAGGCGGAGCCATCTTGGTTATCAAGGGGTGGTGATGCGTGTACAAGATGGGGTTCTGGGGAGCCCAGAGAATCTGGCAATTCTGCTAGGGTCTGATGAGCTGTTTTCTTGGGGCGCCGGCTCTGACGAGCTTCCAGTGCTAGTATGCGTTCCTCTAGCCTCATGATGCGTTCCGCCAACTGAGTGTTAGAGTGTTGTTGTTGAGTTGCGTATTGTTGTTGTTGTGCCGCTGACTGTTGTATAGCTGTGAGTTGTTGCTGCATGGTAGCTTGTAGGGATGTCTGAAGGCTAGACAACACCACCTTAAAGAAGACGGTAAAGAACTTTATTGGGTCATGAAGGTCAACCCTAGGTTGACGCGGGCCGCTCCAATGTTTGGGACTGTCAGGCCAAGCCCTTCAGCCATATTGCAGGCCTTCTGGACTGTCCGTGTTGTTCAGAGAGTGATTCACTGTGTAGCATTTGCCGCCCCCATTCTTGTTCTTTGTCAGAGTCTGTGAAGACCACGGGGCGCTGCCAAAGCATGTGGTCAAGAGTAATGATGCCATTGCACTTATTACAATTGGTTTGAGTTTCCCTCTCCGGATAGATCCTGTTAATCAAATCTGGACTTCAGTATGTCCTTGTGTGTACAAACGTAATGTGACCGCTTGGGCTCTGCAAAGCTTACCGTGTGGCATTGGGTATTCCCTTCTGCTTAAATAATAGGCCTTCGTAATTTCGTTATATATTAATAATCGATCCCTGTGTTCCCCGGGTGAAGTGTAAGTTGCTTGGTCTTGAAGAGCACGGCTAGAAAGTCCTCGTGCTGCTTTATTTGCCACCTGGTTGAGGTTTCTCCGAGTTCCGACCACCACCCCCAGATGTGCAGGAAACCAGCGGATTTCGATCCTCTCACTGTTGACCTTCTCTGGTAACCTTGTTGCTATCCGTGTCACGTATCTGTCAGTAAAATTCTAGGCTGTTCTAGAATCGCTGTAAATATGTGTCCACCAATTAGCCCGGAACGCTAAGGCGATTGCTCCTTGTTATGCTACTGTTGAGTCCTTGGTATAGACGGTGATGTCATCCCGTATGTTACCTTGAGCCGGTGTCGTCTAGAAATTTAAGCACGTCAGGTAATGACAGTTGTGGATCATCTGCTAAAACTAAAGCAGGTGTAAAGGTATGTGCAATTTATATAAGTTGCGCCAAAGTTTTCGTCTGTTTGTTTCAATGCATTTACACGTCAGTAAAATGTGCATCACTGTTAACGGTCCTGGTCGCTTCTCGCCTGTTGGTGGGTCTTCTTTTCTGAGTATAAAACTGTGTGTTAGGTGTGTGAACCCAATTTGTAGTCTGCATAACACTAACTCAATAAATCGTTCCTGGTGACTAAGTAACTTCCGCTCGCCAAGCGTGGGTTTAGTAAAATATAGCTTGTCGTTTGCGCAAGAGTCCGATTCGAGTTGCCATTTTGACGTCAAGACCTTCCGAAGCTCTCGGATACTATCTTTGCATGGAGGCGTTGTGTTCGTTATGCCTGTGTACGCGGTCATAGATGCACATCTATCTGCTTTTTCATTACCGGTATAATGGCTTGGGACCCAGCAGAAGTGAATTGATCTCCCGTAATTGTTAAAAGCCGCCATGTTTAAGATATACGCTAGCAGGGTTTCACACTCGGATTTCAGATGTACAGCCTTTAGTCTACTTGACAGGTCAGTGTACATGACTATATTTTTGTACTTGTCAGGGATAATTTTTTTTACTACACTCCATACAGCACAAACATCAGCAGCGAAAACAGACAAATATTGTGGTAATCGAACATTTGTTTCCCGATTTTTCGTTACGGCCCCTATACCCATGTGTTGTTGCGCTTTAGAACCATATTTGTATGTGCAACGTTTACGTTAATGCGTAAGCATTCTCTGGTGAGCTTCCCAGCTCTGTCATGCTAAAAGTCTAATGTCTTGTTCCTGCACGAAAATACGTAATTTGCATAGTTAATAGATTTGATCGTTATGATATTGTCACGGGGATCTCGTATGCTACTTCACAAAACTGGCGGAGAAGCTTATAAGGGCTAGAGTAGCGAGACGGAAGCTTCAAATACAGGCCCATGTGGCTGCACGGCATCCAAACAAGGACCAAATAGCCTGGAGAGAAGTGAACGGCTCGGTGGGGGTGGTCATAGCGGGTCTTTTGGGATATCTGCGAGGCACACAGACAATCCCGTGCAATCCGGTGAGATGTTTGAGCCCGAGCATCAGCATCGTGGGTGTAAATGTAGCTGATTAGTAGCTTTTAGGTGATAAGGAACGATCTAAAGAAGAAAAAATAAAGCAAAACGAGAATACCTATAGAGATACATAGGGTTCCTTCGAATATGCATGGGGAAGCTGCATAGTAGGGTTGGGACAACTTAAAATTTGGGGATGGGCCAAATGGAATCTGAGGGTGGACCAACTCAATTTTGATGGCGGGCCTACTTGAAGTTTGGACTTGGCATGACTGAAATGTGGGGTTGGGTCAAGTTAAAATTTGGTGGTCGACCTACTTAAATTTGGGCATGGGCCCACTTGAAATTTTGGGGTGACCCAACGTCCAATTGAACACTGCTGAGCGTCCTTCGAGTTACAAACAACTCGCGGGCAAGGGAGCGCGTTCAGACGCTTGGACGTTTTGATTGGGCTTTACCGAGACCACGAAAGAGATGCAGTCAGAACGCTGGCGAGAGATTGCTTGCGTGGAAGGGGAGCATGCGCACAACACAGGTTTGCGAAACCGACAGTGAGGGTGACATGGAATCGCGGTGATGCACTGTCCCTTGATGCAACGCCTCACGCGCTACTGCGGCAGCTGCTGTTTCCTTTCCACCGCTCTGCTTCGTCGAGGCGCGCTGGTGGCCTGCGTTCCAGCTCAATTGGTACGATGCATTGAAGGGGCCTGATGCCGCGAGAAAATCTCACAACTGTCTGCTAAAGCCTACGCATTCTGTTCCACTGGAGAGGCACTGGGTATACACGCGCATGATCTAGGAAAAGCAAGTAAGCAAAACTAAGCAAAAGAGAAGTCACAGCAGAGCCAAACAATGCTTACGCATCAGTAGACAATTATCAGAATTTCTGTACATTGGTCCTGAAAAGCACGAAGATCTTGTATTATGTGTTCCTGTTGTGTGTGTCTTTCCTTTTCTGTGGAAACATCGCTATGATAGATATAAAAAACAGCTGAAATAGGTTGATTGATTGATTGATTGATTGATTGATTGATTGATTGATTGATTGATTGATTGATTGATTGATTGATTGATTGATTGATTGATTGATTGATTGATTGATTGATTGATTGATTGATTGATTGATTGATTGATTGATTGATTGATTGATTGATTGATTGATTGATTGATCGATCGATCGTAGTATCACATGGATGATTCTGGTTATTTCCAGATTGTGATAAGCTCCATGACTGAGGGCTCCAAATTTCGCCGGACATTTTGTCGTGATCCAACAGTATCGTACCACGAGCGCTTAACAAAACAGTGGTTCTTATCACCTGTTTTTAGCCCGACAAGTGGTTCACAAACATCTGGATGGTTGTTTCCAGCTTCCTTTAATGTACATTGAGTTCTCAGTATACTCCGGTTTATTCCCTGAACATGGTCGCCGCGGCTAACAGTCGTATCAACGGCCAGAACCATCCAGGATTGTCGGTGGGCACTTACTACTAAAACAACATAAGAATAGTCCGAAGCGTATGAATTCCCGTCAAGGTATTGCAAGTTTTGTGATTCTTCTTCTACAAGTTAACCAGAAGAATAACTCAACCTACTTAGCCTGGCTTTCGTCATCAGGTGTAAGTTTCATGGAAGAGATCGTGCAAGTTCAATTAATGGCTCCGATAAGCCCTTCTAGGACGAGGTCGTCATTGAAAATACGTGGTTTCCCAAGTTTCCTTTATAATAGCCGTCTCAGAGCGCGTTTTCTTGCATCCAGCCTGCTTTTGCTTCAACTACGTAGTCGACTATATACATAAATCTGAAACGCCTGTTTCAACCTGTATTTGGGCGCAACCATACTATCAATCTGTAAAAGAGCACGTAGTATGGGCTGGGCGTCTCTTACCCACAACAAAACTGTCTTAGCGTATACAGTGTCAAATACTGTTAGAAACTGATCACACCATGCGATCTCGCTTTATAAACACATATCCGAAGACCACGAGAACGAGTGGCACGCATTTTCACTTTCAGTAAAGCCACCATAGCGGCAGCCCAGGACATTCCGGGCGGACAAGTGCACGTCCTTAATTAAGTTACGCAGAAACCAGGAGCACCAAAAAAAAATGTAAGGTTTCGAGAAAGCCATTGCCTACAGTCGAAAGCTTCAGACTTAATCAAAGATAAAAGTGGCCATAAAGGATCACTGCTGCTTTCTCCAAGGCCGCGGTTTATTTCGACTTGTTTTATTTTCGGAAAATGTCCACGACGTGCCTGCCTTTACGCGTCCTTCACTGACCCGAGAGCGATGGTTCGGGCGCGTCTCGTAGCACTGAGAAAGCTTGCGAGCGAAGGAGTTTCCGGCGTACAAGTTGGTATCTCCCGAGAGAGGCAAGCCAAGTGGGAGCCCTTCAATGAAAAATTCGTCGCTCGACAACAAATCTCAGCCAGCGTCCCATCCCAAGATACAACATAACAGCATAAAACAATATCTTTAATAGCTATTCCCATAGCTTGCGCTAAATCTCAGAGAACAATCAAGTTTACGTCACCGATATCTGATTCAATTGCCGATAAATGCTTGGTGGTCTGCTTCGAGTTCTCGTTTGTATAGCAATAATTTGGGGGTCTGTCACTTCAACACAGCCGTTACGCTAGATTGCTAACGCGCGTAAGCGGAAACATAACCACTTGAACAAAATCAACAGCCAGTACAAATGTATTTTGTTAATGGGCGTGTTATCACTCTAAACTAGCGCTTCTAAGCCTCAAGGAGATTCAACTCGTTCAACGGAAGAGAAAAAAAACATCAGCAAGTGTGTCAAGCGTGTTCAGATCAGACAGTTTCTCTGCCGTCTGTTTTTGGCAGCATTTCGGTTTCTTTTTCTTTCTTCAGTGTGTTCTGTAACATTTCTAAAAGTGGTTAAGGTTTTTCCGCGCGCTTTTTGTTTTGCTCTTTACACTATACAGAAACAGATACCAGGGTCTTGAGTGCATGAAATGCTGTAAGTAAGCATTCTGTATGTGTACCCACCGTGGTAGCACAGGACCTATGACGTTGTGCTACTGAGCTAGAGGTTGCGGGTTCGATCCTGGCCACGACGGTAGCAATCCGATGGGAGCGCAATGCTAGAGCCTTCGTGTGCCGTACGCAATTGGGTGCACATAAACGAACTCCAGATGGTCAAAATTATTCCGTAGTCTCCCCACCATTGGGTGCCTCATAGTCAGATCATGGTTTGTCATGTAAAACCCAAGTATTTATTGTAATTCTGTAAATGACTTTTATTGGCACTTTGTTCGACGTGCTTGAAAAACTTTCGATCGTAAATGAGAGATGCAACACCGGCCACGGCGCTCGAATCAGTTTGATTATTATGGAAGCACCTAATATTCACTACGAACCAATGTGTGCGACCAAAATTACTGTGCTTCATGCTATATTAATATGCCAAATTTAAGGCCTCAAATGTTGAGTCTAAGTACAAACCTCAAATCAGCTAAACTCGGTAAAGTACAATTTCAAATCTCTATTTCTTTTCCTTTTTTTTTGTCAAACTTCTTGCTTCCAATTCCTCGCCAGAACCACGGTTCTGATAACGTCACTGTGATATCACATATTTTCGTGCCTTTTCTGGCATTGTGCGATTTTGTCCAAAAAGGCAGCTTAAAACCTAAAGTGTTTAATGAGAACAGCACAGGCGCCACAGGAGCACAGAAACAGACGATGTATCTGCTGCCTACAAGCTTTCCTGGCTGAGTCCTTGCTTTCTTACAATCTCACTATAACTAAGAGTTATAAACTTGGTGAATCACTTTCCATTTCTTATTTCTGCTCATTTTAGGATAATTTTCTCAACTTTGAGGACCTATATCGGACCTCTACTTTCGACAACCGCAAGAACTAAGCGTTTTCTCCTTAGCTTTGCTATATTTTACTTAAATCGGTTCAGATGCTGCTATAATGAATTTATGATCGTACACCGCGATTTCAGGAAATAAATGCGCCAGCAGGTGCAGTACCGCCAATCCTTTTGTTATCAAAACACGGTGCACTGAATCCGCATCATGCTATTTATGCAATACACATATATTCTTTCACAGACCAATCGGGGTGCCAGCGGGAGCATACAGAGTAAACAACTTGATATTCTCGATTCGTCCACGCCGGGCGCAGGTGTTGCTACTTCCGGCTTTCACAGAGATGGTCCCAGAACACCAACGGTGCCATCGATCCGGCACCTCGTTAAGCAACGCGCCTTTTTATTGCGTGCTCGCTGCGCCTGCATCGCCACGTATCTAGAGCAGCCATTGTACCTGCTTTCTCTATTCTTTTTTTTTTGTAGCTGTGAGCAGGTCCTTCGCCGCTGCACACCAGCATTGATAATTATGTGTGAATCAGACCTCCCGCCTAGCCTCTCTCGCCACGAGGTTTTTCTTTTCCGCCTTCCGTGCCCCAAGATTATTCCGAATACTGGGCCAAAAGGGCCAAGTGACATTGAGAGACTCCAGTTGCCAACATGTTCTTTTTTTCTTTTTGTTCCTCCACCTGAATGAACTCGTTCCTGTTTGCGCTGCCTCGTGGATACATCAGAAGTTTGATGTAAAAGTGCTGTAGAAATCCGCACGGTAGAGAGAAGTAATTAATAAAGGGGGAAATGAGACATCCACCCAATCGTAGCAATTGCTACAAAGGAAATACATACGGGTTCCTCGAAAGAAAAGCCTCATAGTTGAAGAGAAATCCGAGGCTTTTCTTTCGAGGAACCCATACGGGTCACTTTTGTAGCAATTCCTACGAGTGGGTGGATGTCTCATTTTCCCTTCATTAATTACTTCACGAACTCTTGCCTTTACTTTGAGTTGTTGATAAGTTCGACTTCACCCTGCCATCTGCTAGTCGCGTGGCTAGCTGTGGTGGTAGAGTGGCTGCCCAGAAAAGGTGGTGGTCCCGGGTTTGTATCCCGGACCAGGACGAATTTTTCTTCAGCTGCGAGGCTTTTCTTTCGAGGAAACCATATGGGTCTGCTTTGTAGCAATTGCTACGATTGGGTGGATGTCTCATTTTCCCGTTATTATTACATCAGAATCACGACAGACCACGAAGACGAAGCCAGCTCATCCATGGCATCGCAGGAAAATAAAAAGTACCGTGGAGGAGTGACGCTCATCCTTGGTTGTTTTTGCCACAAGGACTTGGACAGACCCTCCTAGTCCTTGGCACGGATGGTCAGAAGGATACATGTGGGCACTGCGTAGACGCCAGCTGCAGCCTGTCTATATGGTCCCTGGACCATTGGCCCAGCCTTTGTGTCACTTCTCTTGTGTCCTCGCTCAGCTGTCCTCGCATATCTACCGCCTCTCGTGGAATTTACCCACACAGCACTCAGCAACACGACATTTCCTGTCAAAAGTGGGGCGAAGCCCAAGCCACCCATTTGACCATCTTCTCTGAATCTATGATCCGCAGCATAGTTTCTTGTCGGATTTCATCCAACCCAACCAATTATACATGTGCATATAACTCTCCTGCATTACGCGTCTTATGCCGCAGGGTAAACTATGCAGAATAACAACAAAGCTGTGTCCAAGAAAACAAAACCCGTAACTATTAAAAAATAGTATTACGGGAGAAATGTTTGTACAAGCAAATACTCGCAGCAAAATACGGGCTTTTAGGGACGCTGTGTGTAGTTTAGAGCTCCGGATAAATTTAGACCTCACTGGTTGTTTTTTTTTTTAATATACATGAAAGACATGGTACACGACCACTCTCGCATTCAGACCCCGTTGTAATGCGAACGCCGTGACTGGGTATCGAACTTGCGACTTCGTGCTCGGCAGCGGGACGTGACCGCAAGTCAAATATCGCGGCAGGTGATTTGGAGCCAACTCGGATTTCCTCATTTCAAAGCGTGTGAAATGCAGGTATCACTGAGTGCTTGGTATCAAGCTTGGTATCAAGTAAAATGCTTGGTATCACTGATTTATTCGCACTGGGCCCTGTCCAGCTTCAGGTGAAGCTTCTTTTATAAGAAATATGGTGATGATGATTATCATGCCGATGATGGTGATCTCCTGCTCCGCTTTGTATTATGGGTGGCATGCAGGAAGGAAAGAACTAGCTGGGAGCACATCATGATTAAAGCCACCCAACGCGTGATCGTCATGTCAGAGCGCGCGGTAGGTTTTAATGCACTCACTCAGCAGACAGAGACACGGCAACGTCAGTGCAACCAATGCAATCCAGCCCCACAAGGTCGCATTCATTACAAACTACTAGAAGCCAAACAATACGCTCTGTCTCAGAGGTCACGTGTTGAGCCGACACTGAGAAAGGGAAAAAGGGGGGAATGACGTCACTAAGAGTTCACTCTCCAAGGCACGCTGCGTGAGGAGATGCTTCCACGTGATTTAGTTGCTTCTTTCATGACGGGCGGTGATGCGAACAACGCCCCTGAAGTTCAACACGCTGCGCACTCAAATGTGGATCACCAGTGAGCTCACAAGTAACTAGCGCCGCCTATCGCGTGGTCCCCAACATGTCCTTTTGAATGTATTGCCTCCGAAATATTGCGGAAGGAGTGGTGCTCAATCATGGAGGTATCCGAAAAGCCCGTTTTGCACTGTAGAAGGCGCCATGGGCAATCATTTGATCATTGTAGGCACGGGCTCGGCAGTGTGCTGTCTCTCAGGCGTCAATATAACTGTTCTCTGCCACGTCTGAAAACGTTTTGTATTTGACTCGGTACAGAAAATGCAACGTCAACGAGCTGCTTAGGCAGTTTTTCACATGAAAGCTTGCTGAAGTAGTCCTAGGAAGAAGAAAGAGTAATAATAAAAATAACGCCTGTACAAGCATTAGAACGACTTGCAAATGCAGCCACCAGCTAATTGCACACTGAAACGTGTCGTCATGCTGGGAAAACCATAAATTCTTGCAATCCTCTTGTCGAGTTAAATTGTCTGGCTACATCAGAAAACAGCCCTTCCACGTCGCGAGTAAAAATACGGGAGTTAACGGCTTGTGTAACATTTAACAAATGTTCCCAGACGCTGGCAACATCGAGTACTTTAATGGAAAGGCTTATGGCTCGTGACAAAAAAACATTTGCCCTGCAAATACTTACACAAACTCAAATTCCATGGTGACGAAACGCCATGAGGTTGCACAAACTACCCAACTGACAGCTTGTGCGGTAATTCAACGAACACGAAAGCTCGTATTAAACTAAGCTAAGCTGATAAATTGTTATTCAAGAACTCCGTAATGTGGATAGCATTCCTGGCATTGTCAGACCAGTTTTTGTTTCCGAATATCTGTCTAAGCAACAATATGGGCCGATCCCGAAGAGAATGCATGTCTCAAAACACCTTGGATAACTGAGCACTTGTGCCGCTGGGTATATACGGATCTTGATAATTATATCCATAGCATATAAAATATATCCTCAACAATTACTCACCCATGAAAGAATAGATTGCTAATGATCTATAGAAAGTGTGTAAAATGCACATAGAATAATAAACGTCCATTCCGCGCATACAATTAATCGTTTTCAAAGTAAAAGAATGCGAATATATGTTCAGATAGTCTTCTTAGACTAAGATATGGCCGAAACTATTTGATAAAATTGCGTTAAGAGGTTGGTTACTAGAAGAAAAAGTGAAAACCAAACTTTAATACATTTCGATCCGCCCCCAACCTTCAGCACCACTACGTAACAGTGACGTCATGGGCTTCAAAATAATGCTTTTGGCCAGCTGTCAGCGAAGGCCGGCTGTCGAGGTCAGTGAAGTCCTCGCACGCTTTACAGATTGGGGAGGACGCATCGGGGTAAATGCAATTGTATAGCACTGGGCTTAGGAAAGTTCGCGTGTGAAGTAGTCGCCAAGTGGTGGATTCAGATTTATTCAGTGTTTTATATGCTGGGGGTAGCGAGCTTATACCTTCATTGCGAATAGTAAATGTCATGCTCTCGTGCTGTTGGTGATGACTGCATATAGGTAGGTAACCTTTCACCGCGAATAAGCACTATGGTTGCTAGGCAACGCTCTTGCACGCGTTATCCTCTTGTCTGGAAAACAGTGTCGTTTCGTTGCATACGTACGTACCAACAAGCCCAGTCATTTTACTTTGCTTTGTGGAAAGTAACTGCAGTAGTGCCAATTTATTCTACTACAGTTGCTTGGAGCAGTTTCGCCCCTGCTTATAAAGGGGTACTTAACTGAAAGCCTGTTTCAGAAATCAAAAATGCATGGATGCCAAACTTTGAATTGCAGGTACTCCTACGCACGCAACAGTGTTCACTCCAGTCTGCCCGATGCATCCGACAAAGAGAGAGGTATGTAATAAAAACCGTTTCAGGGCATTGCGACCGAACAAGCAGTCGAAACATGTTACCAGAGATGCTACTGCGCTTCATGGATCCGGCAACGCGTTAATTCGTATATGAGAATACCTTTTGGAGACGCTTAAACGTTCTGTATAAATCATACCTTGCGAAAAAGGCAAGTAAAGAACGATGCAGGCACACAGACAGCGCAGCAAGTATTTGCCAATTTTTTTCTGATCGCTCCACAGAGAATTGACGAAGTTGGAGGGCGTCGGAAGTGCGCATCTCTCGGGCCTCCCACGCACCGGTCACGTGGCCAGGTTCACGCAGTCTGCCGTGTCCGCCGTGGTCCTGTACCTCGTCCTGAAGAAGTTCAGGATGTTGCGGACCAGGTGCAGTCTTGAGAACGGCCCGTCCTTCGATCCGCACGTGTTGGAGAAGTCGGCGTAGTCGAGGTCGTAAACCGCGATCCCGAATTTCATGGAGGTATCTTGCGCCTTCATTGTGCACAGCTGTCGAAGAGCGCGTAGAACAAGGGCAGTGTTAGTTTGACACTACGATAACACGGCCCAAAAATCGAGAAAAGAATTTGCGGTATATCTGACGTGTTGTCGCGTCGATAGCGAAACCCGTTATCGGGATGACAGCATTGGTTGACTGCATAAATATAGTCGCTCCTACAAAGAAGCTTCATAGTTGCATTAGTCAATTATCTTTCAGTGACTCGCTGCAGAAATTTACTACAGAAATGTTTAATGTACAGCAATTTTTGTAATTTATGACAGACACATGGCATGTAAACAACCATTTTGCACGTGACAGCAGTAATACTTAGTAAATAAATGAAAGCGACTCTCATTACTACGACTTAAAATATTGTGCTATCCTTGGGGTCAAAAGAGAATTTCTATTTCGCCAGTTTCAGTTTATTTGAGATTTTATTTACGCCGAACCTGCGTTCTAACTGCAACGGTAGTGAGATCGCGTGTATCGGAAAAATAATACGGCGTGTCTTTTTATCGTAAACAATTTTTTTATTCACCCATGGCACATTGCACAATTATATTTCTTGAAATAGATTACTGTCAGAGACGGACATTACTCCCATGATAAATAAAACTTAATATGTCACTAATTAAAAAGTTTTCCTGACTATCTTTAAACTAATTAGAGTGCATATTGTTGTCAATTAATTGTAGTGGTGACACCAAAAGACATATGCACTTAAAAAAAATTATGAGGATGATGCCGGTTTCCAGACATGTGGTCCCGAAATTTGCGATGAAATGCACCACTGGTGTTCCAATAACTTTGAGTATCAAGTTATTATACGGCGCTATGAAAAAACAGTTAGTGGAAGGGAACTTCATTTTTACTGCAGGATTGACAGCACTTATCTCAATACTCATTCAGTGTTTAGGAAAATATTGCTGGAGCGTAATTCGGGCGTTAGTCCAGACTACCCTGTAAGTACGGCCTCCGAGATAAGGTGCCAGATCCCACCAAGACCCACGCGCTTGTCGTTGGGAGCTGCATGTGCCAACCTCAAAGCTAGAGCGCAAGTTTGGAGCTTGTTAGTAAGTGGTGTTTATCAGGACGTGTTTCCTGGCTTTGCAATCGTTTTGGTGCGTGCAGCCTCCAAAACCATAGCCTGCGAGATTGGTTCTTCACTAAAAGAAAGCGGTCGTGGATGCCAGATTTGGACACCCAGATGGGTGTCCAAATCCAAATTTGGGCCATGTTTTGCGCCACACACAGACTATGCAGATAGTCTTAAGTGCATGTATTTCGGCAGGCCACAACAGGGAAATATACTGTACAACGAATGAGAAGGACGCTTCGAGAACTTGCGGTTACAGCAGCATACGAGTTCAGAGCTCCGTCTTCAAGTCTGTTTACTTCTTCCGTCCTCTGCCAGGAAATGGCAAAGACGACCCGTCCCAGTTGGGACAGCGGTATGATTTACTACTTTTGTGAAAGAAAAAAAATACCGCATAAATTGGTGATAATTATACATTGACGATGAATACTAATATTTGAGAAGGGGGCATGCTAGTTCATCTTGACACGATATGATATAAGCGCAAAGAAACACGTCGACAAACGAAGCTAGCTTCTACCGTGTGTCCGCCTGTTTCTTTGCGTTCCATTTGACTAGCATCTGGTCATAACAGAGTCAGTGCACCGGTTAAGGGCGACTTCTACTCAATCCACACGGCCTCCCGCACGCGTGCGGACGTGCGGGAATTGCACATGCAGCGCACAGATGTACAGCTTTCTTTGCACTGGCTCGGCATGAGCAGTGCAAACCTAAATTTATGCGCCTCGGGGCGAAATGTGCAGTTTTCCCCACGTTTGCACACGCGCAGAGGGAGTGCGGGAAGCCGTGCGGATGGAGCGTGAGCAGTTCCCAATCAGAACGGGTGCTATGGTAGTCGATAAAAACGATTCTGTCTAGTTTATACTATTTAGATAGGAGCTCCCGAGCCTTAGCTTTCAAGAAGAAGCCTTCTATGTCGGCTTTAACTAAGAGTTCCCTTATTGAGATGCGTGTGAAACGTGTAAATGCTCTTACTAAAATACCCTAGAAGCGATTTCAACAAAATTCATTGCATTTATTGGAACACTTTCACTTTATCAGCTCTAAGACGCAGGATTTTGATTTAACAGAACTAGCTTAGCGCAACCAGGATGAGGACCAGGGAAAAATGCATGAACGCATAGACACCGTTGTGTCGTGTTTTGTGTTCATCTGCGTTTCTTGCGCGGCGCTTGTATTCCAAGTTGGCCCAACAAGAGTGCATTGCAACACAAGCCGATGTGGCTTAGGAGGAAGCTTGAGACTGAAGACACAACAAACCTAACCAAGTTCACTACAGCGGCTGCCGAGAAAACCAATTTATCCGTTACCATATATATATATATATATATATATATATATATATATATATATATATATATATATATATATATATATATATATATATATATATATATATATATAGGTTTTCTTGGCAGCCGCTGTACTGAACTTGGTTAGGTTTGTTGTGGCTCAAAAAAAGATTTTGACTCTGGGAAGGTTTTTTATTTAGACTACAGACTTTACAACAAATATTCTTCGAAGTTGTAATTTTAAGAAACCCTAACACTCAAGTTCACAACCATAACTAAGCGATGAAGAAGGATATCACAATTATTAAGCCAGCACTTAACCATATATCTAAAGCGAGCAAACTGATGCAGTGGACACTGCTCTGAAATACATCAATCAATTGTGAGTGGGACTTCGGTAAAGCCTATAGTAACAATTTAATATAATATTTATATGCCCAATTTGTCTGTTTGGCATACTTCAACGATGCGGTTTCCTGAACCGAGCAGTTATTGCAGATATCGATATCGCACAAACAAATTGCACGATGCATGTTTTTCGTCTAGGGGCACTGATTCTTGAACCTCGCGCTTCAACTTTTCCTAAGTTTATCAACGTTCTGGAACTTTTTGTTAAATACTACAGACTATACCGTATTTCTGCTTCTTGCAATTACCATAATTTAGGTTTACCTGTGGAATGCAACAAATTTTTCATATCCCTCAAGGAGTTGTCTCATAACAGCCTTGTTGCGTTTACAGCATTTCAGACTTATGGTATTTCCCTCTAGGTCCGCCTTCTGTGTACTTGTTACCATACACAGTGCTATGTTTGAAATGAATAAACAAACGTGCATTTGAATAGGTAAATCAAAATTGGCGTTGACGTAAGCCTTCCTTCTAAGCCTACGAGGTTTCTAAAAACAACATAAAAATTGGCGTTGACGTAAACCTTCCTTCTAAGCCTACGAGGTTTCTAAAAACAACATCAAAAAAGAAAGAAAACTCGAAGCACATTGTTTACAAATGCATAACCCAGCACCAAAAACTTAAGTTCAATCTCAATGAAAACTTCACTGATAAATCGTCTACACTAGCATGGCGCTATTTGGCCATGTCTATCACTTGCGCCACTAAAATGCATGCCATTATCAAAAACTGATAAAACGTTAAGTTGCATCTGTTAGAGCATCTCAAGTGGACAAATTTTCTATATAATTTTATAAGGTTACTTGAGATAATTGATCTGTTTAGAGAGGTATTACAAAAGCGTAACATGCAAATTGGTGGCATATTTCAGAGGTTCGCACAATAAATCAATTTCTGTCGCTTCATGTATCTCAACAAGGGCAGTTTATAGAATTAAATATTGTTATTAACCGCCGAGTTATTTGAATGCTCAAGTATAGCTTTAATCATGCAATATTGAAACTCCTTTCCTTAAAAGTTGATGGTGAACATCAGAAAGCTACTTACAGTCCGTATATTTAGATTTTTTTTAAGTGCAGCAAGCAATCAAATTTGGTACAGTGGGAAATTATGAATTATTTCTCCATTGCCACGCATTAAAATAGGTACTGGCAGGGTAAAGCTATCGCTTAAGAGGAAGCTTTAGCTCGGGTGCTCCTATTTAAATACATGTAAAAGGACAATTCATTTTTCTCAGCAACCACTGCACCAAATTTGATGAGATTTATTGCAATTAAAAAAAACTTAAAATCTAGTGACTGTTGGTTTCGAATTTTTGATTAATGTCTAATTTTTCATAAAAAATGGCAAAAATTCAAAATTTTCAAAAAGCGACACAATAATGTTTATAACTCTGTAAATCAACAACAATAATGATAATACAATTCCGTGAGTTGCATCTGGTAGTACATCTAAAGCAGACAAAATTTATGTGTTACACATGAACCTCAAAAATTGGAGTAATATGGAAATACAGCTTCTGCATAACCCTTGTAAACAACGTAACAATTCACATAAGATATAAAATGACGTATCGAATTTGTCCGCTTCGAATGATCTAATGGATTCTGTTTACAGAACCGCAATATCTGCACCTGATGCAGAGCTATGAATTTGTAAACATCATGCTTCTATATTTTTAAACTTTCGAATATTTGAAAATCTTTTTAACAATATTCAGGACCAAAATGAAAATTCCCCTTCCAACAGTCACTAGAATTTAACTTTCTCTCTCAAATGCAACAAATTTCATTGAAATCAGTCCAGGGGTTATCTCAGAAACACGTTTTTTCGTTTTACATGCATTTGAATAGGCCGCGTCGGAGTTGGGCCCGAGCTAAAGCTTCCTCTTAATGCCACACGCTCACAGAGCGTTCAGCTCCTGTTGATATCTCTATATCTGTATGTTGCCAGTGAATTTAGCCGTTGTGTGGTGGATCGCACCTTCTTGCAGAGTCCCACTCGGTCGTCGTAAGAGAAGACTTCAGGCTTGACGGCGTGGAGAATTCGAGTCGCGTCCACCTGAGAATCGTAGATTGGCGCCGTTTTGAATCCTGGATTCTTGCACACCTGTCACGTGAGGAGCGCAAAAAAAAAATAACGCCGCTAAAACGCAATGGCTTAAGCCACGAACATTTGCATAGGAGCAACTTAGAGACCACAATATATGAAAATGATCTCACTAAGGTCTCCAATACCTAAGGATCTGTTCGGACAGCTATATAGCCAGCGGTTTAGTCAAAAGCCCAGTGTGAATCGTCAAAAGAGATCTCCGACGATGTTCTGAAATACGGCAGCCACATTTCTGTGGCAAGGCCTTTTTTTTTTTTTTTTTTTGCGACGACGGGTGGAGTTTTCGGCGCCCATGGCTGAAGCATGCAGGTTGTAGTGGCTGAGTCACCCGCAGCGGGCAGCCCAGTAGCTTTCGCGTTGCGCTGCAAAAGCTCCTGGTTGCCGGTTCGATCCAGACCAAGGCGGCGGCATTCACACGGGGCAATAGTGCAAAGAAAGTTAGCACACTTGTATTTAGATTCATGCTAGAGAATCTCGCGTGCTCGGAGTTGTTTCGGACTCCCCCGCTACGGATTCCCTCGTAATGAAATCGCGTTTTCGGCACCAAAAAATAAACGTAATTTTTTTTTTGTCGCCTGAGCTTGGGCAGTTTTGGTTATGCGTCACATGCTCGCCACACCTTTCCTTAATTTCTCTTATCTGTTTCGCTCACAAAGTATAATCGACTGTCACAAAATGCATTGCTTAGACGGTATTATTCCAAGGCAATGTGTACTAAAATGTAAAAACTTCAATCTGCTCATTTGATCCTCTGTGCATTTTCTACAGTGAGACCTCGTAATTACATTAATGAACTTTACACTTAGTTGCGTTTCTTCATAGGATCGAATCACCGTCCAAACTACGCGTGGTATCTTAAGGAGCGCTAAAGGGTAATACTGCATCAGTTTATATCAACAAATAATTATTGGAAACGCTGATTTCGTTGATTTTCAGGTAATAAGTTATTGTTAGAAGAGAAAATGACGGTCAGAATTTTATTGTTTTTTTTTATTATTTTAATTTCGCACCGAAACACCGCGGCTGGTAGTTTGGTGCGATGTCACGGATTGCTACGTGTTTTTTGCATTTCCTCTGTTACGGTTCAGTTAAATGCAGTTGAAGTTGGCTACGTTCAGTTTATGGCTGTTTTAGAATGCGCTATATTATATTTTTACCAATAAAAGTTTAACTAGGCCTGAGCATACGGCGTCCTAATATGACGTCACGGCGGTCTAGTGCTAAAACTTCCAAGACTGCATCGCCAACCGTCTTTGGTTTTTAATCGTTTTCGGGCTTACCGAGCGTCTTCTCGCAGCAAGAGGGGCTTTGTTGGTATTGGGGAAGGATCACTTACAAACACAGCTGAAACTGCTTCTCTCTTTAATGTCACTTTAATTATAGGCTGCAGGCCTGTTCGAGGAACGATGAACTATTTATTCGTCATTGCTGATAGAACGCAGCACATCGGACAGATCGTCAGAAAGGGTATGTAGTGCGCACGGTGAAGTGGTCTCGTGTGGTCGTGCTACACGCGACCGTGGGCATGGTGTGTTCGGCATTGGGTATTGTGTGTTCGCAGTACACATTGCTCTCTTCATTCCTTGCCACTACTGCACAGGATTAGCGTACTCCCAAAGTGTACACTAGAACAGGGTAGTGTATACACTAGTCAAATTGCACACATATAGGCCCTCTTTGAAGGGAAGGCGTACTTGAGGATGGCGTGGTATTGAGCTTGTTGGTAAAAGAAGCTTTAAAGTTTCAATAACAGCACGAGGACAGCAGAAGGGACAGAAGAGAGAACAGGGCACTCTGTTCTCTCCTCTGTCTCCTCTGCTGTCCTTGCGCTTTTATTGAAACATTCATGCAGGCGTACTTGTTCCTCATTTCGACAAACTTTAGTTGGGGATATACTTTGGCGATTTCACGTGCGCCATTTTGTCGTCTTATGCACAGCTTGCACCTTCCTGCTAGAGATAAGCGGATCGAGATAAAGCGCAGCGTTTCACCGTGCCGGCTGGGCAACGATGTGTGGCGTTCTCTGCGACGCCAGTGCATATCCCTTTCTCTTACGTGTCTGTGCTTGGTCTCGGTGCAGAGTACACACTTCCTTTAGCCTGCATGTGCCGTAATTGCTCGAACATAATAAGCGCATTTTTTTTCAGGATGCATTTGCTAAGGAGGGCATGCACGTTCGATTAGTGACCATTTGCGACGTTAAGTGTTAGTGAGAAGTTCTCGTCATCAGCATTAAAAAAAAATCTGTATTGAAGCGCAACCAACACGTTGCAGCACTCCTACAAGCCATGATCGCTTCGTGCCCATGCCGCGAATTCGCCATGCTAGGTGCATATAATGCCTATATCCTATAGGGGCCATATTTAGGCTATATCAGTCTGCAACACATTTAACAAGTGTGGTAGCTCAAATGTCGCAGGTGACACAAAATATGAGATTATATGTACGGTTGATACTGACAGGAATAAGAAGTGTTCCGGCAGGGACACGAGCGGTGCCCAATTTTCTGCAGCTCGCCTACAATTATTCTTTGTGTAAACCTAAAAGGCATTACTCTCGCTTACAGTTAAACGCAGCCGAGTGAATGATCGAGGACGTAGCATTCATAATTTTTTCACGTATGAACACCGTGTCATGTTTTGCGATCGAGGACAACGCACTTTTATTTTTCATTTCTGGACGTGAAAATAGGGCTCACGGTGTAATCCCGTAATTGCGGCAATTCTGTGGTGCAGCGAGTCTTAACGAGGCTAGTGGCGGTGACGATTATGCTCGATCTGGCTCACCTCGGCGTAGGTGGCGAACGAATCGGCGGTTTCGTTGGTCAGGCACGGCGTGAAGAAATCGTACATATTTGGCACCGTGGACACCGTCAAACGACCCTTCAAGGTCACTGATAATGCGAACTTCAGCGCCAAACCTGGCACCGACAGCTTCTTGAAGGTCTCAAACCCCGCTGTCTGCGCCAAACAACGCAAAGGCAGGCCGTGAACCCGAGGAACGGACAATCGTTAGAAATGCTCAGAAAGCTCTTTCACCAAAGTTTTAATAGAACTGTTGCAGCACAGCTGCGTTCTTCTCAAGCACCCCTACCGGCACTGGTCGCTCATGATATTTGCGTTCATAAGACCTCAAGGGTTCCCCCCCCCCTCTTTTTTTGTTAGAATGTTCTCGCAGTATTATTAGCATTTTTCTCTATATAAGCTTTTGCAATTGACACGCATCGCTCGTCCAGTGAACTCTCTGAGCGATTCTTGCGTGCTTGCCCGCAGCTTCAAATGAATAATTTCCAACTTGTAGATGCTTATCCACTTCAACGTCAGTGCCCGAACACACTTTTTGTTTAGCTCATCATAACACGTGATTCTACTGCGACTGCCTAAGTCATTAAAGGAGTAATGACGTCGTATTTTCATGACGTCAGGCTTCTGCTCACAAACCAGGGGACTCTTCATTACCGGGAGTGCGATTGTGAGCCTGTTTTATAGGACTGCAAGGTGGTCGCCAGGCTCCCCCAACGAGGTGACAAGATAAATTATTGAGGCGGTAGAAATTAAACACCTGGGAATGGAATGCGTGAGTTCTCATTCAATAGAGCTAACAAAACAAAAGGAGCTAGATTATGTATCGAAAGGCCCGCGGCAATAAATTACCATTTCTTCGCCTGTGCGTGTCACGTACCGTTCGTACAATCGACTTTTTTTTTTCAAAGTTCTTTCTTGTGTTCTGTCATTTTGGGACCAACCGAAGTACTTGTACGTCGTCTGTGAATAAATTTCACTGTGATCGCTAATGAAATTTCAGCAGAAAGCTTGCGCTTGTGTCGGTGGTGTCTCTTTTCGACATCCCCTAGTTTGTGCCCAAGAACCTGCCTTCGTGGAATGCTACAAACTCGTCCACGTACACCAGAACCTTTCTCACGTGGTATTTGGAACTCTTCTTACTTTCAGCCTTAAACGAAGTTTCGGCAACTTGAAACCTCAGAAAAAAAATACTTGCAAGCCTCAGGCTGACCTTCCTAGTTTAATACAATTGCTTTTCTACTCCAAGCTTTGGTTTTGTTTCCTAGGAGGTGACTGTCATAACGTCATGACACAGAGCGTGGTCAGGTGGCTGCAGGGCATCGCGATGTTTTGGGCTCTGGCTCACTCTGTCGTCTATTATGTCGCTACTTGTTGTGAAGCCGTATGTACCAACAAAAGAAAGTGATCATTTCCGCTGACCGAGGTTCCTAACAGCGGTGCACAAATCAGAGGCTTCGTCGTAATCGCCGTTGTTAACTAGCGAGACGTCGCTGATTATCTTTTGAATACCTTAAGAGGGCACGTTGCAATTGCAGAATTCATGTCAATCAGTAGTCAAAGCATGACGTTTCGCTGGAGGCCCTCTGCCATGCATAATTTGCGATGAAACAGTACTCAAAATCTGTACTGAATTTCATTGCTGTTTCAGTTTAGATGTTTCCTCACTGCGCAACAAAACCAGCAACGAAGAGTTGACTGAAACGGTCATCATTTTCACGGCACATTTGGAGTCCGTATTTCTCCACACTGCTGCTAAAAATAAACGTTAGAGCACAAGGGTATGCATTAACTACTGGTTTAGTGCGCGCCGCTAAACAAAAGATTAGGAGAAACGCCCCGTTTCAGACCCCACGCATGGAAGCCTTGTTGACAATGTAATCTCAGGTTTTTTTTTTCTCTCTCTCTCTTTATTTCCTTAGCTTTCGTACCCGTCTTCATCTTCTTATATTTCTTTCCGACCAGACAATATTCATGAGACTCAGTTTCAAGAATATTCTTTTACTTTGGGATTTTTGCGTAACGCATTTCGTTAAACTCCATTTTATGGCTTCAAGTTTCCAATTATTCACTGTTGTCCTGCAATCTACCAGTCTGCCAGCTTTCTGAAGTGACGCATTCTTTCTCCCATCCCCCTCTCTGCCGTACACGGCTGCTGTCTGGCCGAGTAAAATGAGCCTATATAGGAGACAGTGCAATCAAAGGAGGCAACTTGGTGGGCTGGTTATGATACCTGCACTGAAACCCTTTGCAAGTGTTTCAATGCTGTTAGTAACACCACCAGATCCGTGTTGCACTTTTTAAATATGATTGTGCTCGGCAACCGCCTTTAGTTACGTGGGGACCGCTGTTATGAGCGCGCGCGCATCACTTGCTATTCCTTTCTCTCTTGTTTCTATTCCCCCTAACCCCTCTGTACGATAGAAGAGCGGTTGCAACCTGGCTATTCACCCTTCCTTTACCTTTTCGCTCTCGTAACGCGGATCGATACTGGAGGCAGTTTGGGGTCACAGCACCCTGCACGCGCCATGTCATCTAGCCTTAGAGTTTAGGAACTTCGTGTTAATCTGATATACCCCACAAGTGGAACTTAGTGTTACACGTCGTCCAGCTTACGTTGGCCGATCAGTGCTGCGACTCCAACCGATTCAAAAGCTATTGTATCCATAGGAAAGTAGTTGAACTCTTGAAGGTTAGATGTACATGATAAGGTCTTGCAAATGTAAATGACTGAACAAAAGCTATGTGTTCACAGCAGCATGTCATATCGGGACTCTCTGGGAGCAATCACTTGACAGAATCGTCCTCCGGGGGCTTCTGACCATTTCTTTTGTCTATGTACAATGCTATCTTTGTTAGATGATCTTCAACGATTTCCTCTGGTGTAAGATGCTTGACACTCACCATGTCGTGCTGGTAGCTGTATTCGGCGCCCGGAGGTCTCTGGAATAGCGTCGGTGGAACGATGCGACAGCTTTTTAACGAGTTGTCTCCTCGCGTGTAGTGTCCAAAACCGATGAACAGGTCAGGCTTAAACAAGGTCCTGCGCACGGGGGGCAGAGACCAACTTTACTTAAGCATTTCCAGCCTATAGTGGCGATTTCATTACATCTTTACAACTTTACATCTTGAGTATTTGGTGAGTGCTTCGCATTTCTCGACGACATCGATAACGCGCGCGTCGAATAAAAGAAAATAGTTTGTTAGGTTCCGTTAGGTTGAGTTACAAAACTATGGGGGTGTTCAATGTAGCCCAACCAGTATATGGGCGACGGAGACGAAGAGTAACAACACGAACAAACAAATCAGGTGCAAATGAAAATGTATTCAAGTGCAAAAAAATGCGATCGTCACCTTTATGTGTACATGTAAACTGCAGACTGGGAAACATAGCACAAAAAATTACAAAGGGACAAGCAGGAACACAGGACGAGCGCTTTTCCTGATTGTCCCTGTGTCATTTTTTGCGCTATGTTTCCGAGCCTGTATCTATCTCACCAACACGCCCAAACTTCTTCCCTGCTAACATGTAAACTGCATCGTCGGTTCCACGAAATATTGAAGGGTGGAGTTAATATATTGCTTGGAAGGTGCCACAGATCTCAACGTATTCACCATCCAAGAAGCGGAGTTTCTGGGACCAACGACCACGGAACACCGCTTGCGCTAGCGACTAAGTGCTATCGCATTCGTGCGGCACAAGGATGCAAAAATGCGATTTAGCGAACCCCAACGGCCACAAGCTGTAGTTGGGACACATGAAGTAGTTTCAGTACAAAGCATCGCAAATCAAACACGAACTGCACCTTACAAACTCACACTACTTGAATAGCATTCGCAGACTTGCCTGCTAAGGAATGGAACGCCAAATAATATAGTAGCCTTCGTGCATTGAAATGGCTTATGAAACCTACCGTATACCTTGAAAACCGTAGACGAAAATGGAGGCGCGTGTATTCCCCTTGGGTAACATGTGGACGACGCATAGTGGCTATTTTAGCAGGCCATTTACGTCACTACAAAAAAAAGCTTGCTAAATAGTCGCTACGAGTCCAAAAAAGCAACGTTGATGGGACCCAAATACCTCCTAAATTTCCCCTACTTCTTTCGTTAAGTTACCAACACCCACCGTGCTTGTCAAGCAGCGGTGCCGCCAAATGATAGCGTGAGGCGACAGACAGGGAGAACGGTTGTGACGGCATGTAATACTAGGCGCACGTGTGCAATGCTAGGGTCTCGACGTACTGCGCAACCGAATTAAGAGGAAGCTTTAGCTCGGGCCCAACTCCGACGCGGCCTATTCAAATACATGTAAAACGCAAAAACACTTTCTTGAGGTAACCCCTGGACTGATTTTGATGAAATTTGTTGTATTTGAGAAAGAAAGGCAAATTCTAGTTATTCTTGGAAGCGGTATTTCGATGTAAAGCCTGAATATTGTGAAAAATATTTTCAAAATCCAATATTTCGAAAAATATAGAAGCGTGAAGTTTATAAATTAATGGCTCTTCATCAAGAAGAGATATCGCGGTTCTGTAAAAGGAATCCATTAGATATTTCAAAGCGAACAAATTTGACATGTCAATTTTTATATCACGTGAATTCGTTACGTTGTGTACAAGGGTGCTGCAAAAGAAGTATTTACATATTACTGCCTCTTTTTGGATTCATGTGCAACATATCAATTTTGTCCGCTTTAGATGTACTATTAGATGCCACATAATTGTGATATCATATATCACTGCTAAGTTACGAAGTTGTAAACTTGATAGTTTTGTTTTCTCAAGATGTCCGATGTTTGCCAATTTTTAACAAATATATACCACCTAAATCAGAAAATATAAATTAACAGTCACTAGATTTTAGGTGTTTCTTTTAAACGCAACAGACCCCATCCAATTTGGTGCAGTGGTTGCCGAGAAAACCGAACTAACCTTTTACATCTATTTATATAGGAGAAGCCTAGCTATAGCCTCCTCTTAGATGCTTGTGGATTGCACAACGTGAAAAGACGGAGAAGTTAAACGCCAAAACGCATGAACAATTTGCAATTTCTTTTGTTTTTTCTCGTTAGGCTGCTGTTAACACCGTGTCTTTTTTTTTTTTTTTTGCAGGCAAAGATTGAATTTTCAGTGAACTTACTAAGTCAAGATAGGGGCCGAGAGGTGAAAAGCGACTGTTATATTAGAGCTCCATAAACAGGGGTAACGTACCTCAGACAGGCTGGACGATGTATCGATAGTCAAGACGATAGGCCCACCTACCTAAACGTCAGCCAGCCTGTCCGAGGTGCATTGTCCCTGTTTATAGGATTTTTTATCCTACAGTTAACTTACGTGAAATTTCGGATGTAGAGGTTAGCCCAGGCGTCGTCCGGAATACTTGCTGCGAAAACTGTGAAGATCTTGCGGCCTTGATTCATCTGTTCCGTAGAAAAACGGTCACGCAGGAGCTGCAATGAAATCGAATTGTTCTCACGCCATTGCACTTAGCATCATAAGGTCAACAACCTCAAGGGCTCTTCACAGTGAGCAGCCCGTGTACCCACGCGCACACAGGCTACGTGTATTTACATACACGTGGTCCGCGGGTTCCACGTGCTATATTGCACTTCATGCTCTTCCTATATCGTATATGCATCAACTTGGCTTCGGTAATAATACTCTTTTTTCCTCTGAATGATTCGAATTTGAACGAACCCTTAACACTGAACAATGACTTAATGTGACGTCATTGGTGCTATTTAAATATTTCAAGCACAGAACCAAGTTTCTTCAGAGAAATATGCAAACTGGAGAGCTAGGTGCTCACGATGGTTTCCACAGGATTTAGTAAAGCAATTTAAGGCGCAGGCTCCTCTCCCAAGCGTATGACTCCTGAAGGAAGCCGAACGCCAGACCAGCGAACACTTGTGCCCATTTGAACCAATGCGTGCCCGTTGGCGGTGGGAGTCGAACCCACAACCTCCCGCAGCCTAAGCGGGCCCTCTACAACTACGCCATGTCTGAATCGCCCAGTTATTCAGCTGGTTGATCTTCGCTCAAATTTCGCATACGTGGGGTCTGCCTTTGGTCAACAACACTTCTGCGGGCATTTCATATCTGTTTTATTCAGAACAAAGCCGATGTGTGCGTGGTATACCGTGACGCCGGTGAAAACAGAGCCTTCACCAAAGGTATGGTGGTTCCATCTGTCATATCCATCTTTAGACTCACCTTTCACAGTATAGACTCCGAAATCAGATGGAGCGTGTTGTCTACCCCAATGTTGGAAGCCATATTCTCAATTATAACGGCGCAAAATCGCATTTTTAAAGCGAAGCTTCTTTTGCCTTTTCCTTCGACTTTTCCATTGGCACTGCTTCTGCTGCTGCTCCTGTTGCTGTCAGGCACACCGCATGTAGGGGTGGTTGTCAGCGTTTATTTGCACTGCAGGAGCACGTCAGAGACTCGTCTGAGATCTGTTATAGACCGTTTTATGGCGTCGCCCCAATGCCCTCTGGAGCTCCCGGTAATCGCCAAAATACCTTCCAGGCTGGTGTAATCATGCAATAGTACTCCGCAAAAGCACTGCAGAATCAGCAGCGCTTACCTTTGTACTCATTCGCAACAGTCCAGAAGCGATATAGACTGAATGATAAAGAGGTGTGGGGTGGACGTAGAGAATGGACAGAACTGACATAGCCACGAAGCGGGGTAAAGCTGCCATGCCATTCTTCGCTCGTGTCAGCTCGCATACATGAGGGGAGCCCGAAACAGGGGAAAGGTGGAGTCAGAGAACGTGCCTCATTTGAGGTACGTTCACAAAGGAAAACGCTACCTCTAGTTAAAACACGCTGGCGGGCTAGTTGGTTAGAATCCATGGTAGAGTGTACAAGCGCGACTTGGACGAGGACGAAGAAAGAAACAGATACACAGACACAGCGCTTCACTTTCAACTATATATTTTATTTTCGCACGCATCGATAAATATATACCGTGCGAGCGGAAACAAACGTGACAGCAAAAAAGAACATTGAGTGGTACATTTCGTTGAACCGGACACGTGTGCAAGGCAAGGGAAAAAAAAGGGGAAACAAACATCTACTACAATTGTCCCGAAGACAAGCCAAGGAATCGTATCTCCTTTTGCGAAAGTGATACCGAAGGTTTGCTTACGCACTTTTGCTGTAATTTTGCTATCTCGTGTGCCTCTACAATCTCCTTCGTCATCCTGCTATGAGCCTTATACAGAACGGAAGTGCTTTCAAACATGGGCTTGCAGGAACAATCTCGGCAGTGAACGCCCAAGTGACCCGAGATTACCTTATTGACATTGTATTGATGCTCCCTTAATCTATCGTTGATGCATCTGCCGGTTTGACCAATATACGTGTTTCCGCATGAAAGTGGGATGGCATAGACAACGTTATGAGTACAGGTTACAAATTGTTGGCGATGTTGGGTAGAACATGAGGGCCTTCTGTTATTTTCTGTGTTAACCTGTTTGCATAGCTTCTGTAGACGCTCAGGGGCAGAGAAAACTACGTCTACTCCCGATTTCGCCGCTATTCTTCTGAGATTATGAGAAATGCAATGAATGTATGGCACCACAGCAACTTTCTTTGCTCTAGTATTGGTACTACTTGCATTCGACGCGTTTTTGCATTTTTTGCTTAAGCCCTCCGCGACAGAAGTTAGCATGCGCATCGGGTAACCAGAATCTGCCAGGCGCTTGGCCTGCTCTTTGAGACTGGCTTCCATTTTGTGGTCACATGACTTCGTCAAAGAATTGTTGAAACACGATGTCACTACTGCGCGTTTTACAAGTTTTGAATGAGCAGAATGAAATGGTAGGACAGGCTTATTGCCTCTCGGCTGATAACTCCAGCATGTCATTTGTGGATAAAAGTATAAACCCAAGTCTAAAAACCTTATGAAATTGCCAATGGGGACTTCATGTGTCAAAGACAAAGGGGACAACACTTTAGTGAATGAGGTTACGGTTTTTGAAACCAGCGAGTCAAAATTGTGTGATTTGTTATTTAGAATGATTAGAAAATCGTCAACGAATCTGAACACTTTCGCGACATCGGTGTCATTTTTTAGACGTTCATCAAGAACCTGGTCACGGTTAGCTAGAAACAAGTCACTTAAGCAGGGAGCAATACATGACCCAATGCATATACCATCTTTTTGTTTGACAACATTTCCTTCCCAAGTCGCGTAAGTCGAGTTAACATAAAAACGAAGAAGTTCCAAAAATCTGTCGCTAGTTAAACCACATGAGTTCTGAAAACGAACCGCCCCAAACTTGTCAATGCTATCAGATACACATTGCATCACGTCATTCTGTGGGAGGGAATAGTACAGATCTTTTAAGTCAATAGAAAAAGCGACCTTATCTCTGTCAAAACAGATAGGTCAGAGATAAGGTCGCTTTTTCTATTGACTTAAAAGATCTGTACTATTCCCTCCCACAGAATGACGTGATGCAATGTGTATCTGATAGCATTGACAAGTTTGGGGCGGTTCGTTTTCAGAACTCATGTGGTTTAACTAGCGACAGATTTTTGGAACTTCTTCGTTTTTATGTTAACTCGACTTACGCGACTTGGGAAGGAAATGTTGTCAAACAAAAAGATGGTATATGCATTGGGTCATGTATTGCTCCCTGCTTAAGTGACTTGTTTCTAGCTAACCGTGACCAGGTTCTTGATGAACGTCTAAAAAATGACACCGATGTCGCGAAAGTGTTCAGATTCGTTGACGATTTTCTAATCATTCTAAATAACAAATCACACAATTTTGACTCGCTGGTTTCAAAAACCGTAACCTCATTCACTAAAGTGTTGTCCCCTTTGTCTTTGACACATGAAGTCCCCATTGGCAATTTCATAAGGTTTTTAGACTTGGGTTTATACTTTTATCCACAAATGACATGCTGGAGTTATCAGCCGAGAGGCAATAAGCCTGTCCTACCATTTCATTCTGCTCATTCAAAACTTGCAAAACGCGCAGTAGTGACATCGTGTTTCAACAATTCTTTGACGATATCATGTGACCACAAAATGGAAGCCAGTCTCAAAGAGCAGGCCAAGCGCCTGGCAGATTGTGGTTACCCGATGCGCATGCTAACTTCTGTCGCGGAGGGCTTAAGCAAAAAATGCAAAAACGCGTCGAATGCAAGTAGTACCAATACTAGAGCAAAGAAAGTTGCTGTGGTGCCATACATTCATTGCATTTCTCATAATCTCAGAAGAATAGCGGCGAAATCGGGAGTAGACGTAGTTTTCTCTGCCCCTGAGCGTCTACAGAAGCTATGCAAACAGGTTAACACAGAAAATAACAGAAGGCCCTCATGTTCTACCCAACATCGCCAACAATTTGTAACCTGTACTCATAACGTTGTCTATGCCATCCCACTTTCATGCGGAAACACGTATATTGGTCAAACCGGCAGATGCATCAACGATAGATTAAGGGAGCATCAATACAATGTCAATAAGGTAATCTCGGGTCACTTGGGCGTTCACTGCCGAGATTGTTCCTGCAAGCCCATGTTTGAAAGCACTTCCGTTCTGTATAAGGCTCATAGCAGGATGACGAGGGAGATTGTAGGCACACGAGATAGCAAAATTACAGCAAAAGTGCGTAAGCAAACCTTCGGTATCACTTTCGCAAAAGGAGATACGATTCCTTGGCTTGTCTTCGGGACAATTGTAGTAGATGTTTGTTTCCCCTTTTTTTTCCCTTGCCTTGCACACGTGTCCGGTTCAACGAAATGTACCACTCAATGTTCTTTTTTGCTGTCACGTTTGTTTCCGCTCGCACGGTATATATTTATCGATGCGTGCGAAAATAAAATATATAGTTGAAAGTGAAGCGCTGTGTCTGTGTATCTGTTTCTTTCTTCGTCCTCGTCCAAGTCGCGCTTGTACACTCTACCATGGCTACCTCTAGACACGGCAAAGTTGCGGATAAACTGGATAAATGTAAAACCAGGTTACGGTGCGATGAAATACTGCACCTTCCTGCTATTTCTGAAAAATAAATACAGCGCAGCTTTGTTTGGCGGGCAACTAAGGCTGGGCGTGGGGAGACAAAGGCGCATTAAACCACCGTCGCATCAAGACAACACTACGCGAGCGGCCGCTCCCCAAATGAACACTTCTGGGCATGCTGCAGTAGCTTGGTGGACATGGCATTGCTCGAGATGCCGCTCCTTACGGCTTGCTTCGTGATCCGATTGTAGTTTTGGCACGTGGCGTCCCACAACTCAAATAACATTTAACGTTTCTGCTGCAATGCGATATGCCGTGAGACGCAATGACAATACTAACTTTCTCGGAAGCTGTGAACTATGGCGCACAACAACGCCTCGAGCAAACACTTCCTGCTGCACGTTCTGTGTTCTACGCACACAAACAGCAGCAGTGCGCGAAACGTAACGTTCGACGTCAACTTGACCACCACTCTCGAATTGCAGTAAACGCTGAAGGACCTAAACATTGGCCGTCAACATCACCGCCAATTATCATCAGTCAATGCAAACTGTAAAGGAAACTTCCCTTACATCGATACCCGCAAGGCGTTGAATCCGCATCATTTTTTTTTTATTAAGTGGCCTCGCCGCATACGACGTTCGCACGGTCTCTGTTTTGAACAAAACATGCAAGTAATGCTAATAAAAGTGATAAACTGAACCCACCGCCAAATACGACCTCTGTATGAAACATAAGCCGAGACCAACCAGCGGTATACCTGGAGCTCCCATTTCTGCGTCACTCAGTATAATGAAGCCAAAAATATTGAAAAGTATAAGGAATCGCGAAGAAAAAGAAAGACGTCGAATACAAAGACTAATACTTTTTCCGTAGGAAATACGGAAATCCTGTGGGTGAACTCGTGTTAATGCCTACTCGTGTTAATGGGGTACCCATACGCACGAAAAAAAAAACTTCACAAACAGCTCTCCTGTTCTCTTACACAAACAACAGCAATAAGTTCTGCGCACTCCAGCTGCATTTGTTGGGCACTCGAGTCTTCACAACATTTCACGCCATCTTCACTTTCATATGCAAGAGAAATTCCGTAGTTTTCGTCTAGCTAGCAAAAGAAAAAGAAAGAAAAAGAAAACTACACAGGCGTTAGGGAAGAGGCGCATAGCCACTGCTATCCGCAAATAGGAGCAACAAGCTTTGACAATAGTGAATGCTTCTGAAAAGTCATAAATACAAGCTCAGAGGCAGGAAAAAACTGTCAAAGTGGTGCTTTATCAGTGCTAATTACCACGCATTAAAAATTTAAATGGTACGGGCATTATATTTCCGACTTTTTTTGTCTGTGTTTGTTGGTTTTTGCTAATTCTAGTTTAGACCCTTGTGTTACGAATATTAATTCGAAAGTGCCCGCGTGCGCCCCATAATTCATTGTGCGTTTACGCGAACGCGTTCCCGTTTTGGTGCCTAGGAGGGGGCCGGCTCATGACGTCACGATTTACCAACTCGCTTCGTTAACTGAGATTGTTGTAGGAAAGTCTACTTAGCGCAGCCTCCCCACTCCCCACCCCAAAGAAAAAAAAAACATGTGCGGCATTACTCTTTATTTCCTTTTTTATGAGCAACACTACCATACTTGGTTTATTGCCACATGGAGCCACCAAATTCTGCTGCGTGCCATGACGTCACTGGAGTGTTCGTGATACCAGGTTCGATATTTTGAGAGTACCAAAAGTAAATAAGTACGGTCCTTCCGAGTCGCGAGAAGCGTGGTATGTGGTTCCGACAACAGGAAAAATGCGTGAATGTCGACCTCGAAACTGCATACAAATGCCCGCGAGCCTCGGAACAACCTTAACAATTTACTATAACGGCCGTTCTAACGGTTCCGTTTTCCACGAGGTGCATCTGCCGCGATGTCGCGACGCAGGTAGTGGTCACGTGGGAGCCAGACATGGCGTCGTCTCGCTCCGGCTCGCTCAGACGTGCAATGGCGCCCCTCATTGCGCAGCCCAACGTAGCACCAAGCAAGCAGAAGCGAGTGCCAAGATCGTACACCGCTACATCCTGCTCCCATGCCGCGGCCTTCGGTATCATGACGTCACGACAAACACAGCTGCCGGGAAACGAATCCGGGTCTGGATTCCCGAAAGCTATTACCGTAAATTACTCGAGACTCTCCGAGACTTGCCGCTGTCCTCTTTTCTTGGATTTCGTGTTGTGAATCCTTCTATTGAAGCAAAAATAAAAATACCAACATATCAAGAGTTCACCTAACTTAAGTATTTCTCTCTCTTTCTTTACTTATTTCACAATTTCTGACTTTCTTTCTCTCTGTCCTATTTTTTCGTTGACTCTTGTTTCTGAAACAGTGAACGCACTGCAATGCGCACTTTGCTGCACACTGATGATCGACACAGGAAAAGGCCTGGTCCACATTCCTATGAGCACATACTAATAATAATAATATTTGGGGTTTTACATGCCAAATCCACTTTCTGATTATGAGGCACGCCGTAGTGGAGGACTCCGGAAATTTTGACCACCTGGGGTTCTTTAACGTGCACCGAAATCTAAGCACGCGGGTGTTTTCGCATTTCGTCCCCATCGAAATGCGGCCGCCGTGGCCGGGATTCGATCCCGCGACCTCGTGCTCAGCAGCCCAACACCATAGCCACTGAGCAACCACGGCGGGTTGAGCACATACTGTAGGCATACCTTGAGGCACCCCAGGGCAGATATTACTTCGTGTTCCACCGGGCTCACGGTGGCTGTGTCCAGGATAGCGAGGTGGTAGATTGCGTTATCCCAGAAGATCTCCATCGGCTTGAAACTCGGGGCGCTGCTGTTCAGCAACAACTCCAGGTGATGAACAGAACTACGTCATGAGAAACGGCACTCGTCACCCTGCGCTTCACAACCTGTTGCGTGCGCTATAGCGCAGGTCGCATTGTTAAAACAATATTTTGCGCATGTTCCTTTCCAGCGAGCTAATGGTGACGGCATACGTAGAACAATGGTTGTAAATTAGAAAGAACAGTCTAAAAGAAAATTAAGGCGGAATGCTAGAGGGAAAAACAACTCGAAAAACATAGAAAGTCTTTAAAAAATAGGAAACTCTGCCAAAAGCACTAGGGACCCTTGAGATTCTTGAAACTTTAATGAAGGTGATGAAGTTAAAGCGATGGGACTTACGATAGCGAAGACTATTAGCGCAAGTCTCACCGTTAGCGTAAGTCTCAAACTATTCAAGCAATATGATTATAAAAGCTGATATTGCGGTTAACGTGACGAAAAACATGCATTTCTGTGGGCAGTCGCTGTCCGCAATATCAGTGTTCGCGTTTGTTGCAACCGTTTGCGTTTTCTCGGTGCTTGTTTGCCTTTATAAGTGGCCTTACAATGCGCATAAGGGCACGTCCCTCTAAGGCAATTTATTTTTGTGTTCGCTTTCATAGACCGGCCCAATGAGGTTTATACAATCAAGTAAAAAAAAGAAAGAATTGTATATTCATCAGGAATACAAAGGAATCATCCGACGAGAGCGTCCCTTAGTGGAACGAGCTGGAGGAAGGCAGCAATAATCGGGAAACACCAAAACAGACCCTATACAGAAAAACAATATGAGCCATCTTTTGAAGTCACCCACCCAAAATACAAGAAATACACGTTTACCACGTGAAACACGGTAATCCAGAAAATACCCCAGAATAAGAGACAGGGGGCGATGACACTTGGAAGTTCCCGCACCAGCCGGTTTTGAGGTCATGGATCTTGACAGCGTGAGCTCCGGCCTAGGTAATTTTTTTTATTAATAAAAAGGGACTACAAGGTATTCTGTAAAGGAGTTAAAGAACGAGTTTATCACGTTTCAAAACGATGCGTTAAGCTAAAACGGCTCAATACAACAAAATATTTTTAAATTAGTGACGTCACACTAACGTTAGGATACAAATGTTCTGGCGCGAAATTTAAAAAAAAATTGCCTTCATTTCCGCTGCTAATAATCAACCTGTCAGTGCCACATTACGGAAAATGCCGCTTGGGAAGAGTGATTTATCAGTCTAAGTGCTTACAGTTCATTACATTACATTGCATTACAGTCCTTCCAGTTCATTTAATGGTACATTCGCCCACCGTGGTTGCTTAGTGGATATGTGGCGTCCGGCTGCTAAGCACGAGGTCGCGGCATCGAAGGCTGGCCACGGCGGCCGCATTTCGCTGGGGGCGACATGCGAAAAATACGCGTGTAGACTTAGGTGCACGTTAAAGAACCCCCAGTGGTCCGAATTTCCGAAGACCACCACTACGGCGTGCCTCATGATTTGATCGTGGTTTTGGCCCCTAAAACCTCATAATTACTATCAAAGGTATATTCAGCTGGCACGTCGTATTATAGCGTTCAGGGCGCTCAGTTGCCGCACCGGGAACACATTCGGCTGATTATTTAAATTCCGCTGATTAACTCAGAGCGTTCGCAGGTGCTCTCACCTTCGACCTAGGAGTGCGATCGAGATCTGGTGTGATTCCAGTCACGTGGTTTTGGCAGCTTCCATTGTTGGCGTAGCGTTTCCGGGGCCAGGGGGGGGTTCTGTTAGAGTACACCTAGTGGACCATCCATTACTGCCGCTGCTGATTGGATCCAGCTGTGCGAGTGAGGAGGAGACGAGAGGTCCTAGCCAATCCGTAATAGGCGAAATGGACAGTTCACTAGGTGGACTCTTACAGAATACCCCCCCCCCCCCTTCCCAGGTCTAGGCGTATGCGCGCCTCGCTTGTTTCCAACAGAAGAAATGCTGACGTGTTTCTGGTCTGCTCTATGATTGCTCTTGCGAGCATATAGTTCTTCACAATATACCAGAGAGAAGTCTGGTGCTACAATCGTTGAACCACCATGGTAATGATGGGAAGTACATGGGTTTGTCCTATCTTCGTGCTTTTAGATTCGTTCATTACGCTTTATATGCCTTCGTTGTCGTAAATTTCAGAGCATTCTATACTCTTGCTGCACCCCCATTGTTTTAATAAACGTTTATATATATATATATATATATATATATATATATATATATATATATATTGTCGCAACCTATTAGGAGACGGGGAAGCCGGCGTAGAGGACGTGTAAAAGCACTTTTATGAGAGCAGTCAACGCGACGTCGTCGTCGTCTCTGTTTTTCCACTCGCGCGCCACTTCAGCGTCGTTCTCATCGCCTGGCACATACCCGCGGCGACCATATAGGATGTGGCATTTGCCCCCCCTTTGAAAAAAAAGGCATCGTCCCGATGCACTAACCGCCGAAGGCTGTGCACAGACGGTGCAAAGTGGAGGTCACGAAGAAATGTAGGGCTTCATACGAAGCACGTGCACAACCTCGGGCAGATGCCGCCGGCGTTTGGAGCAGTTATGGCTGTCGGGGACAACTTCATAATTCACATCGCTGATGCGGCGCAGAACTGTGTACGGGCCGAAGTATCTTCGCAGGAGCTTCTCAGACAGCCCCCGCCGACGAATCGGAGTCCAGATCCACACCTGGTCACCGACGTTGTATGTGACGGGTCTGTGCCGAAGATTGTAGTGTCGGGCATCGTAGTCCTGTCGTTCTTGGATTCGCAAACGCGCAAGCTGCCTGGCTTCCTCTGCGCGTTGCGTAAACTCGTCGGCACCAGTCTCGTCGTCACCGCACTCGTGTGGCAGCATTGCGTCCAACATTGTTGTCACTTCGCGTCCGTAAACGAGGTTGAAAGGCGTCACGCGTGTGGTCTCTTGGCGAGCCGTGTTATACGCAAATGTAACGTATGGTAAAATCTCGTCCCAGTTCTTGTGGTCGACGTCGATGTACATACTCATCATGTCTGCCAGTGTCTTATTCAGACGTTCTGTCAGCCCATTGGTTTGGGGATGATAAGCCGTGGTCTTTCGGTGAGTGGTACCACTCAGTCGCAACACGGTATCCAGAAGCGCAGCCGTGAACGCAGATCCTCTATCTGTTATGACCACTGCGGGAGCGCCATGCCTTAGGACGACGGCCTCGACGAAAAATCGCGCTGCTTCGGCTGCTGTTCCACGTTGGATAGCACCTGTTTCGGCGTATCGAGTAAGATAATCAGTGACGACGATTATCCATCTATTGCCGGCAGTAGACAGTGGAAATGGACCTAAAAGGTCCATGCCAATTTGTTCGAATGGCGCTTGCGGTATCTGAACAGGATGCAGCAGTCCAGCTGGCTTGCCGGGTAGGGCTTTGCGGCGCTGGCAATCTAGGCATGTCTGTGTGTAACGTTTCACGATCGACGCAAGTCTTGGCCAATAGTACTTTAGCCTTATTCTTGCCAATGTGCGGGTGTATCCCAAGTGACCAGCGGTCGGCTCGTTGTGACAGGCATGTAGGACTTCGTCGCGAAGAGATGCGGGAATGACGAGTAGGTAGCTGCTGCCATTAGGTGAAAAGTTCTTTTTATAGAGAACGTCGTGGCGTAAGCAAAACGAAGGCAGCCCTCTCGCGAATAACCTCGGCACGCTGCTTGTTTTTCCCTCTAAGTAATTGAAAAGAGGAACCAGTTCTGCGTCCTCGCGTTGGTGGCGGGAAACGTCGACAGTATCTAGCACGCCTAGAAAACCCGCGTCATCATCGTCGTGGACTGCAGTCTCAACAGGGGACCGAGAGAGGCAGTCGGCGTCGGTGTGTCGTTTCCCCGATTTGTACACAACCGTGAAGTCGAACTCTTGGAGCCGAAGACTCCAGCGCGCAAGCCGACCAGTTGGATCTTTTAAATTAGTCAGCCAGCAAAGTGCATGATGATCACTGACAACGGTGAAACTCCGACCATACAAATATGGCCGAAATTTCAGGACGGCCCACACCAGAGCGAGACATTCTTTTTCTGTAGTGGAGTAGTTAGCCTCCGTCCTGGATAGCGTCCTGCTGGCGTAAGCAATCACTCTTTCGGTGCCGTCCTGCCGCTGTACAAGCACTGCGCCAAGGCCGACATTACTAGCGTCGGTATGAAGAATCGTAGGAACGTCTTCATCAAAGTGTGCGAGGACGGGAGGCGCCTGCAGCCGTTGCCGTAGGTCATCAAAAGCCCGTTGCTGGTCTTCACCCCAGACAAAGGGGACATCTTCTCTGGTAAGATGGGTCAATGGCCATGCGATGCGCGAAAATTCCGCAATAAACCGTCGGTAGTAGGCGCAAAGGCCGAGAAAACGTCGCACGGCCTTTTTATCTGATGGCGTTGGGAAATTAGCAACGGCAGATATTTTATCAGGGTCAGGTCGGACACCTTCACGACTAACAACGTGACCGAGAAATTGAAGTTCTTCAAAGCCAAAATGGCACTTTTCAGGTTTTAAAGTTAGACCAGCTGAGCGTATCGCTTCGAAGACCATCTTTAGTCTTCGTAAGTGTTCCTCGAACGTTACGGAGAAAACAATCACGTCGTCGAGGTAGACCAGACAGGTTTGCCATTTGAGGCCTGAGAGTACAGTGTCCATGAGTCGTTGAAACGTTGCCGGCGCAGAACACAAACCGAAGGGGAGCACCTGAAATTCATAAAGTCCGTCGGGCGTAACAAAAGCGGTCTTCTCACGGTCTCTCTCATCAACTTCTATTTGCCAGTAGCCGCTTTTCAAATCCATCGACGAAAAGTAACGTGCGTTTCGTAGCCTGTCCAGTGAATCGTCGATACGCGGTAGCGGATAAACGTCTTTCTTTGTGATCAGGTTGAGTTTTCGGTAGTCGACGCAGAAGCGCAGGCTACCATCCTTCTTTTTCACCAATACGACAGGCGATGCCCAAGGACTCTTAGATGGCCGAATAACGCCGTCGTCAAGCATCGTCTTCACTTGTGTCTGGATTGCCTCGCGCTCTTTTGGTGCTACACGATAAGGGTTCTGCCGAATTGGTCTGGCGTCGGCTTCGGTGATAATACGGTGCTTAGTGAGCGGCGTCTGGCTAACTCGTGACGTGGATGAGAAGCAACTCTTAAACTCATCGATGAGCTCAAGAAGGCTGCTGCGTTCGACGGGCGATAAGGTGGGACTGATATCGACCACAGGGGCAGGCATAGCCCCAGTGAACGTCGCGTGCTCCACTGAGAGGCAGTCCTGTATTGATGTAAATTCGTCGAAGTAAGCAACAGCCGTGCCTTTAACAATGTGTCGACGTTCCCCGGTAAAATTCGTCAGCAGGAGTTCAGCACGTCCGTCACGTACGTTAATTACGGCCCTGGCGATGGAAACGCCTTGACGCAGTACCAGTGCGTCGATGTGTTCAGCGACGCCGGTGCCAGTGTTGAAGTTGTCGCAGATGACAGGCACGAGGGAACAGCTTCGCGGCGGAAGCGTGACGTCGTCGTCGGCGGTACGTAAGCGGGGTCGCTGGTGCTCCGCGGGGTCGACGTCGTCTGAACTCGTAGAAAATGTGACAACGAGGTCACGGACATTGATCACTGCACCATACTCTCTCAAAAAATCCATCCCCAATATAAGTTCTTTACAACACTCAAAGAGAATGACGAGGGTGGCGACGAAGGTTGCACCGGCGATTACTATTCTGGCTGTGCATTTGCCAATCGGCGTCATCAACTGGCCACCGGCAGTTCTGATGTTGGGCCCGGTCCACGGCGTCTTCACTTTTCGCAGCCTGTCGGCCAGCTTTTGACTGATTATCGAAAAATGCGAACCAGTATCGACGAGAGCGGCCACTTGGTGGCCGTCAATGCAAACGACAAGATCGGCGCTGACGGCGTCGGTTACAGGAGGTGTGGTTGGAGTCGTCGGAGTTGTAGAGTCGTCGATCGTCGGAGATGGGGGCTCTTGGGTAGCTAGCCGGTTTGCAACCTCACCCCCGGAGGTCGCTGCGTCTAGTTTCCCCGGCGCGGGCTAGGGGACCTGCCCCTAGAGGCGTCAGAAAAATCGCGACGGGTCGGTGGGGTGTAACGAGCAGGAGAGGGGGAACGCGATCGAGGCGTCGTTGAACCTTCTGGCCGAAAGTTTGTAGAATTTCCGTCGCGGCTACGTGCAGCATCAGACACAGGGTAAGTGCAGCTGGTAAATTTTGGATACCCAGCCGCGCGGTAGTGGCACGCGCGGTAAACATGTCCTGCTTCGCCGCAATGAAAGCATAGCGGCCGGCGGTCAGGGGTGCGCCACAAATCAGTCTTTCGAAGCGGGTAGCCGGCAGAGGATTCACTGTAGAAACGAGGCGCAGCGATCGACTGGCGGCGATACGGCATAGTTGGCGGCGGCTGTGACTGTCGAAAATAGGGCGTCGGGGATGGCGGTGATGGCTGCGTCGTAGTGGGCGACGGTGTCAGCAACATCGAAGTGGCAGGAGGTGGACGGCAGACAGCTTCCGCGTAGGTCAATCGTCGCGGCACCGCCTGCCAGTCGGGCGACGAAAAGGCCTCTCGAACTTCCTCCCGAACGATATCAGCGACAGAAGGCACCGCTGGTGCCATGGGAGAGATCCCGAGCTGCCGGATCTCCTCTCGCACAATCTCTCTGATGACTTCACGTAGAGACGTGCTGCAGCTCTCAGGTAGAATGGAAGCATTCACCGGCGAGCTCTTGCGATCATATTGGTGGTACCGTTGCTGTAGTGCCCGTTCTATAGCGGTAGCCTCCTTGGTAAATTCGGCCACTGTCGTCGGTGGGTTCCTCACGAGCCCGGCAAACAGTTCCTCCTTCACTCCGCGCAAGAGATAGCGCAACTTCTTTTCTTTGGCCATCTCAGGGTCTGCTCTGCGGAAAAGGCGGGCCATATCTTCTGCAAACATGGCAACGCTCTCGTTTGGTTTTTGAATACGAGATTCAAGTAGGCGCTGTGCGTTGTCTCTTCTGTCGCTACTAGTGAACGTGTCTAGCAGCTGGGTGCGGAAGGCATCCCACGTGGTCAAATTTCTCTCCCGGTTCACAAACCACGTCCGCGCACTGTCTTGAAGCGCAAAATAGACATTAGACAGCTTTTGCTGGGAGCCCCAGTCATTATAAGTGGCGACACGCTCAAATTGGTCAAGCCAATCTTGGACATCCTCAAAAGCGTCGCCGTGGAAACTTTCTGGTATCTTAGGATTCTGCAGCGTCACCTGCGATGGAGTTGCAGTAGCCATGGCGGAAGTAGGTTGACGCGTTCCAGCAGGGTCCTGCAAAGGGTTGAACTCGGGCGTCAGGCCTAGCAGGCGGCGACTGTACCGGTGAACAGGAGTTTCGATGAACGAAGGTGATTCCGCTTTCGAGGTATGGCTCCGCGAAGGGGTGCCGAGCATGAGACAATCCTACCCCGCACCTCCACCAGTGTCGCAACCTATTAGGAGACGGGGAAGCCGGCGTAGAGGACGTGTAAAAGCACTTTTATGAGAGCAGTCAACGCGACGTCGTCGTCGTCTCTGTTTTTCCACTCGCGCGCCACTTCAGCGTCGTTCTCATCGCCTGGCACATACCCGCGGCGACCATATAGGATGTGGCAATATATATATATATGGGTGTATGTATATATGTATTTACTCTACGAAGTACAGAAGACGCTGCGAACACGCACGATTGTTACTAATTGCAGCCGTTGAGCGTGTCGAGGTGGCCACATCGAAACGCGCCAAGCGTCTGAGCCTTGCCTGCGATAAATTCATAAAGGCGTTCTATGTTGATTGTCGATGCATGCGTCCGTGGCCTGATGGCTTCAATATCGCGCATCTGCTCTAGATGTCCCATGTTCGAATCCTGTCGTTGGACAATTTTAATAATGTTTACTTAATTATTTATTACGCAGTATATTGTTGAAACTGACGAGTTTACTAAAGCCACAAAGCCGTTTGAAGTAAGGAGGACGAGGTTTAGGCAAATCCACGCCCATCCCATAATTCCCATGCCGGGTCAATCGCTCCCGATGAAACTCCCGTATAGGCACGTAGTTCCCGCCAGTTGTTATTGTATTAAACTCTATGCTCGCGAACGGCTGCACATTCGTCTCGGCCACGCCTTCTCTGGCTGCGGTCAAGAGTGGGTGCCGCGTCGCTGCAACCCTGAGTCAGAGCCAGGTCAGAGCTGAGTGCACCGCAAGTGCACGTGCGGCTCACTCACTCGAAGGTGATGCCGACGCCGAACGCCGTGATCTCGTGCAGGGGTGCGACGTCGATGAAGGTGCGCAAGTTGGTGTCGAAGCCTTCGGGCGCCACTATCGAGTTGCGGCCCTGCTTGTAGAGCGAGTCGAAGAAGATGTACTCGCACAGGCCGTCCGGGGGGAACATCCGCGTCGAGTTAAGCCTCCTGCCCACCGTGCACACCAGGGGCTGGTCGTCCATCACTGCTCGCAGTGCGGACAGCGCGACAAACGCTGTGGGGTAACACTCGGCGCGTGCTGACCTCAGTGATGCGCGTACACTGCATGGTGTTCTATTGTGTGCATTGGGCAGGGAAGTCTAGTAGTACCTCTGCTATCAAAGACAACTTAAGCCATCTGCAGCGGGACCATCAGATTATGGCACACCACTCACTATTCTGTGAATAGTACTGTACAATATTTCATTGTCTGCTATTCCTCTACTGTGATGACAGACACACAGCTGCAGACATATAGACAGGATTGCGAGCGATGGACCTACTTTGCGAGGGGGCGGCCGTTGACGCAACAGGGGTCTCAGTTTCCTCCGTGGTTGCCACGGGCGTCGCCTTGGTTACCACCACCACCTTGACGCCGCCGCCTCGATAAATGACATTGGGAAACGGGGTCTCCGTCGCCTCAGTCACATAAGAATAACCTGCGCGTGTGAATTGTGGGGGAATCGTGCGCAATCGCTATCGCACTGCACAAAGAAAGAAAGTCGACAGCACATGCCGCGTCACGTTCGTCCCCTTGTCGTACCAGTTCTCCCGCGTGCGAAAACTGTTCTCAGCACCATTGTTCTCATGCAAGAATTCTAGACAAAAACACCTGGTGCACAACTCAAACGATTTCCGACCCACTTCTGAGATGAGTCTGGAGACCGCAAGCCCTCTAAAGCTGCGATTAAGGCATATATTGGCGACAAATATGGCTCTAGCAGCCATCGTCGCGTTCCTCCGTCGCCCTTTGTGTATGGCGCGCTGCGGCGCTTGTCTCTCGTACCTCGTGGCGCGAGCTTCGAGTGTAGAGAAAAGTAGAGAATAAAAAAATATTCTGCTCCTGCCGCGGGCGCGAACGACTATCAGCCTTTTCGCTCGTTGACTCGCATATTGTTTTGGGGGACCTAACCTCGGTCCCTGTACCGCCGTTTAGGCCGATTACATAGCCTCGATTAAAAAAGAATCTTCCACTGCAGAATCTAGGTTTCAGCTAGTTTGTAGCCGGCTCATATTCAAAGATAATTTACGGCGCAGACTAGACGGGTATTTGAACTTCCAACTGTTTTCAATGAGAACGATAAATCTCTCTTTAAGCACAGTGAAGTTATTGCGCCGTTTTATGCATTGACCAACAAAAGTAACTGCAACGCCAATGCATTTTTCCGCAAAGATCGGGAATTAATACATCGAAACTGGCATCACCCTGATAATTCGTTCCATTTGGTTCCGCCTTGATAACTCCGCGGCTAGAATTTCCAAGTTGCAATACGGCCAAAAAATAGTTAGAAACCTAATTAGGGAATTATTGTTAATTAGTCGATTGTGCGTTTCACTTTTTTCTGCAAGTAGTGCCCGCCGCTTCAAGTTGACCAGCTCATGAACTATAATTACGATTTGCCACAGGCGACGTTTAAAAAATTTTGAAAGTGTTTGCTGAAACACCCGGTATATACAGGGTGTCCCAACTATAAGATAATTTGCAACTTCTCGCTGGGCGTGTTGGTGAATGGCTACGTTAGGAGTAGTTGCGTGTATGAAAGGACGAACGCAGGAAAAAAAAAGAACGAAGTAGACGCAAAAAGCGCTGCTCGCCACTACCTCGTTTATTTTTCTTCTGTGTTTGCCCTTTTATAGACGCAACCCTTCCAAACATAACCCAACTACCATGCACCAAGATTTAAAAATCTGCAGATGCCACGTAGCTGGACAGAACCAAGGTAATGTTGTTTGCCGTCGCTGGGAGATACTCAGATTATTCATTGCATTCGACCTAATTAGATAATTAGTGTTCAATAATTAGTCAACTTCCCAACTATTAGATGAAAAGTATCAATGAGAAAATTATATATCGACAAGAAAAATCCCGGTGCAGCTTTCTGTGGCTCAATGCGTACTACATATAGCTTGAAAGAAGCCCACGAATACACGCAAAATTGCCGCAAGACAGGCCGCTCCAGGCACTCGTGCGTGTATTCGCGGGCTTCTCTCACACTCGAAAAAAAAAGAAAACACTTTTACGTGCGCACAACGGTCCTATGTACAGGAGGAGGCAAAACGCTGTTCTCGCTCCGCTGCCGAGCTGATTGTGCGGAGGAGAGAGAAGTGGTTCGTGAAGGGGTAAGGAAAGGTTGACGCTATTTTCTGCAGCCCTTGCGGGAGCACGGCTCAGCGTCAACAGGGGTTAACGGGACATCCTATCCCAGGTTAGCGGGACGTCGATGCTTGTAGCACATGACGTTCATCGGTGGCAAGTGCGCGGAGCGCATTTGTTTGGTTCGGCAAAGTCCGCCATAGTACGTTATAATTCCTGTGCGCACGCACACGCAAAAAAAAAAGAAAGCACGCGCCAACAACACACGCGAATCACAGGGTTCACTCGCACCAGTGCGGCACGCGTAATATCGCAGTACACATAAATGTCACGTACACGGTGAGCGTCACTGTCGCACACGCAAATACTGCACACACGGAGGTTGTAATTCGAACACGCACACAAGCGCGACACCGGCGAATGTTGATACAATGCACCTTACACGGGAGGTAGCGTACACGTGGTAAGTCACTCGCGCAACTCCGGCGCACGTGGTGATCGTGAACGACCAGCCACAAACGCACAAAGCCGCGCACGTGGGAATAGGAGATTCCTCTCTCGCCCAATTCCGGCGTGTAGCGCAAGAAATAATCCAAGAGTACATACGCAAAAGCGTGAGAGAAGTGGCGAGGAATACGAGCCATGCGCAGCAGCCGAGGCGTTGTAAAGAACGGCGGGTTGCACAACAAGATTGTCACCTTGCCACCCGATTACGACAAGGGGTGCTAGACGCGCACCTCCCGCTCTCCGCCGCTGCAGCTGCGAGGCGTTCAAAGAAGCGACCTTTGCGCTGGAATCCGCCGCCTTCCTCCAGCCCGCTTCGACATTGTGACAAGACGAGTTTGGTGTGTGGACAATGATTCCAGAGTTCCTCAACGCGGCGCTGATCTGACACGCCTGAAGAAGCTACCGCGGGAACGTCTTATTTTTGCGCTCTCACGGTTCAGCATGTTGCAAAACAACGAGCGTCCCTCGAGCGGCGTCGATTTTCCGGAACGGCACCACCTTCAACGCCGTCGCTTGGGCTTCGGAATGTGTGTGCCTTTGTGTCTGAAAACTGGTCTTCAGAGCAGCTGCGAGTTGGTGGTGTGTAAACGAACAGCCGCCGCGTCGTAGGACCAGCGGATCGAGTGTATAAAAACTGTGGTTGTGCGATTGTTGGACACACTTCTCTTGAGCAGTCATGTTAGACTGGTTCACTTCTCTCATGCAGTCCTGTTGGACTAATACTATTTTTCTCAAACAGTCATGTTAGACTGAGTTAATTTTCTGTAAATAAACCCCTTTTTCCTCGTTCTCGATGAGAAGCAGTTCTTCACTTCATCAACGATCTCAGCGTAAATAAGTTGGACGACGGCATGGGCCAGCTACCTTCGAATTCATGCCGTACTCCAATCTTGGCAAAGGACCACGGACGAAGGGATTGAGCCCCCAATCCTGACAACTGGCTGACAGCGGTGGGATGGACTTTGCGACATGGTGCTGTATCTGTGGTGAGTGCTTGGTTTTTGCTTTGACTCTCTAGGCTTCATTTTGTGGTTGTTCTGTTTAGAACAGTAGGGAAGCTAGATTGTTGTGTGTTAGCTAGGTTGTGTTTTCCTAGCTAGATTTAGAGAGCAGAATCAAGGCAGTAAAGCAGCAGTCATGGAGTTAAGGACACTGCTGAGAGACGAGTTGTTGATTGTTGGTGAGGAACTGGGCCTAGATGTACGCAAGGAAATGCTCAAATCGGAATTATTGGAGCTAATTTCCAATCAGGCCAGTGAGCAAGATATTGAAATGGGATTGGAACTTCTCAAAAAGAGAGAGAAACGGGAAAAAGAAAGAGAAGAACGAGACAGAGAAAAACGAGAGAGAGAGGAACGCGATAAAGATCGCGAGATAACAAAAATGCAACTTGAACTTGAAAACAGACGTTTGGAGTTGTCTCAAGGAAGTGAAGGAGCTCTGGGTCGATCAAGTGAGGCAGAATCGTACCGCATGGACAGGCTATTAAAGCCATATGAGGTCGGGACCGACATAGGCTTGTTCCTAAGCAATTTTGAAAGGACTTGCGAGAAGATGAACTTCGGCCCGAGTACATGGCCACAGCGGTTGCTGTCTATGTTGCCGTGTGAGGCGGCGGAAGTAATCGCCAGATTGAGTGTGCAGGATGCATATGATTATGCGAAAGTTAAGGCTAGTCTCCTGAGGAAATACCGCCTTTCAGCCGAAGCTTTTCGGCAAAGGTTTAGGAGCACAGGCAAGAAAGATAGCGAGGGCTACCCGGAGTTTGCATATAGCTTAAAGGCCAACCTAGTCGAGTGGCTTAAAAGCGCGGAAGCGTACGACAGCAGAGACATGATCATTGAATGCATGTGTCTAGAGCAGTTTTACAAAACCATTCCCCAAGCTGTGAAACTGTGGGTGCAAGATAGAGGTAATGTAAACACTGTGGAAAGGGCGGCTGAATTAGCCGAAGAGTACGCAACCCGTAGAAAGTTGAACGCCGAGGAGGGAAACTGGGACGGTCGAAATGGACCGCGGAAGCCATTTCCGTTCAAAAAGGGTGCGCAAGCTAGACGATCCGAGCCTGTAGACATGGCGGAAAAGCCCGCAGAAAAGAGCGAGGAGAAAGTTAACGGAGAAACCGCACAAAAAGAACAGAAAAGAAAATTCGAATCTGTCAGACCAATTCGCTGTTACAAATGCCACAAACTGGGACATATAGCTGTAAACTGCGAGAAGCCAAGCGTAGTTTTTTCCTACGTGGAGGAAAAGGATGAGAATATGGAACTTTTAAGTCCATATCTCCACGACCTGCAAGTTAATGGAAAACCATGCCGAGTGCTAAGAGACAGTGCCGCCACGCTGGACATTGTCCATCCGTCTTACGTGATGGTAGAGGACTTCACCGGAGAAGTAGCATGGATAAAACAGGTTGTAGAAGAACACAGCGTGTGTCTGCCCATGGCCAAAGTCAAAATCAGTGGACCATTCGGGGAGCTAGAGACTGAGGCTGCAGTTTCCAAATTTTTGTCACTGCAGTATCCCTACATCTTTTCGAATCGTTCGAATCAGTTACTGCGTGACAGAGGGCTCAAACTGGGAGAGGGCATAGTACAGGCATTGACCAGAGGCCAAGCTCGTAAGATCGCGGCGCTTTCGGCTGAAAATGCTCAAGCTCCTCCAGCTGAAGCAGAAAAGGGGATGGCTTCAATACCCGAATCCGAGCTAGGCCCGACGGACAAAAGAACAGTTGAGGAGAGCCTGCCAGTTGACCAGCTCAATGAGAGCGTAGCACTAGAGTGTCAGAGTTCTAGCCTGCAGGAAGAGCATGCAGACGCGCTCCCAAGCGAGACAGGGTCGTTATTATCACCGGCCTCAAAGAACTTTGATCAACTCTTACGCGTGGATAGAGAGTCACTGGCAGCTGAGCAAAAGAATGATGAGAGCTTGGCTAAATTACGGGACACAGCTAAAGAAGGCATTGCTAGGCGCAACGTAACGATACATGAGAAAGGAGGATTGTTGTATCGGCATTACAGAGATCGAAAGGGTAGGATTTTAGATCAGTTAGTCATACCTACTAAGTATAGGGAGGACCTTTTGAGTCTTTGTCATGGAAATGGGTGGTCCGGCCACCTAGGCATAAACAAATCAAAGGAAAGATTGCTTATGGAATACTACTGGCCTGGCTGTTTCAAAGATGTAGAAAACTTTGTAAGATCATGCGACGCCTGCCAGCGTTCTGGTAAACCAGGAGAGACTTGGAAAGCTCCACTGAAGGTAGTGCCCTTAATAACAGAGCCTTTCAGACGGCTTGTAATAGACACGGTAGGGCCTCTTCCAAAAACAAAATCAGGCTACAGGTACTTGTTTACCATGCTGTGTCCGGCTACCAAGTTTCCAGAAGCAATCCCTTTGAAAGAGCTCAGCTCCACTGAAGTAGTAGACGCGCTTTTGACAGTGTTTGCACGAGTTGGGTTTCCAGCCGAAATTCAGGCAGATCAAGGGTCAGTATTCACGAGCGCACTGACTTCCACATTCTTGCAACAGTGCGGGGTAAAGTTAATACACAGTTCTGTCTATCACCCTCAGTCAAACAGTGTAGAGAGGTGGCATTCGGTGCTTAAGCGAGTTTTGCGTGCGCTCTGTTACGAGCACAAGGAGGACTGGGAGAACTGTCTGCCGGCAACTTTGTTTGCTTTGCGAACGGTTCCACATGAAGCGACAGGGTTCTCACCAGCAGAACTAGTGTATGGGAGGACACTCCGTTCTCCACTGAGAATGTTAAGAGAGATGTGGGAGGAAAGAGGGGAGAGTCCAACCGTGGTTGAATACGTGCTAAATTTACTGGAACGGCTAAGCGCAACCCAAGAACTAGTCGGAAAGAACATGGCACTAGCTCAAAAGAACGCCAAATTCTATTACGACAGGAATGCGAGGCTTCGTACGTTTAACGCCGGAGACCAGGTAATGATCCTCAAACCTTCAAGAAAGAACAAGCTTGAAGTTCACTGGGACGGGCCCGTTAAAGTGTTGCACAAACTTTCAGAAACTAACTATGCTTTGAGAATGCCCGGTCGCAGGAAGGAAGTGAGGATATATCACTGTAATTTGATGAAGCCGTATGTAGAGCGGAGCGGAGTCGTTAACTATACTGTCAAAGAGCCGGATGACATCGGTACCAAGTTTAAGGAGTATAGGGCAACCTCCAACTCTGAAATCGGCCTAGAAGAAGTAGTAGAACACTCGGTAAGCTCGCATGCTCTAAGACCCGAGCAGCTAGATGAGCTAAAAGGGGTGTTAGGGGAATATCTCGACAGATTCAGCGATCGGCCGGGTAGAACCGAACTGATAACGCATGAAATTGAGCTGACCTCTACCGAACCAGTAAGATCAAACCCTTACAGGGTGTCTCCAAGACAGAGAGAGATTATGGAGGCAGAGATACAGCGCATGCTAGAGTTGGGAGTTATTGAGCCCGCTGAGAGTGACTACACGTCACCGCTAATACTCGTAGAAACCCCTAACAAGGACCCTCGTCCGTGTGTTGACTACAGGAAGTTAAATGCGATCACTAGGGATCAGCTGTACCCGATACCCAACATTGAGGAACGAATTGAAAGAGTTAGCGCTGCTAAGTACATTTCAACTATAGATCTCGTGCGGGGGTACTGGCAAGTTCCCCTTTCCGAAAGTGCCAGCCGCTATGCCGCATTCATCTCGCCTGTAGGCACTTTTCGCCCTCTCGCACTCAGCTTCGGGCTGAAGAACGCGCCGTTTAGCTTCTCTAAGTTAATGGATATTGTCCTAAAGGACTTGCAGGAGTTCGCCTTACCTTATCTTGATGATGTGGCCATTTTTTCGGACAGCTGGGAACAACACGTATCGCACCTCAAACAGGTGTTCTCACGGTTGAGGGAAGCCGGCTTAACGATGAAAGCGGAAAAGTGTAGGTTTGGTTGTTCGCAGGTTACTTATCTGGGCCATGTTGTTGGTCAGGGCATGAGACGGCCGGCTGAGCTGAAAATAGCTATGATTGGAGATTTTTCTCAGCCGCGCACGAAAACGGACGTTCGTTCATTTTTGGGACTTGTGGGGTACTATCAACGGTACATTCCGAATTACTCACAATTGGCAAGTCCATTAACAGACGCCCTCCGAAAGGGAGCACCGAGTAACGTACACTGGGATAAGGACAAAGAGAACGCTTTTCAAAGTTTGAAAACGCTATTGGTTTCTCGCCCTGTGCTTCGCGCGCCAGACTACACAAAGGAATTCATAGTTCAATGCGACGCAAGCGACAGAGGTATGGGCGTGGTACTTAGTCAAGTCGGCGACGATAACGAGGAGCATCCTATCCTCTACGCCAGCCGTAAACTAAATGTAAGAGAGGAAGCCTACAGCGCTTCAGAGAAGGAATGCGCTTGTTTGGTTTGGGCCGCCCAGAAGTTGTCGTGTTATTTGTACGGAGCGAAGTTCATCTTCGAGACCGACCACTGTCCTCTGACGTGGCTCAATCAAATGTCACACAAAAACGGCCGCTTGCTCCGATGGAGCCTCACTCTCCAAGAGTACAACTTCTCCGTTAGATATAAGAAGGGAAAGTTGCATAGCAATGCGGATGGTTTGAGCAGGCTAATTTGAATTCTGCGTTTGAGGGTCCCGCCTAAATTTTAGGGTTACTAGTGTTAAATTTATTAAGCGAAGAAGATCCCCTCTCATTTAGCAGGATTCCCTCCATGATTGCTGAATTTGTCAGCAGGAGTTTGCTTCAGAAATTGGCATAGTGAAATGCAGCATTTTTTTTGTTTCTGCACTTATGTTGTTGTTGTTTTTTTTGAAGCCTAGCGAGTCTAAAGTGAGAGCCAATGCACGTCATCTCGGCGCAGAGCCGTGTTGTGGGGTTCATTTTGCAGTTGCCTGTCCTTGTTGGATGTTTTGGGGCGGTGACATCAATGCACAAGTGGTCGCTGCGAGCCAAGACATCGATCCCCCCCTGACCAGCAGCCGTTCTCTTCCTGCCTAGCGGTTGTCAGCGCTAGACAGTCGAGACTTTTGGGGCCATGGAGGCGCTGTAAAGAACGGCGGGTTGCACAACAAGATTGTCACCTTGCCACCCGATTACGACAAGGGGTGCTAGACGCGCACCTCCCGCTCTCCGCCGCTGCAGCTGCGAGGCGTTCAAAGAAGCGACCTTTGCGCTGGAATCCGCCGCCTTCCTCCAGCCCGCTTCGACATTGTGACAAGACGAGTTTGGTGTGTGGACAATGATTCCAGAGTTCCTCAACGCGGCGCTGATCTGACACGCCTGAAGAAGCTACCGCGGGAACGTCTTATTTTTGCGCTCTCACGGTTCAGCATGTTGCAAAACAACGAGCGTCCCTCGAGCGGCGTCGATTTTCCGGAACGGCACCACCTTCAACGCCGTCGCTTGGGCTTCGGAATGTGTGTGCCTTTGTGTCTGAAAACTGGTCTTCAGAGCAGCTGCGAGTTGGTGGTGTGTAAACGAACAGCCGCCGCGTCGTAGGACCAGCGGATCGAGTGTATAAAAACTGTGGTTGTGCGATTGTTGGACACACTTCTCTTGAGCAGTCATGTTAGACTGGTTCACTTCTCTCATGCAGTCCTGTTGGACTAATACTATTTTTCTCAAACAGTCATGTTAGACTGAGTTAATTTTCTGTAAATAAACCCCTTTTTCCTCGTTCTCGATGAGAAGCAGTTCTTCACTTCATCAACGATCTCAGCGTAAATAAGTTGGACGACGGCATGGGCCAGCTACCTTCGAATTCATGCCGTACTCCAATCTTGGCAAAGGACCACGGACGAAGGGATTGAGCCCCCAATCCTGACAGCGTCAACCCTTGGCAAGCGCTTCGTATGCCGCTGATTGTGAGGACGGTGTACCAAGCGCATCTCTCGGATGCGCTCGGTTAAAAAAGGGGGAATGGTCTGCATGCATCTCTCTGCATCTGAGAGCGCGAAGCCGTGTGTGAAGCGAAGCGGTGGCGACGCCGAACACAAAAACAGAGTTTGATCATGACTACGTACGAATCTGAAACGAATCCCGCAAAGTTGTATTTAACCGAGACACAAATGCTTACCGAAGCCTACAGTGAAGAACGCGATCAGTACACTGATTAGGATGCAGATGATGATCGTTGCGCACACCATGGTTGCCGATGCCGCAAAACTCCGTCTGCGTAGATAAATAACGCAGGCACCTCGATATTTAATGTACTAGCTTACCTGATGCATCCGCTGTGTGATAACTTCAGTTCGCAAGAAAAACGAAATCAATCTACTGCTTCTCCTAATCGCATGCATAATGACCTTCGTGGGCCTGAATAACGTAAAGCTATTCAAAGTCAAAATGGATCGGGCCATTCGACCTATAACGAATGGTTAATGGCGGAATTGTATTGAAAACACACTGCAATAGTTTAAGCTAATCCTGGTGCTGCCGGGTGTATAATCTTGTTAGTGAAGCGTAAGGCGTACGGAAAAGGAATACTGACGATATTTCTGACTATTCATTTCTTAGCGTTAAATGAACGTACTAGAGCTCTAAACCATACAAAAAGATGTGGTGACAAGTGTCTGAGCGCCGTAAATAATCTAATATAATAGCTTTTCTGCTGTCATTTTCGGTTTCATGTCTTATGAAGATACTGTGCCGCGACGCCATGATACGGTACGTGATCACGTAAGAGCAGGACATTGGGATGTTTTGCCACTCGCTACGGTTAGCCCGATCGCCTCGCATGCTGCTATTCGTCGTGAGGGGCCGATGTAGCACGTGACCACGGGGTCACATGCTGCGTCATGACCTCACGGCACTCTAGAAGCAAAACCTAAACTGGCTTAATAAAAACTATTATGCTAATTTTTTTATGGTGCTGCTAGCCTTGTCACTGTTCTTTCTTGGGTTTAGAAGGATCGTTTCAATTAAAGCAAAAAAAAGCATACTAGAAAATTATATGTCGCTATCCCTTGAACAGTCTGGACACACAAACAATCGCGGTTCTCGAATAAGCACTAACTGTGCGGATCTCGAACGCGGCCTTCTCGGCTTTATTTGAGTAAACCGCGCGTGGAACATTATACACGATAGAAGACGATTCTGCCCAGTTCAGGCAGCCAGAAGCCCATAACATCTATTACACATGAAAACTTTGGTCTGCAATTAACATTCGGCTTGTTCAGCCCCATTCCTTATTTCTATTATACCTAAGAAAGATGGTAAACACTGATAAGCATGCATTTGAATCGTGATAGTTAACCTTTTGCAAGGTGATCTGCGCAAGCTTTTGTTTCAGATACGTGGCACAGTGCTTCAATAACGCCCCTCGTTTATCCCAAAATCAAGTGCACGACTTAATCTTACTGTACGCCCATCTGATGCTTCCTTTAAGATTAACTTGACCTGTACAGATGAGCGGAAGTGTTGAGAATGGCTGCACGTGCAAGAATACCGCTACCTCGTTTACCGCGAGCTCCGTCCAGCGACAAATTACACTTACTTGTCCTCCTCCTCCTCTTCTGAAATAAAGAAGAACAAACAAAGAGAACTTTCAGTGAGTTGCACATGTGTTTCTAGAAGGATGCATAGTAACAGTAGCTGGTTGCTTACTTTGATTTAGAAGGATGGTTTACCTCATGCTTTGTTTTAGATATGCGAGCCCAGAAAAATCGTATTGATCAGCATAGAATGCACTGTATTTGATGGTGTTAGTTCAATAACAAAGTAATTCACCGACTGCAAAAAGTAATTTTTTTATTTAGAACATCAAATCCTTTTCGATAAATGTTGCCAATCGCAAAAATAAAATTTGAAGTATCATGCTTAGAATTTCGGAACTAAGAAATGAGAAGGATACAGGGGGTCACAATTCTGTAACTGCACCTAATATGATTTCCAAAGCTGTCAATATTGATCTACTGTTAGGATCGGCCTGCAGGGGTACTGCTCTGCAAAACTATCTCAGCCCGCTGCAGCGGCTTCGACCGACCCGTGGTGGTGGCGGCGCCCTTTAGAGAACCAGCGAGGACGACAGCGTTAACCGACCATGAACTTCCTTCGGGGAAGTGCAGACTACGGCTGAGTTTCTCCACCATGCGCCTCGTTCGGGGAATCGGCGACGGCAGCAGGGCGGGCCACGTTTGGCGCCCCGTGTATTGTTTTTTGATTTGCCGGGCCTTCATGGTCTCTCTGCAGCAAGAAGAGCTCTTCTAACAAAAGGGTGCTTTGCGGTACGTGGGCCCCAGGATTCGTCAGTCTGCTGACACTCGTGGCGACTACAGGAGAAAGCCAGCTCTAAAATTTAGAGGCGCCGGCTGGGGTAAGGCATGACCACCTGGCTACGAGGACGCGCTCAACTCGGGTTCTGGGAATCCAAAGTGCGTACGTGTGTGTGTGAGCCCTCCTTCTCGAAGTCGAGTCGACTACGCCCCAACGACTATGGACAGTCCGATGGGACAGCCGTTTCCCTCACCTAGGGATTTAGGGAGAACGGAGTGCTTATAAGCGGCTGTTGTCCGCTGCTAGGATGTGCTCGTGCTCGAGAGTGTGCTCATCATCGTGCTCGTGAGCTGCGTGCTCGTCAGTGTGCGCTGGGATCGTGCTCATGAGCTGTATGCTCGTATGTTGTATGCTTCGTGTTGCGTGCTCCATTTGGGAGTCACGCTAGACTGTTGAATGTATCTCTTTTTTAAAATGTAGATACTGTAAATAAACCCTGTACGCCTAGTTCCTCCCAAGTTCCTCTCTACGACCTTCAACCTTTGCAAATGGTGGCAGCGGCGAGAACGTCCGACAACTCTTACAGCTGGACGACAGCGATGGGATCGTCCTCAACCCCAACACTACTCTATTCTGGAGTGGGATCGCGCTAGCATCTTGCTTTTCAAATGTTCTCTTAGCCTCCTAGGTCACTGAGTAGGCGGTGTTAAATTTTCGATCTCACAGTGACGTCAGCTGGCGAAAGCCCGGCGCCGACAAATCACGAGACTGGAAGCGAACATTCGGAAATCGAGATGCTTGCGCGGTCTCCCCTCGGCTCTGGAGCATACCACGAATGTGAGCACGACTTTTGCAACACTTTCATAAGCGTTGAAACAATCGCATGTAAGCTGTGCAGTCCTCGCACTTGTTTTTTTCTTCAGAAGCTCTAGCAGATGCAGTTTACAGAACTGTGATATCTGTTTTTTGTTACGCTGTTCGGAATTTGTCCTTTTTTTAATGTTAACTGTACCTATCAAATTTTGGACATTAATGTTTTCGAAATTCTGCTTTCTTCAGTTGATAGACTGGTTGAGTTTTCCCTGCTCTCTTTTATACAACAAATTTTATTCAAATCGGTTGGGTTGTTGTCCGAGAATAGCATTCCTGCGCTTCGCATGTATTTGACTATATCAGTTTGTGTTCACTTGGAGTTAATGTTTCCTCTTACCTCTTTGTTGTTAAGCCCAGAAATGGTTGTCATGGGCAACGCCCTCAAGAGAAAATGTGCAAATTCAACTTCCTGCGCATGTAACCTTACTGTTGATAAAGGGTGATTCACGGCCGAAACATCGAAATAAATGGGGTTCTTTTGTTTGTTCTGTACGTGCGCCTGCAGTTCTACATATAATTTACTTTAGCTAACTATAGCTAGCATTGTATAACCAAGAATTTCTTTTTTGTGACACAGCAGTTAACATTGGTATAGAAAGAAACCTCTTGTATTCTAGCATTGTGTTTTGTTCCTATAATAATCGCTGCATTTTGTTTACTACCTGTGTACCACATCTTCTTTTGTACCACTCCCCTCTATAATGTCTCTGGCCCTAATGGCACGATAAATAAATAAATAAATAAATAAATAAATAAATAAATAAATAAATAAATAAATAAATAAATGCAGGTCACTGCACTGTACCCGCTGGCCCAACTGTTACAGCGGACGTACGGGTTCGCTCAAAGCCTGTGATGCTCGCGCCGAGCGGCGACAAGTAACATGAATGAACAAGCCTTACCATCAGAGTCAGCACAGGCAAAATAGCATTTCGACAAGCTTTAAAGATACTTTAAAAAGTTAGTCGGCGAAAATCAATGTTCAGAGCGCCCAATTGCAAAAAAACCAGCGATTAAGTATGGCGTTCTTGCATTCTTTTTGCCAACATTATACGTCTTTAGGTTTTCTTTTTTTTTTTGCAAACACACCACTTGTTCACAATAGGTCCGCGGTGATTGCCGTTTCATGTACCTTTGCGGGTAGATGTCGCTCCGTCCGTGATGGACGTCACCTCGTACACCGTCTGAACGTGCCCCGTCTGGTCGTATACGGTGTGGACGTGTGTCGTCTGCCCGTATACAGTGCGACCGTGCGCCGCGTGGCTGTGGGCTGTTGGGTTCGCCGCGTGGCTGTGGGCTGTTGAGTGCTCCGCGTGGCTGTGGGCTGTTGGGTCCGCCGCGTGGCTGCGGGCTGTTGGGTGCTCCGCGTGGCTGTGGGCTGTTGGGTGCGCCGCGTGGCTGTGGGCTGTTGGGTGCTCCGCGTGGCTGTGGGCTGTTGGGTGCGCCGCGTGGCTGTGGGCTGTTGGGTGCGCCGCTGGGTCGTAGGAAGCCATGCTCACTGATTGAACCTGAAAATCAAAACGTCTATTGTATTCACTTAAGACATAGCCGATGGTGCCGTTGATGAGGGAACAGCAGGTTAATAATTTGCGGACACTTAAGGAAGTCTATAGAAAAGCGGGAAAAACATTTCAAACTGTAATTTGACTCACACAGATAGGCAAGATGTACGGAACTCACTCAAACTCAATCACCAATATACTTTTGTGCCGAGAGTTCGCTCTCGACTCAGACTCGCCAATTTTACTCAGCCAGGCTCGCTCGGACTCAAGAGTCACCAAAATTCTACTGGGCTAGGCTCAGGCTAACGCCCCTAGGACTGACTCGAGCTCCGTTTGAGTCTGCATAGGTCTGAGCGAGTCTACTGATGAGGAAGTGTTCTGACCTATGAATATAAAAGCGCATATAGATATTAGCTGATACTTTTTGTTCCTTAATAAATAATAACGTCCGCCGGTATTGTGTAACGATTACAGTGGCTTGACTCCAGCCGCTCAGCCCACAGGTTGGTGGCAGCTTAAAATCGAAAAATAATTCAAATGACCCCCAAAAGCAACGAAAAACCAGCTAGCCTATTCCGCAGCTCAGCGAAATATAAAAAGTCAAAAAATGGCCAAACGACGAAACTGAAGTTTGCCAGAGGAAGACGTACCCACTCCATTCTCCTCAACCAGCCTACTTAGGTTTTTTACCAATGACGGAGCGTTGGGTGCATGTGAAAGAAGCACAGTTATTCAAAATTGTTCCGAAGAGCGCCAGCGACCATTGTTCCGATGTCACTCAACTCATGGCCGACTGACAACACCATAGTCAGTTATGGCACTACGCAGCTTTATGAAGTTTTCAACTCGCTTCTATAGCCTATGCTAAAGGAACGGTCCTATTCAGCCGGTATGACTCGTCCCTAATGTTCAATTTTTTCGAACAGGCTTTCGGTCACCTTTATCAATGCGTAAAGACTTATTGAATTATTCAATCAATTCCACACCCACCGTGGTGTCTCTAGCGTTGCTGCTGACCACGAAGGCGCGGATGCGATACCCGGCAACGAGAATCACATTTCGATGGACTTTGATTTAAAAAAACATCCATGTGCCATGCTCTGGGTGTACGTTATAGAACTATAGGTGGTCAACATTATTTCGGGGCCCTCATAGAGAGCCTTACAGCAGCCCACGTTGAATTGAACAAAGAAATTCCTAATTGCAAAAAGCCGTCTGTCCCGCCTCCTTCCAGTTACGGCGTCTCTCATGAGCAGATTGAAAAAAAAATACCGGTGACAAGCAAAGACATGACTTCAACAAAGGCGGTAGCGTAAATGTACATGCGCACTCACCTATGCAAATTGAGAGAAGGCGAACAGTCGGAACAGCCACACCTTGCACTTTCTCTGAGACGCTTCTCGACCGATGTCTGCCTCGTGCGTACGACAGCACGTTCTGGTAGGCTCGGGGAGCGTGCTGCATTTAATGATGATGATGGCACTGGAAATGCAGCATAGATAGACTGTGGCGGACAGGCCGGCAATCGGCTGTTAGCAGGCTGTAGATAGAATACATGTGTGTTACGAAAAAAAAAACGACTGAAGAAAAACAATGTGTCCACTTATAATTTGCCCTGAAACAAAAAAAAAGAAAGGTACTGAAAGCGGGGAGGGTGGACAGGGGGCGAGTCCGGGAAAGCGGATGTCCCAGGTTTCGTATCTGTATTTACATAGCAGAAATACATTTTTAAAAATGCGATATGAGAAAGAACTCATGAAGTAATATAGAATAGAGTAATATTGAATTAACGTAATTGTGATTAATACAGCGCTTCACGATGGGAGACCAGCCAAACACATGCACAGCGCTGCGCATGTGCCTTTATTCGTCTGGTCTACCCTCGCGTTGCGCTTTTTTAATCTCAGTTCTGACATGCCAACGTGCCCAACCTTTTACTTTAGCATCATTAATGTAGCATCATTCGCATGTTTTGTGTCTCAACGATCAGACGGATTCATTACAAGAGATGGGCCAAGAACGGTATAGTAAACATCAATGAGATAAGCAGAAACACTGGCCAATACTGTCACCACCATGACAATCTACATTTCTGGGAAAGCTCACGTTACTATGTGTTGTGGGCACAGCGACGAACAATTTACAATAAAGACAGCAAGAAAATATCCATCATGGAATTTCTTACTGTGAAACATTATTTGCTCCATCCTCGGAACTTTGCGGTATAGGTTCCTGTCTTGCCTCTTTTTTTATAAAAATAAAATGATGTGTGACCGTTGCTGAAATCGAACCTTAGGCGTCGAGTGCAGAGAATTCAAACGTTTAGAGTATTGGCGGGGAAAAAGCAGGGAAGAGATCAATAAGACCTGATCTCTCACAGGCGTAGGTAAATGCAAAAGACAAATATATAGACGTTTTAAACAAAAGGGAGCAAAGATTAAGGAGTCGTAGACGAAATGCTAGCTTGATAATCAGGTGTGAATTACCTGATTAGCACAAGCAGGCTAGATGACTACTTGTCACAGCCTCTTTTGAAGTGAATGCCAATAAATACTGATCATCATCATCATCATCATCATCATCATCATCATCATCATCACTTATCGTTGTGCTGAGCAGTTGTGCGTAACTTGTTAGGATGCATGGTTCTGGGCGGCGCGAATGGCAAACGTTGAACTAAAGCTGTCTCACGAGCTGTCTCACTGCAAATGTTATGAGCGAGAAAAAAATAAATTGGCTGCGCATAAATCATTTGTAGGTGATTGGCGACGTTAATGCGATTAGCGATCTTTTCTATGACGGGTGTGTAATTGGTTAGATGTTTTGTTATCATGCTTATTATTAATATTGCGACGATCATGATGATGGATGTAACGAGACGTAGTTGCAGTGCGTACAAAAGCAGAGTCTTTATGAAAGAGGCTTTACGTGCTACCTTTATTTGTATTGCACGCATACATGCCTAGTCGCACATACTCAGTGACCAAATTTGTCTACTAGGCCAGAAGGCAGCCAGCATCAAGTCGTCTGCTGGGGCGCACGCCCAGAGGGCCCTGTTGTCTGCTCAGCAAGGCAGCAACGTGCCTAGTGGTCCAAGCTAGCAGACGACTCGGGCTACTGTGTGTACCTGCAATGAGATTGCGGACGGACAAACAAACATGCCGCAGTGCGAATTTCCAATGAATGCTAATTCCATATACTTTCTTTCCATATTCAGCAGGCCAGTTTCGTTGTCAGCACGCAGTAGGAAGAAGGCGTTTACAACGAGCGAGGTAGTTACGGCAGATTACGGGCGGTCGCCGTTTGCACACGGTGACTTGCAGCTACTGTCGTCTGCCGAGTTTTTGCCAGTCGCGCACCCGGTATGTAGCGGTATGTAGTATGTCGCGCACCGTAAAGGTTTATTTAATTGCATTGGTTAATTGGACAAAGAAAGATGAAGAAGCACCAAATTCGTCAGGTTGGTGAGGCATCTTTGGAAAGCTCTATTTGGTTAATTTCTTGGTAGGAGTTCTTTACAATGAAAAATGAAAGAAATATTCAGTATTTCTTTTTTTTTTAATTTCGCACTGAAACCCTTGCGTAGGTACGGCATCTGAATATCGCGCATTTCAGAGTACTTATTATGTTGTACAGTCAAATCCTATTAATTTAAGTTCAGTTATTTCGACCTTTAACATAATTCGATTGCACAGGAAAGTGCCGACGAGGAGCCATACATTGGTACGGAAGGAAACAAAACAAGCAGGCTATTTAAATTTTTCTTTTTGCCCATTTTCCCCCAGAACCTAAGGAGCCAGGGTACTCGTTAGTATACCTTTACTTGGCAAAACTACGAAGACCACACTAAGGAAAACACGGGAAAGCGGGAAGTGGGAATTCAAAACGATGAGCAAAAAGAGAACGAGGTGAGAGCTCCTGCTCTCGTTGGCGTTGGCTCCGTCCCTCACCTTGTCCTCGTTTTGCTCAAAGCTTTGGAGTAGGTATCCGCCTCTTCGTTACCGGCTACCCCGACATGTCAGGGCAGCCCGTGGAAGGATATTGGGATTCCGACGGTGGCTAGAGCCGCTAACTTGGCAAGCAGCAGCACCCCTGTAAGTCTTGCCCGCTGTGGGTTGACGAGGGCCTCGAGCTAGGTGCGGCGTGTCACGTGATGCGTGCCAAGGCTACGGTGCAGCTACGGTCAAATGAACGCACAATTGCTGGCGATGGCGAAACTCCGCTCGACGCGGTTAGTAAAGCTTTCGCTTTTAAAAAAATTGCAACATGTTTCCGCACTCCAGGTCCGCTTGCAGTGGCTCACAATCTGGAAAGTACCAGTGCACTCGGACCAGTCCGAACGCAACTGTCCATCCAATGCGAAGACTCGATGCGAATAAAACACCTGCGGGCTTCGCTAAGTGCATCTTTCATTAGCCGAAAGTCATTTCCTAAATGCGTTACCGTTTTTGTAGCAAGCCGCTGTGAAGTGGCCCGCCTTACTGTGAAGAAAGCAGCTAGAGGTATATATATATATATATATATATATATATATATATATATATATATATATATATATATATATATATATATATATATAGGCTGAACGTAGTTTTACTTAAAGCGCTTGTGTCACGTATTTCTTATTGTGTGGATGCATGTGTTTGCGCTATTACAATTTTTAAGTCAAGTATGCACCAACTCGCCCAGAAAGAAGTGTTAATGAACGTTGTTCACGGTAAAAGGTTGCACTTCCATACGATAAGTACAGAAAGAAAAAAAAAAGAAAACTGTTCGCCTGTGGCTTTCCTCGGCCCTTGGTTCAAAGCGAAAACTAGGCGTGACGTCGAGCATAAAGAACATGCATAAAGCAGAGGCCTTGTTGAAATACATGTAAAACACAGAAATGCTATCATCGGAAAACCGTCAAATTGACTTCAACAAAATTTTCAGCAGCGAAGAGAGAAAGATAATGTTTGTCTAATGTAGAGATAGAGAAATAGAAGATAGCAAAGGCTTGTCTAATGTAGAAAGCACTCATTTGACAAAGGGCCTCAAATGTCTTGCAAGAAATAAAAATTTTCCGATCATAGGTACTCTGGGAATCGATGTTATGCGAAGCATTCCGCAGGTACCTGGTTATCTAATGTTCTTTGGAAATTCGCAAAGCAATACGAGGAGAACCAATGTGTTTGTGCAAATTGAGTAGTTGTATGCATAAAGTTTCCTACAATAATTACAAGAAGGAACGCTGGTGCTGCAAACGCTCAGCCACCATGGGAATGGTGGTTAGCACATGCATTTTTCCTATCTCCTTGCCCGTAGCTTCAGACGCTCACGTGGCTTTCTTTACTACACTCCATCTCACAAGTACTCCTGAAGGTACGAGGCGTGCACAGGCAATATCCTTGCGCAGCGAAATATAGTTCCGGGTGTAACTGGCTGATTATTGGCTGCACTAAAAAGGTTTATTTTGCCTCGCCACGTGATACGGTTCAGGGATGTGTGACATGTTAGGATCCTTGCGCATGCACGTCGTGTACCGCGAGTTACTGTGGATGTTACCGCCTCTAACCGTAATAGTCACCTTAACCGTGATCACCTAGCAAACTGCAATCCCCATACAGGGCGGATCACCCGCTTCGATACGAATTCGTGCTTGTTACTGGCTCTGCGCCCTGTCAGCAGGAAACAAGCTGCAAAATCCGTCACTGCTAATTCTCAGCTTAAGCTCATATGAAAGAATTAGATAAGCTTTGCCGTAAGTATTGATCTCAGCTGTTTGTTTTCACACTGCTGGACTACAGACATGGTGCCGAGCCTTAAACCTGGTTTGATTTCTAGTTAGCAGATGGCGCCACAGCATTAGCACTGGCGATGCACTGATGATGCGGAACTCTATAAAGCCTAGTTGTTCACTGCATCATTAATTTGCTACCTAGCATGATGCGCAATGAAAGTAGCAAGCAAACGCTAAGTAGACGCCTTGGAGACGCTGTGGTGCAGGTGAACATTTATAAGAGCATTCGCGCTTACTGCTTGCTAAGGAGGCTGCAAGGTAACTGCAGGAAAAGCATACAGGTGAAGAGAAGCGCCGCTGTCGCATTCATATTAAACGCAGTCAAGGTTACGGTGTCAAACATTTTCTGCGTTAATCCACCAACCATCGTGAAGCACGCAAAACCGCAGGATTTAATTTTTACTTTAGCTTTAACTCCAGCATCTTTTGGAGCGGAGCGCGTCTGTGACGGGTGCAGGACTATTCTTACAGTCCATTGTCTGATTAGCTACTGATCCAAAGAGTCGACAGCAAGCCACAATAACCATCTACGTCGCATTTTTGTGCTTTCTGGATCCCGAATTTCTCTTTTCCGATGACAGAAGCATCCCCCATGGCACAACCTTTACGATGCGTCGTTCTTTGACGAAATGAATGTCACAAAGTGTGTCACTAGCACCTTTTCTACTACCCTCCACGGCTCCAGTAGCCCTGTATTCCATGAAGGGCAACACGAACAAACCGAGAATCTGTAAGGCACAATCACTATAATTTAGAAGTGGGAGCTAGTTCAGAGCCACAGAAATGGGTGCATTCTTTAGTTTTTCACCTCAATTTGTAATACCGTTCTAATTCAGGTCCCAGAACGTAAATTACGAAAGTTACCAAGCTGAGAAACCGTATACAAAATGAATTCATGCGTCCTTCCAGTGTAATTACGTGCGACAGGTCTTCATATCAGTTCTGGCTTTGTTTGCATTTCAATTATTGCTAATTGTGCGTCTGGTTGATTAGGCGAATACACGCAGGTACACACAGAAGTCATTATTACCCATCATTAATTTATGTAGTCGGTGTTTTTCGCGCGCCTGAAGGTCTCGGCGCAGAATGCGATCCCCAATCACACGCCGTTCCATGCCTTTGAACCCGGAGTGCGGCGGTCCTTTCATCTTTCCGAAATCCCAAGTGTATTGGCATGTTTCACTCACCAATGGCTAGCAGCATATGTGTCAACACTGTCGCCTCGAAATGCGCGAGAAGCAGATGCTCGCAGAATATCCGTCCCAACGATCCATATGGCATCGCCGGTGCTCGATATACTGCTCAACAAGTGTGCGCTTAAAGGGAAGGTGAAGAGTCTCTCGAATTCAATAAGACGCTCATATACGGATGCGGGAACCTTATAAACCATGTAGGTAAAATTTGTGGGTTTTTTTTCAATTAGGAACGACGTAATCGTCGGTTGAAATTGCGCTGTAGCTCCGCCCACCTCTGAGTGAGCGAGCGGAGCGGAGACCGGAAACCGCGGTTTTGTGACGTCAACTCTGCTTCGTTCCTTCGCAGCGTCCGCGACCCTGCCTGACCGCGCTTGTTTCTGTGTGCGTGCCATCGTAATCTGCTTCGATCGACCCTGCATTCCTTTGTTGGTGCGTCTGCGTGTATGTAGAGTGGTAGTCAACGTGCGTGGTAGTCAACGTGAGTGGTAATCACCGTGAGTGGTAGTCAACGTGAGTGGTAGTCAACAGATGAAGGTCACTACACGTACTGCATGAACCGGGAAGCTTTTCACGCGTTTAAACAGTCTTTATAAATTGCCGACAGCTTTGAACAGCGCACAAATGCCGACGATCGCATCCCCGCTTATGTTCCACGAGGAGGCATGCAGGAACACAACACTACAGTTGTTTGACCGGACACGAGCTCACTAGATCGGCGAAAGATCGGCGAGATCACTAGATCGCGTTGCAAAAAACATACTCACCAAAGAGCACTTCCAACACGAGGAGATCCCAAGACTGCTTTCGTTCGCGTCGAAAGCACTGCTCGCACCAGCATCGTTTGCTTCTTCGAGAGGTCGGCTCTTCGCAATCGGCTCGTACATGTAGGGAGCAACGCCGAAGTCCTCAGAAAAACGCAGTCTCTCTAAATTTTCTATTACCGTCTCAGAAAAACAGCACCAAACTACCTGGCACCGCGCTTCATGTGTAGCGGCAGCGGTCGGCAGCGGCAGAGTTGACGTCACGAGGCGCACCGACCAATCACAGGCGGAAACGAGACGCGCGAGCTGGGCGTGTCCGCTGCTGAACTTTTCGTCGAAATAAAATATATTTGCGCTTTCTTTCGCTCAATTTCGATACGATATTCGAATTCGGAGGGTTGAAAACCATTATGTACAGATGTTCACTCATTTTTTCTGGAAAACCTTTCAGCTTCCCTTTAACGAGTGGGGTCCGGTGCACAAAGTGCTTTGCACGATTTCTCAGATCATCATCATCATCATCATCATCATCAGCCTGGTTCTCCAACCAGACTTCTCTACTTACTTCTCAACCGCTTACTTCTCCAACAACATACTTCTCCAACAACCGTGGTCATGTACTAATTGTGGCCATGCCGTCCCTATAAACTTCTTAATCTCATCCGCCCACCTAACTTTCTGCCGCCCCCTGCTACGCTTCCCTTCCCTTGGAATACAGTCCGTAACCCTTAATGACCATCGGTTATCTTCCCTCCTCATTACATGTCCTGCCCATGCCCATTTTTTTTCTTGATTTCAACTAAGATGTCATTACCTCGCGTTTGTTCCCTCACCCAATCTGCTCTTTTCTTATCCCTTAACGTTACACCCATCATTCTTCTTTCCATAGCTCGTTGCGTCGTCCTCAATTGCAGCAGAACCCTTTTCGTAAGCCTCCAGGTTTCTGCCCCATACGTTAGTACTGGTAACACACAGCTGATATACACTTTTCTCCTGAGGGATAGTGGCAGCCTGCTGTTCACGATTTGACAATGCTTGCCAAACACACCCATGCCCATTCTTATTCTTCTGGTTATTTTAGTCTCATGATTCGGATCCGTGGTCACTACCTGCCCTAAGTAGATGGATTCCCGTACCACTTCCAGTGCCTCGCTACCTATCGTAAACTGCTGTTCTCTTCCGAGACTGTTAAACATTACTTTAGTTTTCTGCAGATTAATTTTCAGACCCACCCTTCTGCTTTGCCTCTTCAGGTCAGTGAGCATGCATTGCAATTGGTCTCCTGAGTTACTAAGCAAGGCAATATCATCAGCGAATCGCAAGTTGCTAAGGTATTCTCCAACCACTTTTATCACCAATTCTTCCCACTCCAGGTCTCTGAATGCCTCTTGTAAACATGCTGTGAATAGCATTGGAGAGATCGTATCTCCTTGTCTGACGCCTTTCTTTATAGGGATTTTGTTGCTTTCTTTGTGGAGGACTACGGTGGCTGTGGAGCCGCTATAGATATCTTCCAGTATTTTTGTATATGGCTCATCTACACCCTGGTTCCGTAATGCCTCCATGACTGCTGAGGTTTCGACTGAACCAAACGCTTTTTCGTAATCAATGAAGGCTATATGCAAGGGTTCGTTATATTCCGCACATTTCTCTATCACATGATTGATAGTTTGAATATGGTCTATTGTTGAGTAGCCTTCACGGAATCCTGCCTGGTCCTTTACTTGACAGAAGTCTAAGGTATTCCTGATTATATTTGCGATTACCTTCATAAATACTTTGTGGGCAACGGACAGTAAGCTGATCGGTCTATAATTTCTCAAGTCGTTGGCGTCCCCTTTCTTATGGATTAGGATTTTGTTAGCGTTCGTCCAAGACCCCGGTACGTTCGAGGTGATGAGGCATTGTGTATATAGGGTGGCCAGTCTTTCTAGGACAGTGTTCCCACCATCCTTCCACAAATCTGCTGTTACCTGATCCTCCCCAGCTCCCTTCCCCCTTTGCATAGCTCCCAAGGCGTAAATATTGCGGCACGAGTGGTGCTGAATCATGGAGGTATCCGAAAAGCCCGTTTTGCATGGCAGAGGGCACCACTGGCGATCATTTGATCATTGTGCACGGGCTCGGCAGTGTGCTGTCTCTCAGGCGTCAATATAACTGTTCTCTGCCACGTCTAAAAATATTTTGTATTTGACTCGGTACAGCAAATGCAACGTCAACGAGCTGCTTAGGCAGTTTTTCACATGAAAGCTTGTTGAAGTAGTCCAAGGAAGGAGAAAGAGTAATAATAAAAATAACGCCTGTACAAACATTAAAACGACTTGCAAATGCAGCCACCAGCTAATTGTACACTGAAACGTGTCGTCATGCTGGGAGAACCATAAATCCTTGCAATCCTCTTGTCGAGTTGAATTGTCTGGCTACATCAGAAAACAGCCCTTCCACGTCGCGAGTAAAAATACGGGAGTTAACGGCTTGTGTAACATTTAACAAATGTTCGCAGACGCTGGCAACATCGAGTACTTTACCGGAAAGGCTTATGGCTCGTGACAAAAAAAAATTGCCCTGCAAATACTTACACAAACTCAAATTCCATGGTTACGAAATGCCATGAGTTAGCGCAAACTACCCAACTGACAGCTTGTGCGGTAATGCAAAGAACACGAAAGCTCGTATTAAACTAAGCTAAGCTGATAAATTGTTATTCAAGAACTCCGTAATGTGGATAGCATTCTTGGCATTGTCAGACCAGTTTTTGTTTCCGAATATCTGTCTAAGCAACAATATGGGCCGATCCCGAAGAGAATGCATGTCTTAAAACACCTTGGATAACTGAGCACTTGTGCCGCTGGGTATATACCGATCTTGATAATTATAGCCATAGCATATAAAATATATCCTCAACAATTACACACCCATGAAAGAATAGATTACTAATGATCTATACAAAGTGTGTAAAATGGACATACAATAATAAACGTCCATTCAGCGCATACAATTAATCGTTTTCAAAGTAAAAGAATGCTATTATATGATCAGATAGTCTTCTTAGACTAAGTTATGGCCAAACTTTTTCGATAAAATTCCGTTAAGAGGTTGGTTACTAGAAAAAAAGTGAAAACCAAACTTCAATATATTTCAATCCACGCCCAACCTTCAGCACCACTACGTAACAGTGACGTCATGGTCTTCAAAACAATGGTTTTGGCCGGCTGTCGTGACTTAGTATGAGTTCTCAAAACGCAAAATTGAGTTAAATTGGATTCTGGTGTTTCATGTGTCAGAACCATGGTCTGATTATGAAGTTCGTGAATGAAGTCTCAATAGATCTAATCAAAATTTCTGACGTCACGGCGAGATAGTGCGACAGCTTGAAGGCGGCGTCGCCAGTCATATTTTCTTTATCCGCCTTATCAATCTACCGCCAGTGTAGGGTAGCGAACCGGACGCTCGTCTGGTTCAGCTCACTGCCTTTTTTGTGCTTGCTTTTTCTCTGTCACGCGGAAAAGACGTTCTTTTTTTTTAACAGATTTCTGCAAGGGTAGTTAACTAATAACAATCAACTTCATTTTTTTTAACTTAGTATCATTTTAAGTACTACCTTATTCCCGACTGGTAGATCTTTCCTAGATTCGGCGCATAACTCGTTCCGGCAATCACTTCCGGCACGATTGTCCCCATGCAGGAAGCGTGAACGTCGCTTCTGTAGTTGATCAGTTCACAGGCGCCTTCTCTCCAACTAATAAGGGGCATAGAATTGCTCATACCCTACAGAAGGGATTTCTGCAGCTCGGGGCCAACGCTGATCGAATGCACATTCCGCCAGCTCAAGAAAGGCTTCTACAGTGCCTGTTGCAGCACATGCGAGACTAGGCTGGTAAACGGTGTATGCCTGTGCGTGCGAGGCCAGTGGTTCTCAGGTGAGCGCGGAAACCCTCTCTGCTATATTTCGTTACTTTTTTTTTCTCCTATTTCATTTTTTTCTTTTTTCTTGCTTTGGAAATTCTCAACTGCTTAATTAGTTTTCTAGCTATACGACCGTACCGAGCGCTGAGGGGTAATCTTTGTTTGGCATTAAGACTTTTCATCAAGAAATTTTTCTGTTTATGTTTGAGCTCTCTTCAGGGTGGTTTTTTGCTTCAAATACCAAGCCTGTTTGGTCAGCTAATCGCCTGGTCATGTGCGGTTCACAACCACGCTGTTAGAAATATTTGTAAATCTCCTTAGCATTTCTTTTTCCTCTGTGTTCCCGCGCCCCTCGACGCTGCCAGAGACAGGATAATGGCGCTCTCTCCCGAGCCAAATAAATAATTTCATCCTACCTCTCTATCGCAGGCACTTGTAGTTAGTTTTTGGGCATGTACGTTGCTCTCGGCTGGACTTCTACAACTTAAGTGGCCTCACCGCCTGTAGGGTCTTCCGGCTGAGCTATCTCGGATGCTCGGTTGCTATAGCCAGAAGTTCAATTCCACGGTTTTTTTGTTCCTCTTCTTTTAGAACATCGGCCTTCTAATCTGAAGGTCATAAGTTCGAACCCTCCTCTGGTACGCTACATGTCCAGGCTTGGAGTGCTACCTGATGCCGGCAAAATATGCCGAGATTGAGATTGAGGTTGTCCGAATGAGTCACCCGAGTGTAGTCACTACACGCGTCCTGAGCCTTTCACTTTATGCGGTCTCTGCTACAGGTAAACGCACCGACACAGCAGATGCGGAGCCGAGTTGTTGCTTTACTTTTGTTTTCCTGGCAAATGAAAGTCAGTTCTACTAAAGAGCTAATTCTCTCTGCTAGAGCTTTAGCCTTCTTAACTGCAGTGCTTTAGCTATGAACGAATTGCAGTTTAAAGCATAGTTGGTTACAGGATACGTTTCGGTGAAAAGCCACGTTGGTGGCGCAATCTTGTGGTGGAGAATGTAAGCATAAAGGGTAAGAGCTATTACAGCAGAACCTCGGTAAACAAAAATCGCTTAAAGTGAATAACTATCTCAAGTGCAAGATGCTTGAACCTCTAGTTATACACGACTGTGGTGATACATTCGCCAGTGAATCCTCCGTATCTTTGCTGGAGAGAGAGAAAGAGATGATGGGGTGCAGGGGTGGGGCATCCAGGGGTGGCGGGGGTTGGAAGACTGACCCCCCTGTTTCCGCGTTCTTCAGACAGCAGCCAGTCCTTGCTTTCTGGCGGCTTCTTCGGCCATCCGGACGACCAAGAGCCACTCTTCCGTAGGTCCAAGCCGAGCATCGAACTCTCTCACTGCCCAGCCGTAGTTATGAAGCGTTTAGTGTTAGTGCGGTGGGTGTTGGTGGGCGAGATATTGGGGCCTTCCCAGATAATGTTATAGAGGTCAGCGAAGTCCTCGCACGCTTTGCAGATTGGGGAGTACACATCGGGGTAAATGCAACTGTATAGCAGTGGGTTTAGGAAAGTTCGCGTGTGCAGGAGTCGCCAAGTGGTAGATTCAGATTTATTCAGTGTTTTATATGCTGGGGGGTAGCGAGTTTATATCTTCATTGTGAATTGTAAATGTCATGCTCTCGTGCTGTTGGTGATGACTGCGTATAAGTAGGTAACATTTCACCGCGAATAAGCACTATGGTTGCTAGGCAACGCTCATGCACGCCGTATCCTCTTGTCTGGCACAAAAGTGTCGTTTCATTGCATACGTACGTACCAACGAGCCCAGTCATTTTACTTTGCTCTGTGGAAAGTAACTGCAGCAGTGCCAATTTATTCTACTTCAGTTGCTTGGAGCAGTTTCGCCCCTGCTTATAAAGGGGTACTCAACTGAAAGCCTGTTTCAGAAATCAAAAATGCATGGATGCCAAACTTTGAATTGCAGGTACGCCTACGCACGCAACAGTGTTCACTCCAGTCTGCCCGATGCATCCGACAAGGAGAGAGGTATGTAATAAAAACCGTTTTAGGGCATTGCGACCGAACAAGCAGTCGAAACATGTTACCAGAGATGCTACTGCGCTTCATGGATCCGGCAACGCGTTAATTCGTATATGAGAATACCTTTTGGAGACGCTTAAACGCTCTGTATAAATCATAACTTGCGAAAAAGGCAAGTTAAGAACGATGCAGGCACACAGACAGCGCAGCAAGCGTTTGCCAATTTTTTTCCGATCGCTCCACAGAGAATCGACGAAGTTGGAGGGCGTCGGAAGTGCGCATCTCTCGGGCCTCCCACGCACCGGTCACGTGGCCAGGTTCACGCAGTCTGCCGTGTCCGCCGTGGTTCTGTACCTCGTCCTGAAGAAGTTCAGGATGTTGCGGACCAGGTGCAGTCTTGAGAACGGCCCGTCCTTTGAGCCGCACGTGTTGGAGAAGTCGGCGTAGTCGAGGTCGTAAACCGCGATCCCGAATTTCATGGATGTATCTTGCGCCTTCATTGTGCACAGCTGTCGAAGAGCGCGAAGACCAAGAGAAGTGTTAGTTTGAAGCTACGATAACACGGCCCAAAAATCAAGAAAAGAATTTGCGGTATATCTGACGCGCTGTCGCGTCGATAGCGAAACCCGTTATCGGGATGACAGCATTGGTTGACTACATAAATATAGTCGCTCCTACAAAGAAGCTTCATAGTTGCATTAGTCAATTATATTTTAGTGACTCGCTGCAAAAATTTACTACAGAAATGTTTAATTTACAGCAATTTTTGTAATTTATGACAGACACATGGCATGTAAACAACCGTTTTGCACGTGACAGCAGAAATACTTAGTAAATAAATGAAAGCGACTCTCCTTACTACGGCTTAAAAGATTGTGCTGTCCTCGGGGTCAAAAGAAAACGTCTATTTCACCAGTTTCAGTTTATTTGAGATTTCATTTACGCCGAACCTGCGTTCTAACTGCAACGGTAGTCAGATCGCGTGTATCGGAAAAAGAATACGGCGTGTCTTTTTATCGTAAACAATTTTTTTATTCACCCATGGCGTATTGCACAATTAAATTTCTTGAAATAGATTACTGTCAGAGACGGACATTACTCACATGATAAATAAAACTTAATATGTCACTAATTAAAAAGTTTTCCTGACTATCTTTAAACTAATTAGAGTGCATATTGTTGTCAATTAATTGTAGTGGTGACACCAAAAGACATATGCACTTAAAACAAATTATGAGGATGATGTCAGTTTCCAGACATGCGGTCCCAAAATTTGCGATGAAATGCACCACTGGTGTTCGACCAACTTTGAGTATCAAGTTATTATACGGCGCTATGAAAAAACAGTTAGTGGAAGGGAACTTCATTTTTACTGCAGGATTGACAGCACTTATCTCAATACTCATTCAGTGTTTAGGAAAATATTGCTGGAGCGTAATTCGGGCGTTAGTCCAGACTACCCTGTAAGTACGGCCTCCGAGATAAGGTGCCAGATCCCACCAAGACCCACGCGCTTGTCGTTGGGAGCTGCATGTGCCAACCTCAAAGCTAGAGCGCAAGTTTGGAGCTTGTTAGTAAGTGGTGTTTATCAGGACGTGTTTCCTGGCTCTGCAATCGCTTTTGATGCGTGCAGCCTCCAAAACCATAGCGTGCGAGATTGGTTCTTCACTAAAAGAAAGCGGTCGTGGATGCCAGATTTGGACACCCAGATGGGTATCCAAATCCAAATTTGGGCCATGTTTTGCGCCACACACAGACTATGCAGATAGTCTTAAGTGCATGTATTTCGGCAGGCCACAACAGGGAAATATACTGTACAACGAATGAGAAGGACGCTTCGAGAACTTGCTGTTACAGCAGCATAAGAGTTCAGAGCTCCGTCTTCAAGTCTGTTTACTTCCATCCTCTGCCAGGAAATGGCAAAGACGACCCGTCTCAGTTGGGACAGCGGTATGATTTACTACTTTTGTGAAAGAAAAAAATACCGCATAAATTGGTGATAATTATACATTTGCGATGAATACTAATATTTGAGAAGGAAGCATGCTCGTTCATCTTGACACGATATGATATAAGCGCAAAGAAACACGTCGACAAATGAAGCTAGCTTCTACCGTGTGTCCTCTCCTGTTTCTTTGCGTTCCATTTGACTAGCATGTGGTCGTAACGCACTCAGTGCAGCGGTTAAGTGGGCGACTTGTGCTCAATCCGCACGGCCTCCCGCACGCGTGCGGACGTGCGGGAATTGCACGTGCAGCGCACAGATGTACAACTTTCTTTGCACTGGCTCGGCATGAGCAGTGCAAACCTAAATTTGTGCGCCTCTGCGCGAAATGTGCAGTTTTCCCCACGTTTGCAAGCGCGCAGAGGGAGTGCAGGAAGCCGTGCGTATGGAGCGTGAGCAGTTCCCAATCAGAGCGGGTGCTATGGTAGTCGATAAAAACGATTCTGTCTAGTTCATTCTATTCAGATAGGAGCTCCCGAGCCTCAGCTTTCAAGAAGAAGCCTTCTATGTCGGCTTTAACTAAGAGTTCCCTTTATTGAGATGCTCGTGAAACGTGTAAATGCTCTCACTAAAATGCCCTAGAAGCGATTTCAACAAAATTCATTGCATTGAATGGAACACTTTCACTTTATCAGCTCTAGGACGCAGGATTTTTATTTAACAGAACTAGTTTAGCGCAACCAGGATGAGGACCAGGGAAAAATGCATGAACGCATAGACACCGTTGTGCCGTGCCATGTGTTCATCTGCGTTTCTTGCACTGCGCTTGTATTCGAAGTTGGCCCATCAAGAGTGCATTGCAACACAAGCCGATTTGGCTTCGGAAGAAGCTAGAGACGGCAGAGCTCATTATATATATATATATATATATATATATATATATATATATATGGTAACGGATAAATTGGTTTTCTCGGCAGCGGCTGTACTGAACTTGGTGAGGTTTGTTGTGTCTCAAAAAAAGATTGTGACTCTGGGAAGATTTTTTATTTAGACTGCTGAACTCACGAAAGATATTCTTCGAAGTTGTAAAATTAAGAAACGCTCAACACTCAAGTTCACAACCATAACTAAGCGATGAAGAAGGATATCATCATTATTAAGCCAGCACTTAACAATATATCTAAAGCGAGCAAACCGATGCATTGGACACTGCTCTGAAATACATCAATCAATTGTGACTGGGACTTCAGCACAGCCTATCATAACAAATTAAGATAATATGTAAATTCCCGTGTTCAATTTGTCTGTTTGGTAGGCTTCAACGATGCGGTTTCCTGAACCGAGCAGTTATTTCAGATATCGATATCGCACAAACAAATTGCACGATGTGTGTTTTTGGTGTAGAAGCACTTATTCTTGAAGCTCGCGCTTCAACTTTTCCTAAGTTTATCAACGTTCTGGAACTTTTTGTTAAAAATTACAGACTATACCGTAATTCTGCTTCTTGCAGTTACCATAATTTAGGTTTACCTGTGGAATGCAGCAAATTTTTCATATCCCTCAAGGAGTTGTCTCATAACAGCCTTGTTGCGTTTACAGCATTTCAGACTTATGGTATTTCCCTCTCGGTCCGACTTCTGTGTACTTGTTACCATACACAGTGCTATATTTGAAATGAATAAACAAACGTGCATTTGAATAGGTAAATCAAAATTGGCGTTGACGTAAACCTTCCTTCTAAGCCTACGAGGTTTCTAGAAACAACATCAAAGAAGTAAGAAAACTCGGAGTACAATCTTTACAAATCCATAACCCAGCACCAAAAACTTAGGTTCAATCTCAATGAAAAATTCACTGATAAATCGTCTCCACTAGCATGGCGCTATTTGACCATGTCTATCACTTGCGCCACTAAAATACATGCCATTATCAAAAACTGATAAAATGTTCAGTTGCATCTGTTAGATCATCTCAAGTGGACAAATTTTCTATATAATTTTATAAGGTTACTTGAGATAATTGCTCTGTTTAGAGAGGTATTACAAAAGCGTAACATGCAAATTGGTGGCATATTTCAGAGCTTCGCATAAAAAATCAATTTTTATCGCTTCACGTATCTCAACAAGGGCAGTTTATAGAATTCAATATTGTTATTAACCGCCGAGTTATTTGAATGCTTAAGTATAGCTTTAATCATGCAATATTGAAACTCCTTCCTTAAAAGTTGATGGCGAACATCAAAAAGGTACTTACAGTCTGTATATTTTGACTTTTTTTTAAGTGCAGCAAGCAATCAAATTTGGTGCAGTGGGAAATATGAATTATTTCTCCATTTCCACCCATTAAAATAGGTACTGGCAGGGTAAAGCTATCGCTTAAGAGGAAGCTTTAGCTCGAGTGCTCCTATTTAAATACATGTAAAAGGACAATTCATTTTTCTCAGCAACCACTGCACCAAATCTGATGATATTTATTGCATTTAAAAGAAAAACTTAAAATCTAGTGACTCTTGTTTCTAATTTTCGATTAATGTCTAATTTTTCATAAAAGAATGGCAAAAATTCTAAATTTTCAAACAGCGAAAAAATAATTTTTATAACTCTATAACTCAACAACAATAATGATAATAATATTCTGTGAGTTGCAACTGGTAGTACAACTAAAGTAGACAAAATTTATGTGTTACACATGAATCTCAAAAATTGTAGTAATATGGAAATACAGCTTCTGCATAACCCTTGTAAACAACGTAACAATTCACGTAAGATATAAAATGACGTACCAAATTTGTCCGCTTCGAATGGTCTAATGAATGCTGTTTACAGAACCGCGATATCTGCTCTTGATGCAGAGCTATGAATTTGTAAACATCATGCTTCTATTTTTTTTTAAACTTACGAATCTTTGAAAATCTTTTTAACAACATTCAGGACGTTAATCGAAATTCCGCTTCCAACAGTCACCAGAACTTAACTTTCTCTCTCAAATGCAACACATTTCATTGAAATCAGTCCAGGGGTTATTTCAGAAATATGTTTTGGCGTTTTACGTGCATTTGAATAGGCCGCGTCGGAGTTGGGCCCGAGCTAAAGCTTCCTATCAGTGCCACACGCTCACAGAGCGTTCAGCTCCTGTTGATATCTCTATATCTGTATTTCGCCAGTGAATTTAGCCGTTGTGCGGTGGATCGCACCTTCTTGCAGAGTCCCACTCGGTCGTCGTAAGAGAAGACTTCAGGCTTCACGGCGTGGAGAATTCGAGTCGCGTCCACCTGAGAATCGTAGATTGGCGCCGTTTTGAACCCTGGATTCTTGCACACCTGTCACGTGAGGAGCGCGAAAAAAAAAATAACGCCGCTAAAACGCAATGGCTTAAGCCACGAACATTTGCATAGGAGCAACTTAGAGACCACAATATATGAAAATGATCTCACTAAGGTCTCCAATACCTAAGGATCTGTTCGGACAATATAGCCAGCGGTTTAGTCAAAAGCCCAGTGTGAATCGTCAAAAGATATCTCCGACGATGTTCTGAAATACGGCAGCAGCATTTCTGTCACACGGCTGTTGTCTTTTCGCGACGACGGACGGAATTTTCGGCGCCCACGGCTGAAGCATGCAGGTTGTAGTGGCTGAGTCACCCACAGCGGGCAGCCCAGTAGCTTTCGCGTTGCGCTGCAAAAGCTCCTGGTTGCCGGTTCGATCCAGACCAGGGCAGCGGCATTCAGGCGAGGCAACAATGCAAAAAAGTTAGCATACTTGTATTTAGCTTCATGCTAAAGTATCTCGCGTGCTCAGAGTTGTTTCGGACTCCCCCGCTACGGCTTCCCTCGTAATGAAATCGCGTTTCTGGCACGAAAAAAAAAACAATTTTTTTGCATTGACTGAGCTTGGGCTGTTTTGGTTATGCGTCACATGCTCGCCACACCTTTCCTGAATTTCTCTTATCTGTTTCGCTCACAAAGTATAATCGACTGTCACAAAATGCATTGCTTAGATGGTATTATTCCAAGGCACTGTGTACTAAGATGTAAAAACTTCAATCTGCTCATTTGATCCTCTGTGCATTTTCTACAGTGAGACCTCGTAATTACATTAATGAACTTTACACTTAGTTGCGTTTCTTCATAGGATCGAATCACCGTCCAAACTACGCGTGGTATCTTAAGGAGCGCTAAAGGGTAATGCTGCATCAGTTTATATCAACAAATAATTATTGGAAACGCTGATTTCGTTGATTTTCAGGTAATAAGTTGTTGTTAGAAGAGAAAATGACGGTCAGAGTTTTATTGTTTTTTTTTATTATTTTAATTTCGCACCGAAACACCGGGGCTGGTAGTTTGGTGCGATGTCACGGATTGCTACGTATTTTTTGCATTTCCTCTGTTACGGTTCAGTTAAATGCAGTTGAAGTTGGCTACGTTCAGTTTATGGCTGTTTTAGAATGCGCTATATTATATTTTTACCAATAAAAGTTTAACTAGGCCTGAGCATACGGCGTCCTAATATGACGTCACGGCGGTCTAGTGCTAAAACTTCCAAGAGTGCGTCGCCAACCATCTTTGGTTTTTAATCGTTTTCGGGCTTAACGAGCGTCTTCTCGCAGCAAGAGGGGCTTTGTTGGTATTGCAGAAGGATCACTTACAAACACAGCTGAAACTGCTTCTCTTTAATGTCACTTTAATTATAGGCTGCAGGCCTGTTCGAGGAAGGATGAACTATTTATTCGTCACTGCTGATAGAACGCAGCACATCGGACAGATCATCAGACAGGGTATGTAGTGCGCACGGAGAAGTGGTCTCGTGTGGCCGTGCTACACGCGACCGTGGGCATGGTGTGTTCGGCATTGGGTATTGTGTGTTCGCAGTACACATTGCTCTCTTCGTTCCTTGCCACTACTGGACAGGGCTAGCGTACTCCCAAAGTGTACACAAGAACAGGGTAGTGTATACACTAGTCAAATTGCACACATATGGGCACTCTTTGAAGGGAAGGCGTACTTGAGGATGGCGTGGTATTGAGCTTGTTGGTAAAACAAGCTTTAAAGCTTGAATAACAGCGCGAGGACAGCAGAAGGGACAGAAGAGAGAACAGGGCGCTCTGTTCTCTCCTCTGTCTCCTCTGCTGTCCTTGCGCTTTTATTCAAACATTCAAGCAGGCGTACTTGTTCCTCATTTTGATAAACTTTAGTTGTTGAAATACTTTGGCGACTTCACGTGCGCCATTTTGTCGTCTTATGCACAGCTTGCACCTTCCTGTTAGAGATAAGCGGATCGAGATAAAGCGCAGCTTTTCACCGTGCCGGCTGGGCAACGATGTGTGGCGTTCTCTGCGACGCCAGTGCATATCCCTTTCTGTTACGTGTCTGTGCTTGGTCTCGGTGCAGAGTGCACGCTTCCTTTAGCCTGCATGTGCCGTAACTGCTCGAACATAATAAGCGCATTTTTTTTTTCAGGATGAATTTGCTAAGGAGGGCATGCACGTTAGATTAGTGACCATTAGCGACGTTAAGTGCTAGTGAGAAGTTCTCGTCACTGGCATTAAAAAAATTTTGTATTGAAGCACAACCAGCACGTTGCAGCACTCCTACAAGCCATGATCGCTTCGTGCCCATGCCGCGAATTCGCCATGCTAGGTGCATATAGTGCATATATTCTATAGGCGCCATATTTAGGCTATATCAGTCTGCAACACATTTAACAAGTGTGGTAGCTCAAATGTCGCAGGTGACACAAAATATGAGATCATGTGTACGGTTGATACTGACAGGAATAAGAAGTGTTCCGGCAGGGACACAGAGCGGTGCCCATTTTTTGTAGCTCGGCTACAATTATTCTTTGTGTAAACCTAAAAGGTATTACTCTCGCTTACAGTTAAACGCAGCCGAGTGAATGATCGAGGACGTAGCATTCATAATTTTTTCACGTATGAACACCGTGTCATGTTTTGCGATCGAGGACAACGCACTTTCTTTTTCATTTCTGGACGTGAAAATAGGGCTCACGGTGTAATCCCGTAATTGCGTCAATTCTGTGGTGCAGCGAGTCTTAACGAGGCTAGTGGCGGTGACGATTATGCTCGATCTGGCTCACCTCGGCGTAGGTGGCGAACGAATCGGCGGTTTCGTTGGTCAGGCACGGCGTGAAGAAGTCGTACATATTTGGCACCGTGGACACCGTCAAACGACCCTTCAAGGTCACTGATAACGCGAACTTCAGCGCCAAACCTGGCACCGACAACTTCTTGAAGCTCTCGAACCCCGCTGTCTGCGCCGAACAACGCAAAGGCAGGCGGTGAACCCGAGGAACGGACAATCGTTAGAAATGCTCAGAAAGCTCTTTCACCAAAGTTTTAATAGAACTGTTGCAGCATAGCTGCGTTCTTCTCAAGCACCCCAACCGGCACTGGTCGTTCATGATATTTGCGTTCATATGACCTCAAGGGTTCCCCCCCCCCCTCTTTTTTTGTTAGAATGTTCTCGCAGTATTATTAGCATTTTTCTCTATATAAGCTTTTGCAATTGACACGCATCGTTCGTCCAGTGAAATCCCTGAGCGATTCTTGCGTGCTTGCCCACAGCTTCAAATGAGTAATTTCCAACTTGTAGATGCTTATCCACTTCAAGGTCAGTGCCCGAACACACTTTTTGTTTAGCTCATCATAACACGTGATTTTACTGCGACTGCCTAAGTCATTAAAGGAGTAATGACGTGGTATTTCCATGACGTCAGGCTTCTGCTCACGAACCAGGGGACTCTTCATTACCGGGAGTGCGATTGTGAGCCTGTTTTATAGGACTGCAAGGTGGTCGCCAGGCTCCCCCAACGAGGTGACAAGATAAATTATTGAGGCGGTAGAAATTAAACACCTGGGAATGGAATGCGTAAGTTCTCATTCAATAGGGCTAACAAAACAAAAGGAGCTAGATTATGTATCGAAAGGTCCGCGGCAATAAATTACCATTTCTTCGCCTGTGCGTGTCACGTACCGTTCGTACAATCGACTTTTTTTTTTCAAAGTTCTTTCTTGTGTTCTGTCATTTTGGGACCAACCGAAGTTCTTGTACATCGTCTGTGAATAAATTTCACTGTGATCGCTAATGAAATTTCAGCAGAAAGCTTGCGCTTGTGTCGGTGGTGTCTCTTTTCGACATCCCCTAGTTTGTGCCCAAGAACCTGCCTTCCTGGAATGCTACAAACTCGTCCACGTACACCAGAACCTTTCTCACGTGGTATTTGGAACTCTTCTTACTTTCAGCCTTAAACGAAGTTTCGGCAACTTGAAACCTCAGAAAAAAAATACTTGCAAGCCTCAGGCTGACCTTCCTAGTTTAATACAATTGCTTTTCTACTCCAAGCTTTGGTTTTGTTTCCTAGGAGGTGACTGTCATAACGTCATGACACAGAGCGTGGTCAGGTGGGTGCAGGGCATCGCGATGTTTTGGGCTCTGGCTCACTCTGTCGTCTATTATGTCGCTACTTGTTGTGAAGCCATATGTACCAACAAAACAAAGTGATCGTTTCCGCTGACCGAGGTTCCTAACAGCGGTGCACAAATCAGAGGCTTCGTCGTAATCGCCGTTGTTAACTAGCGAGACGTCGCTGATTATCTTTTGAGTACCTTAAGAGGGCACGTTGCAATTGCAGAATTCATGTCAATCAGTAGTCAAAGCATGACGTCTTGCTGGAGGCCCTCTGCCATGCATAATTTGCGATGAAACAGTACTCAAAATCTGTACTGAATTTCATTGCTGTTTCAGTTTAGATGTTTCCGCACTGCGCAACAAAACGCAGCAAACAAGAGTTGACTGAAACGGTCATCATTTTCACGGCACATTTGGAGTCGGTATTTCTCCAAACTGCTGCTAAAAATAAACGTTAGAGCACAAGGGTATGCATTAACTACTGGTTTAGTGCGCGCCACTAAACAAAAGATTAGGAGAAACGCCCCGTTTCAGACCCCACACATGGAAGCCTTGTTGACAATGTAATCTCAGGTTTTTTTTCTCTCTCTCTCTCTTTATTTCCTTAGCTTTGGTACCCGTCTTCATCTTGTTATATTTCTTTCCGACCAGACAATATTCATGAGACTCAGTTTCAAGAATATTCTTTTACTTTGGGATTTTTGCGTAACGCATTTCGTTAAACTCCATTTTATGGCTTCAAGTTTCCAATTATTCACTGTTGTCCTGCAATCTACCAGTCTGCCAGCTTTCTGAAGTGACGCATTCTTTCTCCCATTCCACTCTCTGCCGTAAACGGCTGCTGTTTGGCCGAGTAAAATGAGCCAATATAGGAGACAGTGCAATCAAAGGAGGCAACTTGGTGGGCTGGTTATGATACCTGCACTGAAACCCTTTGCAAGGGTTTCAATGCTGTTAGTAACACCACCAGATCCGTGTTGCACTTTTTAAATATGATTAGGCTCGGCGACCGCCTTTAGTTACGTGGGGACCGCTGTTATGAGCGCGCGCGCATCACTTGCTATTCCTTCCTCTCTTGTTTCTATTCCCCCTAACCCCTCTGTACGGTAGAAGACCAGTTGCTTCCTGCCTATTCACCCTTCCTTTACCTTTTCGCTCTCGTAACGCGGATCGATACTGGAGGCAGTTTGGGAACACAGCACCCTGCGCGCGCCATGTCATCTAGCCTTAGAGTTTAGGAACTTCGTGTTAATCTGATATACCCCACAAGTGGAACTTAGTGTTACACGTCGTCCAGCTTACGTTGGCCGATCAGTGCTGCGACTCAAACCGATTCAAAAGCTATTGTATCCATAAGAAAGTAGTTGAACTCTTGAAGGTTAGATGTACGTGATAAGGTCTTGCAAATGTAAATGACTGAAAAAAAAGCTATGTGTTCGCAGCAGCATGTCATATTGGGACTATCTGGAAGCCATCGCTTGACAGAATAATCCTCCGGGGGCTTCTGACCATTTCTTTTGTCTATGTACAATGCTATCTTTGTTAGATGCTCTTCAACGATTTCCTCTGGTGTAAGATGCTTGACACTCACCATGTCGTGCTGGTAGCTGTCTTCGGCGCCCGGAGGTCTCTGGAATAGCGTCGGTGGCACGATGCGACAGCTTTTTAACGAGTTGTCTCCTCGCGTGTAGTGTCCAAAACCGATGAACAGGTCAGGCTTAAACAGGGTCCTGCGCACGGGGGGCAGAGACCAACTTTACTTAAGCCTTTCCAGCCTATAGTGGCGATTTCATTACATCATTACAACTTTACATCTCGAGTATTTGGTGAGTGCTTCGCATTTCTCGACGACATCGACAACGCGCGCATCGAATAAAAGAAAATAGTTTGTTAGGTTCCGTTAGGTTGAGTTACAAAACTATGGAGGTGTTCAATGTAGCCCAACCAGTATATGGGCGACGGAGACGAAGAGTAACAACACGAATAAATTGATCAGCTGCAAATAGAAATGTATTCAAGTGCAAAAAAACAATGCGATTGCCACCTTCATGTGTACATGTAAACTGCATCGCCGGTTCCACGAAATATTAAAGGGTGGAGTATATATTGACACGTATACTTATCTTTATCGGGCAACCACGTTTCGCAGCCTAACAAATGTAATCGCACAGCGTGGGACGCGCCTGTATGTATCCGAAGTTTCTGGAACGTTATCGATGCTTCTGTCCACTGTCTGTTGTCGCCGAACGTTATGTTATCTGATTTCATCACCTGACGCGACGCGGGTCCGAACGATTAGTCTGGAACATTCGACGACTGCTCTATAAAAGCCGACGCGCTTGACCCGCTGATCAGATTTCCGACGATCGCCGACTGTGTTCCCCGCTTTCGTTGTGCTTTAAGTGTAGCCTGTTTTGTGGGCACAGGTTCGCCCAATAAAAGCTAGTTTTGTATTTCACAGTACTGCTACTGTGTTCTTTAACGTCACTACCACGTGACAATATATTGCTCTGAAGGTGCCGCAGATCTCAACGTATTCACCATCCAAGAAGTGGAGTTTCTGTGACCAACGGCCACGGAACACCGCTTGCCCTAGCGACTGAGAGCTATCGCATTCGTGCGGCACAAAGATGCAAAAATGGGATTTAGCAAACCCCAACGGCCACAAGTAGTAGTTGGGACACATGAAGTAGTTTCAGTACAAAGCATCGCAAATCAAACATGAACTGCACCTTACAAACTCACACTACTTGAATAGCATTCGCAGACTTGCCTGCTAAGGAATGGAACGCCAAATAATATAGTAGCCTTCGTGCATTGAAATGGCTTATGAAACCTACTGTATACCTTGAAAACCGTAGACGAAAATGGAGGCGCGTGTATTCCCTTGGGTAACATGTGGACGACGCATATTGGCTATTTTACCAGCCCATCTACGTCACTACAAAAAAAAGCTTGCTAAATAGTCGCTACGAGTCCAAAAAAGCAACGTTGATGGGACCCAAATACCTCCTAAATTTCCCCTACTTCTTTCGTTAAGTTACCAACACCCACCGTGCTTGTCAAGCAGCGGTGCCGCCAAATGATAGCGTGAGGCGACAGACAGGAAGAACGGTTGTGACGGCATGTAATACTAGGCGCACGTGTGCAATGCATGGGTCTCGGCGTACTGCGCAACCGAATTAAGAGGAAGCTTTAGCTCGGGCCCAACTCCAACGCGGCCAATTCAAATACATGTAAAACGCAAAAAACACTTTCTTGAGATAACCCCTGGACTGCTTTTGATGAAATTTGTTCCATTTGACAGAGAAAGGCAAATTCTAGTGACTCTTGGAAGCGTTATGTCGATGTAAAGCCTAAATATTGTGAGAAATATTTTCAGAAATTCGATATTTCGAAAAATATAGAATCACGAAGTTTATAAATAAATAGCTCTTCATCAAGAAGAGATATCGCGATTCTGTAAGCGGAATCCAAATTCAAAGCGAACAAATTTGACATGTCAATCTTTATATCACGTGAATTTGTTACGTTGTGTACAAGGGTGCTGCAAAACAAGTATTTCCATATTACTGCTTCTTTTTGGATTCATGTGTAACATATCAATTTTGGCTGCTTTAGATGAACTATTAGATGCCACATAATTGTGATATCATATATCATTGCTAAGTTACGAAGTTGTAAACTTTATAGTTTTGTTTTCTCAAGATGTCCGATGTTTGCCAATCTTTAACAAATATTTACCACCTAAATCAGAAATTGGAAATTAACAGTCACCAGATTTTAGGTTTTTCTTTTAAATGCAACAGACCGCGTCCAATTTGGTGCAATGGTTGCCGAGAAAACCGAACTAACCATTTACATTTATTTAGATAGGATAAGCCTCGCTATAGCCTCGTCTTAGATGCTTGAGGATTACACAACGTGAAATGACGGAGAAGTTAAACGCCAGAATGCATGAAGAATTTGCAATTTCTTTCGTTTTTTTCTCGTTAGATTGCTGTTATCACCGTGTCTTTTTTTTTGCAGGCCAAGATTGAATTCTCAGTGAACTTACTAAGTCAAGATAGGGGCCGAGAGGTGAAAAGAGACCGTTAGATTAGAGCTCCACAAACAGGGGTAACGTACCTCAGACAGGCTGGCCGATGTATCGATAGTCAGGAAGATAGGCCCACCTACCTAAACATAAGCCAGCCTATCCGAGGTTTATTGTTACTGTTTATAGGATTTTTTATCCTACAGTTAACTTACGTGAAATTTCTGATGTAGAGGTTAGCCCAGGCGTCATCCGGAATACTTGCTGCGAAAACTGTGAAGACCTTGTTGCCTCCAAGAATTCTTTCCGCAGAAAAACGGTCACGCAGGAGCTGCAATGAAATCGAATTGTTCTCACGCAATTGCACTTAGCATCATAAGGTCAACAACCTCAAGGGCTCTTCACAGTGAGCAGCCCGTGTACCCACGCGCACACAGGCTACGTGTATTTATACACGTGTACGGGTTGCACGTGCTATATTGCACTTCATGCTCTTCCTATATCGTATATGCATCAACTTGGCTTCGGTAATAATACTTTTTTTTCCTCTGAATGTTTCGAGTTTGAAAGAACCCTTAACAATGAACAATGACTTAATGTGACGTCATTGGTGCTATTTAAATATTTCAAGCACAGAACCATGTTTCTTCAGAGAAATATGCGAACTGGAGAGCTAGGTGCTCAGGATGGTTTCCACAGGATTTAGTAAAGCAATTTAAGGCGCAGGCTCCTCTCCCAAGCGTATGACTCCTGAAGGAAGCCGAACGCCAGACCGGCGAACACTTGTTCCCATTTGAACCAATGCGTGCCCGTTGGCGGTGGGAGTCGAACCCACAACCTCCCGCAGCCTAAGCGGGCCCTCCACAACTACGCCATGTCGGAATAGCCCAGTTAATCAGCTGGTTGATCTTCGCTCAAATTTCGCACACGTGGGTTCTGCCTTTGGTCAACAACACTTCTGCGGGCATTTCATATCTGTTTTATTCAGAACGAAGCCGATGTGTGCGTGGTCTACTGTGACGCCGTTGAAAACAGAGCCTTCACCAAAGGTATGGTGGTTCCATCTGTCATATCAATGTTTAGACTCACCTTTCACAGTATGGACTCTGAAATCAGATGGAGCGTGTTGTCTACCCCAATTTTGGAAGCCATATTCTCAATTATAACGGCGCAAAATCGCATTTTTAAAGCGAAGCTTCTTTTGCCTTTTCCTTCGACTTTTCCACTGGCACTGCTTCTGCTGCTGCTCCTGTTGCTGTCAGGTACACCGTGTGTGAGGGTGGTTGTCAGCGTTTGTTTGCACTGCAGGAGCATGTCAGAGACTCCTCTGAGATCTGTTATAGACCGTTTCTTAGCGTCGCCACAATGCCCTCTGGAGCTCCCGGTAATCGCCAAAATACCTTCCAGGCTGGTGTAATCATGCAATAGCACTCCGCAAAAGCACTGCAGAATCAGCAGCGCTTACCTTTGTACTCATTCGCAACAGTCCAGAAGCGATGTAGACTGAATGATAAAGAGGTGTGGGGCGGACGTAGAGAATGGACAGAACTGACATAGCCACGAAACGGGCTAATAGCAGCAATGCCATTCTTCGCTCGTGTCAGCTCGCATACATGAGGGGAGCGCGAAACAGGGGAAAGGGGGAGTCAGAGAACGTGCCGCATTTGAGGTACGTTCACTAAGGAAAACGCTACCTCTAGACACGGCAAAGTTGCGGATAAACTGGATAAATGTAAAACCAGGTTACGGTGCGATGAAATACTGCACCTTCCTGCTATTTCTGAAAAATAAATACAGCGCAGCTTTGTTTGGCGGGCAACTAAGGCTGGGCGTGGGGAGCCAAAGGCGCATTAAACCACCGTCGCGTCAAGACAACACTACGCGAGCGGCCGCTCCCCAAATGAACACTTCTGGGCCTGCTGCAGTAGCTTGGTGGACATGGCATTGCTCGAGATGCCGCTCCTTACGGCTTGCTTCGTGATCCGATTGTAGTTTTGGCACGTGGCGTCCCACAACTCAAATAACATTTAACGTTTCTGCTGCAATGCGATATGCCGTGAGACGCAATCACAATACTAACTTTCTCGGAAGCTGTGAACTATGGCGCACAACAACGCCTCGAGCAAACACTTTCTGCTGCGCGTTCTGTGTTCTACGCACACAAATAGCAGCAGTGCGCGAAACGTAACGTTTGACGTCAACTTCATCACCACTCTCGAATGGCAGTAAACCATGAAGGACCTAAACATTGGCCGTCAACATCACCGCCAATTATCCTCAGTCAATGCAAACTGTAAAGGAAACTTCCCTTACATGGATACCCGCAAAGCATTGAATCCGCATCATTTTTTTTATTTAGTGGCCTCGCTGCATACGACGTTCGCATGGTCTCTGTTTTGAACAAAACATGCAAGTAATGCTAATAAAAGTGATAAACTGAACCCACGGCCAAATACGACCTCTGCATAAAACATAAGCCGAGACCAACCAGTGGTTTACCTGGAGCTCCTATTTCTGCGTCACTCAGTATAATGAAGCCAAAAATATTGAAAAGTATAAGGAATCGCGAAGAAAAAGAAAGACGTCGAATACAAAGAATAATACTATTTCCGTAGGAAATGCGGAAATCCTGTGGGTGAACTCGTGTTAATGCCTACTCGTGTTAATGGGGCACCCATACGCACGAAAACAAACTTCACAAACAGCTCTCCTGTTCTCTTACACAAACAACAGCAATAAGTTCTGCGCACTCCAGCTGCTTTTGTTGGGCACTCGCGTCTTCACAACATTCCACGCCATCTTCACTTTCAGATGCAAGAGAAATTCCGCAGTTTTCGTCTAGCTAGCAAAAGAAAAAGAAAGAAAAAGAAAACTACACAGGCGTTTGGGAAGAGGCACATAGCCACTGCTATCCGCAAATAGGAGCAACAAGCTTTGACAATTGTGAATGCTTCTGAAAAGTCATACATACAAGCTCAGAAGGCAGGAAAAAACTGTAGAAGTGGTGCTTTATAAGTGCTAATTACCACTCATTAAACATTTAAATGGTACGGGCATTATATTTCCGACTTTTTTTGTCTGTGTTTGTTGGTTTTTGCTAATTCTAGTTTAGACCCTTGTGTTACGAATAATAATTCGAAGGTGTCCGCATGCGCCCCATAATTCATTGTGCGTTTACGCGAACGCGTTCCCGTTTTGGTGCCTAGGAGGGGGCCGGCTCATGACGTCACGATTTACCAACTCGCTTCGTTAACTGAGATTGTTGTAGGAAAGTCTAGTCAGCGCAGCCTCCCCAGTCCCCACCCCAAAGAAAAAAAAACATGCGCGACATCACTCTTTATTTCCTTTTTTATGAGGAACACTACCATACTTGGTTTATTGCCACATGGAGCCAGCAAATTCTGCTGCGTGTCATGACGTCACTGGAGTGTTCGTGATACGACGTTCGATATTTCGAGAGTACCAAAAGTAAATAAGTACGGTCCTTCTGAGTCGCGAGAAGCGTGGTATGTGGTTCCGACAACACTGAAAATGCGTGAATGTCGACCTCGAAACTGTATACAAATGCCCGCGAGCCTCGGAACAACCTTAACAATTTACTATAACGGCTGTTCTAACGGTTCCGTTTTCCACGTAGTGCATCTGCCGCGATGTCACGACGCAGGTAGTGGTCACGTGGGAGCCAGACATGGCGCCGTCTCGACGCTCGCTCCGGCTCACTCAGACGTGCAATGGCGCCCGTCGTTGCGCGGCCCAACGTAGCACCAAGCAAGCAGAAGCGAGTGCCAAGATCGTACACCGCTACATCCTGCTCCCATGCCGCGGCCTTCGGTGTCATGACGTCAATACAAACACAGCTGCGGGGAAAGGAATCCGGGTCTGGATTCCCGAAAGCTATTGCCGTAAATTACTCGAGACTCTCCGAGACTTGCCGCTGCCATCTTTTCTTGGATTTCGAGTTGTGAATCCTTCCATTGAAGCAAAAATAAAAATACCAACATATCGAGAGTTCGCATAACTTAAGTTTCTTTCTCTCTTTCTTTACTTATTTCACTCGTTCTTACTTTCTTTTTCTTTGTCCTATTCTTTCGTTGACTCTTGTTTCTGAAACAGTGAACGCACTGCATTGCGCACTTTGCTGCCCACTGATAATCGACACAGGAAAAGGCCTGGTCCACATTCCTATGAGCACATACTGTAGGCTTACCTTGAGGCACCCCAGGGCAGATATTACTTCGTGTTCCACCGGGTTCACGGTGGCTGTGTCCAGGATAGCGAGGTGGTAGATTGAGTTAGCCCAGAAGATCTCCATCGGCTTGAAACTCGCGTCGCTGCGGTTCAGCAAGAACTCCAGGTGATGGACAGAACTACGTCATGAGAAACGGCAGTCGTCACTTCGCGCTTCACAACCTGTTGCCTGCGCTATAGCGCAGGTATTTTGTCGATGTTCCTTTCCAGCGAGCTAATGGTGACGGCATACGTAGAACAATGGTTGTAAATTAGAAAGAAAAGTCTAAAAGAAAATTAAGGCGTAATACTAGAGGGAAAAACAACTCGAAAAACATAGAAAGTCTTTAAAAAATAGGAAACTCTGCCAAAAGCAGTAGGGACCCTTGAGATTCTTGAAACTTTAATGAAGGTGATGAAGTTAAAGCGATGGGACTTACGATAGCGAAGTCTATTAGCGTAAGTCTCAAGCTATTCAAGCAATATGATTATATCAGCTGATATTGCGGTTAACGTAACGAAAAACGTGCGCTACTGTGGGAAGTCGCTGTCCGCGATATCAGTGTTCGCGTTTGTTGCAACCGTTTGCGTTTTCTCGGTGCTTGTTTGCCTTTATAAGTGGCCTTACAGTGCGCATAAGGGCACGTCCCTCTAAGGCAATTTATTTTTGTGTTCGCTTTTATAGACCGGGCCAATGAGGTTTATACAATGAAGTAAAAAAAGAAAGTATTGTATATTCATCAGGAATATAAAGGAGTCGCCCGACCAAAGCGTCCCTTAGTGGAACAAGCTGGAGGAAGGCAGCAATAATCGGGAAACACCAAAACAGACCCTATACAGAAAAACAATATGAGCCATCTTTTAAAGTCACCCATCCAAAATACAAGAAATACACGTTTACCACGTGAAATACGGTAATCCAGAAAATACCCCAGAATAAGAGACAGGGGGCGATGACACTTGGAAGTTCCCGCACCAGCCCGTTTTGAGGTCATCGATCTTGACGGCGTCAGCTCAGGCCTAGGTAATTTTTCTTATTAATAAAAGGGGACTACAAGGTATTCTGCAAAGGAGTTAAAGAACGAGTTTATCACGTTTCAAAATGATGCGTTAAGCTAAAACGGCTCAATACAAAAAAAATATTTTTAAATTAGTGACGTCACACTAACGTTAGGATACAAATGTTCTGGCGCGAAATAAAAAAAAATGGCCTTCATTTCCGCTGCTAATAATCAACCTGTCATTGCCATATTACGGAAAATGCAGCTTTGGAAGAGTGATTTATCAGTCTAAGTGCTTACAGTTCATTATATTACATTGCATTACAGTCCTTACAGTTCATTTAATGGTACATTCGCCCACCGTGGTTGCTTAGTGGATATGCGGCGTTGGGCTGCTAAGCACGAGGTCGCGGCATCGAAGGCTGGCCACGCCGGCCGCATTTCGCTGGGGGCGACATGCGAAAAATACCCGTGTAGACTTAGGTGCACGTTAAAGAACCCCCGGTGGTCCGAATTTCCGGAGACCACCCCTACGGCGTGCCTCATGATTGGATCGTGGTTTTGGCACCTAAAACCTCATAATTACTATCAAAGGTATATCCAGCTGGCACGTCGTATTATAGCGTTCAGGGCACTCAGTTGCCGCACCGGGAACACATTCGGCTGATTATTTAAATTCGGCTGATTAACTCGGAGCTTTCGCAGGTGCTCTCACCTTCGACCTAGGAGTGCGATCGAGATAGGGTGTGATTCCAGTCACGTGGTTTTGGCAGCTTCCGTTGTCGGCGTAGCGTATCCGGGGCGGGGGGGGGGGGGGGGGGAGGGGTTCTGTAAGAGTACACCTAGTGGACTATCCATTACTGCCGCTGCTGATTGGATGCAGCTGTGCGAGTGAGGAGGAGACGAGAGATCCTAGCCAATCCGCAGCGGGCGAAACGGACAGTCGACTAGGCGGACTCTTACAGAATACCCCTTCCCGCCCCCCCCCCCCCCCCACAAGTCTAGGCGTATGCGCGCCTTGCTTGTTTATAACAGAAGAAATGCTGACGTGTTTCTGGTCTGCTCTACGATTGCGCTTGCGAGCATATAGTGCCTCACAATATACCAGAGGGAACTCTGGTGCTGCAATCGTTGAGCCACCATGGTAATGATGGGAAGTACATGGGCTTGCCCTACCTTCGTGCTTTCAGATTCGTGCATTTACGCTTTATATACCTTCGTTGTCGTAAATTACATAGCATTCTATACTCGTGCTGCACCCCCATTTTTTTCAATACACGTTTATATATATATATATATATATATATATATATATATATATATATATATATATATATATATAATCTACGAAGTACAGAGGACGCTGCGAACACGCACAATTGTTACTAATTGCAGCCGTTGAGCGTGTCGAGGTGGCCACATCGAAACGCGCCAAGCGTCTGAGCCTTGCCTGCGATAAATTCATAAAGGCGTTCTATGTTGATTGTCGATACATGCGTCCGTGGCCTAATGGGTTCAATATCGCGCATCTGCTCTAGATGTCCCATGTTCGAATGCGGTCGTTGGACAATTTTAATAATGTTTACTTAATTATTTATTACGCAGTAAATTGTTGAAACTGACGAGTTTACTAAAGCCACAAAGCCGTTTGAAGTAAGGAGGACGAGGTTTAGGCAAATCCACGCCCATCCCATAATTCCCATGCCGGTTCAACCGCTCCCGATGCAACTCCCGTATAGGCACGTAGTTCCCGCCAGTTGTTATTGTATTAAACTCTGTGTTCGCGAACGGCTGCACATTCGTCTCGGCCACGCCTTCTCTGGCTGCGTTCAAGAGCGGGAGCCGCGTCGCTGCAACCCTGAGTCAGAGCCCGGTTAGGGCCGAGTGCGCCGCAAGTGCACGTGTAGCTCACTCACTCGAAGGTGATGCCGACGCCGAACGCCGTGATCTTGTGCAGGGGTGCGACGTCGATGAAGGTGCGCAAGTCGGGGTCGAAGCCTTCGGGCGCCACTATCGAGTTGCGGCCCCGCTTGTAGAGCGAGTCGAAGAAGATGTACTCGCACAGGCCGTCCGGGGGGAACATCCGCGTCGAGTTGAGCTTCCAGCCCACCGTGCACACCAGGGGCTGGTCGTCCATCACTGCTCGCGGTGCGGACAGCGCAACAAAGGCTGTGAGGGAACACTCGGCGCGTGCTGACCTCAGTAATGCGTGGTGTTCTAATTTGTGCATTGGCCAGTGAAGTCTAGTAGTACCTCTGCTATCAAAGACAACTTAGGCCGTCTGCAGCGGGACCATCAGATTATGGCACACGACTCACTATTCTGTGAATAGTACTGTACAATATTTAATTGTCAGCTATTCCTCCACTGTGATGACAGACAGACAGCTGTAGACATATCGACAGGATTGCGAGCGATGGACCTACTTTCCGAGGGAGCGGCCGTTGACGCAACAGGGGTCTCAGTTTGTTGCGTGGTGGTCGCGATGGTTGTTTCCTCCGTGGTTGCCACGGGCGTCGCCTGGGTTACCACCAGCACCTTGACGTCGCGACCGCCTCGCAAAATGACTTTGGGAGACGGTGTCTCCGTCGCCACAGTCGCATAAGAAGAATCTGCGAGTGTGAATTGTTAGGGAGTCGTGTGCAATCGCTATAGCACAGCACAAAGAAATTCGACAGCACTTGTCACGTCACTTTCGTCACTTTGTCGTACGAGTTCTCCCGCGTGCGAGAAGAGCATCCTCATACGTGTGGAACGCGTTCCACTGTTCTCAGCAACATTGTTCTCATGCAAGAATTCTAGACAAGAACACCTGGTGCAGAATTCAAACGACTTCCGACCCACATCTGAGATAAGTCTGGAGACCGCAAGCCCTCTAAAGCTGCGATTAAGGCATATATTGGCGACAAATATGGCTCTAGCAGCCATCGTCGCGTTCCTCCGTCGCCCTTTGTGTATGGCGCGCTGCGGCGCTTGTCTCTCGTACCTCGTGCCGCGAGCTTCGAGTGTAGAGAAAAGTAAAGAATAAAAAAATATTCTGCTCCTGCCACCGGCGCGAACGCCTATCAGCCTGTTCGCTCGTTGACTCGCATATTGTTTTGGGGGACCTAACCTCGGTCCCTGTACCGCCGTTTAGGCCGATTACATAGCCTCGATTAAAAAAGAACCTTCCCCTGCAGAATCCAGGTTTCAGCTAGTTTGTAGCCGGCTCATATTCAAACATATTTTACGGCGCAGACTAGACGTGTATTTGAACTTCCAACTGTTTTCAATGAGAACGATAAATCTCTCTTTAAGCACAGTGAAGTTATGGCGCCGTTTTATGCATTGACCAACAAAAGTAACTGCAACGCCAATGCATTTCTCCGCAAAGTTCGGGAATTAATACATCGAAACTGGTATCACCCTGATAATTCGTTCCATTTGGATCCGCCTTGATAACTACACGGCTAGAATTTCTAAATTGCAATATGGGCCAAAAATAGTTAGAAACCTAATTAGGGAATTATTGTTAATTAGTCGATTGTGCGTTTCACTTTTTTCTGCAAGTAGTGCCCGCCGCTTCAAGTTGACCAGCTCATGAACTATAATTACGATTTGCCACAGGCGACGTTTAAAACATTTTGAAAGTGTTTGCTGAAACACCCGGTATATACAGGGTGTCCCAACTATAAGGTAATTTGCAACTTCTCGCTGGGCGTGTTGGTGAATGGCTACGTTAGGAGTAGTTGCGTGTATGAAAGGACGAACGCAGGAAAAAAAAGAACGAAGTAGACGCAAAAAGCGCTGCTCGCTACTACCTAGTTTATTTTTTTTCTGTGTTTGTCCTTTTATAGGCGCAACCCTTCCTAACATATCCCAACTACCATGCACCAAGATTTAAAAATCTGCAGATGCCACGTAGCTGGACAGAACCAAGGTAATGTTGTTTGCCGTCGCTGGGAGATACTTAGATTATTCATTGCATTCCACCTAATTACATAATAAGTATTCATTAATTAGTCAACTTCTCAGCTATTAGATGAAAAGCATCAATGAGAAAATTATATATCGACAAGAAAAATCCCGGTGCACCGTTCTGTGGCTCAATGCGTACTACATATAGCTTGAAAGAAGCCCACGAATACACGCAAAATTGCCGCAAGACAGGCCACTCGAGGCACTCGTGCGTGTATTCGCGGGCTTCTCTCATACTAAAAAAAACACTTTTACGTGCGCACAACGGTCCTATGTACAGGAGGAGGCAAAACGCTGTTCTCGCTCCGCTGCCGAGCTGATTGTGTGGAAGTGAGTGAAGTGGTTCGTGAAGCGGTAAGGAAAGGTTGACGCTATTTTCAGCAGCCTTTGCGGGAGCACGGCTCAGCGTCAACAGGGATAGGGGGATAGTGGGAGCAAAGGAGATAGGAGAGTAGGGGGTTAAAATGTCGCCATGGCAGCGTGCGCGGCTGAGCATTCCGGCAGGGGTCCGGTAGGAATGGTAATCTGGTGAACGGCACGGAGGCGGTGATCCAGCAGGAGCCAGATGGTTAAGGCAGTTCGAGTAGCCTAGAGTGGTTTTATCCATATTTGCAGAAAATCCTAGAGTCTCGGCGAGAGCCCAGACGAGTCTAGCTACTCGACGACACTTAGGAGGCCTGGTAGCTCTTTGCGACCAGGGAAGAGGACGTCTTCCTGCCATGCACAAGGAAGCTCAGGCGTCGGAACTCCAGCAGGAGGCGGTCACACTGCTGCAGGTAAGCAGGGCAGGCCAGCAGGAGGTGCTCCAGGGTCTCGGGCTCCCAACAGGGAGTGCAGGCTGGAGAGGTGATGATGCCGTGCCCGTGGCGGCAAGCACCCGTCCTACAGCAGCCAATCCTCAGTCGCACGAGAAGGGAGGTCTCCCTGCGTGCGAGGCCGCGCTGTGGAAGCGGTCTCGGAGGGCGGGCCAAAGACATCCGCTTGTCCGGATGGCAGGCCAGCAAATGGCGTCGAAGACTGTGGCTTGTGAAATCTTTAGCTGTCACTGCCAGGCTGGGCGGGACGCAGGGTGGGCACGCTTTGCCAGTGCATCAGCTTCCGCGTTTCCCGGTATCCCTACGTGGGCTGGAGCCAGTGCAGGGATACTGAGCAGCCCGCCTCCTGGAGCGCCATCACCCTTGTCGAGAACAGGGCGACCCCAAGGCTGGCCCTTTCTGGCCACTGCAGGCTGAGAAGTGCCACCTTGGAGTCGCACTAGATGGTCACTGGGGTCGCTGGCAGCTCCTCTGCGAGTACGTCCTCAGCCAGGTTGAGGCCTGCTACTTCTGCCGCTGTTGACGTTGCGTGGTCGGGGAGGCGACACTGCCTGCTCTTCCGCAAGAGGGGAACGACGCAGGCCGCAGCCTGTGTCCGGCATCACAGAGCCGTCAACGTAGATCTGCAGGTTCCCTCCGTGGTCCTCATGCAGGAGAGCGGCAGCCGTCGACTGAAGGGCACAAGTCGGGGAGCGCCGTTTGGAAACGCCGGGCAGCTCTGTGGTGATGGGTATGGGTGGTCTCTGGAGAGGAGGCAGCTGTGCGTGGTTTGCTGGAGGCCTCCCAGTCATCTCTTCGTACAGCCCACAGAGTCTGCCCATCTATGAATGGGGCCGCGAGCGCAGTCGGTAGAGCAGGGCACTGTCGTCTGGTCCATGGTGGAGGTGCTCAACATGGCAGAGCCCCTGCTGCAGGAGGAGGAGTGACAGCGGCCATGCTCCCGCCTCGGCCAAGGTTGCAGTGAATTGGGAGATGCGGAGAGCTCCCAGACAGAGCCTAATCGCCACCCGATGCTGCAGCTCCAGCTTCTTGAGATGGGCAAGTGGTAGTGCCACTAGTGGGACGGCGTACCGCAGGCGTGAGGCGGATGCTGCATCGTACAGCCGCAGTTGCCACCCAGTGGTACAGCCCTGTCCTCGGGCAAGATGCTGGGAGACTGCCTTGCGGACCCAGGGAACATGGACATGCAGGGTCTTGACAGCAGGCAGCCAGGACAGCCGGTGATCAATGCGCTGCCCCAGGTACGTCACTGCCGTGCTCCACTGTAACTGGCCGCCTTCCAGGTGCAGCCGGGTAGCTGTGCGGGGGACGGCTGCTCTTGCGTGGAGCAGCATGGCCTCCGTCTTCCTTGCCGAGATGGCAAAGCCAATGCTGCTCAGGTAAGCACCGGTGGTGTCGACGGCTCTTTGCAGGGCCGAGCGCGTGCTATGGTGGCACAGGGCGATGTCGTCCGCGTAGATGGAGGTACTCCCCGGGTAGACGGGGTCGATCGGCAGGACAGCAGGAAGCCGGGCCAGGGCCAGGTTGAAAAGGAAAGGGCTCACCACTGACCCTTGTGGGACGCCCGCTACCACCGGCCGAGCGGAGCTCCTTGATCGGCCCACTCGTACCCTGAGGGTGCGTTCCTCCAGGAACGACGAGATCAACCACCGCAGGTTCCCGTTGATGCCAAGTAGGTCCAGGGCCTGCTGAACGACTGGATGGGGCAGGCCATTGAAGGTCCCCTTGATGTCGATAAGCACCAGGAGCACGGCGTCACCGCAGGCCTTGGCCTCTTCCAGAGTGGAGACCACGTCGGCGATAGAATGCGCGGTGCATCGGCGCCGCCGGAACCCCGTCTGCTCGTCGGCCAGGAAGCCATTGGCACGGGCCACCCAGTCCAGTCGGACCAAAGCAATGGCCTCCATCACCTTGCAAGCAGCGGAAGTGAGAGAGACCGGCCGGTAGGAGCTCACATGTCCAGCCGGCTTTCCTGCCTTCACGATGGGGGCCACGATGGCTGTGTGCCATGGCTCGGGCACCTGCCCTGACCGCCAGATGTTGTAGCAGTCGAGCAGGCGCTGCTGCTCGCTGGCGGCCAGGTTGCGGAGCATTTGGGTCGTCACTCCGTCGGCTCATGGTGCGCTGCAGCGCTTCCCTCTCTTCAGGGCAACTTGGAGCTCGTGCTGCGTCAGCGGGTCCTGGCAGATAGCAGTAACCTGGCTCAATGTCCACCCCGGGTGGTGGTTGTGCAGGCCGCTAGGCAGGCTGAAGGAAGGCTGTCCTACCGGCAGGATGGCTGCAGTGCGTGGTACAGGCGGCGCGAACTGGTCGGCAAAGAGCTCCGCAAGGGTCACTTCGCTCACGCCCAGCGTGATGGCATCGGCGAGGTCAGGTTGTAGGTTTGTTGTCCTGCCGGTGAGAGATTTGAGCAGTCTCCAAGCCAGGAGTCCCCTGGACTTGTCCTCAATGGAAGAGCAGAGGCTCCTCCAGCTCTGGCTCCTCCTGCACCGGGCCTGGCATCTGCAGCGGGCATCCGCGCGTCTGTACTTGGTCCAATGCTCTGCTTTGCCCGTCCGGATTGCTCTGCGCTCCATACGGCGCCTGAAGGCGCGGAGGTTGAGCAGGTGGAGGTCCGGAGCGGGGGTATCTGGTTGGGCAGAGCACTGAACGGTGGCAGCCTGAGCACAATCTGCGATGGCGCTGAGGAAGTCACGGCCATCGTCCAACTTGCTGCAGTGCTTCCGGAACAGGGACCCGTCTGTGACGGGGTAAGTTCTTGACCTAGGTCTTTTTCCAAACCCGAGGCTAATCTCGCTAGGGAAGTGGTCAGACCTCCATGTGTCAGGAGTTATGGCCCAGGAGTAGGAGCACTGTTCGGTGGTGAGGGAGAGGTCGATGGCCGTGCAAGCTCCACGGCGGACACAGGTAGGCTTCCCTGTGTTCTAAGACCAGCAGGCCAGCTCGGCTGATGGCGGCTGTGAGGTCCTTACCTCGGCGGGTGCAGCTCCGGCTTCCCCAATCCGTGTGGTGTGCGTTGAAGTCACCGCACAGGACTGCATGCCCACCGAGGCGAATGGCCAGCTGGACGAGGCTGGAGGGATCCAAGGCTTTCCTGAACGAATATAGATGCTCGCCACAGCTGTGTACTGGCTGTGACCACATTGCTGGCACTGCAGTGGACGCGGTCTTCCAGGCCTCACCCGGAACTGGAGCTTGTATATGGACACATGCTCGGGAGGGACCGGACTGCTAAAGCGGAGCATCGCCTTGCTGCCGGAGCGGGTCGCAGACAGGATAGAGACACTGTACTCGATCGCCCCAGCCAGCTCTGCATCGGTAAACTCGCCGTCAATGCCGTGTATAAAGCCCATGCTGTTTCCACGGACAGCTGGTGGACCAACAACAACGGGAATACCTCGGAGCTCGGTGGTGGCAAGCAGCTCCTCCAAGCAGGGCTGCGAGGTCGCGTCCATGGCCACGATGTTTCTTTTTGTGTTAACGCTGACTACGGACACACCTGGTAGCGCACAGAGCACAGCGGCAATAGCAAGGCGGGATCCTCACTCAAAGGCCCCTCCCGGGACAGAAGGGCAGAACAGGGCCGTCCCGACCACCGCTGGGTTAACTGGTATGGTGGCGGCTTGCTGTAGAGCCCTGGCGCGACGTTGGGCGTTCCTAGAGAGGACCGTGGTGAACGCGTCTTCTGTTGGTGCGCCGCTCTCGGGTGCCGGGGAGAGTGCGATTTGGGTACTGGTGGGAGTGTCCTTCAGTGGCGCCTGTTGCTGTGGAGAAGCCACTGGACCCGAGGCTGGAGGCTGCAGGCTACCTGGAGTTGTCCGTTGCTTCCCCTTTGGCAAGGCGCTTTGTCGGAAGAGCTGGCGGATCTTTCAGGAAGGCAGCTGCGTTCCGTGGCTTGCCGCTTCTCTCCTTCGCAGCTGGTGTCTTTCCGAGGGTAGCCAGTAGTGAAGGTTTCTGGGGAACCTCCGAGTTTGCCTTGGCCCCTGTGGTAGACTTGGCAGGAGTTTCTACAAGTGAATCCTTTGCCTGGACAATCACAGCATCTCCGGGGGTGCAGTCTCTGTCAGGAATGGCAGGATCGGGTACCGCGGTACTGGTTGCAGATGCGGTCGAAGCGGCAGCCCGGCCCTGAGCTGTGGGGCAAGGAGGCACAGGCGCTGACTTCTTGCGCTCTGGGAGGGCAGTGAAACCCATCAACTGCACTGGGGCGTCTCCCTCGTCATCGCTTTCGCGGCCACGTTTCCGAGAGACAGACAAATCCATATCTTTCTCATCGGAGCTTACGGGGAGTTCCACGGAAGTTGGTTCGGGAGAACCAGCAGGCCAAGCCGACTGGGGAAGTGAGGAGCGTGAACCTTGCAAGAGGGCCGGGGTGGGAGGCTCCGGCTGGCTAGTAGCACCACTCTGAGTGACAGGGGTGTTGCAGGGTGGCACGAAAGCGCTTGGCGAGCCATTTGTCCATGATTTCTGCGGACCTCGCCTCTGCGGCTTCGCGTTGCCGAAGACCAAGGCAGTACGTATCCCAGGTTAGCGGGACGTCGATGCTTGTAGCACTCGACGTTCGTCGGTGGCAAGCGCGAGGAGTGCGCTTGTTTGGTTCGGCAAAGTCCCCCATAGTACGTTATAATTCCTGTGCGCACGCACACGCACAAAAAAAAAAGCACGCGCCAACAACACACGCGAATCACAGGGCTCACTCGCACCGGTGCGGCGGGCGTGGTAGCGCAGTACACGCATATGTCACGCACGTGATGAGCGTCACTGTCACACACGCAAATACTACGCACACGGAGGTTGTAATTCGAACACGCGCACAAGCGCGACGCCGGCGAATGTCGATACAATGCACCGTACACGAGAGGTAGCGTACACGTGGTGAGTCACTCGCGCAACTCCGGCGCACGTGGTGATCGTGAACGACCAGCCACAAACGCACAAAGCCGCGCACGTGGGAATAGGAGATTCCTCTCTCGCCAAATTCCGGCGTGTAGCGCAAGAAATAATCCAAGAGTACATGCGCAAAAGCGTGAGAGAAGTGGCGAGGAATACGAGCCATGCGCAGCAGCCGAGGCGTCAACCCTTGGCAAGCGCTTCGTATGCTGCTGATTGTGAGGACGGTGTACCAAGCGCATCTCTTGGATGCGCTCGGTTAAAAAAGGGGGAATGGTCTGCATGCATCTCTCTGCATCTGAGAGCGCGAAGCCGTGTGTGAAGCGCAACGGTGGCGACGCCGAACACAAAAACACAGTTTATCATGACTACGTACGAATCTGAAACGAACCCCGCAAAGTTGTATTTAACCGAGACACAAATGCTTACCGAAGCCTATGACGAAGAACGCGATCAGTACGCTCAATAGGATCAAGAAGATGATGGAGGCGCACACCACGGTTGCCGACGCGGCGAAACTCCGTCTGCGTAGATAAATAACGCAGGCACCTCGATATTTAATGTACTAGCTTACCTGATGCATCCGCTGTGTGATAACTTGAGTTCGCAAGAAAAAAAAAGCAATCTACTGCTTCTCCTAATCGCATGCATAATGACCATCGTGGGCCGGAATAACGTAAAACTATTCCAAGTCAAGATGGATCGGGCCATTCGGCCTATCGCTATTGGTTAATGGCGGATATGTATTGAAAACAGATTGGAACAGTTTTAGGTTATCCTGGTGCTGCCAGGTGTGTAATCTTGTTAGTGAAGCGTAAGGCGTACGGAAAATGAATACTGACGATATTTCTGACTATTCATTTCTTAGCGTTAGATGAACGTCCTAGAGCTCTAAACCATACAAAAAGATATCGTGACAAGCGTCTGAGCGCCGTAAATAATCTAATATAATAGCTTTACTGCTGTCATTTTCGGTTTCGTGTCCCATGAAGATACTGTGTCGCGACGCCATGATACGGTACGTGATCACGTAAGTGCAGGACATTGGGACGATTTGCCACTCGCTACGGTTAGCTCGATCGCCTCGCATGCTGCTATTCGCCGTGAGGGGCCGATGTAGCACGTGACCACGGGGTCACATGCTGCGTCATGACCTCATGGCACAGTAGAAGCGAAACCTAAACTGGCTTAAAAAATATTATGCTAATTTTTTTTTATGGTGCTGCCAGCCTTGTCATTGTTTTTTCTTGGGTTTAGAGGGATCGTTTCAATTAAAGCAAAAAAAAGCATACCCGAAAATAATATGTCGCTATCCCTTGAACAGTCTGGACTCACTAACAATCGCGGTTCTCGATTTAAGCACTAACTGTGCGGATCTCGAACGCGGCCTTCTCGGCTTTGTTTGAGTAAACCGCGCGTGGCACATTATACGCGATAGAAGAAGATCCTGCCCAGTTCAGACAGCCAGAAGCCCATAACATCTATCACACATGAAAACTTTGGTCTGCGATTAACATTTGGCTTGTTCAGCACCATTATTTGTTTCTAGTATACCTACATAAACAGGGCAAACACTGATAAGCATGCATTTGAATCGTGATAGTTAACCTTTTGCAAGGTGATCTGCGCAAGCTTTTGTTTCAGATACGTGGCACAGTGCTTCAATAACGCCCCTCGTTTATCCCAAAATCAAGTGCACGACTTAATCTTACTGTACGCCCATCTGATGCTTCCTTCAAGGTTAACTTGACCTGTACAGATGAGCGGAAGTGTTGAGAATGGCTGCACGTGCAAGAATACCGCTACCTCGTTTACCGCGAGCTCCGTCCAGCGACAAATTACACTTACTTGTCCTCCTCCTCCTCTTCTGAAATAAAGAAGAACAAACAAAGAGAACCTTCAGTGAGTTGCACATGTGTTTCTAGAAGGATGCATAGTAACAGAAGTGGTTGCTTACTTTGATTTTGAAGGGTGGTTTACCTCATGCTTTGTTTTAAATATGCGAGCCCAGAAAAATCGTATTGATCAGCATAGAATGCACTGTATTTGATGATGTTAGTTCAATAAAAAAATAATTCACCTACTGCAAAAAGTAATTTTTTTCTACTTAGAACATCAAATCTTTTTCGATAAATGTTGCCAATCGCAAAAATAAAATTTGAAGTATCATGCTTAGAATTTCGGAACTAAGAAATGCGAAGGATAAAGGGTGTCGCAATTCTGTAACAGCACCTAATATGATTTCCAAAGCGGTCAATATTGATCTACTGTTAGGATCGGCCTGCAGGGGTACTGCTCTTCAAAACTATCTCAGCCCGCTGCAGCTGCTTCGATGGACCCGCGGTGGTGGCGCCCTTCAGAGAACCAGCGAGGACGACAGCGTTAACCGACCATGAACTTCCTTCGGAGAAGTGCAGACTACGGCTGAGTTTCTCCACCATGCGCCTCGTTCGGAGAATCGGCGACGGCAGCAGGGCGGGCCACGTTTGGCGCCCCGTGTATTGTTTTTTGATTTGCCGGGCCTTCATGGTCTCTCTGCAGCAAGAAGAGCTTCCCTAACAAAAGGGTGCTTTGCGGTACGTGGGCCCCAGGATTTGTCACAGTCTGCTGACACTCGTGGCGACTACTGGAGAAAGCCAGCTCTCTGGAATTTAGAGGCGCCGGTTGGGGTAAGGCGTGACCACCTGGCTACGAGGACACGCTCAACTCGGGTTCTGGGAATCCAAAGTGCGTACGCGTGTGTGTGAGCCCTCCTGCTCCAAGTCGGGTCGACTACGCCCCAACGACTATGGACAGTCCGATGGGACAGCCGTTTCCCTCACCTAGGGGTTTAGGGAGAACGGAGTGCTTATAAGCGGCTGTTGTCCGCTGCTAGGATGTGCTCGTGCTCGAGAGTGTGTACTCGTCATCGTGCTCGTGAGCTGCGTGCTCATCAGTGCGCTTTGTGATCGTGCTCATGAGCTGTGTGCTCGTATGTTGTATGCTTCGTCTTGCGTCCTCCATTCGGGAGTCACGCTAGACTGTTGAATGTATTTCTTGTTTAAAATGTAGATACTGTAAATAAACCCTACACGCCTAGTTCCTCCCAAGTTCCTCTCTACGACGTTCAACCTTTACAAATGGTGGCAGCGGCGAGAACGTCCGACAACTCTTACAGCTGGACGACAGCGATGGGATCGTCCTCAACCCCAACACTACTCTACTCTGGAGTGGGATCGCGCTAGCATCTTGCTTTTCAAATGTTCTCTTAGCCTCCTAGGTCACTGAGTAGGCGGTGTTAAATTTTCGATCTCACAGTGACGTCAGCTGGCGAAAGCACGGCGCCGACAGATCACGAGACCGGAAGCGAACATTCGGAAATCGAGATGTTCGCGTGGTCACCCCCCGTCTCTGAAGCATACCACGGATGTGAGCACGACTTTTGCAACACTTTCATAAGCGTTGAAACAATTGCATGTAAGCTTTAGAGTCCTCGCACTTTTTTTTTTTCAGAAACTCTAGGAGATGCAGTTTACAGAACCGTGATATCTGTTTTCTATTACGATGTGCGGAATTTGTCCTTTTTTTTCATGTTAACTGTACTTATCAAATTTTGGAAATTATTGTTTACGAAATTCTGCTTTCTTCAGTTGATAGAGTGGTTGAGTTTTGCATGCTCTCTTTTATACATCAAATTTTATTCAGAGCGGTTGGGTTGTCCGAGAAGAGCATTCCTGTGCTTCGCATGTATTTGATTATGTCAGTTTGTGTTCACTTGGAGTTAATGCTTCCCCTTAAATATAAAAAAAAAATTGCCGAGACATTTTCTTCTTAAGCTCAAAAATGGTTCTCCTAAGCATCGCCCTCAACACAAAATGTGCAAATTCAACTTCCTGCGGATGTAACCTTATCTGTTGATAAAACGTAGTTCACGGCCGAAACACGGACATTAGTGTGTTTTTTGTTCTGCATATGCGCCTCCAGTTTTATATAATTTACTTTAGCTAACTATAGCTAACACTGTATAACCAGGAATTCCTTTTTTTGTGTGTGTGACACCGCAGCTAACATTGTATAGAACGAAGCCTCCTGTATTCTAGCATTGTGTTTTGTTCATATTATACACTGCGTTTTGTTTACTTCCTATGCACTGCATTTTCTTTTGCACTACTCCCTTCTATAATGCCTCTGGCCCTGAAGGCAGGCTAAATTAATTAATTAATTAATTAATTAATTAATTAATTAATTAATTACATTGTACGTGTTCGCTCCGTGCCCGTGATGTTCTGGCCGAGCGGCGGCAAGTAGCATGAATGCACGAGCTTTACAATCAGAGTCAGCACGGTCGAAATAGCATTTCGACAAGCTTTAACGATACTTTAAAAAGTCAGTCGGCGAAAATCAATGTTCAGAGCGCCCAACTGCAAAACACAAGCGATTAAGTATGGCATTCGTGCATTCTTTTTGCCAACATTATACGTCTCTCAGTCGTCAATTTTTTTTTCGCCAACACACTACTTGTTCACAATAGGCCCACGGTGATTGCCGTTTCATGTACCTTTGCGGGTAGTTTCTTCTCCGTACGTGGTGGACGTGATCTCGTACACCATCTCATCGTTCCCCGTCAGATCGTATGCCATGGGACCTTGCGCCGCTGGATCGTAGTAAGCCATGCTCACTGACTGAACCTGAAAATCAAAACGCCTATTATATTCACTCAATACGTAGTCAATCGTGCCATTAATGAACGCACAGCAGGTTAATAATTTGCACACACTTAAAGAAGTTTATCGAAAAGCGGATTTTTTTTTTTTTTTTCAAAATGTAATTTGACTCACACAGATCGGCGAAATATAGGGAACTCACTCAGACTCACTCACCAATATATTTTTGTGCTGAGGGCTCGCTCTCTACTCAGACTCACCAATTTTACTCAGCCGGACTCGCTCGGACTCAGGATCACCAAAATTCTACTGGGCTAAGCTCAGGCCGTGGCTCAGGCTAATGTCCCTAGGACCGACTCGAGCTCCGTGTTGAGTCTGAGTGGGTCTGAGTGGGTCTACTGACGAGGGAGCTTTCTGGCCTATGAATTTAGGAGCGAATCTCTTATAGATATTAGCTGAAACTTTTTGTTCCTTAATAAATATTAACACCCGTCAGTATTGTTTAACGACTACAGTGACTTGACTCCAGCCACGCAACCCACAGGTTGGTAGCAGCTTAAACTTGAAAAATAAGTCAAATGATCCCAAAAGCAACAAAAAGCCAACCCGTCTACGCCGCATCTCAACGAAATATATAAAGTCAAGAAAATGGCCACACGACGAGAGTGAAGGTTGCCAGAGGAAGAAACTCCATTCGGCTCAACCGGCATACACAGGTTTTTTACCAATGACGGAGCGTTGGGTGCACGTGAAGGAAGCACAGTTATTCAAAATTGTTCCCAATAGCGACAGCGATCATTGTTTGCCGACTGACAACAACGTAGTCAGTTGGTTGTGGTAGTAGGCAGCTTTACGAAGTTTTCAACTCGCTTCTATAGCCTATGCTAAAGAAACGGCCCTATTCTGCCGGGTACGACTCATCCCTAATGTTCCATTTCTTCGACGAGGCTTTCGGTCGCCTTTATCAATGTGTAAAGACTTATTGCATTAATCAATCAATTCCACACCCGCCGTGGTGTCTCTAGCATTGCTGCTGATCACGAAGGCGTGGGCGCGACACCCGGCAACGGCAATTACATTTCGATGGAATTCGATTTTACAAGAACATCCATGTGCCGTGCTCTGGATGCACGTTAGAGAATTACAGGTGGTTAACATTATTTTGGGGTCCTCATTGAGAGCGCTGCTATACCTTACCGCATCCCACCTTGAACTGAACAAAGAAATTCCTAATTGCAAAGAGCCGTCTGTCCCGCCTCCTTCCAGTTATGGCGTCTCTCATGAGCAGATTGAAAAAGAAAATACCGGTGACAAGCAAAGACATGACTTCAGCAATGGGGGTAGCGTAGATGTGCATGCGCACTCACCTATGCAAATTGAGAGAAGGCGAACAGTCGGAACAGCCACACCTTGCACTTGCTCTGAGACGCTTCTCGACCGATGTCAGCCTCGTTCGAACGAGAGCACGTTCTGGTAGGCTCGAGGAGCGTGCTGCATTTAATGATGATGATGGCACTGGAAATGTAGCATAGATAGACGGTGGCGGACAGGCCAGCAATCGGTTGTTAGCACGCTGTAGATAGAATACATGTGTGTTACGAAAAAAAAAAACAGCTGAAGAAAAACAATGTGTCCACTTGTAGTTTGCCCTGAAACAGAAAAAAAGAAAGGTACTGAAAGCGGGGAGGGTGGATAGGGGGCCAGTCCGGGAAAGCGGATGTCCCAGTTTTTGTATCTGTATTTACATAGCAGAAGTACATTTTTAAAAAGGCGATATGAGAAAGAACTCATGAAGTAATATAGAATAGAGTAATATTGAATTAACGTAATTGTGATTAATACAGAGCTTCACGATGGGAGACCAGCCAAACACATGCACAGCGCTGCGTGTGTGCCTTTATTCGTCTGGTCTACCCTCGCGTTGCGCTTTTTTAATCTCAGTTCTGACATGCCAACGTGCCCAACCTTTTACTTTAGCATCATTAATGTAGCATCATTCGTATGTTTTGTGTCTCAACGATTAGACGGATTCGTTACAAGAGATGGGCCAAGAACGGTATAGTAAACATCAATGAGATAGGCAGAAACACTTTACAATACTGTCACCACCATGGCAATCTACATTTCTGGGATAGCTCACGTTACTATGTGTGATGGGCACAGCGAAGAACAATTTACAATAAAGACGACAAGATAAATATGCATCATGGAATTTCTTAATGCGAAATATTATTTGCTTCATCCTCGCAACCTTGCGGTATAGGTTCCTGTCTTGCCTCTTTTTTTAATAAAAATAAAATGATGTGTGACCGTTGCCGAAATCGAACCTTAGGCGTCGAGTGCAGAGAATTCAAACGTTCAGGGCATTGGTGGGGAAAAAGCAGGGAAGAGGTTTATAAGACCTGATGTCTCACATGCGTAGGTAAATTCAAAAGACAAATATATAGACGTTTTAAGAAAAAGGGAACAAAGATTGAGGAGTCATAGACCAAATGCTAGCTTGATAATCAGGTGTAAATTCCCGGATTAGCTCAAGCAGGCAATATGACTATTCGTCACAGCCCCTTTGAAAGTGGATGCTAATAAATAATTATCATCGTCATCACTTATCGTTTTGCTGAGCAGTTGCGCGTGCGACCTACTTGGATGCATTGTTCCGGGTGGTGCGAATCGCAAACGTTGAACTAAAACGGTCTCGCAAGCTGTCTCAAAGCAAACGTTGTGAGCGAAAAAAAAGAAATTGGCTGCGCATAAATCATTTGTAGATGATTGGCGACGTTAATGCGATTAGCGATCTTTCCTATGACGGGTGTGTAATTGGTTAGATGTTTTTATGTTATCATGCTTATTATTATTATTGTGATGATCATGATGAGTGATGTAACAAGACATAGTTATGATGCGTACAAAAGCAGAGTGTTTATGAAAGAGGCTTTACGTGCTATCTTTAACTGTATTGAACACATACATGCCTAGTCGCACATACCCAGTGACCCAAATTGTCTACTAGGCCAGAAGGCAGCCAGAAGCAAGTTGTCTGTTCGGGTGCACCCCCAGCGCCCCATGTTGTCTGCTCAGGAAGACGGCAACGTGCCTACTGGCCAAAGCTAGCAGACGTCTCGGACTAACGTGTATCTGAAAGGAGGTTATGAACGCACAAACAACAATACCGCAAAGTGAATGTCCAACAAGTGCTAATTGCATTTACTTTCTTTCCATATTCAGCAGTCCAGTTTCGTTGTCAGCGCGCAGTACGAAGCACCTTCCAGAGACCACGCGTGAGACACCGCTTCAGCAAATTCTAGGTGAGTGACCACGTGTCCTGTTTTGCGTTGTTCGCTAATAAATCCGGTGACGCATTAGCACGACTAATGTTATTCATAACCTTCTGACTCCAAAAGCGTGGTCGAAAGTGTCTTTATTGCGGACCGCGGTCCAGGTCACAGCAGACGCAAAGAGTGGTCGAAAAGTTACTTTATTGCGGACCGTGGTTCAGGTCACAGCAGACTTCGCTAGACTGTGACAATGGGGTCAGCATTAATTGTGTTCATTTTATTTGGTGTGTATTAGTCAACTGTCAGTTACTACTACCACCAATCACAACTTTCACGATGCCATTCCACGCCCAGGACATCGTACGATACGTGCCGGTCCGACATGCTGCATACAACAATTTGGGACGCATGGTACAAGCGAGCGAGTAGCGCGTAGACTCCGGCCAGATCCGGCGGCCCTGCGTGGACACTCAGAATACATTTTTAAGATGAAAGTAAATATCTTTCCACGGCGCTTTTTCCGTTATGCACGAACAATGTAAGTTAGGAACAACGTCAATATAAGCGTGTCTACCCGCGCAGACATTTCGGCGTCGCTCGCAGCCGCAAATCCAGAGCTCGCTTTCCGTCATAATTAGGTCGCCATTTTCACACGTCAAATCCGAGAATTTGGCTGCGCATGCGTCGCCACATTCCATTCCTGGCGCCGCACGTTGGTGCGGTGGCCCCATGCAGGTGATGTAATAATGATGTTTGAGCGCGCATTCAAGAACACCCACTTAGCCAAACTTACTTGAACGCTTCACAATGGCAGCTGTTACCGCATTGTTGGTTCAGGGAGAAACACTTATGAAAGGAATGACTCCAGTTACTGCTTATGAATACAGGCTGTCTGGGCATCATCTCAAGACATGTATCAAGCTCACGTATTGAGTTACAGTTGATGCGTGGTCACTTTGCATTTGTTAACGTGCACTAGATTGGTCATTTCTGCACTTCGACTTTATCGAAATGCAGCGACTGGTAATTACTCCCGCGACATCAGAGAGCTTTAGATTAGGGGATGGATGGATGTTATGAGCGTCCCCTTTGGAACGGGGCGGTAGGTTGCGTCACCAAGCTCTTGCTACTATACTGCCTATTTCTCCTACCAAGGTTAAACAACAAAAAAAGAAAAAAAAAACACTATGAACTCGCGCAACCAAATTTTATGATCTACTATTGCGCACTGTGCTTTTGCACATCTACGTTTTTGTCATTTCCCTACTTTTATTCCACCAATCCTCCAGTCGCCTCTTACTAATCCCTACTGCGGACACGTTTACTTTTCGGCTGCTCTCGCTGAACCCAAGGGCTTCAAGGAGGCCAGTGGGGCCTAAATCGGCCGCTGGGCAGACGTCTTCACATTCTAATAAAACATGCTCCATAGTTTCCCTAGCTTTACCGCAGCAAGCACATGCTTCTTCTTCCTTCTTATATCTCGTTTTATAGGTGCGTGTTCTAAGGCATCCCGATCTCGCTTCGAAAAGTAATGAGCTTCCCTTTGAGTTATCATAAATTGTTTCTTTCCTGATTTCGTTTTTTTCCTCTTTATTAGTTACTCATGGCAGGATCCTTTTCCATCGCCACCATCCATGAGATTATTTCGGCCTCTCTGACTTTCCGCTTGACGTTCTTTGTTGCTGTGTTGCCCACCCTACAGGCCGCATGCTTGCTGGTAAGCTTCCTAGTCCTTTTCCTCCACTGTGAATCAATGTTTTTCCTGTACAGATACCTGAACACTCACCCAGCCCATTTACTTTCTTCCATATTCCTCAGTCGTTCTTCATACTCAATTTTACTGCCAGCTTCCCTCGCTTCAACACTAGTCCAGCCCATATCACCCTGCACAGCTTCATTTGTAGTCTTCGCGTGGACGCCCAATGCGAGGCGACCCACTGACCTTTGGTTCACATCGAGTTCTGATTGTACCCCTGATTTGAAGCAAACAACCGCATTTCCAAAAGTAAGTCCTTGAACCATTACACCTTTCCACATACCTCGGAGCACCTCGTACCTATTGTATCCCCATACCGATCTGTGCTTCATTATGGCTGCATTTCTCTTCCCCTTCACTGTTATTGTTTTTTCCCTGTGTTTCCATATATCTATTGCCTTCGTTTATCCACATACCAAGGTATTTATATTCTGTTACCCGAGGTATTTCCTGGCCCTGTATCGCCACTGTCTGTTCACTGTTTTCATTGAATACCATAACACCTGATTTTCTAACACTATATTTCAGACCTAAACTGTTGCCTTCCTGTCCACAGATATTAGCCAGACGTTGTAAATCACTTTGCTTGTTAGCTAGCAACACAATATCGTCCACATAAAATAAACCTAGAAGCTGCTGCTCTACTACTGTACCCGCCTGTTTGTAAGAGAGATTAAAACCGATATTATTGCCTTCTAGCGCCCTCTCCATCCTCACCATGTACATCATAAACAGCAGTGGGGATAAAGGGCACCCCTGCCTCAGCCCCTTATTAATATGAACTTTTTCCTCGCTCCTCATCCCTTCCGATTCAACGCAAACGGTATTTTCTAGGTAAATCTCTCTCAAAATCTGTAGACAATCGCCACCTAAGCCTTCCCCTTCCAGAATATCCCACAAAATGTTGTGGTCGACGTTGTCATAGGCTCCTGTAATGTCTAAAAAGGCCACATATAACGGTCTGTTTTCTACTTTTGAAATTTCAATACACTGAGTAAGAACAAACAAGTTATCATCCAAACGCCTACCTATTCTGAAGCCATTCTGAAGCTGTCCCAAAATGCCACTATTCTCTGCCCATGCTTGAAGCTTTAATTTGATTGCTTGCATTGCTAGCCTGTATATTACCGATGTAATGATCAACGGTCCATATGAGTGAATTCTATCTTTCTCCCCCTTAACTTTATAAAAATTGCACGGAGAAGAATAAAGAGTTAGTGGAATGCATAAGCGCTGATATTAGGGGTTTCGGAATGGCGCTGAAATTATCCTATTAGGTGACATAAATTTTTAGATGGATACACCGACAATAACGGGAAGTCAATGCTACACCTTTGCGAGCAACATAACCTCGTGATCGTGAATACAGGGCCTAAGTGTGAAGGACAGATCACATGGGAAGTGGGAAACCGGCAATCGACCATTGATTACTGTCTGATGACAGAAGAAATTCATGATAAGTTGAGAGAAATGGTCATCGATGAGGAAGGGTTTAGCAGCATAGGGAGTGACCATAAACGCATCATTTTGAAAATGGGATGTGTAGTTGGGAAAGAGAGCAAGGAAAGCACAATGGCCAGTCCAAATTTGAACGCTGAACAAATAGCAAGTATAGTCACTAGAGTTGAGGAAGAACTTGGCAAGTGGCCAAGTAAGGAGTGGGAATATGGTGAGCTTCTAAGTGTAATAACGACAGAAATATGGAAAGAGAAACAACATGGACGCAAGGTGTTGGGGCCCCAGGCTAGCGCTTAGGGCTACGGTACCGCGCAATGCGGAGTACATGAAGTGTCCTGGCACCAGTGCCTTGCGTCCCCCTAGTCTAAAACTATATATCATCGTTTCGTCGGGCATGCGGCGTGACTAGAAATCTATATCGACTTTTCAGTGACTAGAGAGTTTTAGGTTAGGGGACGCAAGCGTTGAAGGACGCAGAGCGCCGGGCATACGAAATAGCGCAAATGACCCACAAAGAATTTGCATCCCTCAGCGCTTGGGTGCGGCTTGCATCCCCTAACCTAAAACTCTCCATTCTCTCCGCTTCACTGCGCTGCACCGCGATTTATAATGACGAAACTGTGGCGTGCTCATGCAGGGACGAAAAAAAGACTAGAAGAGAGCATCACGTGACAATCTTGCAGCCCAGTCATACAAAATATGAAGATAGTACTATAATGGAAAACAGGCCTTCACTTTCCGTTGTACAAGCGATAACTTACGCTGAGCGCGCAGACAGTGCGCGACAGAAAAAGAGCATGCGGGGACAGCTCAACTTCTCTGAAGCTGAAATTCGGGCTAGTCGGTTAATCATGATTGTCAAACAACAGCGCGTAAAAATGAAAGGAGGGACGAACATGCGCGCACAGCGCTGTGTATGTCTTTTCTACGTTCTTCCCCTCTTTCTCTCTCTCTTTATTTTACGCGTTGCAATTTGACGATCATGGGGACGGTTGATCGTGACGAAGGCTGAGAGTGACCGTAGACGAAACCATGTCCTAAAATATCGTGCAACCCTGGAGGGACCACTTTCCAGTAGTCAAGGTGCAGATAGGCCCAAAAGGTAGGGAGAGCGATGTCAGAGGTGGTTGGCTTGCCGATGCTAGCGGCCAGATCCTAATCAATATAGTTTGTTCCACGTTTGCATTGTTTTCGGGGCCCGCGTACCATTTCACGTGCTAACCCCGAACTTTGAGCGCAGGGAACCAAGAGGGAGATAGAAAAGACAATAACGCGCGTCGTGCCTCGACAGCAGGCTGGTTTGTTCTGCACCAGCCACCCGGACTGTGACCCCGGCACATGAGCCAACGAAATGGTGCGTGGCCATCTGTGTGACTCCTGGAACTCATGGAGGGCGGCGCAGCTGTTCATGACAACAAGGCTCAGGGCACGATTGGGCAATCCCTGAGATAATTCAGCACAATGCGTTGGCGGGCTAGTTGGTGCGAATCTATGAATACTTTGTTTAGCGCAAAAAGACAGACACAAGACGACAGGACAAGGCGCCTTGTCCTGTCGTCTTTCTTGTGTCTGTCTTTTTGCGCTAAACAAAGTATTTATGGAATCCCTGAGACAGTTGCAAAGTTTTGTCATCGGCGAATTCACGAGACTTGCTGGTATCGGTTGGTGCAACGTAGAACACCTCGAAGGCCTTTGGACCAGATGTCATCTCCACGAAATTTCAGAGCATTACTGTTGGCGTGTTCTCGAACTGCTCAGAGTCGAGGAAGATGGGGCTGCTCATTGGTCCGAGGACGAAGACGATTCTCTCTGGTTTGAGGACGGTGAGGCTGATCTCTGGACCGGTAATGATGAGGGTGATCACTATTTCAAATACGATCAGTATGCTTCAGTACATGTGTGCGAGTAAAAACGCTGTTGTGTGTGTTTTTTTCTGAAATCTTAGAAATTGAAATTTAGATTAAACATCTTGAAATTTCTGAAGATGAGGACTTTCTTCTCTCTGTCCTAGCACTTTTCCTTTAGCGTAGGAATATTGTGCAAGTTGCGAATAAATTATAATTTCAATACAACCTTTTAAGCATGTGGCCCCAATGCGAAGAATTCCGCTGTCAATTTTTTCACATTTTATTCACTTCAAGAATCGCGAAGGGGTATTACAAAGGCCTTGGTCGCACTGAAAATACGCAATTTGTGCAATTCAACGCGAGAGGTGAATGTTACAGCGTACGTATTTACAAACACCCGTTCAACTTTTCGGCTAGTTACTCTCCGATAATTTATTTGATGTGGAGAGGAAAAGGTAAGGGCTGAACACCTGATACTTTTTTGTAACCGGCCTCGCCCTACAGCTCGCCCTAAAGCAACGGGGCTGATTTTTTCAAAGCATTGGGGTTTGGGGACACCGGAGGTACTATAGACTTTAAGCGGGTAGAAATAAGCAAACGGAGGTTATCTGATTGGTGGCTAAAATCAAGGCAAGAGTAAAATTGCACCCTCCACTAAGAACAAAACATATTACTAGTCACGGCTAGGGGGCGTCTGCCGCCACCCAATTTAAAAGTTTCAACGTTATCTATCCATCATGTAAACCGCGTCTGGACGCGGAAAGAATCTCTAGACCCGGACAAGAAGGGCCAAAACTGAGTCCTTTCTTCTTCAACATGATTTCCGAGTCATTTGAAAATAAGTAGGGATATCTATAGCGTTTCGACAGCTTTGGCGGTGCTGCTGCTTCAGTGAGGAATAGTCCAAACGACCCTTCAATCTTCACGCTGGCTACGGACAAGCAAACATTATTCTTCTCGACTACCTGCCGGATCCACGCATACTCCCCGGTTAAATCCTCAGGTTTCACAAACGCAGGGTGGACAATGTCCATTGTCGCAGCTGAGTACCTAAGTACTTTACACGGCATTCCATTCGCAACTAGGTCGCGAAGGAAGGGTTCGAAGAGGGCCAGGGCATTTTCTCGTTGTAAGCTTGCAAGCGCTGGCGTGGCTCAGTGGTAGAGTAGCTGACTCGCGCGCAGCGAGCCCGGGTCCGATCCCGGCGGGAACTGGTTCTTTCTTTTTTTTTTCGCATTCCCAGCGATAGCTGCGACGGACACGGACGGGCCTCGGCGGACACCATCGTTAACCGAAACGGCTATTGCAATGAGCCCATGACAGCTTACGCTGTAAAAGCTAGCGGCCTGCAAAACCGGCCTTGTAATAATTCCTGGCGGCGTGACAACTCAAATCGAGCCTCTGGATACTTGCCCAAGTAATCCTGCTAAAGACCGCGTCCGTGCATCATACAGTGGCTGGCACTTTCACAACAGCGGGTTGTCTGAAGAAAGCGACGCTCGAAGACATCTATAGGTAGGTCTATATGCCATCGCGCAGGCGATGGTTCCGTGAGCCTTCAAGAAATGTGGCATTTCTGATTCATTAAATGGAGAGGTCGCTGGATCGAATCCCGGCCGCTGCGGCCGCATTTCGATGGAGGCGAAATGCGAAAACACCCGCGTACTTATATTCAGGTACACGTTAAAGAGCCCCAGGTGGTCGAAATTTCCGGAGTCCTCCCCTACGGCGTGCCTCATAATCAGAAAGTAGTTTTGGCACGTAAAAACCCATAATTTAATTTTCTTTAACTCCTTATATGGAGCTGAAGATGACTTTCTGTGGTCGGTAGACAGCGATAAGGAGGTTTCGTCGGACTCCAATAGCAGCTAGCCGGTCAGCGGTGTGCATGTCTTGTAGGATAGGAATAACTTCAATAAAGTGCCGGCAACCGACGGTTTAATGCGTCGCGATGCTGGCCAAGCGTCCCCCGACCCGGGGTTATACCCTACTCTGCACTACACCAGTTGGGCCCGTTTGCAGTGGGTCATGAGGCTTGTGCTTTTCGAGCGCATCCCGGGCCTGCAGGACGACCAATATTTGCGTGTCCTTGTCTGCAGACTGCAGTGCACCTTGATGTTCGGGCACATAAGTCCTGGAGGTAGCTGCCGTCGGGAACCTGGCACAGTCCCACATGATGTGCCATTGGTCCGCCGGACCCGCTGCACAAACACCGCACAGCCCACTCGGATAGAGCTCTGGGTGAAGCACGTGCAGCATTGCGGGAACGAGGAGTGACGCGGTCTGTATTTGCCTTAGGATTACGGCCTCCTCCCGACTGAGTTCCGGGTGGGGAGGCGGCATTTTCCGTCGAGCTAAGCGGTAACACTTGGTTACTTCGGCATAACTGGTCAATCTGTCCTTGGTTTCGAACCACCACACGGAACGGTCACTCTCGGGGGCGCGGGAGGTAACCGCTCGCGCCGCCGAAATGGCCGTCTCGTTGCGGTTCGGTGAGGATTCACACTTGCCGGCGTGCGCCGAGAACCACTTGACACGGATGGTGCTGCCGCGGTCTTGAAGTTGGAGCTTGCCGGTGATGGCGGCCGCCGGCGCGCATATTCGCCCCTTGGCAAAGTTGCGCACGGCGTTCCTCGAGTCGCTGAGCACGGTGCGACACTCGGCCTCGGTGATCGCGAGCGCGATGGCAACCTCCTCAGCGTCTGTGGCGTTCGTGCACCGCACGCTCGCTGCCGTTGTCTTGGTGCCGGTAGCCGCCGCAACGACCACTGCGCACGTGTTCCTGATTTTGCAGTTTTGTTTGGTCTTAAAGTATCTCTTCTATAACAATGTTGCAAGAAACAATGGCCAGGACTACGTACCTGAAGCGGTCATTGATGAAGAATGCGCATGCGAGCTTCCCTACAGCACGCGAAAACACACACAAAATGCTTGTATTCCGCTGCGTCCACGTACCGGGCGTGCGGGTCTTGTGCACGGTTGAATCAGCACGAAGATTTTTTTTATGTGTATTTCGGTGGTAATATTACTGCGCGTTACAGTCGGGCTCGCGGTATAATCTTGCAGATACGGTATGTAGGTACATATAGAGGTTTTAAGGAAAAGAAAAAAAGAAGGAAGATGAAAGAGACCGACAAGAAGCTAGACTGATATAAATCTACAGATTACTTGATTAGCTCAGGGACGTTGATTACTTGATTAGTATAGGGACGTCGACGTGTAGGGATACTACCCCTGACCTCTGCTTTGTAAAGAACGCGGCCAAGCCTAGTTGCTGCAATCTTGCCGAAGACCTAGGTAGTGATCAATATATTAACCAAGTCATTTTTGAGGTTGAGGGTAGGCGCCCTAGGGCGTTAACATTTATAGACTGGGATAAGTTTCGGATGATCCGGGAGGAGAGAGAAGAAAGGGGGAAGGAATTCGAAGGCCTGTACCTGCCGTCCCTGGAGGATTGGGTCACCCAGGTGAGGGAGGATGTAAAGGAGGCTACGAAGGAGATCACTACGGATTTGGAGGTGGATAGTGTTGATAGCAGGCTGGCCCATCTGATTGAAGCCAAGCGGTCTATGCTGGCTTGGTGGAAGTGGTAGCGGCTTAATCGCAGCCTGCGTAATAAGATTTCCGAGCTGAATAAGCTGATTGAGGAGCACTGTAAGCTTTTGTCTAGGCAACAGTGGGATGAGGTATGCAACTCGGTGGACGAGCAGGTGCGCAACGGGAGGTCGTGGGGCTTGCTTAAGCATTTGCTGAATTACTCCAATACGAGAGTTAGTCAGGGGCACGTCCTTGCTAGAGCTGTACACGAAGCAGTGAGGTCTGCCTCGGAGGAAGAGCTGGTTGAAAAGCTGGCCAACAAATACCTTCCTGTAGCGGACCCGGATGCTCTTCTGACGGAGCAGGCCTACACGGGAGAGGACAACTTTTCCCTAGATGAGGACTTTTCTGTGGAAGAGGTACGCACGGTTCTGCATAACCTTAACGGCAAGTCGGCTCCCGGGCCGGACGGGATTTCGAACAAGCTTTTGAAGAATCTGGACGATAGGTCAATCAAGTACCTTACCGGGCAGGTTAGCGCTATGTGGAGAGACGGGGTGGTTCCGGAGCAGTGAAAGACAGCTCTCACGATGCTGATTCCCAAGGCTGGTAAAGTCCCGAGCATTCATAACTTAAGGCCTATTTCGCTCACTTCGTGTGTGGGCAAGGTAGCCGAGCATGCGGTGCTTAATCGGCTTACAAGGTACCTTGAGCAGAACTAGGTCTACCCCCACACTACGATGGTATGATTGGGAGCCCCTCCGAATCTCAATGAGTCCGCTCTTGAGACAGCGCGAGATCTCACCCTCCGCTCTGCCCCGCGCCACGGCGTGGCGGTACTCCCCGAGAACAGACTCCCCTTCCACATACAATGAAATCACGAAGTATTACCTTCTTAATCGCAGGGTTTACGGTTTGCCGCATCCTAAACTAAACAGGGCTCAGGCACTTACATTACGGTTACTACAGACTGGTACTTATCTTTGCCCACGGAGACTGAACATGTTTTATCCGGAGACGTATACAGAGCCTTATTGCCAAAATTGTGGTGCTTTAGGCACGCTCGAATACATGCTCTGGTCTTGCGAAAGAATTGAAGACTCGGCAATCAAGGATGCGTCCAGGTGGGAGGCTGCACTTCGCAGCCCGGTCTTAGATGAACAATTCTGGGCTATCCAGCAGGCTCACGATGTGGCCGTGAGGCTTGGCCTTCCAGTCCCGACGTGAGAGCGGGCCGCTTAGTGGTTAATTATCACTACTTGCAGGACCAAATAAAGTTTTCCATCCATCCTTCCATCCTATAAAAAGTACTAGAGGGATCTCTGGCCATAGTGGCTCCTGGAGCAGCAAGTGTGGCAGTAATCTGCCGGCCTGGAATTGACGTTTTGTTACCGCTATGTCAATTGATGTAGATTGCCAGATTTCATGAACTTCTCCATATCTACGAAGTCGTATGCGTCCCTGTATTGTTAATGGTTTTAAACATGCAATAATTTTCCTCCGACCATACACGAATGAAGTAGCCTGCCGCTAGGTCTTGTTTTGACGCCTTCCTCCTCTTTTTCTGCCGTTTTGCAGAACATCTTCCCGTAATAGATTAGCTTTGAAATGTGTCTGTTGTGTAAGATACTGTTTACCATATTCTAGATGATCTGTCTTTCGATGTTACAAATAGTGGGTAAGCAGAATAGTGAAGTGTTTTGTCTTTGACTGCCTTGCTATATATATTGTGGGATTCTCACCCGTGCTCTTGGGACAAAGGAACGACAACACAGTAGTGCAAACAATCATAACGGCATTTATTGCACCTTTCATAGATCAATGCCTGCTAGCCGAGTTGCTATCCACAAAACATGCCGATGGGCGCGCGACAAACCGCGGAAATCCGACTCATCGCGACCGGATAGTGAGCGGATATGTTCGCCCCATGCTTGATCCCAATGCCTGGTCGTTCGCGCGTACGGTCACGCGAACGGTGGCGCGTTCGCACGAGTCCTCACGAGACGGTCTCGCAGAAGCATGGATCGGCGCACGCGCGGCACGTCCACGCTGCTTCCCCAACTCGAGCCAAAGAGGAAGAGCCTTCTCCTTTACGCGCCCAAGTAACCCCGCCGTGAGGCGGCGTTAGCAGCGCAACACTCGCGCCATCTCTCGTACTGCGCTTCAACCACACCGACCGCCGCGGGCCCCAGGCAACGCGGCGAAGCCTGATTACAGGAGATGGGAGCTATGCGGGGAAAACATATCAGGGGACGCGTGAGAGTCGCGCATCCCCACATTATATATATTTATTTATTTATTTATTTATTTATTTAGCAAATACTGCCGGCCTGTATTACAAGCCTTAGGCAGGAGTGGGGTACATAAGTAACAGGAACAAAGAAATCGTACATTGCAACAAAACAACGAGACTCGGCTGGAGTGCAAAACACAGTAGAATCAAAAAAACAAAACACTCGATTCAAAACGAATTGCATGTGTGCCCTATTGTTCACTCAGGGCTTGTAAAAACAAGATAACCGTTTCGGAACTGACCACGTTTCCAGGCAGATCGTTCCATTGAACAATGGTGCGGGGAAAAAAATGAGTATTTAAAAACATTTGTTTTGCACAAAATTGCGCCGACTTTTTTGGAATGATAGGAACGCGTAGGGCGGTGGGAAATGGGCTCAACTAGAATGCCTTCCTCTAGTTTTATTGTATTATGACAATATAAGTAAAATAATTTTAGTCGTTCGCGGTGACGTCGGATGTCCAACTGTTCGAGTCCTGCGGTGTGCAGCAGGGCTGTTGGGCTTATACTCCAGCTGTAACAATTAAATATGAACCTGACTGCCTTGCGTTGGACATTTTCTAGTTTCAATTTGTTACTTTCGGTCCAGGGATCCCATACTGCCGCAGCATATTCTAATAGCGGTCGTACATAGGTTTTATAGGCTAAAAGTTTTATTTCCTGAGTAGATTGAGCTAGTGTTCTCCTCAAGTAATGCAGTTGTCTTAGGGCTTTTTTTCGATATACGAGATATGTGCATTCCATCGAAGATCGGAGGTTATGTGAATTCCTAAGTATTTAAAGGTATTTACGACTGAGAGAGGTTTGTTGGCTATGCGATATGTAAAACTTAAGGGATATATATATATATGATAAGGATATATATATATATATATATATATATATATATATATATATATATATATATATATATATATATATATATATATATATATATATATATATGTACGACACAATGTTGTGTCCATAAAGTCGCTTTATAGGTACTTCTATATATAAATTAAATAACTATATCCCTTTGCTGTATCATACGCGATCAGTCGCAGCTGCGGCATATTGTATTTTTGCTCTGAAACATGCACTGCTGTTTGAGCAATAGACCATTACAAGATACATGAAATATGGGTAGCCTTATATTTTCTGTGAGGCCTGTTCAGTACCCTCAGTAACGTATAATTAACGTAAATTTACCAGACAAAAATGTATTGATTTAGAATTGTCTGCGCACGCTGCTGTCTCAAAGCTATCTCAAAACAGTCTGAAAACCAAGCCACAACTTATATGGAGCAAGTTTATCTGGTAGAATTCATTATAAAATCATGGAGAAGAAAGCCAGCGAGGTCCATTTCACAATAAATCACACCGTTACCTGAGGGCTAGGATTCTTTTTTTATGAATAATGTTCTTCCTCTTCCATGGAGGCAAAGCAAAATTGACCGTTGCTTGGTTAGCAAAGCGAGCAACTATGACTGATCCTGCTACCTATTGCTGCTATACACTATCCGGTAACCCGTGGTGTTTTGTGAAAAGTATAACTTGATTTAGCTCTTTCGTGAACATATTCGCCAGGGGAATACCGGTTACCGGAGGTATGTACAGCAAGCAACAACACTGGTAGCAATATCTTGCAGTTTGCAGTGCTGCAGTTTGACGAGAGAGCATCTAGAGCTTACACTGCCATGACATGTCATATTCTACATGACTGCTTGTGTCAAAATTTCGTAGCGACATGATCGTTAACGTCCAAACTTTTTGTGGGATCCCTTCGACGAGGGCAAGCACTAACGCAACGAAATGTTTCAAACGCATTGTAGCTGGACACCCCCTAATGCTGCTAATGCTGCTACCAGTGCTGTCGTGCGATGTGTGTAAACATTGCACAAGGCGTTAGAGCGGGCTGCCATAGAATAAAGAACAACATTGTGCTGCGCTTTGTGACGTCGTTCGACGTCATCGTCACACCGCTGGCTCCTGACGACGCCTAAAAAACTGGTGTGTGCTGTCCACGGCTCTGGTAAGCCGGTATTCCGCAAACGATTAAAAGCTTATGGACAAGTTTAATTACGGCGCTTCTCTCGTGGCAACAATTTGTTTATCGCCATCGCGAAATCAACGTATTCTGGAGTTGCCAAGCAACTATGGCGTCTAAATAGTCATCGCGTGAGGACGCCGCTCCAGAGCGGCTCCGGTGAGCGCTGCATTGTCGTCACTGCTTCGCGCTGCTGGTTCAGGGGCGAAGCCTGCAGCAGCGCACAAGCTTCGCGATCAGTTCACCGCTGTCGTCATCGATCACCATGTCGAAGCCATTGTCACTGTCTTTCCCCAAGTCATCTCTGACGTCATTTGCCTGATCGAGTGGTTCGCCGACAAGTTCACCCAACAGGCAGGAGCTGGCCTTGGATCACTCGAAAGCGTTGCACCTCCTGTAACCGACGCCGTTATTATTATTATTATTATTATTATTATTATTATTATTATTATTATTATTATTGCGATAGCAATTATATATGGACACTGCAGCCGCATTTCCGCCGTCGCCATGATATGTACTGTTCTTAGAATAAACTTTTTTTTTTTATGACGACCTCGAGCACTTCGTATATGCCACTTGGTCTGTGCTGGTCTTCAATTGACCACTTTAACGCCAACTTGGGTAGCTAGGTATCTGCTACTGAGAGCGTATCGCTCCACAATGTCGAAAAAGATCCCTCACATTTATCCGACGCTGAACGCAATCGAACCAACGTCACAAGGGTTCCTCAAGGACAGCAACTAGAAGCAAGCTTCGCAGCAACTAGGAGATGCATTAGCAGGCTTCGCCACAAATGCACTGGGCACGAGCCACTTTTCAATTATCGCCAACTCTTTAGCGAGCTGCACTACGAATGTACTGGGAATGTGCCGTTCTTCAATGAATATCTCGCCAACTTGGGTCACAGGGTATGTGCCACTGAGTGTGCGACAAGCGACGAGACAATTCTCAACGATCGCAGGCACTGGCGCACCACACTTCTCGGCAGGGCCACTAGACGACGCGGCGTGTCCAGAAAACAGTGCGACAGAGGAGCCCAGTTGTCACATGATGCATTTCTGAGAAGCATTGGCGCGCCATTGCATTCCGGAGGTCATGCGCAAGCTTCGCGGTGGCGACGCTTGGTGGTGCCGTGTTCTTAGGAAAGCGTGAAACAGGAATCCCGCTGTAGTACACGCCTGACATAACTCGTTTTGGCGGTGGCAATATGTAGTGTCGCAGTATTTACTTAATGCTGTCGCATTACTGTCGACAGTCATCGTGAGATGGGTTCTGCTGCTCATCACTGTGTCTCATTTTTTGCACTTTTTCCTATATGAAAGCTATTTGTTTACTCACACCTCATCGGCCAGTCGAACAGCCCTGATTGTGAACACTACCAAACGCCTGAAACGCTGGAACACATACTGTGCATTTGCCCAGCATATATGCTGGAGCGAAGGACGTTGGAAAGTTCCCTAGCCAGCTTTGGAAGGCAACCACTGTTGCAGGCAGCTATCCTCGGCCCACGGCATGACGCTGCAACTTCAATACGGGCAACTAAAGCGCTGTTGAAGTCTCTGCAGGACACCAAGCTAGAGGAGCAACTCCAGCAGGGCAACTGTCTCATATACATACGCACTCACCACTTGTCAGCATCATCACCCATCCCAGTACTTTCACTCCCTTTCCCTCCTCCACAGTGCAGAGTAGCAGACTAGAGCGCACCAGCTCAGGTCGACCTCTCTGTCTTTCCTGTGACTAAATTCTATCTATCCATACTCGCAAGTCAGTGCGTTCATTCTATGAATTGCAAATTTTTGGTCATATTTCAATATTACAACATTTGACGTAACAGAGAATACTTGGCACTGTGGTGTGCACACAGACTGTTGCCAGCCAAACAGTAGTAACCACAATACAAAAAGTAACTATCATGAGCACACACAATCTATTTACACGAGTGCCCCAATATATGTACATTTACACTTAAAATAGCTCTTTATGTATAAGCATTCAGACTCATAGACATTTTCAGAACACATTATATGCAGGAAAAAAATCTATTGTATTTCTTTGCACCTAAGATCCTGCTTAGAGATAAGGTGACCTACTTGGTCACAAGAAAAAAATTATGAGGTTTACTTTCCAAAGCCAAAACAAGATACATGAAGTCTTCAAATAAGAGTTATTCAGTCATGCACCTGCAATTGTGAGCTTTGTTAGACATTATTATTGCTAGAGGCACTTAACTGCTTCAAAAATTTTTTTACAATTAGCCCTCACAAATTGTGAAAGATTAGTCCAGCTAGAGCATAAAACAATGACACAAAAGCTGAAACGTTCTATTTTTCCACTGCACTGTGAAATTTTTGTCTGAGCCTTTGTGCCTGTTTACAGGACATGAGTAGCATTTCATATTGAAGTTTGTTTTTCTTTTTTTATTCTCTGTATGTTTAAGCAAAAACTAGTAGTTACCACTAGTACTACATGATCAATTCTCGTAGGATATTTTCTTTCGATAAAGAAAAGTGGGGCACTTTCAGGAAGTACATTGGTGCATTATGGGCACAGCTGCACGTTACTTCTGACGTAACATACTGGAACCTTAGGAGTAGCACACCCCACACTGGACAAAAAAATGACACAGAACACACATACACATGGCACTAATGAAGCAGAGGGCCTGTTGAACCAAAATTGAAGTCGACTGAGGTTGCACGTTGGGCTTGTTGGTAAGACATACTGAGGTCATAGTGCCCTAGGTGTAGCATACCCAGTGTCGGGTGCACTACGCCTAAGACCTCAGTACATTATACCAACAAGCTCAAGGTGCAGCCACCTTCTGACATGATTAGAAGTGACCAATACAAGCCAAGCAAAAGAAGCGTCAGGCTGAAGACAAAGACTTCAACAACTGGACAAGTGCCTTTGTTGAAATGTTGGCTCTGGCCTCGGGCAACCTTTGTTTGACCACTCCAAGCTTCCATGTTCCCTTGAAACTGTCTTGTTAATCAACATGACTAAGGTGTGTAAACATGGTCAGAAACAGTCACTAGTTCTTCCAAATGTGTCACTTACCATTTGTTTCTCAAAGACAGCATCTTTTATTCTCCACAAGAACAGATAAATATTATAGTGCCAAATCTGAGAAGAGTGTACACACATAATCACCAAACATTGGAAATGTGTGCAATGTCCAGAAATATGACTAACTACTGTGACAAATCAAGCAGCACTTTGTATGCCTGTACATATCTTAGTGTATTTGAAAAAAAGAATGTACATTCCAGATGTCATAGGGTGTCTCTAGAATGAAATAGTTTTATTTGTTCTGTATATGAGGCTGCAAACGAATTTCAGACATGACAGTGTTTTAACAGTACAGTAAATGTACAGACATACTGATTATCCAATTGTTTACAAAGATAGAGGATTTCCAGCAGCATCATTCTGTTATGGTTATTATGAAATCATTCTGTTATGGTGCAACAGAAACATGTCTTTGTTAGTTTATTAGCCTTATAGGAGGTCACCAGCAAAGAAGACATAATCAAGTTATAATGTGACTGTTCAACATGTTACAAGTATGCACAACCTTTTTATGGTGACGTAAAAGAGATAAACAATGGAGAACCGTATATAAATCAGCACAGGCCAAATGTAACATGACCTGAAATTTCACAGGGTATCAGCTATCAGTACAAGTACTCTTGGGACAGTGTGACGATACATGCAGAAGTTTGGCTTTAACTACGCTTTGATGCAGAAATAGGTATGCATAGGGATGCACATAAACATATACAGGAGGACTATCAGCAGTTCTTTGGATTCGTCGTTACCTCTACAAGTCACAGTGCAAATGACTCATGCGACTCATCAAGGAGCATTCATTCCACACTAATCATCCGAATGTCCCAATGGTTCTTGCACTACTGCACATGATGCATAATAAGATGAGAAAAATGAGACGGGGAAAGCAGGAGCCGTTTCAACAAGTGGACTTGTCTTCTTCACAAGTCCACTTGTCAAAACGTTGGCTCCTGCTTTTACCTTGTTCTCGTTTTGCTCATTGTTTTGAACTTCAATCTCCCGCTTTCCCCATGTTTTCTCATGATGCATAATAAGAACACTCAGCCAGCACAGCCTCCGTGTCTAATGACAGGTGCTCGGCAACCAACATGCCAATGAATGGGCATAGTTAAAGGACGGTTTCAAGGCTTAATGTCAGCCTGTCGGAATGTGAGACAGCCATTCAATAATCTCGTCCATGCCATAACCTGTCAAAGAGCTTGTTTCCACTGTTGTGATGTCCTGCGCAGCAGCACTAAGCACATCAGCAAGCCTCATCGCATCCTTGTACTCCTCCAATGGAACGGCCTGGTTGGCATCAATTTTGCTAAAGACCAACAAGAAGGGGACATTCTTTAGGTTTTGAAGGGTGAGCAGGTCCAAAAGAGTGACGTAAGTCTCGCCGAACTGGAACACGTTCGAAGAATCGGCCACGAACATAAGACCCGTGGCGTCCGAAGTCTGTTGGTGCAGAAATGGCACCATTTCACCGCCCACTTCGCGCACCTGACATGTTTTGTTCTTAGAAATTTTCAGCAGCGTCATGTTGACACCTATCGTCGGCCGCGTGTCCCGCAACTCGACATTTCTTCCCTTACCAGTCAGACGCTGCTGCAGGCATTTCAGAAGCGCTGTTTTGCCAGAACCCTTGGGCCCGACGCAGACGATCATCTTATGAGCGACGCGAACCTTCTTCCGATTCGAAGCACTTATAGAATCTTGACATCCGAACGTAAGAGCTTCTTAAGTGCACACAATAACATAAAATGCTCGTTTAAAAAATGCGAGTTTATTACTGCTTGCAAGGCGAAATTTCACATGAATTGGAAGCTGAAACGCTGCAGCCGTCAATCACGTTCAAGGTGTGACAAACAAGGTATTGACACAGCCCTGTAGAGATAGGTCACTTGTAGAGCACAATAAACTGCGCACGCTGAATCTGAATCACATGGCCCTTTTCCGAGCTTCGTAGATAGGATCAGTGATCAAGTGTTCACATTGATGAACTTCGGTCAGTCCAGCGTGGCAGATGTTCTCGCTGAATTATATCACTTGAAGCCATTACGTTCCGCCGCAACGTTTGATTCCGCACCACCGTTGCGCAAGATCTTTGCCTTAGCTGCTAGAATACACCGCGGGAATGTTTCACTACAAGTAATCCGTGCTTTCAGGTTAACCCTTCGTAATGCATCCTGCCTGTGTTAGGTCGCCTCCGCCAGTTTACCAATGTGGAATGTCTTGAGTTTCGAGAGGATGAAGTTGAAGACGCATTTGTGAGCCGCCTGCTCGCTTATAGCCTTGGAGGCATCTTTGCCGGCGTACCTGAGGATAGCGAGACCACCGGGGTGTTCATTCACGTACTTGGTGACGTCGTACACTTCCCCTCGAAACAGTATCCACGCGTCGTCCTTGGCGCTGTGTTTCTCCAGCTCTTGCCGAGCGATTGTAGTCATTAGCGGCGGCGGCGCAGTGTCGTGAAGCGACAACGTGTTGTGTACAATCTCAGCGGTTAAGCGGGTCGTGCGACAACCGTTGCTAGGTGCTCCACATCGTTACGATCGAAGGAGACAGGCGAGCGCGAAGTGACATTACAAGGAAAAATTGTGGAGATCTCCTCTTTGAGAGCATATTTTTTTTTTTTTTTTCTGTGGAGGCTGCCATCTTGAATGCCAATGTTTAGAGCCGACAACCTGAATTGAGCCTAAATAAAAGGTCGTTTTATAGTAGGTGTTCAAAACGTGTTCAAAACTCGCCGTCTATGACGTGTATCCGGCTCATACGAGTTTTTCCATCTCATTTAACCAGTAAAAAAATAGCCTTTAAGATCCACAAGTTGTATTAGAGAGGGCCTCTCTATGAGTGCTGGATTTGGACACTACTTCTTAGCCTCACAATAAGCCACCATGTATTAGGTATATTCAAGCAACAGACTAAAATATATTCAAAAAGAAAGCTTGCACAAGTAAGGCAGCAAAATTATAGGCTTTATGAAGTTGCGTGAGTTGGGCAGGTGCGCGGATGTGTGCTCATTTACATGTTTGTTGAATAAAAGAGCATAAGGGGTAGAGCACACGCCACATTTTATTATATATAATATATTTCATACAAATAATTTGCTGTTATTTGCAACCTAGAGCAGCGAATGTATCAACGAGGCAAACCGAAACCGCAACAATTTTTCAAATCTACTTTGTGGTCGTCTTCACATGTGACTGGAGTCAGAAAGCCAAGCCGCAATCCAGAAGCTCATATGTGTGTCGTTTGGTATCAAGTTTAGCGAGCGTGTTGTACGCCAATTCGGGTCAGTTTTTTGGGCTCGAAATCTTCGTGCGTGTTCTACTTTGCTCCGGGATACGCTTTTCGGGGAGAGGAGCATCCAACGAGTGACTTTACGCCAGTCCCGGCTTGTTATTCTCTGTCGCGCACACGATTTCGCGGGAGCTACCGCAGCGGAGAATGCTTCTGTTCTGGAACGAACCACGGTGAGTGCTGCTGCTCCCTCAGCTATCGAGAGCTCTTCTTCGATTCGAAGCTCGTGACAGCGTCTCAAAGGCTCGGCTAGTGCCGCTGAGCGAGCGGCTGCTGTTACCACGCGAGTCGCCCTTTGTTTATGGAGCCTGTCTAGCGACGTGCGATATTGGGCGGACGTTGCGTTGTGCGTTCACTCCGCCGTAGTCGTCACTAGGCCTATTTCGCACGACGGACGCGTCACTGACGCGTCGAGCGCTGCGACGCTCGTTTTTTCCGCGCTTTCTTTGTTTTCTCTTTATGGCGATTTAACAGCTTGTTTACGTCTCTCGCATGCCCGCAACGCGCGTCCTTCGGCGTAATAAGTTGCCGCTAATTTCTCCGCTGTTATTTCCCGCTTACGGCGCGCGCGGCTTGTATCCTCGGTTGGGATCGGCGTGTTTATTTTGGACGCGGTTGCGGCGGCGGTGATGGGACGGGCCAGGAGAGAGAAAATATTCTCAACCTACGTCACGATGCCGGCCGAAGCTGGAGCTTGGGCGAGCCCCTCGGCCATCTGTCACGAAGGCATGTGGGTTTTCTCGCGAAGTCTTCGCGCGACGGCGGCACTCCCATATCCTTGCCGATTCGGATGCAGCGGCTGCAATCTCGGAGCGTCTGGTCGCGTGCGCCGACAGTCGTTTACATATTTGTGAAACCTCTGGGTGGATCTCCGCATAAATGTGCGCCGCTTATCGTGACTTCCGCTCGATTTCTTTATTATGTTTGGTCGTCCGGTGCCTGTGCCCGTCTGAATTGCCTCGATCGTTGCTTTCTTTTCTTTTCTTTTTCTGCGTTCGCGGGAAAGTTGCGAGTGTCCAGAATGCGTATACAGGAAGCAGCTTAGCGCCTTTCAGTGGCCGTGAAAGTAAACCGCTCGCGGCGTTGTGCGTTCTTGGCTCTCTTGTGAAGTAATCGCGCGTGCAAATTAGGTTCCCAGTCGCGTTTCTTGCGCAGCGGCAAAGGAGATTTTGTTTCTGTTTTCATCTTTCTAGCAGGTGTTTACGTGGAGTGCTCGTCGAACTTGCTATCCGACGGCTGGATTAAGGTGGCATGTTATTGAACGTCTCGGGAGATATTCTGATATTTTTGAGTATCGGTGCTCAGTGGATATCATTTGTTATTCTGGATGCCATGCGAAGTTTTTTAATACGCACCGAGAGCAGAAAGCCTTGAGTCTGGTTTGCGTACCGTTGGTTTTCGATGACACGCCCGGATGTTTGCCACGCTACGATCGCTTCGGAATTCCTCTTTTCAAACGACCATGATAGCGCGCTTTATGTCGAACGTGTTTCATCTTCAGAGGAAATATTGTCAGTTACAGTTTTCTGAACATTCTGCGGTACGAAATGTGATGTGGTGGGGGCACGATGTTCTACCTGCGGGTCGAGAGAAATTCGCGCACGCAGACCCTTGGCCGTATTGTGTGGCATTCTGCTTGTAAGTGCAAAGTCGCGGGTTCGCATCTGGCTGCATTGTGAAGCTCCACCTTTCAGGTAGTGAGATTCTCGTTGATATTAAAGGACACTATATAACAACATAATTTTTTTTTAAGTGGAATGACAGACCGTCCATTACGACGTAAGAATTACAAACGGTAACTATTTCGAAGGAAGTTATGTATATTACTTGCGCTACGAGCATTTTCTTAATAATGGCCTACCAACAAGTTCACATTGTCACGGTGGTGAAAATGGTAGCGTTACACTGATAAACGCAATCTGTGCATAGATGCCCCCTCCCCAACAAGAAAATAAATGATGCTAATAGGGAAAGTGTAAACGAAGAACGGCATTGCTTCATTGGAAGGATCCGGAATATTGTTGACGGAACTATCTATTAGTTGCGGTAAATGCCGACCAGTGAACTGTGATCGCGCTTATGTTCGTGTTAACAATTAAAAGGGCTGTCATGTGCAGTGACATCAGACATGACCAACCCTAGTTCTCACAAACAAATAAGCGAGTTCAAAGCTCCCTCTTGCAAGTAGTGATCAACCTTTCGTTTTTCTTCGTTTTTTCGTCAGTGCAAAAGAGGCCTGCGCGAAGGCTACTACTGTACAGGCAGGTTGAAAGTCAACGCGCGTTGTGCGACGTAGTGCCCTTCCGCAATAACTCCCAGCGTTCAACTGCACCACCTGACTGGTTAAAGGTGTACGTAGAGACGCAGCATTTCTTACTGAATATCATTATTATTTGTATTAAATAGCGGATCAAGCTCTCTACACCATAGAAAGAATGCTGCTAAGCGTGTGGAGTGTCCTAAATAACCACTATGGGTCTTCCTGCGAGCCGGTTTCGTTTTCGTGGAGACGGGGGCGTCGTGATGTCACTGGCACGCTCCGTTCCTGGGATAGCTTTGACTGTCGCACGTGACTGAAGCGACAAGCAGCGCACGCAGCCTTTTTTTTTTTTTAACTCTGAGAAATCTTATTGTCCACATTTGTTTAGTCCACTGCAGGACGAACGCTTCTCCCAGCGACCTGGTGGCCTGTTGCTAGCGGATTCTAACTTGTGCCTCCAAATTTCCTCTTTCTCGGTTGTAGTGCGCTTCCCTTCCCTCGGCACCTATTATGTAGCTCTAATAGAACCACTTTTTCTCTGCCCTACACATTACGTGGCCTGCCCAGCTCTATGTCTCCCTTTTAATTTCAACTAGAGAGTATCGGCGAACCTTTTTTGTTTGCCATCAAATTCACGCCGCCGTCTTCATGTAGCCTTACGTTGCGCCTTTCATTTTTGGTTCCATTTCACCATACCTGTTGGTGTTGCTACGCGACGTGAGCGAAAAATGCTCTGTCATGACAATGCCGATGACACCATCTAAAGGCATCTTGAGACCCAACTCGGCATTATATCTTTCCGTATATCCATAATTCATTCTTGCTAAGTGGCATACCATTGCGTGCGAGAAGCGTGTGATGTGTTTTTACAACTTAAAGCACGTTAAAAAGGAGGCCGTCTACATGTAATTTTAGTACTATTTACGCGTGTGCGTGGGTATATAGTAATTTTTGAAAACGAATCGAATATAGAACACTTTTCGAATAGTTCTCCAATAATGTATGAATCGGCATTTTCTCAATTGTTATTAAAGCTTTGTTCGCTTCTTAGTAGGGTTACAATGTTAGCAAGTTCCTGTCGATACATTGTGTATTTTAGAGTTTTTGCCTAAATGCACAAATGGAGCATTAGCAGCCAATGAGCGGCTTATGCGGAATTCTTTGTTACCATGAAAGATGTAACGTGCTCCATTATACGTATGATTTCTCTTCGTTTGTGACCACTACGTCTGGTCGCTGTTGTGAAGTTTATGGCAACTTCACTGCATTTTTATATTTGGTCCCGCGCAGTAGGCGATTGGAAGGAAATATTGGAAAACTATGAAAAGAATTTTCGTGTTCATGAATAGCGACTGATGGATTCTAATACGGAATTGAATGGGGTAATTTTTTATTTGTTATTGGGAACTTCCGAATATTCGCACACCTCTATACTCGCGGACAACTTTCTGTGAAGGGAAAGCTACGGAGGCAAAGTGCGCACAAGTGAGAGCGCTTCTGAAAAGAGTTCCGTGTTTTCAGCCACGTCAGTTTAAGCTGGGAAAGAGAAAACATAAACAGCTTATTAGCAACAATTAAATTAGATGAAACACTCCACTGAATGTAAGCGTTATTTTGCGGCTTTTCCCTTCCGCGTTCGGGCAAACGCGAAACCGTCGCACGTGGAAGCTGCGTCGATTCAGCCTCGGTTCCGAACGAACAAAAGCACTGTCAAACCCTGCCGGACTACTTGGCGCGGTAACACATATGCGCAGAAGCTCCGCCCCCGTAGCTTTCGCTTCATTGCCACAGAAAGTTGTCCGCGAGTATAGTACTATACGTCTAAGGCTTTAAAGCACCAGGTGTTGCGTTTAACGGACACGGCGAGTCCCGCGGGAAAGCTACTCCTATCATTGGCGCCAGCACTGGTCGTTGCACGCTGTTGAGATTTTCTATGATGTACTTGTTTTGGGCGAACGTTTCTGTTGAACCGTGTCAAGTTATTTGCCATGAGCAGAAAGAAACTGGACAGCCCGTATCTCAAGTCAAACAGCAGTCGCATGACTTAAGTCAACGTAAGTACAAGGGTCCTGATAAACTCGACAGCGGCGCCGTGAAGCGACGCCGTCAGACTTGATCACGTGATTGCTATTCCGCTCAAATCGTTAAGCACCAATGGTATCATTGCTGAAGCGCTAAACGCTCTGTGTATCCTCGAATACATTGTCTCCGCTCCTTGTCGGCGTGAAAAGATCATACGAGTTCGTGAGGCACGGGTGCTGATAATAAAATGTTGAAAGCCAGCTAAAGCCGTACGCGACTTTATTCGCGTGTACTTAGTGCAAGCTGGAAACCGGAACACGAGCATCGCGTTCAGGCTGCCAGGCTGCGACAGGCGAATGTTTTTGGCATTGTAGTAGGAGTAGTAAACCGGTAAATAAGGCTACTACAATACCAAGAACACTACTATCTATAGCGCAATAAGAGGCTCGTTAAGTCAGCAGGGGCGCAAAACACGTTAGACAAGTGGCGCCGGCGCCGTGAAGTTCCAGCACCAGCACGCCATTACGTCATGAATTGTGATGGCATGTGCCAAAGCCTATAGTTAATTGTTTATGGGTAAACATGGACTGTATTGTATTCTAAAGGTGATAAAGATTCCATCTTGCAAGTTTCTGCGATTCTGTACTGATCTGTACTGTCTGCCCCAAGAACAGATATCGAATACGAAAAAGTACGCTGAAATCCGTGGCACGACACTAATGGACTGGCGCTTGGCTTTCGGCGCGAAATAATAATAAAAAGACTGAGTTTCGGCTTTGTTTTTTCTCTTCCCATAATCAACCTATTGTCGCGAACTTAACGTAAATGAAGTTTTCAAGTACTTTTGCAGGCTAAAATTTCTTTAGTGGTTCTCTTTAGGGTCTCATTAAGAGGAAACTGGCTCGAGCCCAACTGCGATGCCGCCTGTTCATATACATGTAGTACTCATAAACGTGTTTCTCAGGTAATCTCTAGGTCGATTTTCTGTAACTTGCATTTGAGAAAAAAGGTCAACCCTAGTGACTGTAGGAAGCGAAATCTTGATTTAGGGCCTGAATGCATAATATGGAATTTGCCAAAACTGGTAAGCTCGAAAAGAATATAGAAGCACGAAGTTTACAAATTCGTAACTCTGCCCCAAGAACAGATATCGCAGTTGTGTTAACTGCATCCGTTAGATCATCCAAAGCTGACAAATTTGATATATCAATTTATATCTTGCGAGCATTTGTTACATTGTTTACGAGTGTTTTGCAAAAGTGTTACTCACATATAAGTGGTCAATTTGAGAGCCACGTATAATACATCATTTAAAGAACCCGAGGTGGTCCAAATTTCCGGGATCCCCCACTACGGCGTGCCTCGTAATCAGATCGTGGTTTAGCAAGATCGTGGTAAGAGCAAGCGGGACGTGTACTGGTGATAACCGAGGAGCAAGTGTACTTGTCCCCTGATAAGTTAATTTACAAAAGCACTTGACATTGCGTTTGTCATTCGTGGTGTATTTTTGTTTTTTTTTTATGTGCATCAAATGTCTTCTTTTTTTTTTTTTTTTTTTGTCAGGTCGCCTGTGGCAGATGGCACAATTCGAACCCTCTAACTAAATTACTTCTTGAAGCGGGCGTTACTTCTACGAGAAATCAAATGCGTTATTGAATAATGAACACAATTATTCTAATTAACTTATTGATTGTTACCTTATGGCACATATTGCAATTTACGAATTGTAGCTTGTGAGTTCGCAAGGCGATACCACTTGGAATGAATTCTCAATATGACGCCAGTTTCGAGACATTCATCTTGAAAGTGCGCGAATTCGAGATGTTCGTTTTCAAAGCGGGCAGGCTCAATCAAGCGTAGTTGGAAAGACACAGAAAATTCAGAGACTGGCCTAGGCGCACCGTACCGCTCAAGTGCTCTAGGAATATGGACGTCTTCAAAATCACGGACAAATTAAACGTGAACCAGAAATTGCAAAGTGGAAACATCAGGTGGAATATAGTTACTCGAGAGCACGATATCGCACCGCTACTTTTCCGACCGCCAAAGATAGCATAGCCATTACATTAAGCGTACAAGCCGAAATCACACGTTGGCGAAAGCAAAAACTAACCAAGGCATTATGTATAGTTAGCCGTAACTTGTTAGTATATCACTTGCGCTTGACAGTCTGTGGTTAGGTCGTGTTACGGTGTAAGGACTCCTCCTTCATTGACTCAGTCACATTGCTTTTGATGTTTCGCTTCGTAAACTATGCAAATTTCGCTGTCTGAATCTCTTCGTTAGAGCGCTAGGCAGGGTGCCTGTCTCATTTCGTTTATGATACATAGGTGCTCACCCGTAAAACGTGTGCTCTGGAGGGTAGAGAGCTGTATTTGCTCGTGTTTCTCATAGACGTGTCGTGTAGTATTCTGTATTCTGCGTGCGCTGCGTTGCTCCCTTTCACGATTATTTAGGTCTGCAAGGCAGTTACCCGAAGCACGATGGCCGAAGATGACGTTTTTTTTATTATTGTTTGAAAGTGTTAAAATAATGACTAAGCCGCGTAGCAGTTCCGCTATCTTGTTCTTTTTTTTAACCATAATGTTCTAAGAACCATAACCATAATGGTTATGGTTCTTAACCATATGGTTATGGTTATGGTTATGGTTATGGTTATGGTTTTTAACCATAATGTTCATAAGAAAGGCGCAAAGCACGTGCACAACACATTCAATCAGCCTACTCTAACAACCATAGGTACAACACGTACTACACGGACGCAGCTCTGTATGCAGACACGACCGGGCAGCGCTACCAAAGGAGGTACGCCCTGGCAGTCGTGAACGCTGTCAGCCAACAGCAAATTACCGCGTCGGCCACGGCGGGATCCCCAGCCTCGGCTGAAATATTAGCAGTGGCGATCGCACTCGCTCACGCGGAGCGTTCGCAAAGGGACTCGGTCGTGGTCACGGACTCCCAGGAGACATGTCGCATGTTTCTCAAGGGGCACGTGACTGCGGCTAGCCTCGCGATAATCCCGAAATCCTTCAACCACCATCATCGCCTACTCTGGTGCCCGGGCCACGCGGGGGTACAGGGGAACGAAAAGGCTAACGCGTTAGCTCGAGGGTTCACTAACCGAGCGACGGCGTCCTCTTCTAACCCCATCCACCCGCACTACCCATCACAAAATTCCACCAATTTAAATGCCAAAGACATCCTTGCTCATCAGCGTGGAGTCCGAAGAAAATACCCGCCGCCTCACCCACAACTTAACGGGGAAGAGGCCGCCGATTGGCGTAAAATACAGACCGGGGTGTTCCCCCATTTAAAATTGCTAAACGCCATGTATCCCACTCGTTATAGGGCCAACTGTCCTTGGTGCGGTGGCATACCTACCCTAATGCACATAACCTGGGAGTGCACTAAGCACCCTCATAGGCCAAACACCAGTAGGACAATGGAGCGGTGGGAGGCACAGCTCGCCCGCTCCGATCTGGCAGGACAAAAGTCCTTAATTAGCCAGGTCAGGCAGGCGGCAGAGGCCAGTGGGGCCCTGGACTGAGAGGCTCCGACCACCCCTCCTTCAAATCTTTAGAATCACAATAAAGTTTCTCTCTCTCTCTCTTTTTTTTGTTTTTAGTAAATTGTACTTCCTGCTCCGTTACTAGCTCGGGCTGCTAAGACCTCACTGATCTTATTAACAAGCCGTTGCTACCTTTTGGTTCGTAACTGGCGCGAACTTTTATTCACCGAGAGTGTGTAATAAAGCGGGGTGGCAGTCTCATTTCGTTGGGCGTCGTCGCAAGCCTGTTCCTGAAGCGTGGCTCGTAGATCTCCCGTCCCGGCAAAGGACGCGATTAATATAGAGTGCTCGGCTCCCGTGGGAAGCCGGGCTCGGGCCCTTTATTAATTCCGTTAGCCGGCCTGTCTGTGCCCCCCTCTGCTAAGTGGCTGTTAACCCGCTCGCCTGGCTCGTCTGTGGCCGATGCCCTGTCCATCTTGGTCGTGTCGTCTGCCATCCCCAGGCGGCTCCCACCCGCTCGCGCGCGAATCTCACTTTGTTTTCATTTCATTCACGGGGTTTAACGTCCGCGGGCGACAGTGGGGCTGTGATAGACGCCGTGTAGTGAGGGTCTCGTAGGTTTCGCTTTGACTACCGGAGGTTCTTCGTACGCGCAGCTGAATCTAAGTACGCGGGCGATTTCTTGCGCTTCGTCTCCATCGGGAAACGGCCGTCGCGGCCTCCGAGATCGCCACGGCGCGCCGTTGTGGTCTCGGAGTCCACGCTCGTGCTCGACCGTTACGATGCCATTGCCACGAAACCCCCCTATTGGGCTTCTTCGATTTTCGGAGTTCTGGCAGCCCGCTGGGAGCCAGACGGCAGCCAGCTAGTTCCGGTTCTGACAGGAAGTCACGTGGGCTGGGATCCCAAGACAACCCGAACCTGCCCGAAGTTTGCAAAATCGAACGCCGGTACAGCTGGCCAAATGTAAACATGCTACCAGCATGGCAGTGCCCGTCGAGGCCGACGCGCGCTCGGCGTAGTCGGCCCATTTGTGCGTTGCCAGCTTGAAAATATATATTTGTATTCAGGAATACGATCACTTTCGCGCGATTTCGCGCGACTCGGCGCAGGACGCGTACTCGGCCAACCTCGCCTTACGCAGTGCAACAGATGGCCTCCGACGAGGCGCATGACAAGACGCGAAATCGTGATTGTTTACTCGAAAGCGATAGCTGGAGGATCCCTGCTCGCAGCGATCACGTCGACCACCGGCGACAATGATGAGTTGGCGTTGTGTCATCGCAAGACATGAAAAAGCAGGTTAACGGGTACGTCTCATACGCATAAAATTTCGCGCCGACCTCTTTGGGCTTCGATTTCAGAAAGTTTGTTGTGGCTGATGGTGCTTCTCATTTAAGGAGCTGGGGACGCGGCTGGCGCGTGAAAATGCACGTCGCCTGTGACCAGTGAAACGCTTCACACGAAAAACAACATTGGTCGCAATCATGAGAGCAATAAGCCAATGTACGTGTGTCTAAATGTACCGAGTGCAATCAGTAGATAGATAGATAGATAGATAGATAGATAGATAGATAGATAGATAGATAGATAGATAGATAGATAGATAGATAGATAGATAGATAGATAGATAGATAGATAGATAGATAGATAGATAGATAGATAGATAGATAGATAGATAGATAGATAGATAGATAGATAGATAGATAGATAGATAGATAGATAGATAGATAAACTTTATAAAAAGAATAATCAGAAAATCGCTAATGGTCGGGGCCCTTAGTCCAGGGCTCCGCTGGCTCTTGCCATCTTCTCCGCTCTCTTTATCAGCTTGAGCTGGTCGTCGAGGGCCGAGCTGGACAGCAGTGCCTCCCATTGCTCCCTCGTGGTGTTCGTGTCTAGGTGTTCTATGTTTTGTAGTGTGCACTCCCACGTAATGTGGTATAGGGTTGGCGTGGCCCCACACCATGGGCATTCGTCTGTGTAGGCTGTGGGGTGTATCCGATGTAATATGTGTAGGTTCGTGTAAGTGCCTGTCTGGAGCCTACGCCAGGCAGCGGCATCTTCTGTCTTTAGATTTCGATGGGGTGGTGGATATCGCAAGCGACGCCCTCTGTGGTAGTTAACGATGGCTGAATACTCGAGGTCGACAGGGTCCGGGTCTTCTGCAGCCGGCGTGATGAGTGCTCGGTTATGTACGAATCCTCGAGCTGCTCTGTCGGCCTGCAGGTTGCCCGTGATGCCAGTGTGGCCCGGTATCCAGATGATGGTTTGGGTGGTGAAGTCCTCAGGGTCCTCCTTAAGTATTCGTGCTAGGATTTGTGCTGCAGGTCTTCCAATTCTTCCCTGTAGGAAGTTGCGGCAGGCCTGCTGGGAATCCGTAAGGATCGTCAGTGGTTGGTTTGCGCGTAGGCCCTCGCGGATGGCTAACGCGATGGCCAGCTCTTCGGCTTCCGTGATCGTGCAGGGGCGGGTCGATGCCGCGGAGGTAACGTTGCCTCGGTGGTCGCATGCCACTGCCACTGCGCCCTTGTTGTTCGTCCCATACATGGCGGCGTCCGTAAAACGGGCCATGGTATTGAACCTGAACGCTTTCTCCATGTACTGGGCCCTTGCTCTCCTCCTGCCGGAGTGTAGGTTAGGGTCCACGTTGCGTGGTATCGGGGCAACGTGAAACCTGTCCTGGACGTGACGAGGTATTAAGCAGGTTTCTTGGGTTCGTGTTGTTATTGCTGGGAACCCCAAGGTTTGTAGGACCTGCCGGCCCGTGTGAGTCCGCGCTAGTCTCTGTTGTTGCGAGACGTAATGGGCTTCTGTCAGTTCGCTGAGGGTGTTGTGCAACCCTAGCGCCAATAATTTTTCAGTCGATGTACTCATCGGCAGGCGGAGAGCGGTCTTGAATGCCATCCTCAAAAGTGTGTCGGCCTGCTTCGTCTCGGACTGTGTGAGGTGGTAGTAAGGCAGGCTGTATGTCATTCTGCTCACCACCAGACTACTGACCAGTCGGAGGGTGTCCCTTTCCTTCATTCCTCTGTTCTTGGATGTTACGCGGGAGATCATGCGTGATATCGCCTTGACACTGGCTTTGAGGAGTGTAAGGGTGTGTGTAGCGCGCTGGTTGGACTGCAACGACATGCCCAGCACCCTCAGCAATGGCTTCTCTGGTATGAGGCCCCCGTTTAGGCGTACCTCGAGTCTTCTTGTTGGGTCTGTGGGGACTGCGTGGTTACCCCGGCCTCGCCAGACTCGTAGGAGCTCAGATTTTTCGGGCGAGCATTGTAGTCCCCGCTGGCTGACGTATTCTTGGATTAGATTTGCTGCAGTTTGCAGGCGTTCTTCTTTTTCAGCGAGGGACCCTGTTGTGGTCCAGAGTGTTATATCGTCTGCGTAGATTGCGTGCCGCAGACCCGCTACGTCCTGCAGTTTGCTTGCGAGGCCGATCATGGCGACGTTGAACAGCGTGGGAGAGATGACAGCACCTTGTTGTGTTCCCTTGTTGGGAGGGTGGTACACTGGGGTCTGGATCTCTCCCATCTTCAGCTCCGCCGTGCGGTGGCTCAGGAAGCTCTGAACATACTTGTACGTTCGCACGCCGCAGTTGGTGTTGGCCAGCCCTTCTAGGATTCCTTGGTGGCTGACGTTGTCGAAAGCTCCTTTGATGTCGATTGCTAGGAGGACGTGTTCACCGCAGCGGGAAACGTTGCTGAGGACTTCTTCCTTGATTTGGAGTAGCACATCTTGTGTGGACAGGCCTGCGCGGAAACCGAACATGTCCGGCAGGTGTTTGTTATCTTCCAAGTGTCTCTGTAGTCTCGTGTTTATAATTTTTTCGTACACCTTGCCGAGGCAGGAGGTGAGCGATATGGGCCTGAGGTTTTCAATTGCCAATTTCTTGCCCGGTTTGGGGATCATAATTATTCGTGCGTGTTTCCACATCGCCGGTACCGTACCTTGTTCCCAGTGTTTGTTGAGATAGGCTGTGAGCGCGGAGAGAGACTTGTCGCTCAGGTTTCTGATCATCGAATTTGTGATCTGGTCCGTACCCGCCGCTGTGTTACGGGTGGTGGCTGCGATAACCGCTCTCATTTCATTTTCGGTGATAGGTTCGTCCATTAGCGGGTTGGGTTGTCCTGTGTAGGGTGTTCTACATGGTTGTGTGGGAGTGGGATCTCCATAGCACTTGGTCTTGATGGCATCGATGATGTCTTGTTGGCTGCCTGGGTAGGTGTGTAGTAACCGTTCCAGAGCCCTGTGTCCTTCTCCTTTGGTTTTGGTGGGGTCCAGGACTGCTTTGAGGATGTGCCACGTCTTCGCCGTGTCCAGCGTGCCACCGAAGGAGTCACAGAATCTATACCAGTTCGCGGAAGCGAGTTGCATGGCATATTCCTCTGCTTCCGCTGTTATTTGTGCTATGCGCGTCTTCAATTTCCTGTTATGTTTCTGTTTTTTCCAGCGGCGGGTAAGGCCCCGTTTCGCATCCCACAGGTGTAGTAAGTGGGGATCCACCTCTGGGGTCTCTTCCGTTCTGGCGATTTCCTTTGTGTGGCGTTGTTTATGTCGACGGAGGTTGTCGCACCAGTCTTCCAGATTCGTGATTGTGTCGGCGTCCTGTTCTTGGGCTTCCCTGATTTTTCGCCAGTCAGTGAGTTTAGCTGCCTGCGTAGGCGTCCAGTCTGTAGTGTTATGTTTAATATGAAGTGGTCGCTGCCTAGGTTTTCGAGTGTGTTGAGCCATTCGGCTCGAGTGGTTTGAGTGATGAAGGCGAGGTCGGGAGTGGTGTCGCGTGTTACGCTGTTCCCTTCCCTCGTCGGTATGTTCGGGTCTGTGATGAGTGTAAGCTGACACTGTTCAATTAGTGTTTGTAGCTGGAGACCCTTCCAATCCTGCCTCTGGTACCCCCACAGGGTGTTCTGAGCGTTGAAGTCGCCCATGATTACCAGGGGACTGTCTTTAGCGAGGCGGAGGGTGTCCCCAAAGAGTTTTCCTATGTTTGCCCGCCTTTGGCTAGGGGGGCAATAAATGTTGAGTACGAAGGCGCTCTGTTTCTGGTTGCCTTTGTATATTATTTCGAGAAGTACGTGTAGTACGTCCACGTCGTCTATGGGTTTGTGTTGTATGGTTGTGATGTTTCTGTCTACTAGTGTGGCTACCTTCCACTTGTCGTCTTGACTTGTGTGATATTCTTCGTAGCCATGTAGTGTTGGTCGGGTACCGGGCTCTTGTAGGGCTATGACCCCTGGTGGTTTTGAGGAATGAGCGATCAATTGTGCCAGCAGCCCTTTCTTCCTGCGGTACCCACGGCAGTTCCATTGCCAAATTTCTAAGTTTTCTTTGACTTGCCTGTATGGTCTAGGCATTGTTGGACGTTGTGGTCGGTGATGTTACGATTTGGTTTGGTGCTGCTACAGGTGTGACCTTGTAAAGGTTCTGTCGTAGTGTCTTTCGTAGTTTTACGGAGTGAAGCTGGCTCTTAAGCTTTCTGTCTACAGTGGCTTCCATATGTTTTATTGCTGCATCTGTCCTTTGTATTGCAGTCTGTGTTATTTGTTCCAACTGGGCGCGTGTAGCGTCCATAAAGGCTTGCATCTGGGTGCGGATGGCATCGACATGGGTTTGGAGGTCAATGATGTCCTTGTGTGGAGCCGCCTCTTGTGGTATTTGTGTGAGCTGTGTCACTTGTTGTTTGAGTTGTCTGTTTTCTTGTGTGAGTGTCTGTATCTGTGCGCGCATGGTGGCGAGTTCCTGTTCCAATTTCACCGATGGTGGCGTCTGTGGTTTTTTATACGAGGGGGAGGCTACTGCTGCCCAGCTTACCTCGTGTTCTTTACTGGTATTCCTCTTGACTGAGGCTTCCTTGGTCTTTCGGTGGTGTTGCTGGGGCCCCTTGTCTTTGAGTACCCCGATGGCTGGTGCTGCCTGCTGTCCTTGCTTGGGCGTCGACCGAGATCGCCGTCTGGGCGACCGAAAGTGAGACCGTGGGCGAGAACAGGAGCGGGACCTGGACCTGGACCTCGGGTTGGAACCGGACCGAGATCCGTAGATGCTCGGAGACTCCGAGTAGTCGAAGTCGGAGCCTTCCCGCTCGGAGCTGAACCATCGCGGACGAAGGTCAGCCGCCTTGGTCGAGTGAGTGACCGGGCGGGGCTGTCGTTGGGTTTTGGGTGTGGTGGTGGAGGCAGGCTTCCATCTGGGTGGAATGCGTTTGAGCTTGTTGTTGCACTCTGTTGCGGCGGTGAGATGGGCCCCTCCGCACAGGGCGCACTTCGGAACACAAGTGTGTCCGGCGTCTGGGTTAATGTAGTTGCAAACGTTGCACGCACGAACCGTTGGGTTGGGGCAGACGTCTGGTCGGTGTCCGGTGATTCTACAGATGGAGCAGAACTGCCTTGTCGGCTGGTAGTCTCGGCAGGGCATCTCCCCCCCATAGTAGTACACAAATCTAGGCACCTGTGGTCCCTCGAAGTGGAGTAGGGCTGTCTGGGATTTTCCGAGCATACGGGCCCGCACGATGCGGACTCCATGTGTGCGGACCCGAAGATTCGCCATAAGCTCTTCTTCGCCGGTGCCTGCGTCGATGCCGTGTACGACACCTTTAAGCAGGCCCTCGGGTGTTGAAAGATACACCTTCACAGGGTGTGATCGTCCGTGAAAGGTGAGGCTTATAATTTGCATGAGGGTGGCCGCCGTGGCCTCGTGAGGTGTGCTCACGATGATGATGTTCGAGCCGTGTCGCAGGCGGACGATGAAGTCGTCCCCCTTGCAGGTCGGGGCACCTCCGGTGGCTTGGACGATCGCCTTGGCCACTTGGTGGGTCTGTAGTTTTCGAACGATGAGGCCCGGGGTCGGTCGGATAATGACTTTCATGTCAGTGCGCGGGAGTGGAGGCGCGCGTCGGCGAGGCCTGCTCGTTGCAGCCGCGTCTTCAGAAATAGGTGTTCCGGCTCCGCGCTCTTCGCAGGTAGCTTGCGACGTGGCTTTCGCGGCGGCAGCTGGCGCCTGAGTTAGAGCTAGCCCTAACGGTGTGGTTTTCGATGGCGGGGTTTGCCCGACTGGATCTTGCTCACCAGTGGATTGTTGTTTTTGCAGGCGGCGTTTCCGATGAAGGGAAACGACCGTTTGCCACTGGGATTCTTGATTGTGGAGCTGCTCCGAGAGGACGGGAGACGGCCCGGGCAAGGCCTCGTCAGGCAGGGGTCTCGGGTGACTCTCGGGTACAACTTCCATGGTTTCGGTGTCGATGGGTTGGTGGGCAATGGTGCCTGGGTTCCCCGCGATCGTAGCGTTCCGGGCTGGGTCGTCGCCACAGCTCACCGTAGACACGGTGGCTGCTTGCGGGTCTCCGAGCTCCCGCGCGCCAGCGTTCGGCGTTAGGGCTAACCCTACCGTCGGCGTGGCCGAACGAATAGGGCTCTCGTTGGTCTTAAAACTGCGGCTCACCGAAGTTCGGCTCCGTTGAATCCCCTTGATGTTGGCAAATATTCCGCTGATACCGGTGGTACCAGGAGATTTTGGGCGCTTGGGAAATTTGAAATCACGGAGCCGATGCAAAGCACGTCTGCACGCTTCGAGCTTCCAGTGCAATCAGTGTATTCTTAGATCAACGGCCTGCAGTTCGAACACATGTCGGTTTTGAGCTGCCACCCAAGCATACGATGGAGAGACGGAGCGAACACGGGCTAGCTGCAAAGCCTTCGCTAACTGCAGAAAAAGGAGATACCTCCGCATGCATACGCGAGATATGTGAAAAGGAACGCCACCAGTGAAAGACGAACCCAAAATGTACCGCAATGTGTGAATGAGCGCCTACAGCTTGCGTGGAACACGATGCAGATAACATGCACGCATGAGAGCGCGGCGTGCTGATCACCGCCGCGAAGAAACAATCAGGACACACACACACACACGAAAGCTTCAAACGGTTCACCACGGCTCGTATCACACCGCTTCGCGATGCGGAACGGAGCGTTAGCACCTAAAATGATAACGCTAGAAGTAAGGAAATCCGAAGATGACCGTAGACAGCTGGCTGAGCGAGGTAAGTTTAAGTCCTCAAGCGCCCGCGTTGCAATCCGCGAAGTCCCCGTAAAGATGTCGGCGAGCGCCCATCGCCTCTTTTAGTCGTCTGCTAGCCAGAGAACTTCCAGAGAGCAGCCAGACCAAAATCGTCCTGGCAGGTTCTGGCAGCCCGCGGGTAGCCAGAACCGTCCAGCGCGAGCAAAACGAACGCCCGGCGGAAGTGCGTAGCGCGGTGGGCGGAGCAACCCGAGAAAAACGAAGACGCTCTGACTGGCTCTGGCAGCCCGCGGGTAGCCAGAAGTGGAAAATCGAAGAAGCCCATTGACGGGTCTGCACAAATTTTCGAAGAGTTTTTCTCCACTTAGTAAATATTGTAAGTGACCTGTGCTACGTGGTGTCTGTGTATATATATCAGCTTGTATTTGTGTAATATTGCAGTTCCGATTTCAGTAAGTGTATACAGACACTATATTTCATATAATCTGCTTCATTGTTCTTGCGCCTTTTTGAATATTTCTTTTTGCGCATAATTTTCGTATATAATATGGTTTATAATTAGTTTAACTTGTCATTGGGTTCATTGTAAGCATAATTATGCACTGTATTAGAGCACGCATTTTGTGTCGTGTTTTAGATTGTATAACTAGAATTTTCGGCATGCCTGTTTTATAACCGTTTGGGTTATGCGCTGACACGGTCAGACTGTACGATGTGACGAGACTTATAATTAAGCAATGTCCAGCACGGCCTTTCTCTTCTCGCCACGTTCAGTTTGTTCCCTGAAACTGAAGCGCAAGCAAAGTGAACCTATACGGGGCCTGGTGTCTCGGCTGCATATATTTCTTATCTGCCGGTAATAAATTAACTGCGCCCGAGTTAACGTTGCAGAAATCCGCGCCGTCACGTCGAGCTGGTGCGGGAACTTGTGGGGTGCATCGTTGCGTAGCAGTCAGCGCTTTACGATTACGAAGGCGCAGTGCATGCTAATATAGTTGACCCTTTTACTTTTTAGTGTCAATTTAAATGGGGGAAAAAGAAGTTGAGGTTATGAAATGCTGTTTTACCGCGCCAACCGCCACGTTAGAATTAATCGTTAATGTCTGCAACGCGAACTGCGGTGCAGTAATGGCGTGCTTTGCGCGTACTTCGTTTTAATGTTCTTTTTCGTTATATTTCTTCTTTTTATATTACGTCTGTCGTGTGTAATGAGACGACGGGGAGTTCAGCATACAGCGAATAATTGCGCTCGTTTCTTTTCTTTTTTTTTTCTTTTAAGAAGAGATAGAAATGAAATGGATGTTGGCGCTCTGAGGTAGATTGACGGCGGTATAATTTCTGCTGCCTGGTTTACGGGCGATGTTTTATTCGTTGGTGGCGACTGGCTATCGTGCGTGCCGGCCTTTTTTTTTTTTTTGAGATAAATGAAATCAACGAAACGTGCGAATCCGAACCGTCTCGTCCATCTAGGTTGCTGGCTCGGTTCTCTTGTTTTTCTCGGCGCTAATATCGGCTGACCGCGCTTTTATGTCCCGAATGTTTTAAGGGAGAAAAATAAAGAGGAGGAGGGGGGGTGGGTGGAGCAGCGGTGTGGAACGGCGTTCTTTAGCACGCTCCGCCGGAGTATGGCCCCTAGCCGGAGCAGTAGTGGAGAAGTGGGGGAGTGTACTTTACGTGCGCGGGCGGTAGCTCTGGTGGAGTAAAACGCTGTTCGGGCACCTTTTTCTCTCCATCTCCCCCTCCGCCGTGCGCTTTCCTCCTTTCCCGTACGTTTGTTGTGTATTTTGGACGGTCTTTTATTGCCTGCCATTCGTATACGGCACGCTATCCCATTCTGTATTGTTTCGTTTCTGTTTATTTTTATTTGCTATATCGGCGTTTCTGCAGTTCTCGTGGCGTTCTGGTCGGCCGCTATCCGCTATGTCGGGGCGCTCGTTGTGCAGCGAAGGAGGTTTGAGGGTGGGGAGGGGGGGGGGGGTAGGATTGCCCAAGGAGCGCTCAACCGGGCGGAGAAATAGAGCGGATACGCGTGTAAATGCGACGCGACGGACGCGCTAGAAGGAGCGAAACACGAGCAAAAACAAAACAACGAAGGCGCAAGCTTTACTAGAAAGTGCTGCTTTTTTTATCCTTATTCTTTTTTTTTCTCTCTCTCTCTCTGCGGAGGGCGCGTGCGCGCGCTGGCCACGTCCGTGCGCCAGCGCGTGTTTTTCGAGGCATGACGGAGGCGCAGTGGCCCACATTTTTTGCTCGCTTTGCGCGGCTACGTGCGATTCCGCCGCCGCCGCCGCCGCCGCCGGTGCGTAGGTGGCTTCGGCACCGCGGCGTTCCGCTGAGTGGGCGACACGAAGCGGTTGGGCGCCGCGCTCTATCACGCTGCCGGAATCGGCGACGCGGAGTCCTTCCTGTACGTGGCCAAGATTAGCGTCGCGGAGCTGGGGCTGCTATTGTCAAATTACGTAATGGCGGCATTTTGAGCCAGTCGGAGAGTCCGTGGCAGCCCTTTGGGACAGCCGGAGCTGAGAGTTTAGTCTTATTGTATTCTTTCTCCGGTAATGCTCCGTATGTCTTTTTTTAACAATGAAGCTGTTAAGGGCTACTTTCCCCACTATATCGTGTCCCCGTGTAGAAAAAATGACAACTGTTCCACTCTGTGGAGATGGAATGGCAGCGAAAGCTAACGACAGTCAAAGCTCTCAAAAGAAAAGCAAAGTGCTTTCGCTGCCATTCCATCTTCACAGAGCGGAATGGTTGTCATTTTCGTTCAGCGTCGCGGGGAACCTTCTTCGTCGGTGATCGTTTCGCGCCGGCGCCGTTTACATTCCCGTTGTCGTTCCCTCCTGCGCTCCTCGTACGCATGTTGTTCTTCGGGTGTACGAACTGTACGCGTCCGCCTCCTTGGTAACGCAGCTGTCCTTAGCGCAGATACCTCTTCTGCTTATACGCTGCGATAACCTTGACATCACGCTATTGTTCACGGGGAGCGAGATTTTAATGAAATTTCTTGCATATGAGAAAGTTAAATTCTAGTGACTGTTCGTAGCGGAATTTCGATTTAGGTCCTTAATTTTGTTAAAGATGTTCAAAAACTCGGAAGTTTGAAAAAAAAGAAGCACGAAGTTTACAGATTCATAGCTCTGCATAAAAAACAGATATCGCGGTTCTGTAAACCGAATCGATTAGATCATTGAAAGCGGACAAATTCGATGCGTCGTTTTATATATTACGTGAATGTGTTACGTTGTTTACAAGGGTTCTGCAAAAGCTGTATTTCCATAATATTAAATTTTCTGAGATTCATGCGTAACATATCAATTTTGTCTGCTTTAGATGTACTATCAGGTACAATTCATGGAATTGTGTTATAAGATTTCGCTGCTGAGTTACAGAGTTGTAAACTTGATAGTATCGTTTTTTGAAAATTTCCGATTCTTGCCAATTTTTAATAAAATATTGACGACGTAAATCAAAAATCTTATACCAACAGTCACTAGATTTTCAGTTTTTCTTTTAAATAAAACAAACCTTGTCAAATTTGGTACAGTGGTTGCCGAGAAAAACGAATTTTCCTTTGACATGTATTTAGATAAGAGCACCCGAGCTAAAGTCGCGCGATTGCGCGACTTTAGAGGCGCGCGATTGCGCCTCTGGCCTCGCCTTTGAGTCGAGAATTAAGAGCCAATAGCAGATGCAACGGGTCATCCGTTTACTTGAATAAACTAACAATAAGATGGACTGCTGGGCGGTCTGATTAGCGCTCAGAGGACGGCCGCACTCATCGAAAGGCCGGCGCACTCATTGATAAGAGCACTCGCTGAATGCCCACGATGACTTCACAGGCGTGAGTAAGGGAGGGGCGAAGGGTTTGAGTTGACGCGAGCATTAAGCTGAATGACTGCCGACGAATGTCTGAAAGTAACGTGTGAACATGAGTACATGTGAGTGTCCATTGTGATTGTTAGCTTGTGAGCGAGTATAAAGGTGATCGGAGTGTATGTTCGCTTATACTGCCCACCTATGGCACTGGCATCACAAGGCGCCACGAGACGATATCGCAGCGCTAGCGCGCTGTGTCGTCACATGTTACCTTTGTACTTGCCCCTTTAGCTCCACATAATATATTTTCAGTATGACAGCCCAACCATACAGTCCGATTTGCTGCTTTGGTCAAGGTACGCGAGGTGAAAGAGCATATCGACATTGCATTTTCGTATTTTCTTATCTTTTGTTGCGTTAAGTGAAGTCGAAACCCTTTAAACCCTGGAAAAAATACTCTGATGTCAGAGCGGGCCGAAATAATTTAGTGTAATACTTGTGTCTGCGGACCAATCGATTGGGTACGCGAAAAGTGAATGCATCATGACGTGATGATACAATTGGGTACATGAAAAGTGGATACATCATGACGTGATGATACACTGACTCACTCTGTTCCTATATGATCGCAGACGCCAGCGTACCCAGAGGAAACGCGCGCAGCCAGTTTGTTCACTTTTCCTTTTTTTTTTTTAATTAACAACGTGGTTATATCTATATAGCAAGTACTCCTACACGACGCCAGCAAATTTTTGTAGGTCGTGACCTCACGATAATGTCGGTGACGCCTTCTCGAGCGTTTCGTGACCAACTTTAGTATCAAATTAAATTGACTTTTTACCGGTTTTCCCGCTTGTCACGTGCCACATACCTTCACGTCCGGCGAGAAGCCTGTCTTTCAACAATTTCGGAGTATACGTGTCGATGCTTCTTTGAGATTCATTTTACTTCTGGTCAATTGCCGTTCGGCGCCTGACCTGGTACGCTGACCCGAACGTTATCGAATTCCGTAATGTTGTCAAACTCTGCAATGGCGATCGTTTGAGCCGATTGATCACAAAAGCCGTTGCAGCCCCGCGGGCCAATCAGAGACTTACAAAATGACGCGTTCGGCAGTATCGTGGAATTTGACAACGTTCATGATATATCACCCCTGGTGTGCTTGAAATGAAAATAAATTCCGGCGTTTTTCGTTCCAGCCACAATCTGATTATGAGTCACGCCGTAGCGGAGGTTTCCTGATTAATTTGACGCTCCCCCCCCCCTCCCTCCCGGGGCTCTCTTACGTGCACCTCAATCAAAATACACGAACGTTTTTGCATTCCGCCCCCATCGGAATGCGGCCGGGATCTAGCATGCGACTTTGAGTGTAGCAGCGCAGATCAGTGTAATACCGCGGAATTGTTCAATCTGAACGCCGAGGGTCAATGCTAAGTATTCAGGCGCGAAGGAAGTGCGATAAGGTAATTTTTACATGTCGATATAAACACGCCATTGATGTTTCACTTCTGCTTGTCTCTTAGCGGCATCAGAGTGATCGTCTGCTTCCGTCTGGAACGATGTGCACCGTCTACCTCGTTTCCAACCTTTACATTGAACGACTTGCGAAATGCTGCCGTCGTCTTTTCATACACCTTGTCGCACGAGAAAAAGAATTGCAAATGTAGACGGCATACGCGAAAAGCGGAACTTCTCCGAGATTCAGGCTGAGCGTCTGCGAGGAATGCGGCTTTCGTCCATATATATCTGTGCCGATTCTGAGAAACGGTATATGTGAAACGCCGGTCCTTTCGCTTTTTAGGCATGCGTTTGCTGAATTCGTTTGCGTGACGCCAACCTTTTCCGAAGCGAAGGGAGATCTGCATGCGCTAGTACTTATGACACGAGTCGGTTCCTAACTGATCGTGCTGAGGCGGCCGCGTAGTACGTGGAATGGCCGTCTGGAATGCAATCTCGTGACCGCTGGATAAAATACGTGTCGTCAGCGGGATATGCGCTCTCGCGGCATATTTTGAGATGCTGAACACGGCAGAATGAAGAGGCGCGTTTTTCATTTCTTTTTTTCCCGGAACTGCCGTTTCACCGCCTGCGTGATAACGTGACTGGATGGAGACGGGCTCCACATACATAACGATGTTGTTGAGGCAGTCTTTTGAGCTAACGCATCGTGCGGCTTTTACTATTCGCGTGGCATGCCTCGATAGGTGCCCGGTTTTAACTCCCGAGACGTTTGCTGGCGCCGCAGCGCATATAGCGCCAGGACCTAATTCGAGGCATTCGACGAGCCTTTGAAACATTCCAGAAGTGGGCACAGCGGGGATTCCTTAAAGTCCAGTTAGAAGTATGAACTGTAGTTAAAACTTAAGTTGACCCTACGAACTTAAGTGCATGTAGGCGCAGTAGTGGGACAGGGACGGGAAGGGTAAATGATTGAAGGGGATCCCACGTAAAGGTGCTTACGAACTGCTGCAGCCTATCAAAGTCAAGGCATGGCACAATAGTGGCTGCCAGGAAATTGGCTTGGGAATGTCAAGGTCCGATCCGACCGTTGGCGAGTGTCACTTGAATTTAATCAAGGTGGCATTAAGGATGGGAAAGGGGAAAACGTCTCATCCGCCCGACAATAGCAGAAGCTACAAAGGAAACCCATGCAGGCTTAAACGAAGGCCGAAGGTTTCTCTACCTTCTTGGGATCGAGGCAGGTTTGTGTGTTTTCTGCTCTGGTTAGCAACTTAGGTCGTGTTCATACTATTTTGCTGCTTCTATCCGGATACAAAGTCTTATAACGCTCTGCGGCGGGCAGCGCGCGGTCGAATAGTGCAGGCTGTCCACATGAAACCTCCCCGATTTCAAAATGAATAGAAAAAAAAGTCTATGGTACGTTGATACCTGCAGTTTGTTGCATCAGTTTAATCAACTCAATAGGTATGGTGGTCTCCGTAGAAATTCACGTCGAAAATTTCGTTTCACAGCAATGAGTGACTTCGTTTCCGCACACCCCATCCCACAGAACGGGCTCTCTCTTTAGGTGTTGTCATTTTTGGTGTTTATTCAGCACTTCAAACAAAAGAGGTTAGAAAAATCAACAAAATCTTTTCGAATTGCGATACATGATGCTGCAAACCGCATGTATAATTTTTAAAAATTATTATTGTTGCAATCGGAGAGGTTTCATGGGGACAACGTGTACTTTGGTACATGTCCAGGCGACGACATGCTTGAACTACTCACTAGAACAGTTGTCTGCCGCGCTGGTGCTTAGGGTTAATCGCCGTGAGTTTAGAGAAGGCGGTGTATTAAGGCACCTGTAACGCCGTCACGACGCGGTTAAAGAACCAAAGTGGTAGGGGGTCCTTCCACCTGTGAACACGTAAAACTGTTTAGCGAGTTACGTAAAGTGTGTATTGGCATGTCATTAATGGGACAATAAAGGAAATGAGTTGAGTTAGGAAATTAGGTTTCTGGAATACTTAAAAAAAAATCTAAATGTTACCGTGGTATGGGGCACACGGATGAAGAGGCCGCTTTAAATTTCCTGAATTTCCCCTTCCAGCATGCCGTGACGTCACGGATTTTGACGTCTGCTCGGGCCTAGTTTATTCCTTTATCGATAAAGGTGAACAACTACTTAGTGCTCTAAAAGAGTAGAACCCATAACCTAGAAAATTTCGAGATCTTTTACTGATCCACAATGACTCTCAAATAGGGGGTGGTACTATGAAATCTGTGACGTCATATTGACATGCCAGCGCAGCTGTTTAGGCGCGAAATTCAGAAAAGGTGGAAACCATTTTTCTATTTTAGTAATCAACCTCTTTCCTTGAAGTTCACGAAGATGTAGGTTTGAAACAATACATGATCAGGCTACGTTGATCCTTTGTTTCTCTTTGAGTATCCAGCACCATGCTTTGCTGGGCTATATTTGGCGATGGCGTCTTACGTGACGGTGTATTGACATGATGGGAGCGCTAACCTCGCGCCAATCACCATCGAGAAAGACAACAGTGAACGTCTTTGACTCTCTCAGGCCCTCCGCGTGCGTGCCCGAGCTCACCGCGGTTTTCCTCCCCCTCCCTCTCTCTCTTATCCCTCTATTCCCTCTTTCCCCTCCCCCAGAGTAGGGTAGCCAACCAGGCGCATTTCTGGTTAACATCCCTGCCTTCTCTCTCTGTTTCCTCCTCCTCCCTCCTGTCCTCGCGCCCTCCTTCCCTCACTTTTTTTGCGTTGCTTTCAATCATGTCCTGAGTGTACCTTTAAGCTCATGATTCGAGTTCGCTCTCTTTACTGTGTTCGTCACCCGTGCGGCGCGTTCAGAATGTTTTTGCTGTAGCGTCTTCGCACTCGACAAGAGGGCTGTCACGTGCCCCGCATACGGGTTCTGGCGCACGGTGCTCTACAAACAACGCACGTACACATCGCGCAGTCTCTTGAGGGGCGGTCCGTCGCGTTGCCGGGGACAGTCTTTTTTTTTTTTTTTCCCTCGCGTGCTGTCAGATTGTTTTCGCTCCGAGCCACGAAGTGCTGCTGTTGACGACGACGCTGTCGCCGCTGTTGTTACATTGTGTCGTCCCTCGCGACTCGGGCACACTCACTCTCACGCCTCGCGCAGTCACGCTTGCAGCAGCGTTGAGTTTTCCTGCAGACTACTAGCGGGAACGCTTGCTCTTTAGTGTCTTTAGAGTTACTACACATATGCTACCTTTGGGGGCACATACAATGACTTTAATAGTGCAAAAAAGGGGTAAGGTGTGCAGACACGAACGCCGGCGTTCGTGTTGTCCAATCTCTTCTCTTGTGTCCGTGTCTGCACGCCTTACCCCTTTTTTGCATTATGGATCATTACCAACTAGCTCAGCTTTCTGTCGTTCTAAGACTTAAATAGTGTCTATAGGAGAGCTGCGAGTGTTGCGGTTCAGTCAGCACGGCATAGTTTCCTATTGAAGTCACTAGAGGAATTGTGTCGCTGCGTACGTTCAACTACCGGGATAAAATATGGCTGGTACTTGGATTGGCGCTTTGTAGCTTCAGACATTCTTGTGGTAATATTTACTTCGGTTTATCTGACTTCACTGACCTGAATTTCGAATAAATCTTTTTTTTCTTTTTTTTTTGTAAACGCAGGAGGCACAAAGGCTCACCGCACATGGGTAATCACTGTGAAGTGTTACGTTTATAGCACAACACTTTGTGGAAAGTGACCAGGTTGCAACGGAACACGGCCGTTTGAACCCGAAAGGATGATCGATCAAAGTTCAGGCAAATTGACGTACTAACCGTCATTCTTAACTTGAAGCTAACAGCGCAAAATAAATAAAGGGCGATGTCGAGAAGAGAGGAACACGGTGCTTACAATTAATTTTTGTTTTGTGCCGACGTCAGCATATACTAAACGCAAAATGAGTAGAAAGAACGCAAGCAAACAGGATGTACGATAAACTTTGACAGAGCGAAATCACGTGCTAGATAAATGCATGATCTTATCGCGCTGTAGCGATAGCGAAGGCACGCTGATTTCGCCGCTCGTAAAGGTATGACGAAGGCTTCGAAAATGTCCCCGTTAGCGTTGTTCAGCATATCTGCCTAAGGCTGCGCCTTCCGAAAGCGTAGCTGTACAGTTGCATTTCTTGCAGTGTTCAGCTAGATGGCTGCTGAGCGAACCTTTCAGAACTGAAGGGTTCGGTTAACTGTTCATTGGTAATGGACTCAGGCACGTACCCAGGATTTTTTTTTTTTTGGGGGGGGGGGGCATCATCATCATCATCAGCCTGTTTTATGTCCACTGCAGGACGAAGGCCTCTCCCTTCGATCTCCAATTACCCCTGTCCGGCGCCAACCGATTCCAACTAGCGCCCGCGAATTTCCTAATTTCATCGCTCCACCTAGTGTTTTGTCGTCCTCGATTGCGTTTCCCTTCTCTTGGTACACATTCTGTAACTCTAATGGTCCAACGGTTATCTAACCGGCGCATTACATGACCTGCCCAGCTACATTTTTTCCTCTTGATGTCAATTAGAATATCGTCTATACCCGTTCGCTCTCTGATCCAAACCACTCTCTTTCTCTCTTAACGTTATGCCTAGCAATCTTCGTTCGATCGCTCTTTGCGTGGTCCTTAACTTTCTCTCAAGTCTCTGCCCCATATGCACTGGCGAAATGCACTGGGAAAGGCACTGGCAAATGCATTGGCACTGGACATATTGCACTGGCAAAATGCACTGATTGCACACCTTACTTTTCAATAATAATGGTAAACTTCGAGTCAGGAGCTAGCAATGTCTGCCGTATGCGATCCAACCTATTTTTATTCTTCTGTGAATTTCCTTCTCATGATCAGGGTTCCCTCTGATTAATTGACCAAGGTAAATGTACTCCTTCACAGTCTTTAGTGGCCGACTGGCCATCCTGGTCTCTTGTTCCTTTGCCCGGCTATTTATCATTATCTTCATCTTCTGCATAATAATATTCAACCCCACTCTTACACTCTCTCTGTTAAGGTCTCCAATCATTTATTGTAACTCGTCTGCATTGTTGTTGAATAGAACAATGTCATCGGCAAACCGAAGGTTGCTGAGATATTTGCCGTCGATCTTTACTCCTAAGCCTTCCCAATTTAATAGCTTGAATTCTTTTAAGCACGCAGAAAATAGCTTTGGTGGAATTGTGTCTCCCTGTCTGACCCCTTTCGCTATAGGTATCTCCCTGATTTTCTTGTGTAGAATTAAGGTAGCTGTAGAACCTCTGTAGATATTCTAACGCGAAAGACGAGTCAGTAAGAAGAGAAACTATTTACAGATTATATTTACAACAACGGTTGCAGCGCTGACGGGTTAGATTCACAGCGCGAGCCCAGTTTGTTATCCCTCCTCTTTTCTGGAGTGATGGCGCCTACGCGCCTCGTTGAAACAAACGAATGCCTCACGCATGTGGCAATATTTTCCAAGCTTTTTACGTAAGCGTTCTGTACTCCTTGATTACGTAGTGCCTCTACGATTGCTGGTATCTCTACTGAATCAAATACCTTTTCGTAATCTATACAAGCCACATAGAGAGGCTTATTGTACTCTGCAGATCTCGCGATAACTTGATTGATGACATGGATGTGATCCATTGTAAAGCATCTCTTCCTGAAGCCAGCCTGTTCCCTTGGTTGACAAAATCCAGTGCTAACCTTATTCTATTGAAGATTATTTTGGCAAATATTTTATATAATACCGGGAGCAAGCTAATTGTCCCATAATTGTTCAATTCTTTAACGTCTCCTTTTTTTGTGGATTAGTATAATCTCTGCATTCTTCCAGTTTTCTGGGACCCTTGCAGTCGAAAGACATTTCGTATAAAGAGCCGCCAGTTTTCCAAGCATTATGTCTCCTCCATCTTTGATTAAATCGACTGTTATTCCACCTTATCATCTCGCTCTTCATCGTTTCATGTCTTGCAGGGCCCTTCCGACCTCATCGCTAGTTATAGGAGAGTTTCTGTATCCTGCTCATTACTGTTTCTAAGTGAACTATCGTGACTCCTCTGGGTACTGTATACAGGTCAGCTTAGAATTTTTCCGCTGTTTTTACTATATTTTCGAGATTGCTGATGATATTATCCTTCTTATATTTTAGTGCATACATCGTGGTTTGTCCTATGCCAGGTTTCTTTTTACTGATTTCAGGCTGCGTTCATTTTTTGCGGCTTCTTCAGTCTTTCTCATGTTATAGTTTCGAATATCAGTTATTTCCGCCTTGTTGATCAGTTTTGATAGTTCCGCGAATTGCGTATCGCTGTGTGGCCGCCAGTCCCATACAACCGCGTAGAGCGCAGGACTCTGCGATTCTAGACGTACAGCGGTCACTGCGAAAGGTTAGAAAAACACCCACATAAGCACAGCAGAGATACGTGAGGCGGCTCGACCGATAACTGTAGAAGTGTCTTTCAAAACAAGTAATTGTTCTCCACTTCCGGCGGCGTTTTCTCTACTTCCTTTTTAAATAAAAAGATGTTGATCCATAAATATTCTCATAAACAACGGTTAACTTTTTTATTATTCGCTTTTGCTTGCAGTTTGGTTGTTGCCTTGGCTCTCTCCCTTAGTAGATCGCTTAATTTCTCAACTCCTTGCGATTTTTGTTTCCAGTTGCGAATTTTGCACGAAAAGTGCTATACAGTTAGGGAAAAACAGACGAGGTAACAGGCGACAGTCATCTTGCTTATGGGTTTAAGGGCTATTGCAGGGTTCCATGATGGACGCTCTTTCACATTATTTTATTTCCCACCTTATCTAACCCATATCACGTGTATATGGTTCCGGGCATCTGCCAGCGTCGCGGCGAGCCGTAACTCAAGGATACAATGAAGCAAAGGGATAAGTTAAACGCAATTGGCGTTTTCTCCGGCCGCAACTCGTTCCATGAGAGTACAGACCAGCTGAGTAACAGCCGCATCCCTCTCCTGGTCCCAGGATCAGCCTAAACAAAGAAGATTGAACTAACAAAAGCAACAGCTATGGGCGTGACGGTTGAATAGATGGTGACAACTGAACGCATCTCGAGTTAATCGCGCGGGTGCGGAATCTACGAGAAAACTGTCCTTCACATTACAAAAGATGCCGATAACTACCGCCATCTAAAAGGAGTGAAAAAGGCAGCATAATGCTGACCGATGAACAGCTGCGAAGTCTCAACATTGATCTGGCGGCGCTTTAGGAATGTGTGAGGAGTGGTGGCGTGGGTGGGAAGGGGGGGGGGGGGGGTATGCCACTTGATTTCGGGGGGGGGGGGGGGGCCCGGGCAACACCCTCTAGACTAGGGGGTGTTTCCCCCCCCCCCCCCCGGGTACGTGCCTGAATGGACTTCAGTTGCATTCCCAAGGAGACAAATGCTCGGCTAAAAGAAATTCCAGAACGATCCTTTTCCACCGAACGAGTGAATAATAAATAAATATTGTCAGAATACGTTACCAATCGTGAACGAATTTACTGTTCTTACTGGTCCACCTTGGTCACCCGTGTGCATGCATGGCCGCCCGTGTGCATCGACAATCTCGTGCGCGGCGTCATTCACTAACTGCCGCCCGACGCTGAAATCTCCCCCGTGCCTTCCCGCCCCCGATCTTTTTAAAATTTTCCTTCCGTACGATACGCGCACCATGCCCCGCTCCTACGCTACAGGCCGCGCGCTCGTCCCAGACCTCATTCCGAAGGGCGATATGAAAACGCTCTGGTCTGACTGGCTCCCCCAGTGTTTTCGGCGCCGCTGCTTACTGTTCTCCTTTTGTCCTAGAACAAAACGGCGGCGGCGGTGGTTTAAAAAAAAAGCAATAAAAACAGGTGCAACAACAAGAAAGGCGGTCGATGCCATCGACGGCGGAACTCGGGATTTCGCACGCGACGACGCGGCCTGCGACAATCGAGCGGGGACCCACCACGCGCATACGCTACCCGAGCGAGGTACACAGTAGTGGGCACGATGGAGGGGGAGAAGGAATTAAACGAACGTCCTTCCGCGACCTCGGCCCCTTCATTCCCCTCGACCTCTCTTTTCCGAGCCCTCCTCTCTCATCGCTATTTGAACTCGACAGGTTTTTTGTCCGAAAAATAAAAAAAAAGGAGGGAACGAGGCCAATAACCCGGCGTGCCGCGTTTGATATCGCACAGCCCGATTTCCATCGACGCCCCGCAGCTGTCCGCCGTAGCAGCTGAAATCGCTCTCATGGTGGACGCGGTGCTGCGCTCGTGTGTCTGTACGTTTGCCACTATTTGCGTTGCCTTAATTCCCCGGCCTTTGTCCCTCTCCTCCTCGCCACCGCCGTAGCCGCGGGATTCATCCGCTTTGTTTCCGCGATTTCCGAAAGCTCGCCGCCTTTTTTTATCGACAGCACGTTCGATTGAAGCGCAGGTTGGTGGTTTGTCTCGATCGGCCCCTGCTTGGCTTTGCCCCTCTTTTCTGACGCCGGCGTGTGGTCACCATGACTTTGCGTTGAATCGTGTTGTTGGGAGAACAAGTAACGATCGTGGAGGATGGAACGCAAGCTTGAACTTGAACAAATTGATTCAATTTTATTGGTTCGACGTTCAGTTCTCCCTGCTTTTTTTTTTCTTTGCTGTGATCTCACGAACCATTATATCTGTCCTAAGAAGATTGAGTAGTGGATCAGGCGCAGCCGCCTCAGTGGCTTAGCGGCTATGGTGCTGCGCCGCCAAGCACGAGGTCGCGGTATAAAATCCCGGCCATGGCGGTCGCATTTACATGGGAGCGAAATGCTATAATACCCGTGTCCCTCGCATTGGGGGCACATTAAAGGTCAGGTCAAAATTAATCCTGAGACCACCCCCACTACGGCGTGCGTCGTAATCAAATCGTGGTTTTGGCACGTGAAACCGCAAAATTCAGGTCGATTCAGTGGACCGCGTGCTGCGACAGCGTAGTTGTTGCGGAATGAGTAGCCTGCTTGGCCGCTGCTTTATCGTGTGCTCTGATTTTTTTTTCTCTCTCTATCCGGTGTTCGAGGGGGGGGGGGGGGGGGGTAGACCTACATTTTTATTTTGTTTCCATTGAGATGGCGTGCGCACAACTTTCGTCACGAATCACAATAAAGACTGCACCGGTGGACAGCAATTTATGACGACTAAAGCAAAGCTTCCGTAGTGCTTTGGCTTTTGAAACTGTCAGCGGGGTGACGCGAGACCGTTCCAGCGAGAGCTCCCTGGCTGACGCCGTGTAATGTCCGCGTCGAACCGTGGCGAACGCGCGCGCGCACCTGTTCCGAAACACGCTAGCGAAGGTGCATAACCTGCCTTCAGCGTCCGCCTCAAGACAGTCCACAAAGCGCGTGTTCAGGCGATCGACTGCACACGGTATGGAGCACGCTCACTTTGGCTTTCGCAGAGTTATCTGAAGAACGCAGTAGCCTGTAGGCTGAATTATCTGAGAACCGCTCGAACAGGTCGCCGTGCCTTATTGATTTGGGAATAATAATAATAATAATAATAATAATAATAATAATAATAATAATAATAATAAATTTTCCTATGGCAGAAGCGAAACCTAACCACTCAAAGAAGTTCCAAAATAAAGTGCACTGCGCGTTCCAGAAAACACAAGTTCAAGAGCCTACACCGTATTTGCTTTTTCTTTGTGTGTGTGTGTTAGAGAGAGAGAGATGGGGATACATGGCGCACCGGCGATCTTCGAGATGTACCCACCCTACCATTTATTGGCGGCCTTTCCGTTGGAGTTTCACACGTAATTAGGCAAATAACCAAGGCTAGAGCCCGCGAAGTGCCCACCGTGGTGGAGTATAGCGAATTTGGCGTTGCGCTGCTATAACCCGAGGGCGCGGGTTCAAATCTCCGCCGCTGCGGCCGCATGTCGATGGGGGGCGAAATGCAACAACGCTCGTACACCGTGCATTGGGTGCACCTGAAAGGAGACCACGTGGTCAAAATTATTCAGGAGTCCCCCCACTACGGCGTTCAGCCTGCTTAGATCGCGGTTTTGACACGTAAGATCCCACAACTTAATTTTTCGTTAAGCCCGTGAAGTATACCGCTCGGGCCGTCAACCACAAATCAACTTGCGCAGTTTGCAGCCGGTGTTGTGTGATGGGCCTTGTATGCAGGTGCTTTAAATGCATCCCGCCTGTTATCATACAAATCCTCGCGTATACGCTAGTATGCTTCAGCTGTCGCGTGTGGAAGAGTAACTAATGGAGGAGTTAACTAACCGGAAACGAAACGACGGCGTTCCTGGTTATTCACGCGGCACTGTCAACGACGCCTCAAAGGGCCCGCAATTTACGTCATAAAGGAACGTCGCAGCAGCTGCTGCGCTTTGAAGTGCGCTCGTATGCGCCTCGTCTTCCGTCGTGGCGCGGCGCGGTTCAAGATGCTGCTCGGGCGAGTGCCGCCGACTGGACCAGCAGTGTTTATTTTTTTTTTTTCGCGCTACTCTTCTTACCCGCTTGTGGTCATGCCCTGTATCAGTTGAGCTGCAACCACTCGGGCCTTGTTGTAGACAGCCAGCGGTCGCACGTTTTACGAGCGTCTTGCCCCCGACCGTCGGTTTCCGGTTTCGTCTTGTTCTCAGCGCGCGATTGACGGTCCAACGTCTTTTGGATGTGCCTGCACTTCATTGATTGGATGTATGAGGACGCCGTACGTGTACTGTGCGCTCGGTCTTAAACCGAATAGCTTTATTTGTATCTTTTGCCCGTTTTTGTGGTTGGTGAACGAATCTGGTTGTAAGTAAAGCGACCCCCGGGTGTGCTGGTTAACGACTCTGTTCTCTACGGAATTTCGCAATGAAACAACGAACGTATCCCAAGTATTCTCACTGTTGCAAACATGCGATACCAATCGCATCATTCCTTCAGCAAAGCGAACGGCTTTCTTGAAGCGTTCGCCTATTTGCTTATGTCGATAGGCGTCGTCAGTGGCATCTGCAGTTTTGTTTTTTCGAGTGCCGTACGTGTAGCGCTCCCTGCTGGCACACCTGCTTTGTTTGCACGCTCCTTGTGGGGAGAGAGAAAAGGGAGGAAGGAAAGGCAGGGACGTTACAACCAGACTTCGTCCAGTTTGCTACCCTACACCTGGGGAGGGGGATGGGAGGGCGTCACAGATTCAGTGTGGCCAGTCCGAGGACTTCGCTCCTAGTATGGGTCAGGTATAACGCGAAGGGCAGTTTAATGATATGCAAAGTGTTTAATTAACGCTGCAGTGCGAACACATGCGCTATGAAGCGATGCCATAGTCAGAGGGTTATAGATTAATGTTGACCACTCCAGCCAAAGTTCGTTGCACTGACGTTTTGCATTCCGTCCCCATCGAAAGGCTGCCGGGAATCGAACTCTGCCTATGTGCAGCAAGTACACGCCTCGCAGGGGGGCTTGAACGTTAGAACGGGTCATTCTAGAACGTTCGTTTCTGGAGATTCTCTCGTTTAGAGGTGTAAAAATTCATTCGGCACCTTGAACTGTAGCGTCTTTCACAGTCCGTGTGCGGCTTTGGTGCGTCAATGCAGATGAACCAATAAGTAAATGGATCGATATTGCACACGATACGGCCGATTTATCCACGACTTTCGTAATATTTTATTAGGGAAATTTAAAGCAAAAACGAATACGTCATGCTTCTTAGGAATTGACAAACTCGTCACAGTCGCTCAACTCCAATCGTCTCAAAAATGAACATTCGTAAAGAACGTTTTCTTTTTATCTATCGTAAAATGGAATTATTTACCCTACTATGTTTTGAAGTTAATGACTTTGTAGCTGTACTGGAATGCCACTCTTATTAACGTGGAAGAAAGGGGGTCAACGGAGGGGCCCGATTTTTATTAATCATGTCGTAAGAAGCCAACAAAAACTGACACCAAGGACAACGTTGTCCGTGGTGTCAGTGTTTGTTGGCTTCTTATGATAATCTTATTAACCGGTGTCACATGATGTGACATGTTGCTATTAGATTTCTTTGTTCAACGTACTTGTAATCTTCTTATGTAATGTAATAACTCCTACTTTGGCCAATTCCTGGCCTGCAGTATTTTGAAAATGAATAAATAAACAAACAAATATGTGGTTCCACCGGCCGTGCCATCCGGTACTTTCGAGGCACCTTGGTTAAAGAAGGAACGGAAGTTTACCAAATTCTTCCCCGCCATAATTTTGTCCATGTGCCATATCTTTTTGGCGGCAGCGGTCACCCGAACACAGTGACCTTATTTTTTATCCTTTTATTTTTCCCTTTTCGCTGTTTCGCCTCCAGGTAAAAGTCACGGCGTCGCACCCTCTCTTCCACATCGCCACACGGGGCCGCTTGAATGCGAAGAGACCCGTTCCATTGTTTCCGCAATGAGCGGCTACTGGCCCCTTGTGGCTACTGCGCCTGCGGCCCTTTACGGGTGGCTTAATAACCCTCCCACCTATTATCCGAAGAGTTGTCGGGTGTCATGCGTAATGGCACTTGCAACAACGTTATGCAATTGCTTTCCGAGCGGCACGCTCTGACGTGGCCGTGGCGCTAGTTCTACGACGGCGTTACACGCTCCTTCATCCGTCTTTCTTTGCTTTCGTTTAGTGCTCGAGCCTATTGTCTGCGTCCAGATCGCTGTAGAGTTTAGTCTCGACATCTCCGGCGCCTCCTCGCTTCACCCGCCGACAATTTTCTCGCACCTGCGCTTCTTAATGACGGCGGAGTTCAAATGTCCACGTGTTGCTATGTTGACTCTTCTCACTACCCCCGTCCTTGCCCTTCCCCACGTTGTTTCAAAATACTCTTCGTTGCCGTTAAACCACGACAGAAGAATGGCGTGCGAAAAACCACAGGCTTGACCTGTGCGCGCTGTCTCGGTCGTCTGCCGCTCTGTTCAGCCGCAGTGATTCGGGACCCAATTCGTCCTCACGCTGTCGGCTCTTCTGCAAGGTCTTCAGTGTGCTCGTGCTCAGCATCGCCTTTGCGCCGTTCTCGCACGCAGCGCGACCGTAGCCCGCGTGGTGGTGTGCCGCCTCTTCGGTGGCGTGGCCGCTTGGGGGCAGCGCGAGCAACAGCGTGGTGAGCCATGGAGGCTGCGCTGAACGGCTTGCCGGCGGCCGCCAACGGGCCCGGCGTCGTCGGCCAGGGCTCGGCGGCCAAGGCGTACGACTACCTGCTCAAGTTCCTGCTGGTCGGCGACAGCGACGTCGGCAAGGGCGAGATCCTCGGCGGACTCGAGGACGGCGCCCTCGAGTCACCCTTCAGGTGAGCCTTCCTCCCCACGTGACCCGATTGGCTGGCCACTCTGGGCCAGTTGGCGACATAGATAGGGTCGACCTGAGCTGCTGTGCTCTAGCCTGCTACTCTGCACTGGAAAAGAGGGAAGCGGAGCGAAATTATAGTCATGAATGGTGGTGCAAATACGGTAGTGTGTCTGTTCAGTTAATCGCAAAAGTTGACGGCGTGCCGGATCTGAAAAAAACATTGAATTGCGTAACAGTTCATAACCATGCCCAGTAAACCAGTGCAACACTGTGTTGTTCGTGCATACAATTACAGGATGGAAATCAGAATACCAGGCTGTGTTCTGAGGCTGCAGAGATATTCAACTTTTTCAAACATACAGCTGCCAGTCAACTTATGCAGTTGACTGCATTGCACAACAGAGCTACTAAAGCCACTCATCCAGTGCCGTGGCAGGGACTCAAATGATGCTTTATTATACTAGTTTGTAATACTGCCAAATTAAGAATAGCGCTCAGAAATGTGACAGGCAAGGATTAAGGACAATGTCATCCCATGGTGCTTGGGATGAATGCAGGAGATGAACCAGTGAAACATCTTTACTAAGTATGATGCAACTTATTGAAATCAGTGTATTACTTATGTAATGCGTTGCTGTGTCGTACTCCTCCTCAATTTGACCTCTTCTGGCTCATCATATTGGCAGGCATTAGGTATTGCACACATTTATTCTGCCTTGGAGAGTTCGGCTAGCCAAGCTAACCAAGGTGGGCAGAGGAAAGCTGTAGTAGGCACTGTGGTGTTTTGCCACCCTAAACTTGCGCTTTACGCAAGCTGTCAACTGTCTGGGTTTGTTATGCACTTTGTCTTGTAACGTACTTCGTAAACATATATCAGTGTAAGTAATGCTTCATTTGTACACTATGAAATGAAGCAGTTCTTTCCCCTAATTGCCTCACTAGATGATTGTGATTAAGGTTATCAAAGTTTTTATCTTTCTTTTTTGGGGGTGGTGTCAAATTTGTATAATGAAATAACAAAAACATAAACTTCAAAATAAATTTATATTAGAACATCATATTGACCGAAATGTATCATAAAGCAGAAATTGGCTTTGCCAATGTTTTGCAGGCAGCCTTAAAAGGACAGTAAATGAGTGTCACTGTGTGCACTTGTATCTGGTTCATTTGTGAACAAAAATAGTGGATGTACGCACAGAGGGTTTCATAAATTCATTCCACCAAACCATTGCGTGTACATAATATGAATTGTGAGGTGTGGGACAAGAATGTGGCAGGTAGGCTGCTTTACCGCAACTTTCTGATGATAGGATTCTGTCCTATTATTCTAAGGAATGATCCAAAGGCTTAACATTATGTATACTTAGGAGTTGGCACCACAACAGTGCCACATTTAGGTTGCTGTTGCTGGTGTGCAAGATATTTTTGCTTTCATTTGTAATAATTAGTGCCCCGTGTATGGGCACAGGTAGCCTAGGCACTGCCAAGCGCTCTTGTTTCGCAGTGCTGAGGCACCTGTATTTGTTTGGCCCGGCTTATCTATGCAGGAAATGGTACGAGTTATGTAGATAAGCTTGTTTATGAAAAGTAGGAGGGCTAAAGGTCACTGACTTGTTTGTTCAGCAAGATATAGTACATGTTCAAGACCCACTCAGCCACTTGAACACTTAGTCAACATTTGTGGCAAAATAAGAGAAGTAGAAGCAAGAAAAAAAGAGAAGCTTTCTGTCTCTCTTTACTTTCTTACACTTAGTTTTTGTGGCACAATCATTGACAGCTATACACCAACTGACCCAGCATCATAGACTGCGGACCATCATGTACTGTTGAACACCCACTGGTCTCATGATGGCAGTATTGTTAAATCAAGACTGCTGGTTAGACTAGTTGGAATGTTGGATTCATGGTTATGAAAATTCAGTGTAAACTCAAGGGAAAAAGAAGTAAAAGCACAACATAAGCGCATTTGGTAATAATATTGTTAATGTCTGTGCTTGAAATGCTGCAGCATTGTGTAGTTCTCCAAGTTCTTTCTGTTCATTATCGTATCATTATTCATTGGATTGCAGCCCCTAGGGCAGCATCTACCTAAGCCCCCACCCCCATGCTTGTGCGCATGTCTGTGATTTTCCTTGTATTTGCTGATTTTTCAGTGTGTAAAGATAGATCAAGTTGGTGCTTGTCCTCCTCTCACGATTTTCTTAGTTGGCGCTATTCCTTCCTAATTCAAGTATGCACCATCTAGGCCAAATGAACGTTGTCCTGAACCAGCCTTGTTAGTTGCCTGCAGTTTTTGTCGCACTATGGACCACCAACTAGCTCATATGCAAACCATTCACAGCAGCTCTTAAGAAAGTCTTTAAACCACTGTAGCTAAATGTGTAGTAGCTCTGTTCTGTATGTAACGAAGGCACATTACGTGTTCTGGGTTTTAAAGAAAACTTCACTAGAAAAGCTTGGACAGGCCATTTCATTAGTCGCATGATTGAATTTTTCAGTTACCTTTGTGAAAATGCACCACCATGCTGATAAAGTGGAAGTTTGTTTACTGCAACTCTAAGGTAATCTAGGTTGGCTAATGTTGCGGTCTGGTGTGTTGCTTGCAGTGCCCCTGGTGGCTTTGCGTCATACCGGACAACGACGGTGCTGCTGGATGGCAAACGGGTGCGGCTGCACTTGTGGGACACGTCGGGTCAGGGCCGGTTCTCGACAATTATCCGCTCGTACTCGCGGGGTGCCCAGGGGATCCTCCTGGTGTACGACATCACGAACCGGTGGTCCTTTGACGGCCTGGGGCGCTGGCTCCAGGAGGTGGAGCGGCATGCACCCGGCGTCTCTAAGGTGAGGGAGAGGGCCTGTGTCCCAGCAACGAAAGCTTCACAGAGATCATATTGTTGCGATATAACAGGCACTTATGAGACATGGCGCGAAGGACGGTCAAGATGGGCATCTGTGCTTGAACACAAGCTGGTTACCATCTTGGTCTCTGGCTGCGCTGCTCTTGTAAATACAGTTTAAATAGTCCCCTTTTATGCGTTGCATATTGCAATCACTCAGTTCAGCCCTTGGGTGCGGCCGGGCAGCCACCATTGAGGGTATGAGCCATTGTTCATTGCTGTGCGTCTCATATGTGGGTCTATTCTCTTTTAAGTTTGCTGTGTTTGTAATTAAGTTGCTTCCATTTTTATGCGTTGCATATTGCAATCACTCAGTTCAGCCCTTGGGCGCGGCCGGGCAGCCACCATTGACCTTTAGCGCAACCACGTGACGTCACGACAGCCGGAGGAAAAGCTGGGCCCCAACTCGCGAAATATGCAACGCATTCTTGGCTTAACCAAGCTAAGCCTGGCCATTTTTTTATGTTTCTTTCCACACGTAACATTTTGATGGAGCTCTGCAATCGTCAACGAAGTTCCGCAGCGGTCGCTACATTGAGCTCGCTGTCGTGCTTCCCAAGGATGAGAGCCCATCATTGTCAGCTGTGACTCGTCAGACTACTCCGGTCATGACGCTTGCCCACGCTCACGACCCAGGTCTGTTTTCTGGCTTGGAGGGCGCTGCCGAAGATTAAACTTTGAGCTCCGTTTTCTCAGCTTTCATTTTTTATGCAGTTGCTTTCAGTCATCCCAGTGCCATTTTACAATAAATGAAGACAAAATCATTCTGTGTATTGTACTTGTGTTAGGCTGCTGAGCACGAGGTCGCGGGATCGAATCCCGGCCACGGCGGCCGCATTTCGATGGGGGCGAAATGCGAAAACACCCGTGTACTTAGATTTAGGTGCACGTTAAAGAACCCCAGGTGGTCAAAATTTCCGGAGTCCCCCACTACGGCGTGCCTCATAATCAGAAAGTGGTTTTGGCACGTAAAACCCCATATATTATTATTATTATTGTGTATTGTACTTAGATCATGAAACATTGGGTGCAATAAAGCTGTCCATTTTTATCTGCACCCCATAAAAAAAATTATGATAGATTTTTTGCAAAAGTCGTTAGCAAGACAATATGCATAGGAAAGTTTTAAAAAATTTATGCTCATTTCAGCATTTAAAAAATAAACCAATAGCTTTATTCCACAGTATAGGCCTTTGTGAACATGCCGATGGGAAAATCTTGAACTTATGTGTAATTAATTCATTTGGATATGACCATTAGAGGCTGTCAAGTGTTGAAACTCAAAAACTATAACTGATAGCACAAAACTGATTTCAGTTATGATGTCAGCATAACCAATCACACATGCATACCAAATTTCATTAATTTATTCGCACAAATAAAAAGAATGTTTTCATTGCCATGTCCCCCCTTAACTGATGATACGAATGTGTCATACAAACTGTGCCAAAGCCTGGTGTATGTGCTCTGAAAAGTAATAGTATTTCTGCTGCAGAAGCTGCTGCAGGCAGCTGATAGCTGTGTCTTGTGTGCCCATTTATTTACCACATGCCACATCTTTCAACCATCGCCAGGTCTTGCTGGGCAACCGGCTGCACCTTGCCTTCAACCGTGAGGTGGGCCGCCAGGAGGCCGCCGAGTATGCGCACAAGCACGGCATGGCTTTCTTCGAGGTGGGTGCTTCAACAGCTAGCTCTCTGCAGGCTTCAAAATGGCCAGTAACAGCACACAATTGCTTTATTACTAGTGGCTTCGAGTCCTCTACACGAGTTTTTGTATTGTAATGACCAATGCATAACACCGTGACAGCCACTGGGCAACAGAGACAACTGTTAATCAGTGGTTGACTCTCCGTGTATTTCTTTTTGTTGCACACATCATAATACAGAAACAACTAGTCCGAAGCTATACATTTGAAATCTGCTGCTTATGAGTGTTCCTGTCGAACAAGACTCAGTAACATTAGCTGCAGTTGAAGCCACTTATAAAGATACTGGTTTTAACAATGAGAAGCTGCTGCACCGTCAGCTCTTGTATGTTTTTCATGGTGAAATAACCTGCTTACTACAATGCCCAAATGCCGCATTATCCGTTATAACGATTAAGTCTGGCTACTGGGTGTCTGTGCCAAATGTCGTGAAATGCGAAATCCTCCAAGAGAAAAAATAACAAGAAATTCGAGCCGCTGAGCGGTGGCCCGTTGCCCCAACAACCGCTGTGCGCTCATTTTCCAGCCATCTCCACATGCCTCTCGCATCGCTTTTCCAACCTTGGAACACGAACGGGCTGCACCTATTCGTGTTCCTATTCACATGCATTTTTTACCTCGGACCACCTCCGAATGGAATCAGCTGCCAGAAGCAGCTGCTGCTATTACGAATGCATCACACTATAAGTGTTTTTTGAATAACATGCTTAACATTGCCTAATTATTTGTACTCAATTTATTCTTCCGTATAGCCAGTTTTCTTATTTTTAGATCTTGAAATTACTCTGCTCTTTCTTTTCTTAGTTGCAACTGTACATTTTTTTTTGTGAATTTGTCGATTGTTCCTGCTACTTATTGTTATAGTATCAACTTTTTTTTTTCAAATTTTGGTTTCTAGTATGCCCCTTCCCTGTGAGTAATCGACTTACGTAAACAAACTCTTTCACAGACTTCAGAGGCTGACTGGCAATCCTGAACTCTTGTTCCCTTGCCCAGCTATTGATCATTATCTTTGTCTTCTTCATATTAGTCTTCAACCCCACTCTTGTACTCTCTCTGTTAAGGTCCTCAATGGTTTGTTGTAACTCATCCCCAGTGTTGCTGAACAGGACAATGTTGTTGGCAAACTGAAGGTTGTTGAGATATTTGCCGTCGATCCTTACTCCTAAGCCTTCCCAGTTTAATAGCTGGAATACTTACATCTTCCAAGCATGCAGTGAATAGCATTGGAGAGACTGTGTCTCCTTGTCTGACCCCTTTCTTTATATGAGTGTTGTTTATGTCAATCCAGAACTTTTTTAAAAAACAAATGGAAGAACAAATTTCAAAGTGTGGAAAAGGGATTTATTTTTCCACATAACCTCCAGCTACAGTTCTACACTTATCGCAGCGTTTAACTAACACCTGGAATGGCCTTTGGCATAGAAAGATTTCTTATTACCAAGGAACCATTGTAGGACGCTATTCTTCACTTCATCATCAGTGTTGAAATGTTTTCCTCCGAGGAATTCCTTCATGGGCCCAAACAGGTGGAAATCACTTGGTGCTAAGTCAAGACTATAGGTGGGGGGTGTGGTAATATCACCCAGCCAAGTTCTTGGATTGTTTGGAATGTGCGTTGAGTGGTTTGCAGTGGTGCATTTTCTTGCAAAAGGACCACATCCTTTGTGATCAAAGTTTCTTCCATAAACTCTTGTGCACATCAGGCAGGACCTGGCAGTAATACTCACTGCTGATAGTGACACCATGGGGTAAAAAATCAACCTGAATAATTCCCTGTTTATCCCAGAATACACTTGCCATCACTTTGCCAGCAGACGCAACTGTTCTAAATTTCTTGGGAGGTATTGATTCCATATGCTTCCACTGCATCGATGCTCTTTTGGATTCTGGGGTGAAATGGTGAACCCATGTTTTGTCACATGTCACGATGAGATTCAGAAAATTCTGGCTTTCCCTTTCATAGCGTTCCTTCAGCTCTCTACAGATTTCAACTCTTGTGTGTGTGTCAAAAGCAGACAGCTGCTTTGGGACCCAGCAAGCACTCACTTTTCGGAACAACAAATGATCATAAATTATTGTGTTCACTGTTCCTAACGACAGATTACACACCCTTGCAATTTCACTATAAGTTATGCGACGATTGACCACGATCAGCTGCTCCACGCACTGAATGTTCTCAGGAATGGCTGCCGTGGGCTATGATCCACGTGACCGGGATCGTCAGTAATAGAGATACGGCCATCTTTGAAGCGCTTACACCATTCAAATGTCTTACTGCGGCTGAGTGTCTCATCACCGTACTAAGCCTGAAGTCTTCTGTAAATATCAGCAGGTTTTATGCCCTCCTTCACTAAAAACTTCACAACACGCTGTTCCATGTAGACGCTCATACTGTTGTCCACCATCTTGAATAAGTCTATTCAGAAGAGCGAGAAATGAGTGCTGTCTACCAGTAACAGGACACAGGTGCAAGCTTCTACTGGATACAAAACCTCCAGCCTAGGCATCCATTTACACCTGCAAAGAAAAAAAAAGTCCCGGATTGAGTTGAACGACCCTCATAGGTATCTTCCTACTTTTCTTGTGGAAAATTAAGGTAGCTGGGGAATCTCTGTAGACCCTTTCCAAGATATTTACGTATGCGTCCTGTACTTCTTGCTTACGTAATGCCTCTATCACTTCTGGTATTTCTGCTGAATCAAATGCCTTTTCGTAATCTATGAAGGCCATATAGAGAGGCTGACTGTACTCTGTGGATTTCTCGATAACCTGATTGATGACATGGATGTGATCCATTGTAGAGTATCCCTTCCTGAAACCTGCCTGTTCACTGTGTTGCTCCTATGCTATTGGAGATTATTCTGGTGAATATGTTATATAATATTGGAACTAAGCTAATGGGCCTATAATTTTTCAATTCTGTAGATTAATGTGACGTTGGCATTCTTCCAGTTCTCTGGGACCCTTGAAGTCGATAGGCAGTTTGTATAAAGGGCCGCTAGTTTTTCAAGCATTATGTCCTCGTCATGTTTGAGTAAATCGAATGGTAGTCAATCTTCTCCTGCTGCTTTTCCCCATTCATGTCTTGCAAGGCCATTCTAACTTCATCGCTAGTTTTAGAAGAAGCCTCTGTAACCTGTTCTTTACTACTTTGAATGGACGTGTCGTGTCAGCTTTGGGTACCGTACAGGTCAGTATAGAATTCTTCCGCTGCTTTTACTATATCTTCGAGATTGTTGATGATATTACCCGTCTATCTTCCAGTGCATACATCTTGGTTTGTCTGATGATGAGGCGATTGTCGCGAATGTGCTTGCATCAGATAGCTATGACGACAGCGGCAGCAATGACACGGTGGAGCAAGCTGCCTTAACGTTGTCCTTAACTCCAAAAACATGTGACATGACTTATTGCCACTAACTTTAAATGTAATATAACTTATCCTTTGATTGTGCTTTTGTAATCAGGCTGAAAGCGGCAGGTCATCATCATCATGCTATGCAGAAACTCAGGTCTGTCATCATCCATGGTCCCCATATTGTGATGGCTATAGCTATGACGCTGGCTAGGCTGGCTGTCACAGTCGGCTGTTAAGGAGGCTGGAAACGCAGTTTTGGTTTCGTATCAGATTACACAGCTCGGGCACCTTTGGGTTGAATTTTCTTGGAAAAACAAAGACCCCCCATTGGACTCGGGTAACCACCATTTTGTGAGCTACCATTTTCACTTCGCAATCATCCCTCAGGCAGGCCGCAAATGGGCATTTTCAGCAGAAGATGACGTATGTTCAACACATTAGTTGCATGCTAAGCACTCCCAAGAACACTGCCACTATTGGAGTCACAAATGCGGTCAACAACGGCGTCAGGCGCGTGTGTGCTGACCAGTCAAGTCTTAATCATCCGGCAAAGGCCATTTTTAGGATTGAAAAAATGAAAGTTTGCGCCTATAGAAGTGTGTAGTACCTTCGGTCAAGATTGAATTAGCTGAAGAAAATTATTGAATGGAAGTCCGCTGTATTGTCAAAATTGTTGAAATTGCATCTAGATCTGTAGCCGTAGGCTGGTTGGCATCACAAAAGGAAAAAAGAAGTGTAATCCACCCTTTGTGCTACAGCAGTGTAGAAGTCAAATTTCCCTTTCATGATATATATAAGTATGTATGGACCGAAAAATATGTAGGACAATTAACATGATACTAAAAGAAAATATTAAGTCTAGCTAGATTGAAAGATTAGTCTTCTGTTGAAATGAACTAGTCATTCATAGTCGGACAGACCTTTTGTAAGCGAGAAAAAGACAAAGATGGGCAATTGGAGTGGCGCCACCTATTTTGAACTTTTCATGTGACTTCAGCACTAGCTGTTTCACAGAGCGGCAGAGAGGGAGGTCGCATGGGGACTGCATCGGCTCGTTCATCGAGGAACAGCAACAGCACCTTCGGTGGCAATATCTTGCCCAACAAAGTCGCATGTTGCTACGAGAAAACAATTATATAAACTTCTAGGTGAACATTTTCTTTAGTGTTCCTTCAAATAAATTTTTAAGGAAATTTGTGAAAATAGGACAGTGAACCAAATCATCTTCCTGCCTGTTTTCTTTCCTTGTGTGAACTCACCCAGTATAACATTCTTCGTTAGTAACGCCTGCAGGAAAGTGAGTTCAAGGACTTGGAAATGGTGCATTCTCTCTCTCTCTCTCTCTCTCCGCACTCTCTCATTATGCCAGGTGAGCCCACTGTGCGACTTCAATGTGACCGAGTCCTTCGTGGAGCTTTCTCGCATGGCCCTGCGCCGAAATGGCATGAAACACCTCTGGCGCTCAAACCGAGGTGAGTGCATTTTGGAAAGACCGCGATCGGAGGGCTAAATAAGCTTGCCACGAAGACGTTGCAGTGAGTCTCTGCTGTGACTCATCTCTTTCCAGGAGTGTAGCCAGAGCTATACCAGGATGTAGTGGGAGTGCTTTTTTGTCAGACGACCAATGGGTATATTAAATGAATATACAGACGACAGCACCTTTCAAAGAAACAGAAGCAAAAGCAGGCATATATAAATGTAGGATAGCTCTTTATCAGGGGAAAGGAATTCATCTTTCTGAATTAAAGTGCTAACTTAGGCAGATATTATGGACTTTTTGATGGAGTCCATTTCTTGTCCTGTCTACTTCGCATAATTTGTACTTCATTTTAAGGCTGTGATAGGAAAGGTAATGTTGTGCATGAGTTCTTATGCAGTTCATCGCAGTTTTGTATTGCTAAAGATCACATAAGATGCAATATTTAATTGATTACAAAGCATAATTTTTGAAATCCAGTAAAACCTTGTCAATGCGTTCCTGCTTATAATGTACAAACGGTTAAAACTTAACGCAGTGAATCTCTGACCCAGCCTCTGTAGACCCTTATGTATAAGCTCACGCCTTAAGTTGCAGCGTATGCCTAACATTTAGTGCAAACCACAATCGCTTTTTGTTGGTTAAGGGTAGCTTCGCAGCTGACACCACGCTGTGCCTCAAAACATCTGCCTTTTTGTAATGTGCAGAGATCAGCTACCAATGATTTCGTCATGAGTGTTGTGATGCCGTATGGATAAGCATTCTAAATGCACATAGGATCAATGGCGGCCTCAGCAAAGGATATAACCCACAACAGGCATTCCAGTATGACTTATCCTTGCCAAATGAGGCCTGCAAGGTACTTGTATTTGGCCAGTATAAAGACAGAAGAAAAGTAAACAAACGATGGTTGTGGTGCCAAATCTCACAGTGGCACTGCTATTGAGTTTCAGATGATGAAGGCTCGTGCCTCATTCCAGGTGAAGCATTCAGGGACTGGACAAGGATGGCAAGGAAGTAGAGTTGGAACTTATCCATGATAGGAGTGCACAGTAAACAGCACAAAATGAGAGGCTGAACAAGTTCTTGTATTTTTCTTCCTCTCTTGTTGTTTACTGTGTGTGCTGGTTTCATGCATTGAGAGAGACTGCAACCGCTAGCAACCTGCTCTTTCTGTTGACACATCTTTGCAATTCTTGTTTCTCTGCAGTGCTGTCCCTGCAGGAGCTGTGCTACCGCTCTATCGTGAGCTGCACGAGCTCGCACCGCATCGAACAGCTGCCGCTGCCCACACCCCTCAAGTCGTGCCTCAAGTCATACTTCATGAGCTCGTCTCTGGTGGATGGCTCCTCCTCAAGGCCGGGCCTCCCGCTCGCACCCTCGCACCCCGTGGGGGCCCGCGGTGCAGAGCTCAAACTAAACGGCCGCAACAAGCACCACCGAAGGCACTCGGCCGTGGCCGCACTCCACTGCCGCAAGAGCTGCTGCATCTCGTAGCGGAGGTGAGCTGAGCCTCAAACCATATTGAATCTATAAAGATTACGCTTAAGGGGCTCTAAAGAGAAGGACCAAATCAGTTTAGACTAGTAAAGTAGTCTTTCAAAACACAATTTGCTATAATTTCACAGTACGGTAGACTTCCCATAATTTAACATCGGTTAATTAGCTCTTTCACATAGTTCAATCCTGAGCAAAGGTCCTAGTTGGCACCCATACATTTTTGTGAGTCCAAACTATAGTTATGTTGCAATTCTAACATTGGCCTTTGCCAGATATGTTGAACTTAAGTGGTCAGCATGCACTTTAGCAGCTACGTCTGCCATCATGTAAATTAGGGTGTAATTAATGCATCAAACATGTCAATCTCCCGCTGAGAATGCTTATTTTTGGCCTGCCCTAGGAAGATCTTCAAGCACAAACAGTAGCTCACAATGAATGATTACAGTATTTTGACCTATCCGAATGCATGCCTTTTTTTTTTTTTTTTCAAGGAAAATTGGCTTGAAGATTGCTGGTGCAGGGAAAGTGAATACGAAACCAAAACCACATTCGCAACAGTCTACCATCAAAGCCAGGCTAGCTAGCACCATCATCATTACCATCGCAAGATGGCGACAGAAGTAGTTGTCACGTAGTGTTAGATGACAGTGCGCCACTATCAGAATTCGATTACAAATGCTCATTCAAAAGGGAAGTTATTTTACATGCTGAGCCAGAACCAACAAGTCACGTCAAGTGTTTTTTGACATATGGAAAAACTTCATGCATTGCAGGACGAATTAGTGAAATGGTTAGTGTACTATCATGAGCAATATGAGTGGGAACACGCGAATGCGTGGCAAAGAACCTTGAAACCGAGTTAGAGCGTTATGCTGATGGCGCTGTCGAAAACAGAGGGGAAGGGGGGGTGGGTCGCTCTTTTGCTAACTGTTTGCACTCCCACCCCGCCTGTGTCTGTTGAAAACAGCAGCTTATGGCATTTCACTGGCCGCCAATAGCCGATAAGACGGTTACATGCGCAGTGACTTAAAGCAAGGCGATTTTCTTCTTTCTTTTTTTTAGAGCGCAGCTGTTAGGTGGCCGTTCCTGCGTTTAGCGTGAGGCATTTTCAGATACACTCCCGTAGGACCTGATGTATATCTTAGGAAGTGCCTCGTGTCACGCGTTCCAGACAGACAGACAGATTTCCCAGGGAAGTAGCTCTCGAATGTTTACGCTTCAAAATAGTGCTGCTATTGGCTGCGCTTCGGTGCACAAGGTTATCAGTAACCGCAATATCAAACAGCTATATAAATATCCGCTAGCGATGTGAAGTTCCCAACTTCGTATAATGGGATGCATGGTGGGAGTGGCAACAGTTATTAGGACAGCGTCCTCCTTTCCACTTTGTTTCCGACGGTGGCCGCCACGTATCGCCCAAAGCAGGGTTCGAGGCTATCTGTGAGTTCCTGTGTTCCCGCTCATATTGCACACGATAGTATTGCACACGATAGTACGTGTGGGCCTCCATCTCGTTTGCGATTGTTGCGGAATTATTTGATAACATTTTCTACTTTGAACAGTAAGAAAATGGGTTTGTGTTTGATTCAAGGGAACAGTGGGAATGCTAGAATCAGGCAAATACAGTCGAACCTCGATGTAACAAAGTTGTACTTGCAGCGGAATACTTAGCTAAATTACAAATTTCGTTACTTTGAGGTTTTAAAGTTTCAGCAGAAAAGATCATTTCACAAATTTCTAGAACATTCCCGGTGAGTAGTATCATGTCATTAATAATTTGTTAACAAATCGCAATAAAGTCGTGCCATAACAGTATGTCTATGAGCACTAGTGCGCGTGGTGAAGATGACGCTTAAAGCAATGCATTGGCATGGCTCATGGCATCCATAATTAGCATGTTGCATCGCGTGGTGCCATAAATTTTCGACGTCATGGCTGACTGCGCTTAGTGCCTGCAGCCTTCATCAGATGGCACCCTCAAATTAAAAAAAAATTTGCAAACACATAGATATTGTTCCTGAAAAATAAAAATTAAAAAATGTAGCAGTTTTTCTAGAAAGGTGGGACATCGATGGCAATAGCGGAGAGACAACTACCAAAGCAAGGTTCGTAGTTTTACCAGTGTCAAGGGCACTAAAGCAAAGATCTCACTTGACCAAAACAGCTCCGTGACAGCGAGTGCCTGCGGCCACCGAGTGAGATGTGTTCATATTCGCCTGTGCGCATGTGACAATGCACTTGGTGATTTAGTTATGAAGCAAATGTTTAGAGCAGTTTTACAGCTGATATATCTACTAACCTTACTGCATATAGCTGTCTAATAATTTGCTGTTGCAATCTTTGCTTTTCGGGCGAAACTACGACATTTTTTATTGTTTCTTTATGGTCACGAGAGATGATCTGCATAAACTTCCATTTCAGTGGATATACCCTGGTGAAGTATGTGTTCACTCCATGCCCCCTGTCTGATTACCTTTTACTTTAATCCTAATCAATTGTGCACTAAGTAGCGGCAGCTGTGAAAGTAACTAGAGACCAAACATACTGCTGCACTAGTTGGCTTGATATATCTTTCAGGTAATGCCAGAGGACCTGTACAACAGGAAAGACAGTGAGATGACGTTACTGCATAACATGGCAGCTGCGCTTGTTCTTTGACACTATTTGCAAGTACTCCTGCAACATACAAGTTTAAAAGCAATACCCTTTCTGCCTTCATGCCTTGTTATGCTGCATTCAATGCCGTTCATTCTGCAATATGGCTCGTTTTCTTTCTAGGCATTGTGAATTGAAGGCTGTTCTGTGACAAGCATCATGACAACATGGACTGTTGACAGCTCCCTGGTCATGGTGGTGACCTTTGACGTGTGAACTTCTGTGACAAGTGCATTTGCAGACACACAGACATTGTGCGCCACAGCGTGCTGGCCAATTTGAGTGCTCAGACGGGATGCCTTTTGACAGCACTCTTGGATTGGCTAGCTATTGAGCACACTGTGTTTTCATCACTTCTGGTTGTCAAGTCTCAACGTGCCTGCTTTGAGAAGCCCTGTACGTAGTGTAAATAGTTAGTGTAGCCAAGAATGGCATCTGTGCTGTGCTGTGTTTCGTTTGTGTTGCAAGTGAACATAGGTTTAACTTAGGCTGGATGTGTAGCCGTCATTTCTAACTGCTTCTTAGCCACTCTCATAGCGACGTCAACATGACTTACAGCAGCAAGTGTGTATGTTGTAACACTGGTCATGTTCTATCTTGAAGCTTCAGCCAACTCTTTGGTCTTCATCTTTGGTACAGTGTTTTTCTTTGTTATTATTCTCCAATAACAGTCAAGAAAGATGAGCTTATTCGAGATGCTAAGTGAGCACAAGTGAATAAATAATTATAGACTTAATAAATACAAGCCACTGTACATATATTATGTTAATATCGCAGACCTGCTATTCTCTTTTTTGCCTCTTGGCAGAAACAGTGACATTTCCTATTACTGGAAGAGCACTGTTTGTCTCTGACATTGCTGAGAGAATCGCATGTCAGGGTGTCATATTTATTCATACATTTTTATAAATAGTTGAGTTTGGCATCTCGAGAGGAGACAGCTTGTACATCTCTAAAGTGAGTTGAAATGTTGGAAATTCTCCACAGTGTCTGCCCTTGTATTGACTGAATACACTCACTGAAATAGAATTCATTGTATGTTAGGTAAATCAATTTTTTTCTTTTTTAACATTTCATCTTTCTGTTATTCTGGAGTAGACTTTGGGTCAAGAATGCGTACTTACTGGGACTAGTCATGCTTTTCCCAGAGTGGGTACTTTTACTTTATTTTTAGAGCATAACATTTTATACTGAGACATACTAACATGCTAGTAGTGAATGAATGATGAGGCCAGATTGTCTGAGTGAGTATTTTGCTGATACATAATGATTAAGGTAACTGTAACACTAGCTGGTTGTGGATATACCTCTGGTGCTTACTTAACATATTTTTGTTTTCAGAAAAATTTTGCAGACTGTGAGGTGTGCGTGTTAACACTGCTTGGAGTGTTTGAGCAAATGTAACCAAGATGGACAGTGCTGTAAGAAGCAATACAGTCTGAAGTGCCCAAAATGTGCTGCAAGTCATGCTGTGCTCGGTTTCTATTGTGCAGCTTTTTTTGGTGCAACGATGCAAGTGCACTGTTGTCTGCCATATGACTATGATCACATGTGGAAATGTAGTCAGGTGTTTAGTTGTGTTGTGATGTGTCGAAATTGTTGTAATGATGTGTGTTTATGTCCTGTGTGTTAGAAATGTCTAGAAAATGTGCCCTGGTCACGTCTTTTGTGTCATAACCTCAAATTGTATATAATAGATTTGTCATTGGTGCGAGACCGGTTCTGCATGTTTTGTCCAAACATGGATTGGCTGACCTTGGCACTGTTGCAGTGACCAGAGCTGTGTGAAACATGCAAGACAAGAATAAAACATTGAATTTGCCTTGTGCATAGTGTTTCCATAGTTCATTTCTTTGCTCAGAAGGACTCTAAGACATAGCAGTGTGCCTGCTTGAGCTTAGAGCAATATATTGACTAGAGCTATTGAGCACATGCTGGTGAGCGAGTTGATTATACATGACTACAACGAAGGCACCAAATAAAGCAACGGATGAAGGAAGCCGACATGGGACAGCCACATAGGGGCACTAACAACTGAGCATTTTATTTCTTGACACAGAAATAAATAGCTGCTGCCAAGGATCAAAACAACAAGAAAAACAGTGCTGTCATCTGCATCGCACAACGAAAACACGATAGAGAACAACTTCTAAGTGCTGCTTCCAAGATGCGCCACTTCCTTTGTCGACAGAGAAACTGAGGGTTCACTGATGCAAGCATCACCACGCTTGTGGTTGAGAGCACTTGAGATCAAGAAGCGTGGTGATACTTGTACCAATGTGTGCTGCGGTGTTCTTGATGGCAACATCATCGGACTCATATTTTTTGACAACACACTAACAACGCAACTCTATGGCAATGACATCCTCGAAGGCCCCGTGAACGACGTCTGTTGCAACGTTCCACTTGCGCACCTTCAGAACATCTGGTTTCAACACGATGATGCTCCTGCACATAGTAGTATTCAGTCTCGAGCGTGGCTCAACAAGCTTTTTCCTGCATGGTGGAATGGCCGGCACAGACCTGTACCCTGGCTTGTAAGGTCGCCGGACGTGACACTGCTCGAGTTCTTCTTGTGGGGCTACGTGAAAAATCGTGTGTATCACACCGGGCACTCTAAAAGCAAAAATAAGCAGTCTGCCACAAGATTCCTATGACTTTGGTCAAAGCTGCAACAGCATAAGTGTTGGAAAGAAGCAAGTACTCCATTGCTTCAGATGGTGACCTGTTTTAGCACATGCTATGAGTGGCAGTGGAAGATAAAACTGCTGTTAAACGAGACTGTTTAACGCGTCTTCATGAGGTCACCCTATCCTTACATGAAGAAAAGCTTGCGACAAAGATGGAAATAGGTAAAGAACTACATTGTTTTGTCTCTTTTTTCGAGTTCGAGGCAGAAAGAGTAAATTGCTAAACCATTTGCACCTTTGGATGTTTCTTTGTGGGCGACTGAGATGCCTTGCGTGCTTTCGGTTGATATTTTGTTGAAGTACTCCTGAGTAGCTCTATTCTGTTCTTCCAGGAGCTGTCTTTTTTTTTTTTCGTGCTCTTTCGCGCACAGTTTTTTTTTAACATTTGTCGAATTTTTTTTGTAGCTTTGTTTCATGATACGTGAAGGTTAAAGCTATCCGGAGGGCCTCATGGTCGAGCGAAACATTTTTGCCTCGGCAGATGCTGACGCTTATCGCACGTACCACGCTAGTTAGGTCGCGAAACCTCTATAGAGTCCTCCTACATGAAGAAGCCTTGTACGATGTGATGTGGTGATAAACGAATGCAGCCGTATATGTTTCAAAGATTGCTTGGAAGCGCTTGAGTAGTGGCGCTTGAGCGCGCATCAATTTCATATTTCACATATTTCGTGGGCTTTTGTTTTTTCTTGGAAAAAACAACCAGGCACACTTCAGCACGAAATAAATGGTTCATTTGGAGGTTGTTAAGACGCCCTACAACTTTGTAATTGACATGTTTGCAATTCAAGCAATAATTTAACACGTTCACTGATTAAAAGCAATTAATCAGTACTTCGTGATGAAAAAAATACTATGTGCACTCGACTGCCACTACTATGCAGTCGGTACACTTTCTCTCGAGCTCTTGGGGTTTTTTTTCTTGTTTTTTTAATCTTGGTCCAAGTTAGCTGGGACACCCAGTATACTTGGCAGATGTACCAAAACAGATGTTTCTGTGTGTTGATTACAAATAGGATTCTTGTACTGATTGATATCAAAGTAGTCTTATTCAGATCATTGTATTGTTTCTAGGCTTGAGAACTTCTAAAAGATTCTGTAAGTATGATTACCAATTTTCTTGCAGTGTTTCCGTTGGATGTCAAATGTAGTGAAATTTTAGTGCTCATCTTACTCATGGCTCCTATACAAGAAAAAATCCAATGCTATATCCTCTTCCATGAAAAAATACATCCCATATTTCTTCTTCCTCCACAAACGCAGTCATTTTTAGATTACTTATTTTGTAGACTATTGGCCACAAGGACTTACTAAGGAGCCATATGCAAAGGAATTCTGCTGACATGTTATAACGTGACATGGGCTACAAAGCAATTCCCTGCCACTTTCACTGGTTTTCACAGTGCATTGCAGTCGGCAATACTAGTTGCTTCTAGCATATTATCTGTGTTGTTTTAATGGCCTCCTAGCTATTATATACTAGGAGAACGACACATATAACAAATCTAGAACGCCTATGCTCGGATGTGCTCGCGCAGCTTCACGATGGCTCCACCGCTGGCCACTTAGGCGTCCCTCACACTTAAACCGCGTCCGTCGGCGCTCCTGGTCTTCCCTTCACCGTTCCGTTCAACGATACGTTGCAACCTGCGTGAACTGTCAACGCCGCAAGAGACCCTCCTCGCGTCCAGCTGGCCTACTGCAGCCGATCGACATTCCCGGCGAACCGTTTTTCCTTGTTGGCTTGGACCTGCTTGGAACTTTTCCGATGTCAGCACTTGCCAGCCGGTAGATTACGCTCGCCACAGATTACGTGACTCGCTTCGCTATCACGCGAGCTATCTCCACGAGCTGCGCCACCGATGTCGCCGATTTGCTCCTTTGGGATGTTATTGTACAGCACGGTGCTCCTCGTCAGCTCCTAATGTATTGCGGCCGTTGTTTCCTTGCCAAAGTCGTTGACGATATTTTTCGATCCTGCTCCACTCATCATCACTTCACGACAGCTTATCATCCCCAAACAAATGGACTGACTGAGCGCCTTAACTGCACGCTTACCGACATGCTCGCTATGTATGTGTCGCAAGATCATCGGGATTGGAACTGTGCATTACCCTTTGTCACCTTCGATTATAGCTCCTCGTGCCATGACACTGAGGGTTATCCACCTTTCTGTCTTTTGTATGGCCGCAAAGCACTGCTGCCATTTAGCGCTTTTGGAACTTCGCATAGCAACAATAGCGGTTTTTGGAACTTCGCAAAGCAACAGGCTTTGGCTGATTTATGAGATTCTAGTGGCTAACCTTTCATTTAACGTCGGCATTGATCATACCATTATTTCAGTTGATAAACGAAATTTAAGTTTGTTCTTTTGGAAAATGCGCAGGTCACAACAACGACGTTGATTTTTTCTTGTTGGTTTCCTAAAAGCCGTATTTATGATCTCATTCATGAATCTTGGCTTTCTGTTTATTTTGCCCTTTGCTCTTTGTCTAAACGGCTGCCACATAACTTCTGACGCCGCGGTCTAACAGTAGCACACCTGTTTTGTTTTTCGTTTCCTCCAATGGCTCATTGTCTGAAGCTATACAAGCACAGTGACAATGGCAACAAACTGTGACATTGTATGACCTCGCGTATGACCTTGGCCTTGACTATGCTAAGAAATGCTTCGCATTTAAAAATATCTAAGAAGGTTCATCATCGCAAAAAATTGGCAACAGGTATCGATCGCACAGTGTGGGGGTTCATGTCGAAGTGTTTTTTTTTTTTTTTCAAATTCGCTAAAGCATATCCCGGAAGAGGATGGCATTTTTGCAGCTAATAAAATGTTCAATTGACTCCGGCACATCGCACTGACGGCAGTTAAGATAACAAACGAAAACACCTTTTCATTGTAAGCACGTTTAAACCGGCAAGTTTTCAGAATGGAGTTCTTGAAAGTTTTTGTGTTAGGAGGAATAAACATTTTGCGAACTCCTTTTAGTACATCGTAAACTGGAAGTCCAATGTATAATGAGCGGTAAAAACGGAAGACGAAAACATGGATAATTAATCCTTGTATATTATCTTGCGCGACGCTGCTGTATACAAGTACTAAATGGAAATCCGGGCTCGAAGGAAGGAAGTGAACTTCATAAATGAACCCCCACTAGCACGGGCTTGCCGAAAACTTGAAAGAAACTCTTATGGCGTTTTTCACTGGTCGATCTGGAGCAGCCGCCTGAATCCTCGAGCGAGCGCTCGGCTTTCACCAATCCGAGTCTGCCAGTGGAGCGTACGAACGCTCCGCGGGAGATCACACAGGAAGTCTGCGTGCACGTGACACAAACCGGTTCCGCAAACTATGCCCAACACAATAGGGACTTTTAGCGCGTCCGGTATCCGGGAAAGCGCGGGCGGTTTTCCGGTTTACCGGGGGCGTAAAGGTGAGCGGCCCGATCGGTGGCGCCAGCTGGTGGCGCAAAGCTCAACCACACAACCACAGAGCTAATTACTGTATTCTGCTTAGCTGCTGGGGTAAATATTCGACAGTGGCGTAATCGTGTTCACAATTACGCCGCTGCCAAAAATTTGCACGAGTGGCGAAGCAGGATATGGTGAGTTACTGCAGTTTTAGCTATGCGTTTGTCTGGTTAAGCTCTACAACACCAGGCGGCTTCACCGCTCACGTTTACGCCCCGACCATCCGGTAACCCGCCCAAACCGCTCCCGTTTACCGGATTAGCGTACAAGCTAAACGTCTCATCCGGTAACCCGCCCAAACCGCTCCCGTTTACCGGATTAGCGTACAAGCTAAACGTCTCTTGCGTACCGACCGGGTACCGATTTCGCTTGAAGATGGAAGTGACGCCATGTGACGCGTTCTATTTTCGCCCGAATCCGCGTCTCGGCGGCGGAGCAAGTGAGAGCGATCCGGCGCGGAGCGAGTTGATCCGAAACGACCAGTGGAACGCGCGAACCCGCTCCAGATCGACCAGTGAAATTCGGATTCGTTGCCGCGGAGCAAAAAATCCTGCTCCGAATCGACCAGTGAAAAACGCCATTAATCAGGTAAGGCATCGCAAAATTAAACAGCAAGCGACGTTGGTGTAGTTGATATGGCATGCTTTTGCCGTGCGAAATAGCGCGACGCTTGTGTTATTTATTTTCTGTCAGTTCTCGTCTCGTCGCGCTTCCCGGTTTCCTACTTCAAGAGAGAGGGATATAAGGAAGGCAGGGATGTTAACCAGTCAAGCGTACGGCTGGAATGTGTTGGACGAAGATTGTCTTTGTGCTTGAAATGGAGGACAGTGGCACAATAAATGGTCGATGTTCTCATCGCATCCGCAAACATCACATGCAGGACTATCAGTTACTAAAATTAGTGCTGAGTAAGCTTTCGAGAAGGCAAGTCCCAGCCACAACTGACACAGAAGAGACGCTTCACGTTGGTGCAGTCCGGCCGGAGGTTAGGACTGCTCTTTAAATACATAAAAAAAAATGTTAATCCCAGCCTGCTCCAGGGTGTGGGAACGAAATGTTTTTCTTTCTGGTTTCAGTTTCGTTCTATTCAAATAAGTTCCGTTCCGGTTCTCCTTCGGAACGAAAAAAAATATGCTCCGTAATGGTTCATAATGGTTTTGGCTCGCATGCAAAAATTTTCCAAGCAATGTAACGATTAAAACATAGTATTTGTTTAGTAGTAAATACATGTATACATAGTAGTTTTTAGTACTAAAACATAAATTATGAATTCGGAGATCACGCTCGGTGTCTTGAGTCAAGGCACTGAGCATGATCTCAGAAGCAGCACGTCATCGAGTGTACATGCCGAAATGTGAGACCACTGTTCCAATAAAATCGAACTTAAACGCACATAACACGGCGATAAAACTTCGCTCTTTCATACTTCGCTTTGCTTTTCGCTCGGTTACGCTGCCGAGAGACGCCGACGCTCAACGCAAGAACGGGCGCCTAAAAGATGCGCTCTAAAAGGTGCTGCTTCCAAATGTTGACGCAAGCGCTGACGTCATCAGGCTGCAGCGGCGAAGCGGAGACAGCCTGCTCACGAGGAGTTACATGATGCACCAGCGCTATTGGAACTTGGCGGCAGAGTGTACGCAGAAGCTTTGCGAGCGTCAGCTGCTCGGCGCTACCTCTGTTGGTGCCATGAGGCACCACGCACAGCTGTCATATCCTTCAGGGCTGGACCACGCAACTTCATTTTCGGTGCATCATGACGCCCTTAGTGACCGACCACTGTCTTATATAACTGACGGTTTCTTAGGGCAACGCTAACTTTGCATCGCCTTTCATGCATCGCACTACGTGACGTTTTAACATGTGCACCGTTGAAGCGCTGAACCAACAATAAGGCACTTGTATAGTCTTCCTGAAAGCTATCGATCTCAACATTCCTAAAGAAGTTTAAATGTGTGCGCGTGCTTATGTGTGTATTTCTACCGGTTGTATGTTCACGGCTTGTGTTGTGTCATCTTTCACCCTGCATCTCAACCGAGTGGCATAATACGACGTCCGTAAAACGAAGACGTTAAAGCCAGCGTCTCTATAATTCTTCCGTGGATCCATTACGAGCTTATAGCGACTATTCTCACGTCATTCTTGCTGTAGTTTACTATTATTTGTTAGACTGTTTTGAATTCGGTAAGTTTTAACAGATGGAATCACGTGCGTTGAACGACCCCGCACCCAAACACAAGGGACATTTTGTTTTCACGGGATTCTTGGATATCGGAGAATTATGTGTTGGAGCTCCTCCTCAAATCTTTCAGTAATGCAAATTCAGAAACTCCGCTTTGAACTCTGGTCATATTCCGGGCATGTATACGTGGGACTTAAGGAGACACTAAATAAACACGCTATTCAGCTATATTTAGTGTAGCTATATTAGTAACTTAGGCTTCTAGACTACCGTAACAACTACTCTTACTGTAAAAGGGGGGCTTGGTAAGCCGTAAAAAACGCGAAAACGAAAGAACGCGGCTGAGTGACGCTACATTGAAGTTACCCCACCAGTTCGTCGTGAGTTCATCTGTTTTGACAGCGTCCACATGGGCCTTGTTAAGTTTTTATTGGTAACGATATATTACATTGCATTCTAAAGAAGTCAAAGCTTGTACTTGGCGTTTAGATAAATTATACTGCGCCAATATGGCCAAATGGCCCTTCCATCTTTTTCGTAACGCATTGCAGGTCAGCGCATTTATCACCTGAGTAGATGCCACGTCAAAGGAACGGATTCATTGTCAGATTCAGCGGTCAACATTTCAAGCACCAGAGGCAAGAAGCGAGCTTCGGTATAGGGAGCTAACCGTTATGTATAAGTGCGTGCACCATTGAAGAGGCATCGGTGGCAGCCAGATAAAAAAAAATGGATTATTTGTCAAGCTCATCCCCTTTGTTTCTCGTTTTCGCTGACGTTCTGAAGAAGCGAAATGGCATCACATCAGAGCATCATAATTAAACTAAGCGTACAGAAGAATCTTCACCATAGATGACACACAATGTGTCTTGGCGGCAAAGTATGTCTTGCGTACTGCAAGCGGGCACCGTGGACCCACTGCATCCTGCAGTGCGCTCTCGGCTAACGCAGGTGGCGCTGCACGCCCACTGTAGCTATATATATATATATATATATATATATATATATATATATATTGGTCTCGCTACCATTTGCTGATTGGAATGTCTTTCGACAAATGCCGGCACCCCGTTGTTCGTAGCGAAAGATCCAGCCTTAGAGTATGCCTCAGCTCACGGAACTGGATATCTATGTTCGTTCAGACGTAATCAAACGACTGTCGTATCTCACACCTGTTTACTTCGCAGTAAAGTGGTCCTCGAGTGTCCCAAATAAGGCGTGTTGACTGCGCTGGTCGACCGCGATCACTGATGTTGAAATGAGTTTGGTTCCCGCGAATGTGCTGAGTGGCTTTCCTTACAACCTTGGCTCCTTTTGCACGGAAGGTGCCGGACTTCCGCGCAACTCTGCTCCCCGTGGGAGCATATAAGGGGTGTGTTCCTTAGACCATACAAAAAATCGCCTCTGATAGATAATGTAATTGTAGGCGTTGAGCAGGATTACTCGATGCGGCCGACATTCTTTGCACGAGAAATTAAATGCATATTCAAATAATTCCTTAAAAATCACAGATTGAGCTCCTAAGTAATTAGTTTAGGGCAGATGCTGCAATTTACGAATTGTAGCTGATGAGTTAGCAAGACATGTCACATCGCTTGAGGCGACCTCTAAGAATCCCTACTGAAAAAAAAACATATTCATCATAACTTCCATACGGTACCATATGAGGTATGGGAAAAACAGGTTTTTATGTGGAATCCTACATGCTTCGTATCGAATTACTGGACATAAGAGTTGATACATATGTTTTTTTTTTCAATAGTAGTCGTAAGGGTTTCAAGAAAAGCGCCGTGAAACTTGTGGTTGAAACGCGCTATTCTTCTACTTGCTTTTTCAAAAGCGCTGTTTTGTACATTGAAGCACAAAAGTAACTCGAACGCCCATGCATTTCGCCGCATATATTGGGAACGAATATGTAGAAACCGGTGTCATCCTGAAAATTTCTTCCAAGTGGAAAAAGATTTCAGGGTAACAACCGCCGGCTTCAGTTTGTAAACTACAATATGTGCCGTAAAGTGACCAATTAAAATGTTAATTAGCTATATTTAATTAATTAGTCTATTGTGCATGTCAATTTCTGATGAAAGTAATGTCTGCCTCTTCGAGTAAATAATCCAGCTCAATGAAGAAAAATATGCTGTTGCCATAGCTGATTTTCAAAAAGTTATGTGGAATCTAAAAGAAAGTACCCGGTACAGTAGTTCCTACTGACCAGTTGGTTTGGTAGTAGCCGTGAAATAATAATGTTAAAGGTTGTTGCACTTCCAATGCTTTTTGCGTCTTCGAGCCGCGGCATCGCTTATAGCAATTTTTCTCTTGCTCTGATCATCATCCGTGTTATTAAACATTTTTCAATTGATAATCGAACCACCCTTGATTCGAGGTTGGCCGGAATTCTGTATAATAAATGTAATAACCGAAGGTTCGCGATTCAAGCTTTTACGTTTTCAGCAGTAATTAGTATAGAACGTATGCTTTACAACGTCGCTTATTGTAAGAGCAAGTTAAAAAGATTCAGAAGCAAATGAAGATTGTTTGGTTACCTTTCAAAAAGTGCTCGCGAGTAGTGTACTTGATGAGCTCACAGAAAACTGAAGCCAGGAGTTTCATGTAGACTTCATATGTAACACAAGGTATCGAAGAAACACGAAGAAGGTCGATGAACATTTATTTGAGTTGATTCAAAAAAAAATTGCACGCTACGCTATTGTAGCAGTGGTGAGTAATGCTGAAAAAGTATTCTTCTCTGCTCATGCTGCATTCATACGAGCTTGTAGTCTTCCAGTACCATCTTAGCTCCTTTGTCGGCGAGCATCATGACTGCCGCATTAATATTTCCGGCTGGAATTCTGGGCATCACTGAAGCGTCCATGACTCTCACGTTGGTAACATTTCTCACCCTGCATGACAATAAAAATAGTTGTTAATACCTACGTTTCATATGACTTAGGAGGGGGACGCAGATAACGGAAACTCAGCATACAAACTGATAATTAAGTGGGCAAATGTCTGTTTTGCTGAGCTTTGTGTTCAACCTGCTGTCAACTGGGGACCACTTCACCGTCCCTAAAAGTACGATTGGGGCCAGTTGGTTATACATGTTTGTATGGACGAGCTCTTATGCATTGAGATAAACTGGATAAAGAACACAAAATGTCCTTAAACGATATCCTTACGAGTCTGCATTTTTCTGACCTTCGGCACCTCACGTTTGTGGCAATGGTCTGCGTACTACAGAGCCGAAATGCCACCAGAAAAAATTTATTATCCGCCATGGTGAGCCTTGACTGAGTTTCAGCCGTCAGAGAACTCTGTGGGGCTCGTTTCTTACGACACGACAACTCGGAGGAGATACACTCACTGTAGACCAAACTTTAAAGTTTGGTGTATCACCAGATCCCTGCGCTGAAGGTGTGCTTCGCCGACCTACGCTCGGTGAGGGCGGTCTGTTGCCTACGTTATCTCTCACGATTCATTCAAGCACGAGAGAAACAGTGGCGGTGTGTTGGCAGGCGCAAACCCCGGCGTTCCTTTATTCGGCAATGTCAGGGACTTTCTTCAGTTCGCCATTTCCACAGTAGTCGGTGTAGGAGTGAACATAGCTAATAGGCCAGAAACCGTGTCAAAGTTCCAAGCTGCTACTTGTAAAGAGCAAGATCGTTCGATTAACCTAAGCTATGTAAATGATCAAAACCTATTGAACAATGATTAAAGGAACACTAAAGAGAAACATTAGTTAGCATAGGCTCATGAAATATTCTCCATTTCGCGCTAATAGGTCATTAGGAGCAAAAGTGAAGGTGAAAGTTTCAATTTTCGAATTTTGAGCCGAGACCACAGCGCCGTAACGTCAGTGTGACGCCACAGGTTTCAAAGTATTCTTTTAGTATTAGGGCCGTTGTCGGTGAATAAAGGCTCTTGAAACGTGCCATGTTTTGTTGATGGATCTGTTAGAAAAGAAGTCAACATTTGCTGGTAAAAAGTCATCTAGACACGAGCAGACACCGTCAAAATCCATCACGTCACGGCAAGCTAGCGCAGGAAATTCAACATGGCGTCGCCACAAGTATGATACTCATCTATGGTATTTTATGATCATATTTGTACCTTTTGGATTACCAAGCCTCCTGCCACATTAAAAGTGAGTTTTTTTGGTAGTGTAAGAGGCCACTTTACTCGCACAGCTCAAATAATATTTTATGTTTAGAGTCCCTTTATACACTGAGATAGTGACCGCGATATATATGAGATATAAGGATATGTATGGATATATATGGATATGTGAGATAGTGACCGGGAATTGTTTCCTCGTGTCCTTGTTTTATTCGCGCTGTTCAACCTCATTTCTAAATAGACAGGAATACGTCCTGGACAAGGTTATATATTATTTTCTCTTTAGCCGCCCTTTATTACACTGAGATAGTGACCGGGATAGGTCCTGTACAAGGTTATCAACGAGGTTCTTACGAAAATTACGTCACCAGAATGTAGTACGTTAAGAAAGAAGTAGTGAGGGACGTGACGAAGACGTGGTGAGAAGCGGCAAAACGCGATGAAGTGTTCATGGAACCATGTCCAAAGCCTTGATGACTAGTACTCCAGCGTGTCTTCAGTCATCCTCATTTTGTAGTTTTCAAAACGCGCGTAAATTCACATGCGCGTGCCCTTCCTTCTTTGTGTTGTATACATAGGCCATCCTGGGTGTTCTTCAATGAAGGCGCGGAGCCTGAAAACATGCAATGGCTTCAAAATGCTAAAAAACATAAAGGAAGCAAATTTATTTTTATTATAGGCGAAGAGAGCGAGGACACTAACCTGAGCCGAACCCTATCTAACGCAGCGTGTAGGCCGTTCTCCTGATTGGAGGGTAATTGGTTTCACTTTTCAAAGATTGGTAACAAAAAGCGTAGAAGAACCGCTGACTCACTTTAGTCTCGAGTCGACGACTGAGTCATTGCGGTCACCCATAGGGCATGTGCAACATACGTGTTGTCCAGGGAAAGCAGCCTGCCGGACGAAGCATTCTATATATGCCGGTGACCAAATGGTGTGATTCTCGCATTGTGGGTAAGACCCATTCCAGATTTCAGCACCAATGTTTTTCATGGCAGTCGTGTTGAAGAGCTGCATCACTTTAAGGGTACCTGGTGAGGTATTAGTGCGGAAGAATGCAAAAAGAGCAATTAATTCATTAAGGTCGAGTTGCTTGTGTAGCCAACGTTGGCGAAGCTGTATCCACGAATAAAACATACTGAAGAATATTAGGTTTACGAACTACCGCTCAACACCGGATTCCTGTTTCTCACCTTGAGTGCACCTATTATCATTTTTTTATCTCTCCAATGTAATAGAGCAAAAATACATTCTATTGAAAAAGTATATGTTATGCTTGTTTTTACCTCACCTACATCAATGACTACTAATTGTTTTAACCACAAGAATTTTACTGCGTTTTAGATTGTTAAAAACATTTCGTCTCACTACATCTTTAGTATAGTCTGCTGTTAAGAGTGAACATGAATTACGAAAATTTAGAATTCAGATTTCAAGTACACTGGTATGAAACTCAACAAGCAATCACCAAAACTATCTCTTTTCTCTACTCCATTAGACAGACTTTTAAATTTGTTTTACTACAGGAGTCATCTTCTCTATGACTTTTTTCCGTGCGTTTGTGTTGCTTTCCTGGAGTATTCGTAACTGTTATTCTTGTACTTTATATAATTTGTAAATTATTCCGCCTTCGATTGAATAAAAAAGTTCCATGAAAATACTTTCGTGTTGCAATGTGGTGTTTTGGCGCCAATTTTATTATGTGGCTATTCTGTGTTTATTCTCGCCTCTGAAGTAATGATTGTGAAATATTCTTCTAGTAAACAGACTGCAAGATACTAATGCTTTAGGGTGTATTATGTTTACTTCCCAAAGCTGCAAAAAAGGGCTACGAGTTCGCTATATTTCCAGCAGCACTCTGTGTCTCATTCTAAAGCAATCATTATGATCTGGTCAACTACCTAGGCACTGGAAGATCGCTAAGTTCGCTCCCCTTTTCAAGCCTGGTCACAGGCACTCTACTGGTAATTATCGACCTATTTCACCGACATGATTATGACGCAAATTGCTTGAGCATGTTATAGGATTTCACATATTAGTAAGCGTCAGCTGTTAAATTATATTGGACAAGTTTGAACGAAAGCAGTAAGGCTTTGTGTAAGGCCCGTAAAGAGCTTATATAACAGGCTCAATCGACGAGTAAAACGCGGGATTCCTCGGTTTGAAACAGAGCACAATAAACTGCTTAACACCAGCTGGAGTGCAAGAGTTCAATTACTTCCTAGGGCGACGTAGGCAAACACAATATGGCGGCATTTGCCTCATCCTTGTGGGGTTTAGTTGTGGAAAATAATTCGTTCTCACGCTGACCAGTTCTAAACGATCGCTATGTTGCCAAAGTGGGTAAAAATTCATAATGTCGTGCACATCAAAGCTAAGCAGAAATACATCACAGGAAGATAGATGGAGGCCCAAAGTCATAAGCAAATTATTATTAGTGGTCACCGGAGCCATGCAACATTTCGATAAGCGAACTTGTTTTCGTCAGGCCACCAACCGCTTTCCTTAGCAGCATTTTCATGAACACGTAGCTCGCTCTCTTCCACACTGAACGGGAGAAAGGAGGGAACAAGCTGGTGCACAGAGTATGATAAGGCAAGTCGAAGTGTACACAGTACTTTTGCATAAACAATCAAAGATGATACTAAAACTAAACGACAGCTTGTGCGGTCTGCAGAAATAATACTATACTGACGAAGTGTGCTGCTGACGTTCGTAGCGATGTTTGAGGATGGCAGCGCAAGATATCGTCGACGTGCTTTTGATGCAAGCGACATAACAGCTTGACGATGGTGGCCTGACGACGACGGCGAGATGACGCTGGAATGGCGACGATGGAAATAATGACGCTGCGACGACGTCAGCAGCCTTGCTAAGACGGTATGACGGCAACGGAATCACCACGTTGTGACGACGATCAGATAGCAACGGCTGCGCACCTCTGCTCTCTTTTCCGCTTCTTTAATCATCGCAGATCCAGTGACCATTTGAAATCATGTCCCCGTGCACTGTGCTAGAGAAGATGTGGGTAACCGGCATCATGAAACAGCGCAGCTCGACAACAGATATGCAGGGGGCTTCGGCGGGGATCGCGGCCTCGATACCCTAAGCCAAGGTGTCCCAGGCGGTGGTGATGGGGATGATTTATTGGCATCACCTTTGAAACGGCGCGGTGACAAATAGTCACCTGCTTGCCTGCTTGAATTACTCAGATATGCTATACATGCTTCTCAGTCTAGCATTCTTTGTATGCACCTCCTTAATATTTTTCTCTTCCTCAAAACTTCTATATCTGCCCTGTACACATGCCTACAACCTATGCCTGTAAATCACCGGGTCGTTTCAACCTCTGCCGTTTTTTTTTCCAACAATATTCTTAACGTCTCTTGCTTACCTCGACTGCTGACCGGTTAAAACTTTCGTCTGCTTTAAGCCCAAGCTTTTCTGCGTACGTTACCTACGGGTCTCACTGGGTGGATCCCTTCGCGTTCCATTAGGATGTGCTAAGTGAACTCCGGATATTTGCTGCAGTACGCACATACCTCATCTAGTTGCGAATATTTGCTCCGGTATGTTTTTGTCCTTAGACACACCCAGCCCGAGCCAGATCTTTCCTTCGAATTTTGTTCTTTTCTTCCTTGTGGAGAAACGCGACACAGCGCTCACTTTTACTCAAAACTAATTTGTACAAACTCACGTAGGATAAGAGTAAAATTAAAGATACACATCTTGTAGAAGTTAGATAAGAAAAGATTGGCAATAGTAAATGAAACTTAAACAATAGAATAAATTGAGTGTGGTTATAAATGAGCAAGGCCCGGCTTAAGATTGAAAAGATAATGTAATCACGTAATAAATTAGGACGGATTATCTGGTACGTCTCTGGTTATCCAGGTGTGAGACCGCAAAAAGTTGAAAGCTGCTAGTTATATTTGTGTCTTCACTGCAGTGAATTGATTCGAGAGTTCCCTGTGAAATATTTATACCTGTTAGTTAGAGTGTAATTAACTCTGACTTTCTGCACCTGCTCTACGCGCCAACTTAGTCTCTACTTCCTCCCCCATAGAGGGTGTGCTGCAGTGAGCTACGCCTACTTAAACACTGTCAACAAAGCGACTTGTCGACACCAGGCAGTTAGACAAGGAGTTTCAGCGCACCGTTGATTCTGTAAACAAAAGCGCCTTTTATATGCGAATTCAGCAGAGCATCTATAAAGCGGGCTATTACAAAAAAATATATTCTGGTAATTTGATAAACCCTCACGCAATAACTTACAGGTAAGCATATATTCGGTATGCTCAAAACCGAGTATGTTGTTGTGTCATAGCAAATGCGGCACATTACCGTAATAGGTACTCGTGTAATGAAAATGTACAAAACGCAGTAAAGTAAATAAACACTGCGCTATGTTTTACCGCACGGTGTGTTATGTCACAGCACTACGTCGTGACAACAACGTTACGCCATCGCATGGCGACATAGCAATGGCGACGCCGTTATGGCGACGCGTGTAATCACTTGAGGCACCCACCATTTACAATTCTGTCGACATCCTCTTGTACAGACAAAAATTTCAGGTCGATGATTGGCATTCCGTTCGGGTCCGTGTTGTTGAGCTTGACACTGCCACGAGACTTTGGTCGCACCATGGCCACGGCGTTCATGAAGCCAGTTTTGTTGAACATCGGCCTGTAGTATTTATCATACGTCTGACGAAAGAACACGAACATGTTATTGATAAATGGTATGCTTCTCTCCACTGAAACTATCACATTCCTAAAATTTAGAAAGCATAGGTTATGTAGACATGAAACCGATAATCATACGCGTCGCTGCACTGGGAAGTAAATGTTTGAAGCGTACACTAACGCTAGTCAGTGAGTTTTTCACGGCGGAACTACTATATTGTTACAAGAACAGTACTCCAAGGATAGACCGTTGGGGCACACCATATTCTACGTTATTGATCTGGGACTTCGCAACATTTTTAACTGTATAATGCGTTTTAATAAAGTACGAAGTTAGCATATGCTGGCGGTGGTGTCGGGTATGACTGGTTAAAAGGAGCGTTACCTATGGCGAAGGGTCGAAGGTTAGCCTTTTGTTAATTAGTCGATTAAGAAGTCTGTGCCACAAGTTCTTCCTCCTTGGTTCAAGTGGGGGAATTTAGTGAAGTTCATTAGTTCTGATGGTGAGTCAAATTAGAGAACTAGTTATACGCAAACCGAACAGCTTGTCTTTGAATTCTTTCAAGACTATTAATGTTAGGATGAGTGTGTGGGACCAGGGAATGAGGAATCTCAACATAAAGTACCAACGCATGCTGGTTTATTCTTTCAACAAATTACGACCGTAAAACACATTACAGCAGAGTCTTGAAGCAGCAAAAGTATCTACGGTCCGGCGAGCCGTGAACCACTCCGCATGCATGGTCGATTGGTTCCAATGACGAGAGGTGGCTTTTCCCGGGCACGCTGCCTAGTTATGCCGTTTGATGTTATTGAGGTTGTTGACAATGTGTAGACGTGGAAGGTGTGCCTCGCCAGACGAAGCGTTGATGCGACGAAGGCTACAGAAGAACTATGCGTGCAGTTATGGCCATAGTGTATCGCCATATGTGCAAAGGGGCTAGTCCACGCAGGCCTACTCTAATTTTGGCTAGACAGTTGTGGAATAGGCGACTAGTCTGACACCAGAAAGCGCTTTGAGAGCTCAGCTCTTATGCGCCGGTTCCTGCGGCGAGCGTCGGCGTCATTTGTAACCGAGCGAACGAGCACAGCGAATGATGAAAGAGCGAACGCGGAGAGCAGCGGGGGATGAAAGACGCGAGGAGGGAAGCGGAGGGAAAGGGTGCTATAGAACCACGAGGCGGAAAGCGGAGGAGGAGGCTATGGCGAAAGGCTGAAAAGAAAAGCATGGGGCGGCGGCAATGGATACGAAATAGCGCCATAGTAGCACGCATCGTCTGGGAGGTCTGTCTGCCGCGGCTGCTGGGAATCGCGCCCACGTGTCACCCACGTGCTGGCTCTCGCGATCTCCAGATTAGCGAGGCAGTCGTGCCGCACATCGCTCCGTTGACAACGTGCCGCACGAGACAGATTGCCCGCGCCAGCGAATATATCGCGAAATGAAAGCACGTGTTGAGCTACGCTCAATTTTCGCATTAGGGAGTATCGCAATCATGGGTGAATTTTTAAATTGTATTTAAAGAAACACACAGATTTCGCAAGGTGAAACTGTATATGTTGCTGATATGAGCATTCCAGGATAGATTTCTAGTAGGGTAACGCCTAAGTAACCCCGGACACTTTATCTAATCATGGATAGTTCCAAAGAGGAGTTCAAAATTTGGCAGTGGAACTGCAGGGGGTACTCCAATAAGAGGGCTCCTTTGCAGCAATATTTAAGATCGCTACCTAACAAACCGCAAGTAATAGCATTACAGGAAACCGTCGTCTCTGCCGCATCCCTCTCTGGTTATCGTGCCGTCTCCGTGCAGGGCGAAGGTCGGGGAGTGTGCACGTTAATTGACAGGAGGCTTACACACTTGTCTCACGACCTGAAGCTGGCGAGTTGCAAGGTCGAATACGTCATGTCGGAGGTTCTGCTCAACACGAGACAACGCAACCAGCGAAGAAACAGCGTGTTTATTCTCAACATCTACAGCAATCCCAGGCACTCGCAACAGCAGTTCAAAACGATACTCAAGAAGTCCGTCGACCTGGCCGGCACCCATCCCTTGGTCGTCGTCGGAGATTTCAACGCACCGTACGGCGTGTGGGGGTACGTCTACGACACGAGCAAGGGCCGGGGTCTGTGGCAGAACGCCAACGAAATGGACCTCACGCTCATCACGGACAAGGCGTTCCCCACCCGAATCGGCAACTCGGTGAGCCGGGACACCACCCCCGATCTGGCGTTCGTGAAGAACGTCGAGGGAGCCGAGTGGAGCAACACCGCAATAAATTTTGGCAGCGACCATTATGTGCTCGAGACCCGCTTCGAAGTCACCCGAAGTAAATCCAGGGAATTCACTGTCACGGACTGGGACCTTTTTCGCAAGCTCCGCGGCAACGACAGCGCACCCGTCCCTAAAGACCTGGAAGATTGGTGCGAGCGAATCAAGAGTGACGCCGAGTCATCCACTAAGAAGATCGTCAGCGACCTGGAGGTAGAAAAGATGGACAGTAGGCTGGCCCATCTGATCGAGGCCAAGCAGGCGCTGCTTCTAAGATGGAAGGGACAAAGGTTTAACCGAAGATTGAGGAAAAAGATCTCCGAGCTTAACAAGGCCATCGAAGATCACTGTCGGACCCTCGGCAAGCAGCAATGGGACGAGGTCTGTGACTCGATAGACGGGCAGATGCGTAACGGCAAGTCCTGGGGCATGCTTAAACATCTCCTCGACGAGGGCAGCACCAGATCCAGTCAGAGACACACGCTCGCCAGAGCCCTGCACGAAGCTACCACATCCTGTTCCGGGGACGAGCTGGTTGCCAAGCTCATTGAGAAATACCTTCCTATAAAGCGTGGAAACGAGGAAGACCGGTTTCCTGACTACCTCGGCCCAAGCCGTCCGGAATTGGACGAAGACTTTACCGTGGGGGAAATTAGGCAAGCCATTTTCGCGCTCAAGGGGAAGTGTGCGCCAGGTGCCGACAGAATCACCAACAAGATGCTGCGGAATCTTGACGACGGTTCGATCGCATACCTCACCGAGAAGATCAACGAGACCTGGAAAAACGGCAGCGTCCCAGAGCAATGGAAGACCGCCAACGTCGTCCTGATCCCAAACCCGGCAAGGCTCCGAACGTGGACAACCTCCGACCGATCTCTCTCACCTCCTGCGTTGGGAAAGTGGCGGAGCATGTCGTCCTCAACAGACTAAACAGATATTTCGAAGAGAACAACATCTATACTCACAACATGATTGGCTTTCGTGCCGGCCTCTCGTTGCAGGACGCCATGAAGATGATCAAACATCAAATCATCGACGGCAGTACCAGAGACACCAGGGCCCTGCTCGGACTCGACCTCGAGAAAGCCTTTGACAACGTTCTCCACGAATACATTCTGGCCTCGGTGGCAGACCTCGAGCTGGGCCCCAGACTATATAACTACGTCCGTTCGTTCCTGACGGGGAGGAAAGCGAAGCTGCGGATCGGCGACTTTGTCTCCGACGAGTTGCTCCTGGACCCACGGGGCACGCCGCAAGGCTCAGTCATTTCTCCTGCACTCTTCAACATCTGCATGATCGGCCTCTCGAGGAATCTGGCCCAAGTTGAAGGTATCAAACACACCATCTACGCAGACGACATCACCATCTGGTGCACCGGCGGTAGCGAAGGGCAAGTGGAAAGCGCCATGCAAGAGGCGGTAGACGTCACGGAGCAGTACCTGCTACCCACCGGACTCAGATGCTCCCCGACCAAATCTGAGCTTCTCCTTTATAGAAAAGAAAAAGGGCGCAGACCCAAGGGCTGGAAACCGGTCTCGGAAAGTGACATTCACCTGTTCACTCGGAGCGGTGACCCGATACCCCGGGTCGACACCATCAGAGTCCTGGGTATGTTTATAGAATCACGCGGCGGCAACGGCACTGCGTTACGCAAGATAATTGCGAAAACCGACAATGCTTTTCGCCTTGTCCGAAGGGTCACGAACAGACATCGTGGCCTCAAGGAGGACAACCTGCTTCGGCTCATCAACGCCTTCGTGCTGTGTCACTTCACCTACACGGTGGCCATGCACAACTGGCTCAGAGCCGAGCGAGAAAAGCTTAATGCCCTCATTAGAAAATTCTTCAAGAGAGCCCTCGGGCTGCCCGTCCGAACGCATACAGAGGACCTGCTTCGGCTCGGCGTACACAACACCATGGAGGAGATAGCCGAGGCTCAGGAACGGGCCCAGCTAACTCGGCTGTCCACCACGACGGCCGGCAGGCGTATCCTCGAGGAGCTCGGACTCGCACCCACCAAGAACTTGGCTGAAGACACCCAAATCCCCAGAGAGATAGGGGAGAAGATCGTGGTCGCCCCTTTGCCCCGCAACGTTCATCCCGTTCACAACGCAGGTCGTCGCAAGGCAAGAGCATTGAATATGCTAAAGCAAATAAACAGGGACAAAATCGCAGCAAGCTTCGTGGACGCAGCTGCATACCGAGACGGTAAGGCTTTTGCGGTTTCCGTCGTTGACACGCTGGGTAAAGTTATCAACTGTGCTTCCGTCCGGACGACGAACCCAGAGGTGGCCGAGCAAGTGGCCATTGCACTCGCCATGCAAGACGGTCGGAGAGACAGGGTGTATAGCGATTCGAAAGCCGCCATCAGGGCATTCCAGAAAGGCCGGGTAGCCCGGCAGGTAGTTCAAATTCTGAAAGGCGACAAACACGGCAACACCTCCATGCACTCGATTTTTTGGTTCCCTGCACACGTGGGGGCGATTGAGGGGGTTCCTCTGAACCTCAACGAGTCTGCCCACCAGGCTGCGCGTGGCTTTACCGACCGCGCTGCCCTCGGGTCGGGTGACTCTCTCCCCGGACACCGAGACGCTCCTCTCACACACAACGAAATAACTAAATTCTTCTACTTAGAGAGAAGGGTTTTCCCCCCGCCTCACTCCAAGTTAAGCAGGCCGCAGGCGGTCACACTAAGACTTCTGCAAACGAACTCGTACCCAAATCCGGCGACCCTTAATAGCATATATCCAGAGATTTATACCAATTGTTCTTGCGTGGCCTGTGGTGAGGTAGCTACGTTGCCTCATATGCTCTGGGAGTGCGGGTCGCTGGGCCCGAAGTTCACCAAGGAAGAGTGGGACGCCCTCCTGCGAAGTCCCGTCTTTGAGGATCAAATCCTGGCCGTCCAGCGCGCCCGCGATCGGGCCGGCAGACTAGATCTGTCAGTCCCGTCGTGGGATTAGCCAGGTGCGCGTTTTATCGCGCTTTGCTGGACCAAATAAAAGTTTATTCACTCACTCACTCACTCACTCACTCACTAACGCCTAAGTACTTGTCATGAGTCCGTGAGCTGGGAACAGGCTACAATATAAATATGGGAAAGTGGTGCCCCCTTTTCTTTCCTTTTATAACAGGGAGGAATACGCTTTTTTTTTCTTATCGATAATTCGTGATTGTTTGCGCTAGTGAAAATGTTAGTTACACCTGTGTTAAAGTCATCCCGATCGCCAGGACAAGTTACCTGATGGGGCAAAACACAACCTTCTGCAGAATACCTTATTTGAACAGTGAGTTAACTACACTCACAATGTCGTTTTCATATAATAAAAACAAAACAAAGGGCCTTAAATGCTGCCCTGTGGCACTCCAGATGTGACCAGAAGACAGTCCGAGTGCGGTCCTCTCACATCTACAAATTGTTGGGGTTTATACAGATACACTGCAATCCAAGGTGTAAACATTTAATGAATGCCAATTTTTCTAAGATTTAATGTTAATGTATCGTAATCAACCTCATCAAACGCATTGCTAAAATATAAAAAATAAATTGATCCAACAATTACTATCGATAACCCAAGCAAATGAATTTATATCTAAAACAAGCTAAGCAACTGTGGAATATCTCTTTCTGAAACCATGCTGCAGGTTTGGTAAAATCGAGTTCTGTTAAAGGAATTTATTCGTGCATTTTGCAATAATGTAGCAGTTAGTTCACAACACGTAGATACTTTTGGCCTGTAGTTTCCTAATAAGATTCTATTGCTTGGATACACTCCGCATTGTAGTCGTTCCCAGCCGAAACCTGGTATAGTAAAATTGCTAACTAGAAGAATTTTGCTGTTTGCTGACTGATGCATGTGTGCTTCCAATTTACCTAAATAACTGGGTGGTGCATCTAGTACTCTGTGTATCGCATACCGAATAAAAGTGCGGCTCCTACAAGACAGTTTTGTGCATAGACACTCCAATTCAGGTAAATTGTGGATCAAAGCAGCACCAAACTGCTTTTTTAATAGCAGTTGATCTATATTTGCGGGAAAAAGAAGTACATTATGGTGGGAAAATATGAAAGTACCCATGAAGTGGCCTGTTATAACGCATGTATGCTGACCATGTATGTTCAGCTCTGTTCTGCGTAACAGGAGATGTCTTCCTCCGTAAAACCTGCGCATATAATTTCGGCTCACAGGAATCTCTTAAGCACACCCAGCTGTCAATAGAATGGCGAATTACATTTGTCAAATTCTTTGATTTTCATTATTTACTTTGATTTAGCCACTCAGTACGTACCACTGGGTTACTTGGCCACTCCTCCTGAATGGGCATGTCCCAACACGTACGATTCTTACCTAAAACTCACTTATATCTTTAAAGCACACACACCGGTCGGCTAATAGGTTGCTTAATTATATTTCACGAGCCCTTTTTATTGACTCTGCTTTCCTTGATATAGCTTTTCGCTGTGTTCCACTAAGGGTATGTCTGTTCTTGGCCAGTCCCTCTGAATGGTTACATCCCATTCTGGCACAAAAGGTACAGTATCTTTAAATGTTGCTTGATACCAGTGTCGTACTTTTGTGTGCATACACCTGTCATCACCAAATTACATGCATCATCATTAGCTGTAAAGCATTTCATTGACCACTGTACTTAAGCTTCACTACGCATAGATTCGATCATGTGCGTTGGATCTGCACATTTTCTGACGCCACAGTCGTGCCTCTCAATGCGGCGTCTCTCGTAGCCTCTTACTGGTTTCGGGCACCGAACCTCAAAATTCTATCAAATAATCAATAATTTGCATTCTCTTTTATTAGGTGTGAATGTTTTACATTTTTTGCACTCGAACGCGCTTGCGCGTAAGAGCTTCTGTATTCCAGCGCGGCTTACCTCATTCGAAACGTACGGCGACTTTTGGATTTGTGGGTCTGGAAAAAGGTCCGTAAGTTCCAGCTCTATGTCGGGGTAGTCCGGAAGTTCACTCGAATCCTCGCTGCTATTGGTGAACAGCAGTGCTTCAAAGGCACCCGGTATAGTGAGAAGTCCTGCGTTGGCAACGGAAAATTCTTCTAAACTTCTGAACAGAAATAGTTCGCAGCAATGTTCTGATAAACGTACAGTGAGAAGCACTGCTGGTTTTTCTTATTTGAGAGAAAGAAGTTTTGACAAAATGGTGCACATAGAGTGCACGTGTGGTTTAAATATTTTTCGATGGAAAGGGGCCGAACTGATAGAGACCGTCATTTAAAAAAGAGGTGCTTGGTACCAAATATTAGGCAGAGTTGTGAGAAAGGCGTATATTTTTTCCTTCTTTTTCTTTTCTTTAGGCATGGGCTCCCTTGCCGCCTATTATTACCTTCAAACACATGTATTTAGGCCTGCTTCGTACATAAGATGCAGAAACGCCGCATGGAACTTGTTATTTAGTAACTGTGTATTGTCTTCAGGCGGGTCTTTTCGTCGAGGTGTTGTTCTATGCATTGTCTCTCACGTAGTTGCTGTCCCTGGACAGAGCCACTGACTTACGGCACATGGTGGCATAAACTGCAGATACGATTAGATCAGTTATGGTGATTGCGTAGTCAGCGGGTACTTGCCTGATGTCAAAGAATCATTTGTGGCCAGCACTTGAAGCGGCAAAAAACGTATGTGCGAGTGCGGCAGTGTACTCGTACATGGACGGAAATATCAGTTTGAAAATTTAATGAAATGATATAATACAAAAAATAAGGGCGCCCCTTTTAGGTGGCACCGGCTTCTCCGCCGTTGCATGGCAAACAAAAAAATTACATCACAAGAAGCTAAGGGGCCAGTAGCGCACTTCAAAATATGTATATGCCCGTCTCTTCGCAGCTGTTAGCATGCGCACTCTTCGAATATCAAGCCTAAGCACTTCATATAGCCTCCTCTATGAGACACCAAAGTGTCCAAGCTGTAAAACTGCAATGGCGCACGTTACACCACCCACCGCTGTTGGCCTCGTCCGCAAATGATGGCGACATTGTGACCGATGCTCTATATATTATACTGACTTCAGCTGAGTGCTCTCTTTTGTCGTCTGCTACGTTCCAGCAGAAATATCTGCACTTTCATTCCTTTGCTCCAGCCAAATCTTCGTGTCTGGGCAGCATGAAGCTCTCCACTCACTGCCTTTACTTTTTTTAAAACAAGTACATTTCTTTAGTTCTTCCGGCCGTTTTTCGAACTTTCACCGCCGATGCGACGAGCACGTACCGTTGCGCAAGAGAATTGAGGCGTCTGAATGTTTACATGCTTCCGCATGTTTTTCACATAGCTCTTTAACTCCCTGGAATAAATTCGGCGCATTGATAATAACTATTCAGTTGGTAGCCAGCGCTTGTGCTTGTCAATTGTCTCGTCCACATTTAGCCTTCGCACTGTACACGGACGATAATTTAGATGCTGTGGTTCCCGAGCACGTCATTACGGTAAATGCTGTGAACATCTTGATGAGGCAGCGCAAACAACGAAGACACAAGGAAAGAAAAATACAGGACAGCACTGTGTATTCATACAGCGCTGTCCTGTATTTGTATTATCTTATGTATATGTACGATTGTATGTACGAGCAATAACAGTGCTGCCCTGTATTTTTCCTTCTTTGTGGCTTCGTTATTTGCGCAGCCTCGTCAAGATGTTCAACCATTACCAACCAACTTGCCCAAATTTCGATTCGTCTACTTGAGTGCTGCTGCGCACATCGCCGAGTTTCACGTGCTCGCCAACTGGCGAGTGCATGTTCTGTAAGGGCTGCTCCAGCTCTCGCCTTGTGAACGAGAAAGTTAAGGAGTCTGACTCAACTCGCGGAGCGCTTCGAGTGAGTTCGTGTATATCATGGCTCGCCTGTTAGGCGTCAATGAGCCTTGCATAGCTTGCTGTGTGATATATTCCACAGCCACGTTGAACATGTGGGCGTTGAAGCCCACATGCCGTAAGGTGTTCCTGGTCCTCGCACTGCAGTAGCCGGCCATGGGCCGCACTCTGGTCTAGAATGCGGATGTCAATGGCCCTGCGGTGGGTGGAAGGAACCTAGGCAGCGTCGGTAAAGGCGGTGTCGAGAGTACTGTCGCATCAATTGACTAAAGCTGCTCGTTGAGGGACGTGGGTCTCCTTATTTGCCTTTTAGGTGATAGGCTTATTCACCAGGATCCTGTCATCTTCACAGGGTAGAATTCGCTGAGGTATACTCGGGAACTTGTGAAACATGGGTGTGTATAACGGGAGCAGCTGACGTCCGGAGTCTGTCCATATATATATATATATATATATATATATATATATATATATATATATATATATATATATATATATATATATATATATATATATATATATATATATATATATATATATATATATATATATATATATATATATATATATATACGAGGTCTATCGCGATTATGGTTTGTTTCTTCAGTGACGGCTTCGATTGAAGCAAGACCTCAGAAACGGTGGAGTTCTGTTCTCGTGTGTCTTTGAAGGTCTTTTAGGACATGAACTGATTCGTCTTACAGTGCGAAATTTATAAATGAAGAACCTGATGCGGGCATAAGACCCATAGGTGCTACAGTGGTATGAAAACTGAAACCAGCGTCTATAAGAAGTAGCACTTGCCTGCGGCAGTCACTGCTTTTTTCCCTCTTCGCGCTACACACATTTAGCCGAGAACGATACGCGCCTGACCCTTGATTGGATCCCAGGCCTTGAAGACAGGCCTTATCAAAAACAATAGGTGGGCATGCTACTCGCTTTTGTTATCAAATTCTGCTCTCCATCAGTCAATGAGCATAGCTAAGGAGTTACTTATAAATGTAAAGCGTCCAAAGTTTCTGCGACCTCATGAGCAAGTTTTTTTTTTTTTTTCGTAACCATTGGCGTCATGAAAGAACAGTCTGAGTATGATCTGAATTGTCCTTACCTGTCTGATTGTAGTAGTACTGCGCGATGCTCTGATTTATGTTGCTTAGTCCTATTTCATCCTTTGTCGTAGTTACAACGAGGCCAAGGAAAATTATGTGATCCATGAGTCCCACACCCACTGGAAGGTCTGCCACCACAGGATCGATCTGCAAAAGGACCTCACTTATTACAATGTTCTCATCCCAATGTAGTCGCGAACCATTTCAGAATCGACTTCAAAGTGCTTTAGTTACGCAGATTGAGAAAACTCTCCACTCAATTGCGGAGAAAAAATACTGACGCGCATGTGGGGAATGATGGCCACTGTCCATTCAGTTAGGTCAGGGAACCGCGCGGCACCTTGCTTTGTCACATATTTCTTATTACTATTTGCTCAAACTGATCATATTTTGTGGTATTAATATACGCCATAAGTAGTACAGAAAGCTGTTGGAAAGCTTGAGAACCATCAGGTAAAACACAAAAGTTATTGCTAATAGAGTTCGTCGAAGACTAAGGCATACTTACTAGCGCGAGGAGGAAACAAAGACTTAAGAAGAAGGGAGCAGGAAGAAACATCGCTTAGCCCTTGCGCTGTTACTTCCTACTCCTTTCTTCGTAGGTATTTGTTTCCTCGTCGCACTAGTAAGCATGCTTTCTAAGGGAAGAGTCCTGTACAATTTAACCAATAATACTTGTTACGCATGGCGAGACATGGGAAATAAAATAAATATATTTCTTGAATAGATGTTTTATTAAGTCCTTTGGTATCAACATCCCACAATTACCAACTACACGTTCAGCTCAGCTACTACTCATTGTGTGTTATGCTTAACATTTAAATAGAGCTACAGCCTTTCTCTGTGATTTCTCGTCCACGAAACTGGTTTAACAATGTGATGTGCACTTCCTCAATATTTTACTGGCATCGCGAGTGCCTAAGCCTCCCTACACTAGCCATCCAGGATGCGTTGCGATGGATAAGCGACATTAAAGCAAGTGTTAAATTCAAACACGTAGATTTACTTTGGGCAAACCGACCGAGATAAATACCTTTTAATGTATTTGTTAAGGTTATGTATTATTACCAAAGTGAAAAGGACAAAAGTTCGTAATGAGATCACGAGCATAATACGTATTTTATAAACCCCATTTGCTCTAGCCACAACAACAATATGCCGCTGAGAACACGCCTTGTTCACGTCATAAAGGAGCGAAACTAAAGAATGCTACCAGAAGCGCGCCATAGTTCAGTATGCATGAAAAACGCTGTGTGCTCCTGCAGTGTCCTGACCCTAATTCTCCTATACAAAGAAAGTAAAATTCGCTTCTGATACGCAAACATCTGAACCTTTTTACTATTTTTTTTTCTGACTACCCCCGTTCTGTGGTTCTGCGCTTGGCATGGGCGTGTTAGGCAGGCGGGATTACGTTAACAATTAACGAATTCCTTGAAAATGTTGTTTCGATAGAAGGAAACATCTTTTGAATTAGCCAAAGACATCCTTTTTATGGCGAAATAATTTTTTTTTGCTTTACCGGAGAGCAAGCTGGATTCCTATAGCGGTCATCGCAGCTTGCCTATAGCGGTCAGCGCGGCAGCATCGTATTTCATTGTTCAACCGATTCATTCATTGTATCATCTCACCCATCAATCACATTATCGTTCCCAGTAATGGAAATGTTATCCACTATATAGCGGTTCTATAAAAAACAATAGTTCAGACGATACAATTAACTTTTTTCTCTGCATTCTTCAGAATTGTCGTGTACCGGTTTATGATTTTTGACTACTCCGCAGGTGGATTTCACGAGTTATATATCTTTTCTGCAAAAAACACTTTTTGTTTTATTTTATGCGCTGAAACTTTGTAAAGGTAGCACAACATAGATTTGGGTGGTAAGGGCATACACTCACGCTGCTATTCTTCAGTTCCTCTTCGGGTCCGATTCCCGACAGCATGAGCAGCTTTGGAGAGTTGATGGCTCCCGCAGAGAGGATCACCTCCCTGCCGACACTTACATTCATTTCGACGCCGTCTTTGATGAAGACAACGTGAGTGGCTCGTTTATTGTCAATAATTAGCTGAAGGCACCAAGAGAAAAGAACAAGAATATACGGTCAAAAAAACTAGTCATACGCATGTGATTGTGACTTACTGAAGGCGTACGCTTTCTTTATTCTCTAATCTGACATGCCTGCCTGCTCCTCGCTTTCACTTTCCTGTCAAACGTATATATGTTTTCAAACAAGCGATGATAATAATAATAATAATAATAATAATAATAATAATAATAATAATAATAATAATAATAATAATAATAATAATAATAATAATAATAATCTGGCTTGTTTCTTTGGGTTGTCTTTTTCCAGCGCCGCCTCAAGCGTATAAAGCTTTAGTTTATCGAATTCGAGATTAGGAAAATTGGTAGTAATTGGCCATACGAAACGCAGGAGCATCAGTCAGACTAAAACATACAATTTACCATGAAAAATCTTGCGGCTACAACCTCCTTGTCCTTGTCCTAAGTGCTTAACGTCTATACCACACGTAAGTGCATATCGTCGCACTGTTGAAGTAACACATTTGCATCGCGTACCTCTTTACGCACCACATCTCTCTTCAGACATACTCGCGAGACCTGACGGTTCTCTAACCACAATAACTTCAGCGCCTGTTTCATCTTGCTCAACAAATGTATGAATTTTTCAAAATTGACCAATGCATGCATCAACCGTACTTGTGTTAGCAATATTCCTAATATTCGCGGTAACTGCGGCGTGTATCGTAAAAATAATTGGCCGGCACTAAAAGAAATGACAGAGACTGGACCCTAACAACATTTAAGCTACACTGAAAATTAACCACAGCTGTGCCAATTTTCATCACTGATTTTAGCAAAAAGTGGTATTTACGTGCCGTTACGGGCACCTAATGCAAAGCACCGAGTATCCTGACTGTGACCAGTGCCATGTGAATGAACCTATGAAAAATGTGCTCTGGTTGCCTTCAGTACATGAAAGAATGACTGAGTTTGTGTGATTGTCAGGCACGTACCCAGGTTAATTTTTCGGGGAGGAGGGGAGGGGGGCGACACAAGGTAATTTTTCTATGCAAATGAGGGGGAGGGGTACCTTTACTAGTATAAATGCTAATAATACCCACCATTCGCCCTAAAGACACGTAAACCCTGAAAACAGAAATGAAATTAGGTGTATCTCACATGTACGCCTGTGAGGTACACCTCTCCTTTACATGGCAAACAAGGAACCACATCGAATGGACCCGCGCAGGAAAGAAGCCCAGGAAGAACCCTGGCAAGAACAAGCAAACAAGCGAAAGTGTAAAATAAAAAATTTCAGTAGCGTTTTTTTGAATTAGCTCTGGAAGAATTATAGAGATATATATATTTGCGGATAATTGAGGGGAGGGGGGGGGGGAGGTACTTTTGGATCCCTCTTTTACTGCTCTGCCAAGTGCCAAACCGACTCTTATTGTTATTTGGGAAGTTGCGTAACGATGCGTGGCCGCCAGTCCCATACAACCGCGTAGAGCGCAGGACGCTGCGGTTCTAGACGTACTGCCTCCACCGCGGAAAGTTAGAAAAACACCCACATAAGCACAGCAGAGAAGTGGCTACGTAGAAATGGCTACGTAGACTTATAACTGTAGAAGTGTCATTCAAAGCACACGTAATCATTTTCTTCCTCCGGCGGCGTTTTCTCTTTCTTTTTAAATAAAAAGAAGCTGATCCATAAATATTTTCGCAAACAACGGTTAAATTTGTTAATTTTCGCTTTTCATTCCTGTTTGGCTGTTGCCTCTGCTCTCTCCCATAGTAGATCGCTTTATTACTCAACTCCTTGCGACTCTTGTTTCCAGTTGCCAATTTTGCACGAGAAGTACTATATAATTGGGGAAAAACCAGGTGAGGTAACGGGTGACAGACATATTGCTTATGGGTTTAACGGTTATTGCAGGGTCTGATGATGGACGCTGTTTCGCCTGATTTTATTTTCCACCTTATCTAAACCATATCAGTGGTTAATGTTCCGAGGATCTGCCAGCGTTGCTGTGAGCCGTCAATCGAGGAAATAATGAAGCAAAATGAAAAGTTAAACGCAACTGGCGTTGTATCAGGCCGCAGCTCGTTCCACGAGCATACAGACCAGCTGAGCACGAACTGAATCCCTTTCCTGGTCCCTGAATCAGTGGAAACAAAGGAGGTTGAAACAACGAATCAACAGCCATGTGCGTGACCATTGAACAGATGGTGACAACTGAATGCATCTCAAGTTATTCACGCGGGCACCCAATCGATTAGAGAATCGGTTTTCACCCCAGGTGAGCCCGATAATTACCGCCATCCAAAATGAGTGAAAAGAGCAACAAAATGTTGACCGGCGAATAGCTGTCAAGTCTGCAGATTAATTTGGCGGCGCTTTATCAATGTGTGTGAGGAGTGGTAGCGTGTGCGCGGGTAGGTGGTGGTCGTGGGAAGGGAGTCCCCCGGCCCCCCTACCCTTAGGTACGTTTCTGGTGAAGGTATTGGCCGCCTCGGTAGTCAACCATTGTCAGAGGCCTTTATGGGCCCTTGGCGAGACTGCGAAGGTTAGTTTTCAGGACATCCAGGCCTTATTTGGCTGTTTTATTTAAGTACGGGTCTAAACTCTAGGCGATGAGTTGACTTCCCCGTGAAGTATTTTGCGCCTTTCTTTTGTCGTCATCGTTACCCATCTTGGTCCTATTTCTCTCCCTTTTAACCTTTCCCCCGCTCAACGTAGCCGGCTACATGATTGTACCTCAGGCCGTCTTCTCCGCATTTCATTTCATAAGCTTTTTTCTCTCTAAAAGCAGAAGAATAAGGCAGAGGCACTGTATTCGAGGATTTCCTTTATTTACTATTTTTTTCGATAGCAATTATACAGACACTCGAGCCATATTCGCGCCGTCAGCACTATCGTTGACGTGCGTTCCCGCTCAATAGCACATGCGCGGCATGCGTGCGTATGGTTTGCGCGAAAGTCTCTTTTTTTTCTTTATTGCCAGAACTTTCACGTAACAAACAGAAAGGGTATCTAGCGATCATCTAGGTATCTATCTATCTATCGATCATCTATCTAGGTATCATATTCTAGCGACAAAGTTTCCAGAGCGTAGAGTTCCATACAATTTTTGCGGGAACCTCAGTGCTCCAGATTCGCGTAATGCGTTTGGCTGCAAGAAGGACGAATTTAAGTGGACGTTCACCGTCTGCGCTGCGTTCAACCACCTTGGTGGCCGAGCCTGGACCTTCCGCTTCGGGCACGAGCGTTGTGCTCACGCGCACAATAAGCACACCAATGTTTCTGCCCAGTTGCTGTGACGCTGGTTTGAGCGGTACGCGCAGTAAAACGTCGCGCTAACGTTATCTAATGTTTCACAGGGCGCAGCCAGTGACACCCACCGGTTTTCCGCCGGTCTCAACTCGTGCGCCGTCGAGGTGGGATCACTGCAACGCCACTGACGGTGCTCGTCGCACCAGAGCAGGCTGCCCCGATACAGTGCCGCTTGGGGGCGTTGCTGTCGAGGCACCCTACGCCTACGTTAGTCTACTTCGCCGGAGACGTGAAGCACTTGGTAGCAGGAGTTGTCTTCCCGCATGAGGTGACTTGCGTGCTTCGTCGGGCCAACATGTCGCACCCGCGTGTATTGAGAACACCGTACGAGGACTTCAAGCGCACCGCTAAGGCTTGCAATCGCAGTAAATGCTTCGTTCGCCCTTAAGACGGAACTGCCAACTTTGTGTACTGTGATTATATATTCTATTAGAAAGGCACTGCTCACCTTAGTGACGGTGCTGTTCAGAGAAATGTGAAGGTTTGTTCGGTTTCGTTGTACATTCCGTATGAAGCACGTGCTTGCACTCATTCTCACTCCGTAGGCAGTGTTGGACTGCACCCTCGAGTAACCTGCGTGAAGGGCCGAGGTCACTCATTGCACGCGAATAAAACAGGCAGAGTGCTACGGCAATGCTGCTGTAATATTGATCCTAGGTCACCTTATATGTAGCGAAAAGAAATTTAAAAAAAAGAAACTTGGTTAGCTGCTGGGACTGCACAAACGCAGCTGCCTCCATTTGCTATGTTCTCAAATAAATAGAAAGTAATCGGATATAGCTTTTCCGAAGAAAGTAGCGCTACGGAAAGAAACAGGGACTGCTACAATTAAAATATATCGGCGCATTCCAGGCCTACAATGTACTGCAATGCGAGAACGTGGGCCTTACTTTACTTTTGGTGTAAAATATGGAGAGAAACTGCAAGTTTTTCGAATAGCAATGTGCCTATTTAGCATTCCTAAAAGATAATTCTGTACAATCCCGAAATATAATGCCAGACTTGTTTCACTGGAACTTTCAACAGAGCTATTTCTCAGTGAAGCCGACCCGCCGAATATTTCATGTTCATAGATAAGTCGCCAGTGGGCATTGCGTCATACTGGAAGATTGCGCTTGCAAGCCATGTCCATGTCTGGGATTTATGCATGAGAAGTATGTGCATGCTCATGCGCATATATTATTAAAGTAAAAAGATAGCACATGTCTCCCCACACGTTTCCCGACGTGTTGCAGATGATGGCAGTTTGAGTACTGAACTCTTCGCATATGTCGGAATTTCGTATTTTGCGCACTTCTCTGTTGCAAAAATATAGTATCAAATTTTCTTTTTTGTTTGTTTAATGAAACAGTTACACAAATACTGATGGAAGCAGCAGGTCTGGTATCGGCGCCTATACAAGAGTTTAGAAATCTATAAAAAAGAAATCGGGAGTCGAAAATGAGGTTTTTTTTTGAGAAACGTAAGGACGATAAGTTATATATATCACACGTGTCCCAGCTAACGTTAGTCAAGCTGTTAAAATGAAAGAAAATAAAGAAAGAAACATGGTGCAAGATACAACCATAAACCCTACGGTTTTCTTTCATTACAGGTCTGACGACCGAACGCTGTGTATCGCACTGTGCTTTTTCCTTCATTTCTTTTTCTTTTAACAACTTGACAAACGTTAGCTAGGACACCATACATGTAATGCGCGGTTAAGGTAGAGCTAGGTAAAATGGATAACGTTTGGGTAATCAACAATATTAGATAATGGGATCATTGCGTATACAGTATGCCTAAAGGGGGTGATAAAGAAGACGTCTGAAAAGGATAACGAATATACATTATACTGTTCTCTTTCGTTCTGTCAATTTGGGCACTAAATCATAACAAAAGTATAAAAGAGTTTGGAGCTCAAATCGCCATTTTTATTTCCTTGGTTCCTTATTAGCAAATGCGAAGTCAAGCATGCAGAGAAGTGATATTATTCTTACCGGTGTGGTTCTCGCCATTGTAATCAACATAGCTGTAGTGGGATTCGCTGCACGCATTGAGAAAAGCGTAGCTGAGTGACGTGTTGTAGGGGGGATAGTTGATCGGCGTCTCTCCCATCGTTCCGTGGTACTTGTCTCCTGCACCCAGTGAAAGTGCGTCGGTGTCACACAAATGTGATCATCGGTTGCCTGTCGGCAATTTTTACGTGCTCATGTATATAGCATAATGTAATTTATTGCTCTGTGCAACTTTTTGTGTTGAATGGTACCTTGTTTTAATGTTACTGAACGCTCGTTTGATTGAGATTCTGGCTTCCCCCTCCTTACTCTCTCTCTCTCTCTCTCTCTTTGTTGCTTACGTTGTTTTCTGAGTTCAGACGTAAAGTAGCCTGGTCTTCTTTCGGTGTATATCCAAAACATGCCACAATATATTTTTTATCATTTCATTGCACATGTATTTGTGTCCTTCAGACCGCTGAGATATATCAGTGCTTTATGACGCAGCCGAATAAAAATTACAAGTACGTTATCGTAGGTTTCCAAATATAAGTCATCCTTCTTTTTTTTAATGTTACCCAAAATGAGCCATCGACCCATATTCGTGAACAAAAGCAGCAAAAGCGCAGAGCTAATGGAGTTTCTCCGTCGCACTCGCTGAAAAGTCCGTGCGGAGATTATTCTGACTGCGTTTAAGATATGCTGCGTATTCAACGCACTCGACGGCACCGAGGACGTCGACAAAGAATCTGACGAGCACGACTTCTGTGGAAAATTTTATGAGGAAGAAGATTGAGGCATCGACTGGCAATACTTAGTATAGACGAGGTTAAAATAAATCAAAGTGCGACACGTTGTAAGTATTTTTTTTTCTAGAAAAAATATGGGTCGACCTATATTCAAAACATATATATATATTTTTTTATTTCTCCGTGAGCTCAATGTATAGGTTCGGCCTATATTCGTGCTCGACGTATCTTCGAGTAATTACGGTATACAGATATACAATAGGTGGATCCGATGTGTCACTTAGGGGACCTCAAATAAACGGCGCAAAAATACTGCGCCATATATATATAGAGAGAGAAACTTCGCTTTGCCTTGCACTTTCACAGGACCCTTAGCCCAATCGCACTGTACAAACCGATGGCATCGAGGTGCACGGCAGCACACGTACCCCGCCCTAGTCCGTTTACGGGGCAACAATCATGCCCGCATATGCAGCTCAGCTCATAAGACATGCGTGGCACAGCATGTGCCACATTATCATTCAAAGCTTATATTCCGCCGATCAATCACACGGTATTAGTAATTGATGACTATTTTGTGTACGAAAGCCTCCTGTCACCTGTTTTCCACCTATCTCTGCAGTGCTCTGTGTATAAAAGCAACATTAATGTCAGACAAATCAAATACGAGTAATTTACCTCAGTCAAGGTGACCGTCTGCGAAGAAGGTGCGTCGCCGCCTGTGTGGTACCAGTCTAGTGCACTGCCAGCGGAATGGTCATTTAGAGAACGATATGCGTGGATGGATACGCAGTGGCGCGCGCAGATTTACAAGACTATGGATATTACTGCGTGATGAGCTTGCTTTACTTTCTTTGGATGCGATTAGCATTCTTAGGATACTTCGCCAACTTTCCTGTCGGCGGGTCGGTGTCTGTCTATCCGTTTTCCCGGACTTTCAATTAAAGAAAGTGATTTAAAATTTATCCGGTTCCGGGTGAAATCGAACCCGCGTCACGCGGTTGCTTCAAGTGCAGCAACCCGATGCTTTAGCGCGCTACGCCACAAATGCCTGATTCTTTCTTTAGTGGCTGCTCTGCGAATAATCGAGGGAAGGGAGGCATGAGTGGTATTTTTAACTTTAACCTCAGTAGACTTGCTGCAAGCCCACAACACAGGCTTGTGCCCGACTGATAGAAGTGAGAACTGCCGCTTTTCTAGCCGACAGTGAATAAAAGAGTAACGCCTGAAGTAGACGCCTATGCAATTGCACTGTAGTTCATTCAAAGCCAGATATGCTGAATTCTAATTCTAGCGAATTCTACCGTACCAGTGGGACAAAACTGGCTGCGATTGGGAGGCCGCGTTTAGTGAAGATTGTTTTCATGGCCTTTTCGTCATATACTTATTTATTTATTTATTTATTTATTTATTTATTTATTTATTTATTTATCTTGAAGCATGCGAAGTTGCACACGCTACTACGTGTGCTACCAGTACGTAGTCTGCGATTTAAGTAGGAATTCTAATTTTAAATTGGCAAAGAAGGTATGAAAAATTCGTAAGTGGCGAGGCCTGGCGGTCAAATCTTGGTACTTCGGATGTAATCTATGAGATTACTGTATGTAAGTCGTCTGTTAATAAGTGCAAAATAATTACAGCTTAAAATTCCAGTAGCTGTATTATTAGACACTTGCGTTTATTGAAGACTTCGGAAATCATAAGCGCAGGCCTGGCTAACGGCAACGCAGTGAACTGCGTATCACGTGTAAAAGCGCCGTTTAGTTTTCGATCTGATTTGTTTTGTTTTTAATGGTTAAATACCAAAGCAGTTGGATTGGAAACAACGAAAACGCGTAGCTGTTGTCGCAGAAATACTTTAACACTTAGGAAAAGAATCGCAGGAACGTCAACTTGACAAACAAAATAGCACTTTCTCACAGTTACATCAGCCCTCGTCGTCTGCCTCTCACTAATTCCGGCGCACAATCGCCATCGCGCTCCCCTATCGCCGTTTTCAGCATCCTCCCAGTGAACGACTACATCCTCACTTCAGAAACGTTAAGTTTTCGTTAAAAAAATACAGTGTCCTTCGACTCTGTGAAGACGGATGACCAGCGAAGCTGTGTATGTTGGCCCCTTAACGGCGACCTGCACCTCCGCTGTGGGTCGGCCTGCCATTGCACTATCTTCTGAATTTTGTATCTATACACGGAGATGATCTTGAGGGAACTAGCCCTCCACAGCTTCGCTATAAAATGTTCCGTGGCGTTTTCCACGTTAGCACTTCAAGATTAGACACTCTGACCTGTAAGCTTTCCATTGTAGTAAAAAGAAATAGGTACCATGATAATTGGTCGTCGGTCCCTTTAAGGTGGACAGCATCCTGTACCGGCCTGTACGTGAGCTCTCTGTGCCCTCTTTATTTTTTGTCTACAATGAAAAAACTAAACCAACTACTTCTCACTTCCGAAAAATGGTCACTTCATCTGCTTCATTCGCTATTTGAATATTTTCATTCCAAACTGCCGGACTAGCCATGTGTTCTGATTGGTTCCGTCAGAAGACTAGCCAAGAATTTAACCGCCTTGCCACCACCATTGCTTCCGCTACGGATCAAGAAACATTCGAATACCCTGTCAACAGTCATTTGCAGTCACAGCCTTTGCGAATGTATTACCTGTAAACTTTTCTATATTCTTCTTACCCATACTCCTCTAAATGAAGCAGGACGCCCCTGAGCGGCCGTTTGAAGTCCTGCTGTGCGTCCTCCTGTGTGTGTAACGTGCTCCCTCCCTCCTCTCCTCATTCCACCTGCTGTTGTCTCTCGTGTAGGGTAGAAAACCAGACACTCGTCTGGTTATTTTTGCTGTCTATCGTCTCCTTGTCTAAGTGCATATCATCTCTTTCCCGAATTGCCATGACAGAGAAACTATAAGTTGTTATTGAAAACTGACACCAGTCGGAAATGTGCGCGCTGAAATAGATAATACTTTACGGTATTGGCGCCTGGAAAGTGTCATTGCGGCTTCATTCAGTATTCGCAGCAACAACACTAAAAGGCAGATGGTTGCCTTTTTTTATATGTTTCAGTCAATGCAAGTCGCGAATTCAAGAAGCCAAAATGTCACCCGTATTATGAAAGTGAAAAGCACTAATTAGGCACAGAGGGCGATGTTTCCTAATTGGGAATCGCCCAAGCTGCCTTAACAGACGGACCAACTCACTCTCTTCTTTGGACACGCTGCTCACATTGAAGTTCTCGATGGCCTTGAAGTTGGGCAACACACTGGTGTAATTCCAGCCGGTGGCATTGAAATCTTTTTCCCACAAGTCAAAGTCGTGCCTGCTACCGCGCACGAAGTTCATCGAGTTGATGGAACTGGTGCCGCCCATAACTTTTCCTAGGGTCATCACAGCCACCTGTTCCAGTGGTCGAGAAGCAAATAAATGAATAAATGAATGAATTAATTAATTAATAATAAATAATTAATTAATGTGTAAAATTCGGCTCATGGAACATGAAGGCGTCATGTCGAGCCTGACAAGCCTGGTTACGCCTACCCCAAAAAGAATATTTAACATATATTGAATTCTCTATTTTAGCAAGGTTTGAGCCTTGCTTAAATAGAGAATTCAACAGCCGCCGCATCGAGGCTCCCCCGGCTACCGAGGGACCACATTCGCATCATAGTGAGGCCGAGAGACGGCCTCGACGTAAAAAAAAGAGTCCAATTCGCCTGGCGCAGGTGCTAGCAATGGCGGCCTCACTCCCGCCGAACGAGACCGAGGAAGACATCGTTTGTCCGAACGCAACCCAGAACATTCTCGTCGTGTCCACGCCAACCGAGAAGAACGCGAACGCATACGCCGGAGTTCACAAGCTTCACCTAAGAGAAGGCGCATACAATGTGGCCGCATACATTGCGGCGCCGGACAACGGTCGTGCAAGGGGGTCATCAGAGGAGTGGACCCCGAAATCAACGTGGCCCAGCTTCAGGCCATGATCGTGAATCAAAGAAATCCCAAGGCCTTGGAAGCCAAGCGGATCAAAAACACCTCGACGGTGGTAGTGCTCTTCAACGGCATGAAAGGGCCGAACTACGTCATGTGTGGCGTAAGCCTAATACGCTGCACGATATACAGGCGGCAGAAAGACGTGTGCTACGGGTGCGGTGACTTGGGCACACACAGAGTCGACGTCTGTCCAAATCCTGACAAGAAAAGGTGCCGTGGCTGCAGAGCCAACGACCCGGCTGAAGACCACCAGTGCTCGCCCAAGTGCGCCCTCTGCGGGGGCCAACACGCGACGGCGGACAGCAAGTGCAAGCAACGATACCAAATCCCTTACGTCGTGCGGCGCAGGAGATGCCGACGCAGAAATGCGAAGAAATCGCAGCTGCAAAGCCAGCCGCAACAGCTGGAGAGTAGATCACGCGATTCAAGCGTGGATGTTCGACAACGCCGACACTACAACAGCGCAGCCGATCGAGAGGCCGTTCCCGCTCCAGGGGGCGCTCCCGCTCCCAAGTTCGCATTCAAGAGGGGCCGACCTGGGCGTACCGGGCCAAGCCAAAGCCAAAGCCGAAATCACAATCAAAGGTAACGCAGGTAGCGTTGCCAAAGCATAACAAGGAGGACCCTAAAATAGCTCAGCTAGTGGAAGAAAACACGCGCCTCAAGGTGGAGATTCAGAAAATGAGGGCGGATTTCGAATCGTTTCGGAAACAAGGTTTCACTCCCCAGCTAGTCGAACAACAGCAGCACCAGGTGCCGCAAAGTACACCAACCCCGCAGGGGGAACAGTCGGCTCGCTCGGTCAAACGCAGGGCCCCTCCCCTAACGGAGGAGGGAAACCCGGCGGAACCCGAGTCCAGTAGCATCCTATTGGGAATTAAGCAGTCGATTAGCTCTTTGCAGCTAATGGTCCAGCAACTAGCGGAAAGCATGGTAACGCTCGCGGCAAGAGTGACGCGTATCGAAGCACACATGGCGCCTGCAGGTGCTAAACAAATCCAAGGCATCAATCATGGCGAACAACTCAACTAGAGAGCTGGTAGTGTGGCAGTGGAATTGCGCTAGCTTCAAAAAGCGCAAGGCTCCGCTGCTACAGTTCGTTGCCTCACAGGCGGACAAACCGCACATCATAATCTTACAAGAAACTTTGGGTAGCGAGGCGACCTTGCCCGGCTACCGAGTCGCCTCGTCGAAATTAGAACAGGGTAAGCGCGGAGTGGCGACCCTCGTTGCGAACAAATGCTCTTTCCAGGAACGAGTTTTGAAATTAGGCAATGCGAAAGCGGAGGTATCCGTGATCGAAATCATACCGAACAGTTGGCTGAAAAACAGCGTATTCGTAGTGAACGTGTACAGCCCACCCTCTGACCACAGACAGTGGTTTACATCGATAACGAAGGCGGCCTCAATGGCCAGGGGGGCACCGCTAATAGTGGCAGGAGATTTTAACGCGCCCCACGGAGCCTGGGGTTACGCAAGGCCAATGCCTAAGGGAGAGCGGCTATTGGAGGCAGTCACTACGTGCTCGCTAGAGCTGGTGACGAACCCCCGCTATCCGACTCGACTAGGTACGTCGGTGGCGCGGGACACGACGCCCGACCTGACCTTCGTCAAGAACGTGCGAGGGGCCGAGTGGCGCAACCTGCACGAGAACCTCGGCAGCGACCACTACATACTGGCGGTCACGATCCCCATCAGGGCGGCACCACCGAGCGAATTTAAGGTCACCGACTGGGACGCCTTCCGCAAAATAAGGAAGGAAGACACAAACGAATACGCGGATCTAGGCAGTCTTTTTAGAAGGCTCAAAGAGGATGTTAGCACCGCGACGAGGGTTGTCCAAACTGAACTGAACGTGGAAAGGATGGACGCGAGATTGGCACACCTATTAGAGGCAAAGACTTCCATCACGGCCAGGTGGAAAACGCAAAGATTGAATTGCAGACTGCGAAAGAAAATAGCGGCACTAAACCGGGAAATCGAAGCGCACTCGATCAACAGAAAACGGAACGAGGTGTGCGCATCGGTAGACGGACAAATGCGAACCGGGTGCAAATGGAACCTCCTAAAGCAACTGTTAGACGACAGGCAGTCCAAAGGCAATCAGAGATTGGCAATCGATATGATTTTACAAAAGCAAAAGGAGCAGGGCAAAACGGAAAGCGAGTTCCTAAAGGAGCTGGCGGAGACGTATCTCCCACTGGGCCCGTCAGGCGACGGCGACTATCCACAATACGCCGGGGCAGAGGTCGAAAAACTCGACGCGCCCTTCACGGAATTGGAAATTTGGGATGCCTTACAAGGCCTCAACGGACGCTCCGCTACGGGCCCGGACGGGGTCTCGAACAAACTGTTGAGGAACCTAGACGGAAAGTCGGTCGAGAAGCTCACTGAAGAAATCAACAGAGCGTGGGAAACGGGACGTGTACCAGAGGTCTGGAAAGAGGCCTCGGTCATACTAATACCGAAACCCAGTAAACCACTTGCGGCGGAGAACATGCGGCCAATATCGCTAACCTCCTGCGTAGGAAAGACGGCCGAACATGCCATACATAACCGAGTATCGCGGTACATAGAGAGAGAGGGCCTCTTCCCACATAACATGGTGGGCTTCAGACCGGGCCTCTCCACGCAGGACGTAATGTTACAACTCAAAAAACAGATAATCGACTGCGTAACAAGAGACACCAAGGACATACTGGCCCTGGACCTAACGAAAGCGTTCGACACGGTCAAACACAGATATCTAATGGAAACGATCTCGGTGATGGGCCTCGGCCGGAAATTCCACTCCTACATAGGCTCCTTCCTCAGAGGCAGGAAAACCACGATCAAAATAGGACAGGTCACGTCTGATTGGTACACGCTGGGCGCGAGGGGCACCCAACAAGGGGCGGTGCTCTCCCCACTATTATTCAATCTGGCCATGAAAGGGCTCTCGGACGGCCTCACGAGAGTGACCAACGTCAATCACGCCCTGTACGCAGACGACATTACGGTGTGGTGCCCGGGAGGGTCCGACGCAGAAGTCGAGCGGGCTCTTCAAGAGGCGCTGGACACAACGGAAGAGTACCTGCAGGAAACGGGACTCCGTCTGTCACCCAGCAAATCGGAACTGTTGCTGTACAGGCCCTCGAAACAAGGCATGAGGAATTTGACGCCGATCGATCAAATACCGATCAAATTACACGTGAGTGCCGGCCAGCCGATTCCCAGGGTGGACACTATAAGAATCCTGGGGCTGCTAATTGAGGCTAAAGGCGGTAACACGCAAACTGTCAAGAAACTCACGTCCAAAACGGAGAACATGCTCCGGCTGATCCTCAGGGTGACGAACCGCAGGGGGGGCTTCAGCGAGAGCAATCTCATCAGACTTTACCATGCCTTCCTCATGAGTCACGTAAATTACGTAGCCTCGGCGCTAAAATGGACCAAGAGAGACGCGGCCAAGATAGAGACACTGATGCGCAAGAGCATCAAAAGGGTGCTAGGTCTTCCGATCACTACAAGCACGGAGCGGCTCGATCGGTTAGGGGTCCACAATTCACTATCAGAAATCATCGAAGCGCAGACCAAGGCACAGGTCGTGCGGCTGTCGATCACAAGGGCCGGCAGACGCATCCTAGAAGAAGCAGGGATAAATGCAGAGGCAGAGTGCAACGGACGCAGCGTCGCGCTCAGCGCGGCGGTCAGGGGCACTTTCAAGGTAGAGCCGCTTCCGTGAAACGTCCACCCGCAATTCAACGAGGGGCGCCGAAAGGCGAGGGCCCGAGCACTGCTGAAATCGACCGCCAACTGCCCGGGACTGGCAGGATTTGTAGACGCGGCCCAGTACGGGCGCAGCGACCGGTACGCAGCCGTCTCGATACGCTGGGATTGCACGATGATTAACGCAGCATCGGTCAAGGGGGTAACGTCCGAAGTGGCCGAACAGGTGGCAATAGCCATAGCAATGAGCGATCCCGAACGTCCTTACGTCTACACTGATTCGCGATCGGCGGCCACAGCATTCGCCTCGGGCTCGATATCGCGGGAAGTGGCGGCCGTCCTCGGCAGCGAGGGAGCCGCGGGTCATCACATCGTCAAATGGTTTCCAGCTCACATGGGGGCCGACGTGCACCCCGAATTTCCCAACGCCAACGAGCTGGCGCATGGACGCGCGCGAGGACTCACGCACCGCGGCGATCGTGGCGAGCGAAGTGGCGGGGAGGGAGGGGAGCACCCAGACCCGCTGCTCACCTTCAACGAAATAACAATGCACTATCAGCTGTCGAGGAGAACCTTCCCGCTGCCCCACGCTAAACTCACTAGACCACACTCATCGATATTCAGAATGCTTCAGACAGGGTCGTTCCCCTCGAGAGGCAGACTGAGCCGTTATTCACCAGAAGTAAAGCCACAATGTCCGGATTGTGGCACATCGTACTGCTCGCTAGCGCATATGCTCTGGCAATGCTCCGCGTTAAGCGGCACCATGTTCACTAAAGAAGACTGGGTGGACGCCCTGCGAAGCGACGACCACCAGACCCAGATCCGGGCCGTACAGAGAGCTCACGAAAGGGCGGAGGCTCACGGGCTTCCCGTCCCAACGTGGGTGCGGCCCACGACCCCTGCCGACCACTAAACCAAGAATGGGTGGGGAGGGGTTCCTCAGGACCCAATAAAGTTATTTCCTCCTCCAACAGCCAAGGTAAATGAACACTGTTCGCGCTAGTTGAAAACAGCCCTAACATACGGCGCGATACAAGAAAAAGAGAAGACAAGGTAGTTGCTAGACGCATATGTCCGAATATGTGCGTATGTTCTGCGACTAAATGCAGTGAGTTTCGAGGCACCGGGAAGCTTTGCCTCAGGTGCTCCTATTTAAATACATGTAAAATTAGCAACAGTCTTACTCGGCATTTACTGCATCTAACTTTATTAAGTTTCTTACATTTAAAAATAATGTTCAAGACTGGTGACTGTGGGGAATAGACTTTTAGTTGGGCATAAAATGTATTACAAAAAAAAGCTCAAAGTCTTAAAGGTTAAGCAAACTCAAACGTCAAGCGTGCAACTCTCGCTCAGAAATAAAAAGGGTATCACAATTCTGTAAGCTGCTTCTATTGAGACAAGTAAAACAAAAGATATATGAATATTAAACAGCGCCGGTAAATACGCCGCTAATTTGTCAGGAGGATTTTCTCAAATCCTTCGCAATCATTTATTTATTTATTTATTTATTTATTTATTTATTTATTTATTTATTTATTTATTTATTTATTTATTTATTTATTTATCCACTTATTTATTTTTCCAGGGCTTGCAGAAAACACTACGGAGGAGAGGATCTAGCATAGTACCAGAAATAACATGCGTATAGGAAGGAGACATGATAAAATAAAGACGATGGCAGCGATTTAAAAAAATCGCGCTTCAGTACAGTATAGGGCAGCCGGAAACACAGTAATAAGTAACAAAGAAGCATTAACCACTTTTACACGTGCTTGCGTTGCCCCCCCCCCCTTATGTAATGCCTTCGGGCGTTCAAGGTGATAATAAATTAAACAAAATAACACACGGAAAAGACTACAAAAGTAAACGTGTGTAAGGATTTGGTGTGAGATATCTGTTAAACGGCATTATAAAGCGTAGTTAGAAAAAGATGAGGATCGGTAGTCTTGACCAAAGAGGCACGCAGATAAATCCAATCTCGGCATCTTTTTCGAAGGAACGAGTTAAGGTACGTCGGCGTTCTACGTTGAAGAGCGCCTAGTTTAGGCTGAGGATCAATCCGAGAAAAAACCTCATACGAATTTCACGTAAGCTATATGCTCAGATATCGTTCTTGTCCACTTTAGAGGCTATAAATAATGAGGTTTACAGAACTGAGACATCTGTAAATTGCTATTGGGTTTCACAACTCAATGCTTCATTTTTTAAGCTTAATTTTCTACATGTTTGGTCAGGAAGATCAGAGGCCCTAAATAATACTTTACTGCTCTGGTGTGCATAATACATTTCATTCAAATTGCTTCAGCACTTCCTGATCACAGCATTTCTGTTTTACACTTACTTCAAAGGGAAATGGAGCTGGTATGAGTTAAATCTTCCGCTTAAGTTCTGTAAATTTATCGGGGTGCTATTGTACACAGGGGAATGTTATGGCATTATTCCTATTTATTATTTATGGTTTTCTGAAACTGGTCGTCACTGATTCTGCGCTTCGCCCTGCAAGCCAGCCTGCTCTCTTTTTTTTTTATTTATACCCGTCGAATGGTAGGGTCCGATTGAGCCACAAAATAATTTTCGTTATCTTTTATGACATGGTACTTTTATCTCCTTAATGGTACACGATTTACATGACAAAGAGCGGACACAGGCCAGAAAGGCGCGCATTGGACCTCGTAACTTGCACTTTGTGACCGTTGGTCAAACGATGCATACATTGAACAACGAAATTGCATGTGTTACAAATTCATCTTTTCTGATAGCACCACAATCCACGTAGTGGCGCTGGCTGACACTCCCAGGGTTAGTTCTAGTAGTAAGACCAATTCCCCAGAAAGTGGAGCGGAAGGCGGCGCCGCGGTAGCTCAATTGGTAGAGCATCGCACGCGTAATGCGAAAACATGGGATCGTGCCCCACCTGCGGCAAGCAGTTCTTTCATCCACTTTCAATTCCATTAATTTATAATTTCTTTATTTCAATTAGTAAGTATACAAGTAATTTCCCCTGTGATGTCCTTGGTGTCTTTGCTTGTTAGATATGTATAATATAGGATTGAACTCTGTGCCACAAGGTGGCGCCGCCAACGCGGCCACTCACGCAAACGTTTCTTCTCACCCGGTATTACGTAATCTCCCTTACGTGTACGGACAAGCTAAAACTCTGTATTATGAGCACCGTGTTACAAGACCGACACAGTCCTCTTGTATTCTACATTTCACGCTCCGGCTACTTCTTTGCTTTGTCCGACTAGCCACCGAATTCCGCCATACTCGCCACCCCCTCTTCCCTGGCATCAAAACTACGGGAGAAAAAATGGCACACGTATGTTTGTGCTTGAAATATATTCATAGCTTTATTGAACACTCGATTACAGAAGATCGGTTACAAGCTCGATTGAAAGATCGATTACAGAAGTTGCGTTCACACAGGGTATCTAGCATCCGCCGACACGTCCCCATTACAACGGAAAGTATCAGGCTTTACAGAGAAGAGCGGTGACAGGTGGCACTAATTGCTGCCTACGCCGTTGCGCAATGTACTGACGTTGTCCTCGTCGGCGAGACCAGTGGGCCTTCTCAGACGTGCAGTCAATGCGATTGCGTGTTTCTTTGAACGGTGAACCCTTTCGTAGGCAAGCACAGACCTTTAACATGGTAATTTTTATAAAGGCGAATGCTCGCAGTGCGACGCTACGAAAGCTTCGCTTTCAGTGAATAAGAGGAATGGCAGAGGAGAAAACAACTAAGCGGCGCCTGTGGGAGCCGAAGTCCGAACCCCCGTTTGACGCTGGAGACGCTCCACCAATTGAGCCACGGCGATGGTTGTTCCACGGGCTCCTCATACAGAAATACCCAATAGAGTAAGTACACTGCAGAACAGCCACCACCGCCGTAGCTCAATTGGCGGTATATCACAGGCGTCGTGCGCGGGTTCTGACTTCGACTACCCGAGACGCCAAGTTGTCGTTTCTTCCACTTTCATTTCCATTTTCCTTATGCACTATGCGTCTCAATTGAGAACACAGGTTATTGGCCCCGTGCTTCTCCTTGTTTCATTTCATCAGGTAAGCTGGCATTAATGCTGGCCTAATGCAATGCGGAGAAAACTCTCGAACTTACTCGTCCTGGGAAAGAGAGGCACGAATTGGTTTGCGGTATCGTAGTGTACAACCAGGTGTTGTTAGGCGTGGCTGCAAAGGGAGCGAAGAAAGGAACACGCAGATCGTCCGTCTCGTTTACGCCGGCCTCGAGGAGAAGAACCTTGTATGTGCCGTTGGCAGACAGTCGGTTGGCCACAACGCTGCCCGCGGAACCAGCGCCCACTGTAATGTGCATAGACGAAGAACACTAATCGGCATCGAAATGTCTGCATACATATACAAGGGCCATACATTTCCGTAATGGAGGTTTGTGCACCTTAACATTTTACTGCGATAGAAAATATACGATCCGCCAAGGGTACGTGCCAATCGCTGAGCGGAGGCTCAGTAGTTCAACGGAGTGACGCAAATGAATAAACGTCAAGCTCAATATATCTATAATCCCTTCTGGTGCTGCTGACACCTATGATTTTCCTTCGGTGTCTCCTCATGCACCATTGTAGTACGACGCCTGCAATTCCGCTAGCGGCGCTCTACATCGCGCCAGCATTCTGAGACGTCTTCAGCCTAATGCTGAGTACTGATATCTGCTTCAATGCTCCGCCCTCTTGTGAAAGTGCCGATTTTGTTGTGAAGATTAAATCCACACTGTGAAGCTCTAAGGGCTTCTGTAGAGGAACTGAATGAGTGAGATGTTCAAACTGGCCGTTCTTATTTAACATGGGAAATATACATTGATGCTATGTGAAAGTTCCAAAAGCGATATGAGAAATCAGTAATATTTAAATTTTACTAAATCTTAGTATTATCCACTTTAGCTTCGTAAAACGTTTTGTGCTTGTATTTCTCAAGCTCAATAACGTAAAGTTATTCCAATATGTTCTCATTCCAAGGGCGCTATAACGTAAAACTATTCCAAACTTTTCTGTTCCTATTCTGTAATCAGCCCTCCACGATTGGCCAAAAGTTTTTTCGGACCACCCCCCCTTCACCTGTCTGTCACGCGATGTCACGAAAACAGCGATACCTCCCCATCTGATATGACGTGTACACGCTGATTATGCATGAGTTGACTGAAAAAAGAAAAAAATAGTTATTTCGGATTCAACGCCTTTTCGCTATTCGCCCTCAGCCATTGGTCAAAAGTTTTCGGGCTGCACCCACTTCACATGCCTGTCACGCGACGTCACAAAATCGCAAAAACTCACCGCGTCAAAGTGACGTCTACGCATTAAAGATGCATTAATATGCCGAACAAAACTGAATTTTCTTCTGAACAGCCGAAGGCTGCCCCGTTCCGAAAGGGCTAAAAGGTGGCTGCCGCCGATCGCTCAGGCTCTGGCTACTCGCACCTGCCGGAGAGCATGGGTTTATTTGCCTATAATAAAGCTTCTTGCGTGGCCGTGTAATGTTTTCGAGCACTTTCGGCACGTTTACGACCTCACTCTGCCAACTGAGGATCCGTTTTAGCGTCAGTCTTAAGCTTCCGGTTTATGCCGCCGTGATTTTCGTCCAGCCACCGCAAGCTAAGTAGGGGAAAGCGGACCAATCGCCGACGCCGGCACCATCTTCTTCATCCGGTTATCGACTTTTAGTGCAGCGGCTCGGCCCCATCGAATCCCTCTCCACTAAAGCGTGCTCCTCGCCTCTAGTCAGCCAATTAGTTAAGACAAGCCGCTCAGTGTAGGCAATGTTATTCGTTTTTCAAGCAAACAAAGGCGACCTCCTATGAACGAGGAGAGCGTTTGATTGGCCTCTTCAGACAACCCTGCGGGTGACCTCCCGGTGCTTGCGTCGGCAGTTACGCAAGTTTGACGTCAGGAGATTGGAAGAAAATCAAATTGGAATAGTTTTACGTTATAGGGCCCCAACCTCTTGACGTCAAATTTACTTAACCGTCGACGTAAGCATCGGGCGGTGACCCACAGCCTTGCCTGAACAGCAAAATCAAACGCTTTCCTCGTTTGTAGATCACTTTTGTTTGCTTTCAAAACGAATAAGATCGCCTACATTGAGCGGTTTTTCTTATCTAATTGGCGTCATAGTGGGCCCGAGCTAAAGCTTCCTCAAGAGGATGCTTTAGCTCGGGCTCAACTCCGACGCGGCCTATTGAAATACATGTAAAACACAAAAACGTTTTTCTGAGATAACCCCTGGACCAATTTTAATGAAATTTGCTGCGTTTGAGAGGGAAATTTAAATTCTAGTGACTCTTGAAAGCGGAAATTCAATTTAGGGGCTTAATGTTATTGAAAGAATTTTCAAAATGCGAAAGTTTGAAAAAAATAGAGGCATGAAGTTTACAAATTAATAGCCCGCCGTCAAGAATAGATATAGTGATTCTGTAAACGGCATCCGTTAGATAGTTTAAAGCGAACAAATTCGCTATGCCAATATACATATTACATGAATTTGTTCCGTTGTGCGCAATGGTTTCGCAAAAGCTGTATTTATACATTAGTAAATTTTTTAAAAATTGATATGTAAGATATCAATATTGTTCGCTTTATATGTACTATTAGGTGCAATTCTCAGAATTGTGATATAATTTTTCATTGCTGAGTTACAGATTTGTAAACTCGATAATTTCGTTTGCTGAAATTTGTGATTTTTGCCAATTTATAGTAAAAAATTCACAACCTAAATAGAAAATTCAAAAGCAACCGTCACTAGATTTTAGATTTTTCTTTTAAATCCAAGAAATCTCGTCGTGTTTGGTGCAGTGATTGCACAGAAAAACTAATTCTCATTTTACATGTAATTAGATAGGAGCCTCCGAGCTAAAGCTTCCCCTTAAGAGCTCAGCTCTAGAAGCACCGGCTGCCATGCGCTCCGAGTGTCGCGTTTCAATCGCTGAGTGCTCTTCATCTGGCGAGAGGTGGGGAAGAAGTAACGGTGGTATATTCTACTCTCTTCGACTGAGGTACTTGCATATCCCTACAACATAATAATCAAGATCATATTGCGCTATGTCAACGATATAGCAGGTGCAGAGCTCTTGATGCTCAATTTCTCCGCACCGATCCCCAGGTGAAGAACTGAAATCTGAGGTTAACAGCGCCCCAAACAATTTATGTTAATGCACTACCGTACGGCTAAAAAAAAGAGAGAACATCTGCACAATTCATTCATCCTTAAAAATCTTTTTCGAAGAATTAGAACATACGGGTTAGTACAACTTCTCACAAGCACAGTTTGCCATAAAATGTGTCCGGGAATGTGCCACTCACGTGGTGCAAAAGCAATGGAGTCATGCAGTGTCACGATTCTCGACAACTGTTAGGTATGGCCGGACGCCAAGGGCCATGCGTCATCCCCTTCCCCTCTCATAATCGGGACCCGTGGGTGCTGCGTCATCCCCACTCTACCGGAGAGGTCATTCACCCGACGGTCTCCCCGGATGCGTCGCGCTATATATATATATATATATATATATATATATATATATATATATATATATATATATATATATATATATATATATATATATATATATATATATATATATATATATATATATATATATATATATATATATATATATATATATATATGTGTGTGTGTGTGTGTAAACTGATCATTCTATATCCACAGTAGCTTTATTCAGCTTACTAACATGCACCTAGTGCCAGTGGCGTAGCTAGGTCGTCTGGCACCAGGGGCCCTTAGATCTTCTGTCACCCGCCCCCCCGGGTGTAGCCGGCGGAATGAGGGGTGTCTTCAGACGTATATGACACCCCCCCTCCCCCACTGGCCCCTTGCACCCGGGGCCCACGGCCCCCGGCCCCCCCTGTTGCTACGCCACTGCCTAGTGCTATATGTGAATGCCAAAAGTTCCTAGAAATCAGTGCTGTCTGCTTTACGGGTGCAACGTTTCTTTCCTACTAACAGATGTTTTTATTTCCCGGCCATGGCGGCCGCATTTCGATGGGGGCGAAATGCGAAAACACCCGTGTACTTAGATTTAGGTGCACGCTAAAGAACCCCAGGTGGTCAAAATTTCCGGAGTCCCCCACTACGGCGTGCCTCATAATCAGAAAGTGGTTTTGGCACGTAAAACCCCATATATTATAGATGTTTTTATTATGCACAACATATATCAACTAACTGGCTCATTATTCTGCTTTGTGCAATGAAATACTTCAGTTGTAATAAACACAACCTCTAATTTCTCATACATTGGGCTCATTTTAGCGCTATAATATCGAAGGAAATCATCCAGAGTCCAAGAACCCAGAGCAATAATGAGCTCTATGATCACGTCTGACCAAATTTCCGGGCAAGAAGTTCTTCTAAATAATGACCAAGAAGTTAGACATTCAAAGTAAGGCTCATAGTCAGAAACCCTTGATCTTGGTAAACATTTCTTTGTCTCGGCGAAAAGCACATTGACTTACCTACTACGAAATCGTAGCACTCCAAAAGACCCCCCGCGCCTCCCGCTGAGCCTGGATTTCCATCTTCGTCAGTCTGTTCTTGTCCATCGCAAGAAGCGGTGCGAACAATGGCCAATATAATGAGCACGGCTAATTTTACCCTTAATGTTGCCATTGTTACTCAGCGTCTGTAGCAAATTCAAGTGTACAGAGTCTTGCACTCGCAAGAGTTGAATACGAGTTTCGTTCTTCTACAACTCTGCCAGTGCAAGTAATGCTCGTCTTGATACCGAGATATCCACAAAGGCTGGGACAAAGCCACGGGACTATATAGGAGCATATTGGTGCTACGTATGTGGCGTTAAGATTCCACCAGCCAATGACAATCGCGCGTGCTGCATAACTCATTTCTAATACAACTGACATTTACTTGCTGAGAAGTTGTATGTTGACACTGAACACTGTTTACTTTTGCAGCAGTGGCTGTCGTTTTAGTCCCTAAGGAGGCATTTTTTAACCTTATGAAACCATAGTTCGTCATTAGTGACATTTCTGAGAGCAGCGCTCATTCGGAAAGTCCGGATCTTTCCTAATTGCGGTCATCTGCGTGTTTCTCCTTTCTGTTCGTATTCAGTGACGCACTTCTGCTTAGGATGGGCTTAGGCTCACACGCGATTACTAAAAAATACCTATAAATATGCTTGAACTCACCTGCAGAACAATACCTTATGACAGAGTGAATTCATTGACGTAAAGACATTCCCGATGTCTTTTGTGTGAGGGCAAAAAAAAAATAAGAGGGAAAACAAAAATTTGCCATCCTATTGGCAGTGGAAGTGAAACGCAAGCATGACGTTGTTTAGTGCCAGTTCAAAACCTGTTGTTAATACAGCGTATTCGCATTGCGGTTTTCCTGCTTTATCACTTGTTTGCTCTTGGCAATGTCTTCTGGTCCTCGCTGAAATGTCTCTAGTCTCGCATTTGCCCGTGTGTATTCTTAGAACCTGTGCACAACAACAGCTTCTATTGTTGTATTTAATTTTTTCTTGCTATTTTAAGAAGCTAAACATTTCCTTTTTTTTAAAGAAGACCAACTGTTAGGGTATAGCTGCTATGGCATCTTATTCAGTGTGTGTTCAACCAGAACCCACGAGACGACAGAAAGACGGGGTGTTCTAAACAACTGAAGGTTGTTGGCACGCGATCGATACACACTCATCCGTGAGCACTTACAGAGAAATAACACAACAATGTACAAAGCTAAAAAAGCTAGCGTCTTGCGCCGCAGTTATAAACAAACGGGTTTTGTGTTTGAATGGCTCGCTTCCTATTTGATCATAACAGAATTTGACGTCATTGTTCGTGAAGCACAGTAAGCATGACGAAAACATTTCGATCTGGTGACAATCATCTAGTTCTGTTGCGCTGTGACATTGAATATCTAGATTTTTTTCTTGCCAACTGCTTGCTCAATGAATCGTGACAGCCTCCGGCATATTTTCCTCACACAGCAAGCGCCTGTAAACGAGACCATTAATTTCTTACACCCCGCCCTTCACATTGATGACTGGCGTTTGTGTTGATCATTAGTGGCGGATAACTGAAGCTTCAGCCTGAAGGCAAGGTTTCAACAAGGTCACTCGTCTTCATTAACGCAACAATGGCTTCCTTTTTTCCTCTATGCCAAAGGTTAGGAGTCGGTGCGCTAGAGTAAGTTGAGGGCTGAGTAAATGAATGTGGAAATATTCAAAAGAAAGGCGTAGTTGCGGAATGACTCTTGTGGTAGCGAGGTAAGATGGGCTACTTGTTATTTCTTTTTCTTCTCCCTTTTGAGCATTTCCAGTTGTTCTTAGCCATTCCTCACCTTATTATTTCGTACCTGCTAATGTTATTTGCTCTTTGGTGGGGAGAAAGTTATACACACACGGCCAAGAAAAGCTGTCATACCTCTTAAACCACCTCAGTTGGGGACACTTGTGGTCAAGGAGTTCACTCCAGGCACCTTTTGGGCCACTTCTGGGTCAACTTGATTCTCTATCCTCCCGTGCACCGTTTGGCCTGCTTAGATGTGCTTGTTGTCCTGCTAACCGCGGCATTGCTAAATAAGCATAAACATTGCTCCTTCAATAAGTATACCGGTTGAGACTTTGATGCTCCTGACGTCTTGTACTTTCCTTTGTCCTTGTGTTTTGCGCTCTACTTAAAGTAGGTGAATATCAATAGGTACCAACTCGCTCAGCTTTCAGTTCTTCTGCAGGATTACAGGTTACGAGCAGAAACGAAAGAAGCTCATTGTGCAATGCGCACCAATGTATTGTAATTGGTGAAGCAAGGAGTCACTAATTCGCGCTTTATATATTTTATTTATTTATTGGTTACCTGCACCATAGGACATTACATTAGGGAGGTTACAGACTTAACTATGTACACGAGCAAATTATTTCAGTGTGCGGAAAAAAGCATCATTTTCTGCGATATGTACAACGCTCGATAGCACGCTGTTACAGTCTCAAGCAGTTCTAACAGAAAACGAATAACACAAGACGTCACCTTTACAAGAAAATTACCTTCAAACAGTGGTCCACTCGCATTGATATAGTGTGTGGTGCTGATATATGTTGTTCGGGGTTTATGCCTGTTTTAGAATAAGGAATTTTGTGGGAAAATTTCATTCTGACATGCCTTATACGGTCCTTCAACTCTTGCAATTTAAGTTAACGTTTGCTTTCTGTCATGCTAAGCTGCCGGCTATAGTTACCAAGAGCAAATATAATTGCCCTATTTATTCATAATGTATTTGTAAGCTCAGATGTACGAGCGTATGTGGGTCCCAACGAACACAACCATATTCATGTATTGAGTGCACATGAATGAAATATTGCTGCGTCGTTAAGTTCCCCGCAAAATGGCTAAGATTCCGCCGCAATAATTCCGAAACGGATGCTACCTTATTTCCAATATAGTTACCATGCTTTTTCTTCCATCGTAAGTCAGAATTAAAGACGCCTACATATTCATATTCCTTGCTTATCTTTAAAGTAAAATTATGAATTCTATACCTATACGGATGATTATCGCGTTTTCTTGTGAAGACGACGTGAACAGTTTAACTCATATTTAATGACAGATTCCACCGCCGACAGCAATCTTCATAGTATCTAAATCAGCTTGCAGGACTTGCTAATCATAAATGGCATCTACCACTCCATAAAAAACACGATCGTCGGCAAACATCCTAAATGGAGACTGTAGAGCAACCGCAATATCATTAATATTCAGGAAAAACAATAGTGGTCCCAACACTGAGCTTTGGGGAACTCCCGCCGTAACTGGTGCATATTGTGAAGATATACGTTCAGAACAGTTGCCTGTCTCCGCAATGACAAATATTCGGCAATCCACTCCATTATTTTAGCGTCGAAGTTATAATCTTTTAATTTGGAGAACAGGAGAAAGTGGTGACTACATCAAATGCTTCGCGGAAATCTAAACAAAAAAAAAAGAACGCAGCTTCACAACTTGTTGCATACTGATTGCTGAGGCAAAGTCGTGCATAAACTCTACCAACTGTATATTGCAACATAAACCACGCCTGAAACTATGTTGGCTAGGGCTTATGAGATTATGTTTTGTTAAGTGGGCCATAACGTAACTATATATTACATGCTCCAGTATTTTGTAGGTTATACTACTTAAAGAAACGGCTCTGTAATTCTGAACGGAGTTTCGCACACCACCCTTGTGCGAGCATGACTCGCACTAACTTTCATTCATCACGCATTTATTTATTTATTTATTTATTTATTTATTTATTTATTTATTTATTTATTTATTTATTTATTTATTTCACACACCTTCAAGCGCCAACGCATTATAGAGGGGAGTGGGGTACATGCGAAAAATAATAAGCACGATTACTACAATTATATGTAGTGCAAGCGACATGTGCAGGGACGTGATCATTAAGAACTGAAATAAGAGAATGCTATGAGATTCAAATTACATAAGCTGAGCGACATCTGAACTGGACAAAATTAAAATAGGGCATGACAGCGCTTGCGCGAATAGAGCGCATCTGGCCACGTGCATGGTCGCAGTTGAAAAAATGCAAACAAGGTTCGGCGGAAAAATGCGCTATCTTCGGTTGACACGATATCATCAGGAAGGTGGTTCCATTCGCTCGTTGTATGTGGAATAAATGAATATAAAAACCCGTTTGTGTGACAGAAAGTGTCTCTTTCTGTATGACGGTGATCTACTCGAGGTGACAGATAAGTAGGTGCTAGAATGAGCTCACTGCTACGGATATGATGATGAAATACGTTATGAAATAGGCATAAGCGAAAAGCCTTTCTGTGCAGTGATAAAGATGGTAGACACTAGTTCCTTTTCAAAAAAGTTATGCTAGAAGTACGATCGCAGTTTGAGTGAACGGAACAAGTGGAATCATTCTGAACCATTTCAAGCGAATTAACAAGAGTAGCATTGTATGTGTCCGAAATAACAGCAGCGTATTCCAGCTTAGATCCAACTGTTGTTTTATGCAGTAATAGTTTCATTGATGAAGGGGATTTGCTAAAGTTTCGCCGCAAGTAGCCTAACATACGATTTGCGTTATTGATTATGGAGTCCATGTGACATTTGCAAGATCAGACAGATGATATAGTTACACCTAAATAACGGTAGGATTAAACTTGTTCCAGCTGGACGTGGTTAAGCATATATGCAGGAACACATGTCGCGGCTTGTAGCAGTCATCAGCTTGAATTTTGGGGGGTTTAGTTAATGAGCCACTTTCTACACCAAGCGGCGATGTTATTTGAATCAGTCTGTAGAATTTCCTGGTCCTTATTATCATGAATCTCACGATACAGTACACAGTCAACGGCGTATAGTTGAACTGAAGATGACGCACAATCGGGCAAGTAGTTAATATCTATTAGAAAAAGTAACAGAGCCCCCGGAACTTCTGATGCTACGTTAATTAAGGGTTACTCATGACCATTGACAGAAACATACTGCCGGTGATGGATTAGGAAGTATTCAAGCCAGATAACTACATTATGGTCAAGGCTTAAAGAAGAAAGTTTCTGCATACGCAGCACATGAGTAACTTTATCAAAAGCCTTCGAGAAGTCTAGAAAGGCGCAATCGATTCTGTAATTCTTGTCTGTTATAGAGTGCAAGCGGTGAGTGAAAAGAAATAATTGAATTTCTCAAGAAAACGAACGCCTGAAGCCGTGTTTGATGACGCAAAGAAATAATTTGATTCCAAAAAGTTAAAGATATGACTGTACAATACGGGCTCCATCAGTTTGCAAGGGATACTTGTTAGCGAAATTGGTCGATAATTTAATGGAGAATGTTTTTGGCTTGATTTATGAACAACAACCACCGTCCCAATCTTCCAATCAAAAGGAAGCATACTATGATCAAGTGACTGCTAAAGAGTTTCGCCAAAAAACAAGAATGAGTAATGTTTGGTCTGTTTTTGAAATTTCGAGTTGTACTGTCGGTTCTACAAGACGAAGAAAGCTTTAGCGAGTCTATTAATGTCGATTTCATTGAGGGGCTTTTGGAACAACCGGGTGAAATAAAAGCATAAAGTTTCATAACGCACAATTCCTTATGATAGCTGCAGGAACGTCATAAGAGCCGCACGCTTTAGCCTAGTTCACATCTTTTTATAATTTACAGATACCATCGACACAAAAGGTGATTTCCGGTATGGAGTCTATTTGAACAGGTAATGCAAAACGGTCAGTACTGGAGCTAGACGGCAAGAACACAGATGAAAAATAACGTCTAAAAATTTCAACTTTGTATTCAATATCATGAATTATGGTTTCATCATGTTTCAAAGCTTGAACTGATTTGTTGTCCTTGCCATATCGCTTCATATACCTCCGAAATTCTTTGATATCTCTGGCAAGTCTTTCTCCTAGATTCGAAAAATACTGAAGAAGAAAGGCAAATAGGGCGAGTTGGTGGTTTTCCATAATGTTTAAAACAGTGCTAACGATGCAGGACAACATAAAAAAAAATGGGACACACAGCGCCGACTTACAACTGCGTTTATTGGAAAAACACGATTGCTTTATGAAGCCTTACATCAAGCGTGCGCGCATGCTAAATGTCAATAAAAGCACATGTCATTCCCAAAACATTTCTTTATTCAATAAGCCCATTTCTTTCGAAGATAACACTACGGAAGCCTGACTACCACAGACACTACCATTTCCTTTTATGTGAAATGCTTCCGCCACTTCTCTTGTACTGCTATCAATGTGCACAGACAGGATTTTCTTGCGTCATCAAATAACGGTTTACACTCGCATTCGAAACACTGCTTTGCCTTGTTTGTTGATTGCTCGTCCAAAATATTCTTGTGCTCCGATAGCCTTAGATTAATGCATCGGCCTGTCTGCCCTATGTAGTACGTAAGGCCGCAGGACAAAGAGATTATATAGGCAGCAACAATCCTACAGGGTGGCGGGCTTTTTTCCATGGTTTATTTTACAGCGTGTGTTCTTTCCTATTCCTTCTCTCTTTCTTTGGAGAGCTGCTCCCAGCTTACCAATTTTATTGCGAGCTCAAAACAAAACTTTGGCACCATATTTCGCCCCTACATTTCTAAATCTGTGCGAGGGAGACAGAACGTACGGCATTACCGCTACTTTTTTACTCCTTTCAACCGGAATACGACGCTGATACAAGTCGCGTATGGAGGATCTTAACTGCCTGAGGCTTTTAGCTGCACATGAGACAAAGACCGAGACCTTGAAACCGGCCTCCCTGCATCGACGTACTTGTGCCTCGAGACCACTGCTCATCTTATGACGACAAGACTTCTTGACTGCCATACCCAAGCAGCGGGAAACTATCCCAGTTTTTCCAGCTTTTGACTGGCAGGACCTGTAACTAGCAATGTCAGACTTTTGTCTAAAATCAATCTTTATTGCTTTCAGGAACGCCAAATACTCTGGCGAATTAGGCGCCTTGGTAATTTGATAAGTTTGTCGCTGTCTTCGCACAAGGGCACGTAACTATGCTAAAGTACGGTTTATCTCGAGCTCTCCTGGTTAATATAACTCGTAATGTGACAAAAGGTTCACGTAGTTCAAACATTTTCAATTTAAATGTATTCCACGGTTGTTCGATATTTATATTATCTGCGAGTGCATAAAAAGTTCCAAATAACGGCTCGAAAGCAGCGCTAATCGACTCGTAGTTGGCTCTGCTGTAGGCATAAATCTTTCGGCTGGGTGTTTTTCCAACCTTCTCATACACAAGTGGTAAATCTGCTAGAACAACATTGTGGTCGCTCAAACCTGGCAACACACATACATTTTATGCAACATCAGGTACGTTACAGAGCAAAAGGTCGAGTGCATGACCTGTTCCGTCAGTGCGCGATCGGTCGCACACATACTAATAGAAAGTGTTCTGATCTACAATATAAAAAAAAGTTGAGTGTAGACTCCCTCAAGCAAGTTCTTGCCTCCCCAGCTGACCAGTCATTATCCGGAATGTTATAGTCCACCCCCCCCTCCCCCTCGAGCAGGGCATTCATTCTTAATACTTTCAAGAAAATTGGATACATCAACTAGTGGTTCTACAGAAGAAACATGAACTCTATAAGATTACTCAAAAACCCTTGCTTTCCCATTCGGCAGCCTCACTTTACAAAACACATACTCAGTTTCACTATCGGGAAATTCCATTTGGATGCTTATGATACTAGTATAGATAAAAATAAGCACCTCACCGCCACATGGACAGCGGTATGAACGAAAAAACTCGTACGTGCCAGGAAATATTTCAGTGCTTGAGGCAGTCGTCTCAAGCCGAGATTCTGTGCCCAAACCAAGGAGCATGAATTATTAACCAAGGAGTGCCTCAGGGCTCAATTTTAGGTTCACTATTATTTTCCATTTATATGAATGATTTACCAGACTGCCTTAATTATACCCTACCTATATTATACGCAGACGATACGACTGTTGCCCTCTCGGATAAATCATTACTTTCGCAAACCTTGAAACTAAACAGTGATCTGTCAAAAATTACTGAATGGTGTAACGCCAATTTTCTAGTTATAAACCCTACGAAAACGCAATTTCTGTTGTTTAAGTCACCACAGAGACATTTACCTTGCTATCCAACCATAACTCTGAATGGGCATGACATTCCTGCCTCCACTTGTGTTTCTTTCCTCGGCATCAAATTAGATCCCCACCTTAAGTTTACTAGCCACATTGCACACATCAAACAAAATACAGCATTTGGCATTAGAGCACTACTCAAATCACGTGCATTTCTTTCCAAAGAAGCATTATTATCGTTATACTTCGCTTTCACACATAGTCTTATCATTTATAGTATCGCTTCCTGGGGTAATACTTATCATTGTCATCGTTCCTCTATTCAGCACATTCAAAATCAGGCTATCCGCTTTATCACGCGAAGGCATTTTTTTTCTCTAACGCCTCTTCACAACTACGTACAAACCGCATTCTTCAAGTTACTGATTTATTTAACTATCATTTAGCAACATTATTTTTCAAATTACTAACTCAACAAGTTTCTTACAACTTCGTTAGTTCTGACCTCCTTTTTAATCCCTATAACACAAGGTTTCCAGCACAAGGAAATTTCTTGTTGCCTTTATGTCATACTAATTACGGAAAGATGGCTTCGTTTTTTTGCGCGCTTAAACTTTGGAACAGTGTCCCATATTCCATTAAGTTTTCATTCACCTTGTACTCTTTCAAATACGAAATCAAGAATTATTTGCTGTTTGGTTAATTTCCTACAATGTTATTTTGCTATTTAGAAGCTGTGTAATTACCATTGATTGTGCATCTTTCCACTTCCTTTTGTCTTTTATGTGTGTCGTCACTCAGTTTCTTGGTTATATTTTGCCTATTTCATAATTTGTTTCTCTGCTCTGTATTCCGCTTTATTTTTTATATAACTTTTAATCCAAGGGCCCCGGTGCAATCTCTGACTTTGGAGTGATGGTTCCGCTGCTGCCGCGTGCATGGCACCGGACATTACTGCGTCCCGGCGGTGCCGTCTCCGTTTCCCTGCCTCGTCGACAGTCGCCGAACTCGCGGCCATCGACCTTGCGGCTGACCTTCTTCACCAGCGCGGTGTTTCGTCTGCTGCGATCCTGACAGACTCGCGCGCGGCTCTGTGCATGCTGCGGAAAGACTATGCCGGTCTCCCACTTGTGCAGCGCGTGGGATCGAAACTGAGCCACGTCGTAACTCAGGGCTGCGACTTGGTATGACAGTGGGTCCCCGCGCACATTGGCCTGCCCGGAAACGAAGCAGCCGACGCCCCTGCGAAGCTAGCTCTCTCGGCTCACATCCCCCTCGCCACCTCTGTCACTCGCTTCGACGTGGCCAAGACGGCTATACTGCGCACCCTCCGCGCGCATCACCCGGACCCGCGCGTGGCGGCAGGCACGCCCCCTCGCCTCCTCCCCCGCGCCGGCCTCTCTCGCTGGGACCGCTCCTTTCTCCTGCGGCTGCGCGTCGGCTGCTACAGCACGGCCGCCAGATTGCACAGACTGCACGGAACAGGCAGCTCCGCATGTGCGGAATGCGGTGAAGAAGATACACTCGAACACCTCCTCCTGCATTGCCCATCCTTCGATGTTTAGCGCGTTGCGCTTTGTGCATCATATCGTAGAGTGGGACTGCCTTGCAACACGGAGGGTGAACTCCTCTTTCCCGCAACCCACGCCTCCATCGCCAAGAGAGCGCTTGCTGCCCTCCTTGACTTTTGTGTCGAAACACAGCTGAGAGCGCGGCTGTAAGCCCCGCATTGCTTCTTCTTCAACCTTCTCGTCATTTTTTTCCCCGCTCTCTTTCATTCTCTCTCTGATCTTTTTCTCACCACTTCCCTTACCCTGTGCAGTGCTGTTGAGGTGTCCTCCTTAGAGAGACAGTTACGGCACTGCACTTCTCTCTTCCTTTCATCCAAAAATTCACTGCACACACACAGCCTTCTCTCTTTACCATTTTTTGTAACAAATTACACACGAATAATACACTGAAACTGAAACCAATAGTCGTTTGGATGGTACGAAGGAAAAGAGTGAAAATCACTTCATTTTTAGCAATTGATTAACAAAACGCTACCCGGCACATCGCAGCGTTAACAATATTTTGTCATTGCTTCAGTACAACGCCAGCTTCACTGCCCCATTGAAAGTGCCTGCTCCCCAAGTTAAGCGTATAAAATTTCAGAACTGGTTTCGAGCCTTCTTCTGTGCTTTGTTTGCCTTAAGCCTATAATTTATTTCGCTTATCACGGGCAGTACGGGAAAAGTCCTCAGATATACTTGAATGCTTTTGCAAGCACAACTTGGCGCTCCTTAAAGGAATGGAAGCTCACAATGATTGGTCGATTTTTTGCTTCGTATAATTTACCCCGCCTGTGTGCATGTTAAATAAATAACGAAGACAATTCAAGCTTCACAATGCACTGACGTATGATGAGTTCCACAGAAAAACAACTTTGTTCTCTCTAAAGATGCATAAAAATTTTTCAGCGCTACGTTTCATGTCTTTCGATCCGTGCATTTAGTACAAATACATTTACTAGAATTAAGACGCTGAATTCTAGTTTACATAAATTTCGGAGAATACTTTTTAGTTTTTTTCCTTCTGAATGCTTATTTCTGCTCGTTCTTCGTTGAAAGACCTTTGCTGCTGCGGGCTCACAGCTGTCCAGGAGCTGTGTTTTTGTTTAACTCCGTTCACTCCTTCAAGCCGCTTACGAACATGCCGGCTGCCTGTGAAATCTCGTGCGTGTGCATGCTGCGTCATTGCAATGATAACTCGAACTTGCTCATGAGCATTGTACAGCTCCCTAAAAATACTACGGGCATTCTTCGCGAAGTTATGGGGAGTTTTCATTATGTTCCACCGATCGTTTCTGGGCTTTTGGCCCCAACTATCAGTGCTCTGATGGACAGTAATAAAACGGAAGGGCACTAGAGATCTGTTGAAGCATGGTCACATGGCACCAATTATTTCGATTGTTCGTGCTGCCCTTAGCAACCACAACTTAGTAATTGCAATCCACATAAAACACATTATCACTTTTTCTGTTCCGATTCCTTTTGTACATTTTCTTTTTTTATCCTCTTAACGTCTGATTGTTGACTAATTCCCCGTAGTGGTAATTACCTTTTGTTGTGGTAAAGAATAAGAAAGGCCTCCGTTATTGGAAATGATGCGGTTCTTTGAAGGCATTCTGATCGAATCCTTGTGCAAGTTGCACACCTGTATATGCGACCTCTAATATCACTGCTCTTCAATAAATACAAACAGACTCAGCTTCACTTCAAATCTAAATAATGCATGTCATTGTAGATGTAGATGTCATTGTAGACGTAGACGTCATTGCAGATGTAGATGTCAGTCAAGTGCTAACACAACACTTACGTAATGTTTCCTATGTAATGCTTCGCATCACGGAAGTGTTTTGTAAGTACTTAGTTGTTATTCTAGTCCTTTATAGTTGATGAAGGCGCTGCAGTCTGATGCATATACTGTTGTTTATTCTTCCAAATAGGGTTCTATAAGTAAGCACTACCTTTTAACGTGTTAGTATCTCGCCAGACCGACCGTTATACGATCCTTGCGTTATACGATGCTTTCATGCCAGCTCCTCCGAGTCGTTCTGTTCCCTCCGTCCACTCTCTCAGCTTCACCCAGCCTCTATACCACCCATCCCTATTTCCGAAACGCCAACCCCAGCCCAAGCTAAAGTCCTAAATTTCCCAGACGGAAAGGAGGTAGACTCTCTATGGAAGGTTGGGGACTGAAATGGCGGTAGATGCAGTGGAGAAACTGTCTCTCACTAGGGGGCTCACCACCCACACTGCACAGAAACAAAAAAGATCATGGAGATTTACAAAAATGAGAAGAAAGAAATTAGAAAAGAAAATATGCACAATAACACGAAGGGAAGTGCCTTGCTTTTGAGGCTCCAGGTGGTTGCCCAAGGACAAAAACATGCCGGAGCAAATACTCGAACTAGATGATGCATGCGTGTGCAGCAAATCAGCTGCACCGATCAGCTTACTGTCCGTTGCCTACAAACTATTTACTAAGGTAATCGCAAATAGAATCAGGAGCACCTTAGACTTCTGTCAAGCAAAGGACCAGGCAGGATTCCGTAAAGGCTACTCAACAATAGATCATATTCACACTACCAATCAGGTGATAGAGAAATGTGCGGAATATAACCAACCCTTATCCCTAGGCTTTTTTTTACATCTCCCGTATCGGCCCACGACAAGGCCGGAACACACCTCAATAAACTGGCTTGATTCGAAGAAGAATGATTCCTATTGAAGAGCAGACGAGCATTTCCCTCTCTCCGTTTTACACCAAAGATGATTCCCAACCTGGCTGCTCTGACCCAGTGTGCCCTGCCCCAGTAGTGTTAGATGATCTGTACAAGTTGCCTTGACAGTTTACTGATCTTTTCTTCCCCCCTTTCTTGCCCTCTTGCGCGACCATAGCCTGAAAGTCAGTGGCTGATTATTGATGAGCAGGTTGATGGTGCATCAGTACATCCAGCGTGTCGTCGCTGCCTATGCTGGCCAGGCCGCTGTCCCGCCTTCTTGGGTGTGTGCCAATTTGGAAGCTGTCGCCTTTCACTTTCGCTGACGCACTCAGGATGTGAAACGCCATTGCATATCTGCCTTGCAATAATGGTCTTTAACCGAAAAACAAAATAAATGGGTTTGGATCGGGTTGAGGTTCAGTGTTTCGATATCGTTCTGGTAGAGCTCTGGTTCTTTAGAATAAGCAGTCATCTCAACCTGCTGTGGTATATACATCCGTGGACCCGACTTCTTTCTTGCCGTTTCTGTCCAACGGTAAATTATAAACAAATTCTGGTGTTTTACTCGCCAATACCACAATCTGATTACGAGGCTAGTGGGCACTACGGATTAATTTTGACCACCTGATATTCTTCAACGTGCACCCAATGCACGCTACACGGGTGTTTGTGCATTTTGATCCCATTGAAATACGACCACCGCGGCCGGGATTTCATCCCGTGACCTTGTGCTTAGCAGCGCAACACAACGAAGCTAAGCCACCGCGGTGGGTTCTGCCGAGTGGTGTCGAGGAAGAAACAAGGCGCGTTGAATGAGCTTCGGATAAAGTATAAACCCCGGCGCACACAATATCACTTGGCCCGCTGTAGCAATTCGATCCAGCGTGCTAAGAATTGCTACGCACGACTGCCGTGATAAAAGCATAGCCATAGTTTACGGAACACTACCACGTGCCACGTTTTGTGGGCAATGACGAAATAATAGTTGCTTTTTCTCTCAACATGCTTGCAGCCAACAGTTATCATGTGCGCGGGCTTTCAGCCGGTGAACCAATCCTTCTTATAAAAAGCGTCGCATGGGGTTGACTGTATGCTACACATGACACTTTATTTCCGTGATTATGAGGACTCAATAAAGAGTGCAAAATCCACCATCCTAACAATTTTACTTTCGCTGATTGCAATGTGCAGAGCTTTAGAATAAAATTGCATTACTTTGACGCACTATTTGGCTGTCTATCATAATTATTGACAGCGGGAGATCTATCACTGTTCATGAACTGGTTCACAGTGTCGATTTAGTTCAACGTTTTCTATGCACAGTGTGCATGGACTAATAAAATAGCTTGGAGTGGAATCATCACGAGAAAACCTGAAGACCCTACCTTTGAAAAACATCTGCATAACCTTTAAAGAATACCAAACTCCCGTGCTTCAGACTACACGTATTCCTTGCTGACGTGTGAGAGCTCATAGTTAACTTCTCGATCATGTCAACAAAAAAAGAAAAGAATAAGTGCAGCTGAATTTCTACTGGCTCAAACAACTACGTGCGATTTAAAATATCACCACAAAGGTCTGGCTCAGTGGCCTGGCTTTCATATTTGAAAGTCAAGCTGACCGCCGAAAAATTCGACGCCCTTTCAGTCACATCCTAAAAGCAAAAGCTCCGACGATGCATATTGCTGCAGGTGAGTGAAAATAGCGCAGTGGGGATGTCATTTGTTCTCGCACGCAAAAAAAAAGACACCCGCTACCGCATGTACAGAGTAACAGAAACACTAGAGCAATATTGGCGATGCGCAGCCTCGCGTGTGGCGTTCGCATGTGAATCAAAAACAAGAGAGCGGAGAAGCGTTGGTTAAGCTTCAGGGAGAAACTTTCGCGTCGAACTTGCATTCAGCCATATTGGTTCTGTCGCTTAGGCTGTGACAAACCCCTGGTTCTGGCCTCGACTTCAATTTGATATCATCCTCACAGTATCATGTAGAAGTAGGTTCAGCTGAATATTAGCAACTGCTATGAACTGCATGTGAGCGCCACAATTTTGACCTCAACCTCATGTGTAAATCTCGGGTTAGGTCAGGTCGAATGATCGGGGATATCTAGATTTGAGAGCAGATATCTCCGGAGTTGTTTAGGTGCTTATGCGCTTCTCAAGAACAAAGGAGTCACTGATATTTAGGATACCTCGTTCCTATGTAAATTTTCGTATCATTATTTCCGACATTTAGGTACGTCTGCAAATGTATGACCTACGAACGTATGCATGCAGATGACTACAAATGTCTACGTTTAGAATTTTTAAAATTATTTCAGTGGTTTTGCGTGCCTAACCCACGATATGATAGGTCGTGATAGGCCCGCCATAGTGGGGACTGCGCGTGGATTCTGACCACGTTGGGTTCTTTAACGCCCACCCAAATGCATGGTATAGAGGCGCTCTTGCATTTCCCTCCTGTTGAAGTGCGGCCGCCATGGCTGGGATTTGATCCCGCGTCCTCGCGCATTGTCGTGCAACGCCAAAGCCGCTGCACCACCATGGTGGGTACATTAAGGTATTGCTAGGGGTGCGAGATGGCAATTCATACTGCAATGCAATGTGCTAGAAGACAAGGAGTGAGCGACGCACGCACGCTCCCGTATCTTTGTTTTTCGTCATTCAATGGTCTTCTCGCTCATCCCCGCACAGCATGAATTACATGCTGCATAAGACGCCTTAACTTTGCCAGCTCCGCAGCCGAAGCGTACTGCAGTTAACAAGTTTTTCTAAAAAAAAGTATCCCATTTAAATTATATTGTTTTTTCTGAGCCATCCAGTATCAGAGGCATCATACAACGTTGCTGAGCAGACCATAATATTGATCCCTTCCGCACATTTAAGTAAAGACGGAAGAGAACAAGGGAAGCATCAAGGAACAAGAGGATTCGCCTTCTGTCTTTCCTTCTTTATGATCGCTCCAAAACGGTCATTGTTATCCCCTACTCTGCAATATGAACCGACTAGTCCAGTAACATGTACTTCTGGATCATGCAGCGTGTTTGGAAAGCTTATTCGTAATAACGCAAAAAAGTAGGTACGTTAGACATCGATGGCCCGACCCGACCTCGTATACTGGCCTCCTTCAACACCACACATCACCCTCAATAATGAGGGTGACATGAGATAAGCATGAGTTCACTCTCGGCCTCTTAAAGTCGAGATGTGTACTCTGAATGCGCCTTATCGTCTTGGCATAAGTTTCTGGTTGAGTAATATCGTCAAATGTAATCGAATTTTGGGAGCTCGCTTTCCCACCTCTGCTCACTTGAATTTATTAAAATCGGGTGACTATATTAGTTCAAGTGAATTTGCGGTAACAGAGGACGCAGCGCCCATAAGAATGCAGAAGTGACATGCCGTGTCGCTGTCCAGTTTAGACAGAGATGGTGATGCCGGCATCGCGACGGCAAGGAGGCTCCTGCAGGTTGGTCTCATCTTACACAGTAATGGCGGACGTAAAGTTTTTCAATAGGTGATAAGAGCAGGAGCGGGCACCTACCATGGAGGAGGGAATAAACTAGGAGGGAGCACAACGTCACACAGCCAACCTTGAAAGCGTATACTCTCCGTGGAGCCATTCCTTTCGCATTTTCCCTCAAAATGGCGACCGAACACGTGACCTCTGCGACACGGCGTGTTGGCCGAGAACATTTCGTTCCCGGTAAATTTTAATCGATGCACGCTTGTTCAGCTGCTCAGTCGTTGCTCTGCCTGCAGAGGTGGTGCCCTGATGTGAAGTTCACGTGCTGGACCGACTCATTTCACTTCTTGCTTGTTGCGCAATTTTGCCTGCTAATTATTTCCTTCCTGCATGGCAGTTCAGTTTGCTACCCTACGCTGGTCGATGGAGCAAGGGGAGGTACAAAAATAAAAGGAGTTACAGGACACATACACACGACCACAATCGGTAAGAATCATCGCACGCAACACAGCACTTGATCACGTGATGCACATAAGCGCCACAGTGAACATCAATTAAAGTTTAAAGTCAATTAAAGTTTAAAACCGTTTTGGCAGGTTTGTTGTTCTTAAGAATTGTGGCCGTGTTTTTGTCGGCCACTGCTGCGGTGGCCTACGAGGTCTGCATATTTCAATATGGTTTATCACGATAATGGTCTGCAAGCAACCTCTAGCTAGCATAGTGGCGAGTGATCCTCGCTACAGAGAACAGAGCCATATTATCGAAATGTACATCACTGCAAGAAGGTTTAATGTAAAAAAAAGGACGGTGACTATATCATATTGACAATGGCAGCCGCAGTGCAAGTCGTGGCATGAAGAGTCCATTAGAATCAAAATGCGTGAATGAGTGACTGCGGGAGATTGAAGTAAGCGTCACCAGTTGTACGTTTGCTGCAGAAAGTGGGCGTCAATTTTAATTTTTTTCTTCTCGCTCTGTTTCCCAAATATTCTTGTAAAATTTGGAGCCCTGAATAACGCTTTTGCTTCCATCCGTGAGTTCAACGTTTTATTTTTTAGATCCAAGATTTTATATGTAAAACAATTCAGCGCTACTCTAACGACAGCCTTCTGACCCGCCACAGTTGTTCAGTGGCCATGACGCTGTGCTGCTGAGCACGCGTTCTTACGCTCGATTCCCGGACGCGCCGGTGGCATTTTGTAGTAGGCGAAATTCAAAACACTCGTGAACCCTACACGTTGAAGAATTCCGGATGGTCGAAACTAATCCAGAGCGTTCCCCTACAGCATCTCGAATAACCGCAGAGTCATCTCAGGCAGCTAAATGAATCCAATGAATGAATTATTAAGGCCACTTCCCACCGAGCTCAAGCTTTCGTCTTAAATTATCACGACGCTATCATCTGTGCTGAAAGTCACGTAAAATCTATCAGGAAATTAATTACAATAAGCGCAGAGAGTTGCGACGGTCACCACCTTGAAGATCAAGACAACCCACCAGACGACATCGACAGCCGCGGAGCTTGCTGCTCTTCGCAGTGCACTTCGCATAATTCGAGAGGAACTACCTCAAAAATGTAGTGGAGTGAGTGACTCTGAGGCTGATCTACATTGTTTGATTTCTGCCTTACGAAGTCGACCCGACGAACAACTAGCTCTAGAAGTCTAAGAGCTCCTTCACCGCCTCGTTGGGCAAGGACAAGACGTCATATCTCAATGGCTTCCTAGCCACCGTGGCGTAATGAAGGACCTGGAGGACAAGATAAATAGTGCGATTAATCTTCTCCGCAGAACCACAGGAACGAAGTGGGGTGAAGCAACTGTATCCCTACTTCACCTTCACGCAGCACTTGTCCGTCACAGAATTGCTTACTCCGCCATTGTATTGCACAAATTATCTGCGACATCCCTCCACCGTCTACACGTTTTGCAGGCTCGGAGTTTACGAGTGTGCCTAGGAGCCACCCAAGCTACGTCCACTCACCGCACTATTGGAGAAGCGCGGGAACCGCATTTCACGATGATTCGCAGCCTGGAAGCATGCCGACATCTCTTCAAAATTTCTACTCACCATTCTGCACACAACCTTCTCTCTCTGATAGAGAACCATCCGGGGGCAGAGATACACGCCAAGTTTCAAGAGCATAAATCACGATTTCCACGATCAGAATTTTACCACTCAAACCTCTGCTACCCACCATGGCTTCTGCAGGCGCCGAAAATAGAAGCGTCACTCGAAGGGATTAAAATACCAGCGACGCTTCCAGATTAGCAGCAAAATATTTAGCGTTACATCACCTATTTGACAAGTGCCGGGAATGTATTCACGTCTACACGAACGGTTCTGTAATCAAAGAAAGTGCGACTGCAGCTTAGGCTATACCATCCTTACAGGTAGAGTACGCTTGTCTACTAGGACGCACGTCGTCACCAACAATAGCGGAACTAGTGGTTATTCTCCAAGCCACTTACTTTACCAAAACATATGAGTCACCAACAATGTAGGTAATTTGCATGGACTCCTTAACGGCTTTAGCATCCCTTGAAAATATTGATGACAGACAAACACACGCACGAATACCGTGGGCAGTACTGAACAGTTTAACTCGGGCTAAGAAAAGAAAACATGAAGTGATATTACAGTGGGCCCCGGGACACGCTGGTATAGCAGGCAATGGACTCTTAGCCGAATTAGCGGACTCGTTGGCAAAATCGGCCCATGAAGATGCAGAAACTCAACTCATTCCTTTGTCCCCAATGGACACGAAACGCATATTGAGAGTATTAAGAAGGTTTAGCTTGGGCCCAAATCCGATGCGGCCTATTCAAATACATATAAAACGCAAAAACGCTTTTCTGAGATAAACCCTCGACGAATTTTAATTAAATTTGATGCATTTGAGAGAGAAAGTTAAATTCTAGTGACAGTTGGAAGCAGAATTTCGATTTAGGGCACGAATTTTCTTACAAGAATTTTCAAAACTTTGAAGGTTTGAAAAAAATAGAAGCACGAAGTTTACAAATTCATAGCTCCGCATCAAGAACAGATATCGTGGTTTGTAAACAGTATCCATTAAATCATTGAAAGCGGACAAATCCGATATCTCATTTTAGATCCTACGTGAATTTATTACGTTATTTACAAGGCTTCTGCAAAAGTTGTATTTCCATATTACTAAATTTTTTTTAATTCATGTGTAAGATATCAATTTTTTCCGCTTTAAATGCACCATTAGATGCAATTTACATAATTGTATTATCATTTTAGTTGCTGATTTACAGAGTTGTAAACCTGATCGTTTTGTTTTTTGAAAATTTTCTATTTTGCCAATTTTTAATAAAAGATGACAATCAATATTTAAAATTCGAAACAAACGGTCACTAGATTTTCAGCTTTTCATTTAAATGCAGGAAACCTCGTCAAATTTGGTACGGTGGTTGCCGAAGAAAACGAATTGTCCTTTTACATGTATTTAGAAAGGAGCACCCGAGTTAAAGCTTCCTCTTAAAGGAAGACTTGTCAATGTCAACGTGTTCAATTGAAAATAGTAAGGAATCAATTGTTCACGAAGTGGACTCTCAACTCAGATTCCAGCTGGGTGTAGAACTTTCAAAACGTACCGAGACCAATTCATCGACTGCGCCTTGGAACAATCCACATCAAGCATTTCCTATATAGCATAAAACAGGCGTTTTCCCCGGCTTGGTCCTGTGGCCACGACGATGAGGATGTTCGCCATCAATTCCTCAAATCCTTCATATACGCCAGGCAATGACGGCAGCCAGAACAAGCGCTACACTCCACTTTCCCTCACCGACCTCTCTCACTGACAAAATTGCGGGTCCATTGGCATCGAAAATAGCACAGCGAAAACCATTGCATGCAATCGAACATCTTCATGAAGACGCACGAATCCTTAACAAATACTACATATCGAATTGAATAGCCACACAATCTTACTATAACTTGCTACTTTTTGTAATTATTAGCACGTGTGTATTACGTGTTATACTGGTTCTTGTATTGTGTGCATGCATTATTTCCACTCTCTGTAAGTCCTCATTTGTTTATGTGCTCTTCCAAGGCTAAATCCCGTCCGCTTGTGTGTGTTTGTGACTTTGTTCAGAAACTCATTGTGGTGCAACTTGCATTTGCGTTTCATATTTATATGTTTATGAGTATATAGCACTGTGTGCCGTGGATTGCTGATCCGATGACGTGATTTCTTTACATTTTCTTATATATGTTGGCTTTAAATATTGTTGTTTCTGCTGCGCGAAAAGAAGTAGCCGTCACCATTATAAAGTGACTACGTCTCTTTCTTTTATTTTCGCTTCAACAAAAAAAAAGCGTGCCGATGAAGCTGCTCGATCTGCTCATGAAAACGGCGTGCAGGATGCAATCCCGCTGTCAAAAACAGATGCAGCAGCGAAACTTGGAGTGCTTTCAAATCGCCTCATACAATCGTTGTAGAACACACCTAGTTTTCAGCACCCACATCTTCATCGTATTCAACTTCGTCCTCCGCCTGGACTGTCCCGTCGACTCACAATATAGAAGTAGGATTATCGGCTTGAACTCTATCCGCTTCTAGCCCATCAACAGATGTAGTTTCAGAAACTTCAATCTATCGACGATGATATCGTGTTAAAACTTATCTATATCAAATTTCTGCTTCTCGCAACCACTACAGTGTGGCTTTCTCTCTTATACATAACAAATTTATTTCAGATCAATGCAATCGTTCTCTAACAGAAGCATTTCTTTGTTTCCAATTAACTTCAATAGGAAATATTTAAGTTTTGTAAGGGAAATGACAGCTCTAATCACTTTTGTTCAAACAGTTATTAAACGCAGAAATGTCCTGAAGCGATTTGAATGAAATCTGTTGCAATTAAAACAGCCAATGCAGTGTTGGGAAGTATTCAGTCTGAATATATTATTCAATTTCTTTTCCACAATATCACATCAAACCCAGATTTTTTTATTCATCCTAGCATGAAACAATAAACTCTAAATGGCAAGAAAACTTTTCTCCCTGAATGACTGCATCTCATTCAGTTCTAAATATGAGCGTACATGCTCTTTAAAGAAAAATGCTGCCTCTGTTTCATAATGTCTGCAAAATTGTTATTCAGAAAGTCGCAGAATGTCTTCCATCCCCATAAATATCACGATTTTGTCCGCTCTTGAATATCTTTGAGGTCTGCTTTACACAATAACCATACTTGTTTTTTTGTGCAGCACTGCAGAGCTGTAGCTCCTCAAACAGTTTGCTCTCATTTGGAGTTCTCGTAATAATTGTGCGACCATCTGTGACTATTAATGCAATTTCTGTAAGACCACACGCGTCAGCGAACTCACCGCAATTTCCGTCTTTCCTTCTCTTCTCTCTCTCTCCCTGTGATCTTTGTTTTCCCCTTTCCCATTCTCCCGATGTAAGGTAGCGAACCGGACGTTATTCTGGTTAACACTTTCGTGACTGCGGGAAAATCGGTAGTTTTAGGGTAGTCTGGTAATTATTTTTTTTCCTGCCACAGAACATTATTCATGTTGAAGTGTATGGTATCAAATTGTAGAAGAAGAAATTATCTTTCCAACGGTATTAATTTCAAACAACATGTTTATTATTAATAGTACGAAAAAATTAAGCAAAACGAAAAAATTGCAACAAAAGTGAGAAAGATTGATAAAAACATCAATGCTGCTTTGCACAAAAAAAATATTAAAAAAAATCGAAATATACATTTTCAATAAAAGGGCCATATGAAATCAGCCTGCAAATATTAGCTCTGTATCTACAAAAGTTCTTCAGGTACACAAGAAAACATTAGACCTAGTGTCGTCTATCGTGCCACCGTGCGAAGCAGTTTCTCGATGAAGTGAAACAGAGGTTAGCTGCACGTTTCCAGATTTGTTTTCTGCGCAACTTTTCTTTCTTCATAGCACAGTTTACACTTTCTATATCTTTCCATTTTTTGTATTTGATGCTGTTGAACCTAAGGTGCGCTCCGAGAGGGAACAACAGGCGCAACTGGGGGGTCCGCAAAATGTGGCTCATCATATCCCAGCAGCTGGTCGATTAGTTCTAGCCTGAAGGCAAACTGGTTGAAGTGCAAACTTCGCGATGATTCTGGGACTTCTGGATGCTGCTGATGATGCTCGTCAAACATCATAAAGCTATTTACTACAGCTATATCGATACAGTGGAAAAACAGTGTCTTCCACCAACGCACGGACTTCGTAAGAATGTTGTAGGATCCGATGAGCTGGCCAGATTTATCCACTCCAAGCATGCCCACATTGTATTTCTTGATCAGCACCGGCTTCTCCACGGACACTTCTGTCCTCATATTCCCAACTTTCTTTCTTCGCTTTGTAAGGACGAGTTTATTCGCTGTCTGCGCGGTAGACATATCCACAACCCGCCTGTCTTTCCATTGCAAGTACAAAACATCCTACTCCCGCAGCCACCGAACTCTGCCTTCTCTTTTCGCTTTTCGCCTTCTTTTCCCACTGTGTGCCTTTGAGTTCACTTAGAAAGCCACGCAGATCTTTCCACATTATCCCACATGGAATTGTCTTGCGCTCCAGTAAATGAACAAACAAAGATGTGGAAGTGTAGGAATTGGCCAAAGAAATGATGCAACCCTGATCAAGATAATTTTTGCACAGCCGCGTCACAACATCGAATGCCAAACCTTGCACGCTAGGTTCTTCGCGCTTTCCCGTATAGACGCTGAACTGAACAGTGTACCCCGTTTCTGAATCTGCCGAAACCCATAATTTGTAACCCCATTTGATCACTTTATCCCTCATGTACTGGCGAATTCCAGACCGACCTTTTGACTTCACCATTTTCTCCCCGACGGAGAGGTTCCGACGCGTTTGAAAAAATAACGTGGAAGAATCGTTGATGTGCTGAAGCAGATAGGATATGCGGTGAAGCTTGTCATGGGATGCAACGGTCGTCTTTCCTGTATCAGACACCCTCAGGAAGGCAAGCAACGCCTTGAACCATTTCCTTGGCATCACTGTAGGCAGAAGCCTGGAGAATAATCTGCATGTGCTCCAATAAGAATGCAAGCATGAGACTTGCACGATTCCCATGTATACGAGAAGTCCGATGAACTTGAGCATCTCCTCTTGAGTGACTTCCTTCCGCGATCTATCTCTCGCTGTACGTGGATTTCTATGCATCCACGCATTCTTATTTGTGTTGTTGCATATATCCCTGATGATTTCGGTGGCGAAAAACAAGAAATTGACGGCTCTTACGAACCGCCGCGCAGCACTCCGCAGCGCGATTCCAAGGTCCACTCTCGGCGGTCTTCATATACAAAACTCCACTCTCTGCGTGGCCGCCAGCAAATGGTCCTGTCTGAATCACATTGACACCCTGCAGATAGGAACGGTAACCTTTAGAACACGCCGGAAATCCTTACGATGCGATAACACGGTCCGAGAAGAAAGCAAAACTCACCGGCGGATACCTGTCGATGTTCCACGGCGGTTTGCTGCACTGTCGTCGTCCGTACTGAAGTCCGACGAATCGAAGTCGTCTTCCGAGTTTGTGGTGCTGTGATCATCCACAAATTCGAGCCCAGATGCGTCGGAATCCGTCGAGACTCGCCGTTTCCATGGAGCGGATGCGCACTACGTAAATGCCATCTCGAAAACAACGAGCGCTCGTCACCCCGACCATGCAGGCGCTTTAAAAATCCCTACACGGTGGAAAAGAGAAACACAAATCTGAACCTGATAAAATAGTCTCTCTTTAACCTGTTCGATGGCGCTAGCTGTCCTAAGCGCTCGGAGAGGCACCAAAACTCGAACTTGTACCACCGAGAACATACTGTCGACGGGAATAGGTGCGGTCACGAAAGTGTTAACCGCCCTGCCTCCTACATTTTTCTTTCCTCCTCCTCCTCCTCCTCCTTTAACCTATTAGGAACGTCTGCTCTAATAGTGAAAAATAGTGAAACTTTTGCTTAGATGAAGTAGCATATGCCGTTGGCAATGCTAACATTTGCTAATATCATTAACACTTCTCTTTCTGCCCTGTGTGGATATGCTATCCACCTACACCGTGACAGTGGAGATGCGTGACTGAGCGACTGGCGGAAGGTTGAAAGGGAAGGTCACCACTTGTACAATTGCTGCACAAAGTGGGCGTAAAGTGTCATTTCATCTTTTTCTCCGTTTCCCAGCCTTTTTTGCAAAATTTGGAGCCCTGAATAGCACTTTTGCATCCGTCCGTGGGTTGAACATTTTATTTCTTAAATAGCACACTTTTTTTATGTAAAGCGATTCAGTGCTTGTCTAACGACAGCCTTCTGACCCGCCACAGTTGTTCAGTGGCCATGACGCAGTGCTGCTGAGCACGAGGTCTAGCGATCGATTGCCAGCCACGCCAGCCGCATTTTGCAGGGGGCGAAATTCAAAAACGGTCGTGAACCATGCGCATTAAAGAATTCCGGATGGTCGAAACTAATCCAGAGCGGTTCCCTACGGCGTCTCAAGTCCCCAGAGTCGTCTTAGAAGGCTAAATGAATCCAATGAAAAAATAATAATGCCAGTTTTCGGCGTTTCACGCGCCTCTGCATGGAGTAATCCCAGTCCCCCCCCCCCCCCCCGAGCTCAAGGTTTCATCTTAAATAGCCACGGCGCTATCACCTGTGCCGAAATTCACGTAAGACGTCTGAGAAAATCAATTAGAGTAAGCGCAGAGAGTTCGGGCTAATTTTCGCATAAATTTCCTTGCGCTACCTATAAGCAGCGTCTACTAATGTTATCCACGGAGTAGCGTTTCCTCGTGACCTTTATGACGTCATCTATATCGGTTTTTATGCGTATGTACGATAAATAAAAATTGTAATAAACGATTTGCAGCAACCCTCAGTTAGGCAGCAAATGTCACGACGTGCGTCACAGCACGAGTTCCAGCAGCTGCTAAATTCTGGTCGTCTAAGCACAAGCTGCTCCTCGCTTTTTCTTTCTTTAAATGCGTAAGCGTTTCTATGGCGACTCATCGAGGAAAATCGTCGCTGACCTGTGACGCCAGAGGCCGAGTGTCTTTCCAATCTGAACCCTATGTCTGAACCCTATGAATGTGTTGTACCGCGTTGTCTGCATTCTCGCGTAGCATAGGCAGATAAGCAGTCAAAGAGTTATTAAGGATGATAAGGAGTGATGAGGGGGTTATATGAATCTGATTGCGGTTGACAATCCTTCGACGCGGATGAATAAGCTGCTAAAGAGCGACAAGGGTTTATAACGGTGAGATCAATTCTGATCAGGTTAAAGGACTGATAAGGGTTGAAAAAGCCCAATCTAGTCTGGTAAGGTTGATAAGGGCCAGTAAGGGTTCATAAGGGTCTGTTCACATTCGATAAAGTTGATAAGGACATATAATAAAGGTCGGATTGATTCCGATAACGTTGATAACGACGGATAAGCTTTGATAAAAGTCAGATCGAGTCCGACAAGGTTCATGATGAATAGAAGGGTTGATAAGGGTTCTATCATGTACGTTAAGGTTGATAAGAACAGATAATTGTACATAAGGGCCAGAGTGGCTCCGATAAGTTTGATTCCGACCGATAAGGGTCGATAAGGGTCAATAAGCATTGAATCGAGTCCGATAAGGTTGATCATCACCAGTCTATGTTTGAGTACATTGCAGGGCGAACGCCTTCCCTTTCTATCTCCAATAACGCCTATCTTGCGCTAACTCATTCCATCTTGTGCCTGCAAGTTTTCTAATTTCGTCATACAACGTAGTTTTCTGCCGTCTTTCACTTCGCGTCCCTTCTCTTGGAAACCATATTGTAACTCTAATAGTCCAAACAAAGCCTTACATCACCTGCCCAGCTAAAGTTGATGACGACCGACAAAGGTTCATAAGGGTTATATCGAGTCCGATCAGGTTTATAACGGCCGATAAGGATTAATAAGGGTTTATACTGGTCAGATCAAGAGCCAAAACAGATTACACAGCGAATAAAGCGTAGATTTAACAAACCGTGTACTGCCTCGTCAACCGCGGTAAACAACACACGTGGCGTCGTATGCCGGGAGATGAGCAAGGGGCACAACGCTTACACAGACAATTCCAGTGGAGTTCCAGCGTAATTGTTTTCTTCTACGAAGCCAAACATGTGTTATCCTGGCGGAATACAGACAAGCAACAACTGCATTGATAGGAATGCTATTTTTCTGGCAAATGCACTATGTAAATATTTTTTAACAGAAGCCGAAATTATGATGTGCTTTCGCTTGATATTACGCCGTGGAATATGTGTGCGTACTCAGCACAGAGCGCGCGGACGCCCCCGACTAAGATGAACGGATCCACCTGCTCGGGGTGTCAGCTACATTGGTCAGCGCTGCAATTGCTTCTGTAGATATATTTTGAAAGTAGTACTCAATAAAATTAGTCCTTCATTCACGTAACAGTGTTTTCTGAGAATTTCTGTAGTTATTGTGATGTACAGTGTGCCGGAACGTTGTATTTACAGCTTAACAATTTCGTAGGACAACTACGCATTAAATTTCTGACAGCTGAATATATTTAAAAGTGCGGAAAATAAGATTTATTGTGCTCTAAAAACTTCAATGAGTAAATTGATAGATCATACCGTTGCAAAACTGGCTACGTAAATGTATGATTCTTTTCATGAAGTATGTACCTTTCGAGCATATTCGAGCAATAAACAGACCTAGTTTATTAAATTTGGCTAATTATTCTCCATAGTGGCATGCGAATATTCGGAATTTTGCAAACAAGTCGCACATGCCCTGCTATTCGAGTCGTATAATCGAATAGCGCGAACTATTCTATTCGTATTTGATTGGCGAATTTACTATTCGAAGTTGTCGTCTATTCGTTTTTTTCAAATATATGGAAGAAAAGAAGACTTACTGATGTCTCGAGGGAGACAAAACTATGGGCTTTACGACTGATCCTAATTATACTGCTGTAGAATGGCTGCGGTATATAGTGGCGCAGGGTATCCAGTCCCTGAGCAAATGCGCGGGACAGATAAATGCGGCTCAGTAATTTCCACTCATTCGATAAGAACAGGTCAGTTCTGGGCAGCCTAGATACGAATTCGCCCGGATTAATTATTTCGCCAGTCTCACAATGTGTGCAACCCTTTAAAACAATTTGCCGTGTCATAGTACCACACCTCTCTGCTTCAGTGCAGGCAACATTTTACGGGCTAAGGTCTGAAGCCGACCTAGTTGGAACGTAAACGTCATAAAGAGAGACAGTGCAAGAAAATAAAACGACGAGCTGCGAACACACACACGGAGGGCTCTCTTCAAACTCAATTTATTGACACGACATGACTGGTCTTTAAAGCTTTACAGCCAGCAGTTCAGCCACTGCACACGCGTACAAGTGCTTCAATTATATGTGTTTTTTTTATTAGTGCCAGCCGACATGACAGTTCTGCTCGGGTTGCTTTACTCAGAACAGGAAGGCCATTAAATGAATCTCGGAAGTTGTCAAACTATCAGCCTAAAATAAACAATGAGTTGCTCAAAAAATAGAGTTGGTTTAAAAGATAAAATGTACCAATCATGAAATCGTTCAAAGCAAGCTAACGCCAAATTTGAGAACCCTACTTTACGGCGCTCTTCCCATGGAAGTTCAGGATGGCATCGGGGTTACGGCACTATTCGTTTTCAGACTACAGCCAATGCCTTAGCTGTTAGGCTCATCGAACTGTTATTCTTCTACCTGGCATCTAAGGTCTACAAGCATAGTGAGATGCTCGTACAGAAGGCTGGTATCTGCATTGGGACCGGCCTGGATCGCTCCAATTCTCAGCGGCCTTGAGATAGCGCTGTACGACAAAGACCTCAATGAAGACAGTTGAATGCCTCTGCGGATCAAGGCCTTTCAATATGAAGACAATTATCTTATACTTTTCCATCAGACTGCCGACAAAAGTGCGAACAAAGTAGAATAAATTTTCGCCGCTTCCTGCAAGAAAGTTCGCTTCACTAACTTTTAGACTATGGAAATTCCTGCTAACTGGCACACCCGCTTCATCGAACTTGATTTGCACCCCATCCTTGCTCACGCCTGCGTCAACGTATAGGTTCCTCTTTCCAAGAAACGCCTTCGGCCTCTCCGCTCGAACCACTACCAGTTGCGGTGCGCTGCTAAGCGCAAGGTCGCGACTTCGATTCCCGGACGCCGCGACCGCATTTCGAGCAAACTTTTGTGTGCCTAACTTTCTTGAGTTTTACGCTCTGCTTTGTCGGTCTGTATCAGAGTGAAATCCACTTCTATATTTCGCTGCCTCCACGACTGGCCAGCCGTAGTCGGCGTGTCGATCCTGAAGCCAGCGAGGACACGTACGTGGGTCACGTGGTGGCGGTCTCCTCGCTTTGCTGTCATCACAGGCGGGCACGAAATTGCTATGGTGCCAAGCGCGGTGCACAATATCACAGATCCTATTGTATTTCATTAATCATTTATCGAAAGCTTCGCTTCTCACAGATTCCAACATGTGGAATAAATAAGCGTAATTATTTTTCTTGTTTTCCTTTCTTTGTCTTTCTTCCCCAACCTAGCTTTAAAATATTGTGCCCCCGATATACTGCTTCCATCCATGGTTTAAACCGAGTTTTTTTAAGTTTTACAATTCTCATGTGAATCACTTCAGTGCTTGTCGGAATGAGATCATTTCTGCGTTTCACAAATCTTTGGATGGAGAAAACTGACTTCGCCCCGAAGTTTACCTTCATATTAAATGCTACCACAACGCCACAGTCTGGCACGATATTCAGATCAGACAAAGAAGAGAACTTATTTTTTAAACATCAGAATAACGTCTACTTAATTTCAACATAAAACTCCTTATGCTTCTTCTATGGGGGCCTTTACTAATGTCATCCAAGGGCTACAACCTTGTCCAGCAACGCGATGACGTCGCCTAGAGCGATTTATTCTACGAACGCAAGCTGCAGTACACATTTTCGCTGCAGCGCTCACTCAAGCAGTAAATGTCACGACGTCCGTCACAGCATGTTTTTCATGACGAGCAAAATACAAGTGGACAGAGCACAAGCTGCTTCTCGCTTTTCTTCTTCCTTTATTGCTTTCTACAAGCCAAACCTGCCAAATTCTTTGTCAATGCAGCAAAACCTCCCTCAAGTGACAACAGTATTGATGTGGATGAAATTATTGTGGCAGTTGAACTAAAGTCTTCATCGCGAACAGAAAAGGCAAATACTCTCGATTAGATTTTTAAATGTATTTCTGTGCGTATGCGTGCGATGCAGTGTGTCCCGAAACGTTAAATTTACAGCTTAGTAGTTCTCTAAGGCGATTGGACGTTAAGCTTCTGCTGGCATTATTTAGGTTTCAGGGCGAAGAAAAATGACAAAATGCTATGAAAAAAGCTCCTTTCGTTAGAAGGGCCTAGTTGGTGCCTACTTGCGAAATTTTTAAAGCGCGAAAAACACATGGCACAAAGAAAGGTAAAAGAAAACTAATTGCCCTTGAACTCTGTGAAGAACGATGGGCAGCGAAGATGTGTATGTGGGCCTCTTAATGGCAAACTGCACCTCGGCCGTGTGTCGGCCCGGGATCGCACAATCTTCGGGATCGGCCCACGTGTAGGGAGTGTTTAACACCTGCTTCACCTCTGCAGCGGGTCGGCCCGGCATTGCACTGTCTCTGGTATCGGCCCACGTATGGCAGTTTCTTGCTTACCACGCCAACCACACGAACATTTCCTTGGGCAGCAGAGGTATACAGCTTCGCCGTAATACAGAACAGGCCCCTGTTGCGCCTGTCTTGTGTTAGACGTTCCTTTTATGCCATATCTCTTCGCGCTTTAAAAATATTTTCCTAATATTGAAAGGTGATGCTCCTGTCAAAAATCAGAGCAAAAGATAAACGGGGTGGGAAAAGCAGGGATGTTAACAGGAGAATATTCTGGAAAAATAACGTGGTATAGTATAATAACGAGAAAAATAACATGGTATACTTGTCTGCCGGCACTTCGTCAAATTTTCTATTACCAGAACCCAGGGAAACCAAACTGTTTAGTGCATGAGAGTGGCTTAGCATATGACCAAGGCGGGTTTTACATCCAGAAACGCTCGCTTTGTGCACACTAGAACGCCTATTTTTTAGCTCTTGATTAGGTTTCAGGTGCGCTTTACACAACAACAGTACTTGCTTGCTTGTGCAGCATTGCAGAGCTGTAGCTCCACGAAAACTTTGCGTTCATTTGCAGTTTTCGTTATTTTACACCTATTAGAAACGTCTCCCTTAATGGTTGCAAAATATAGCTTTTTCTGTGTTCATATGGAGTAGCATATGCTGCTAGCTATGCTAACCTTTGCTAATGTCATTAAAATTTCTCTTTCTGTCTTTTTTGTATATGCTGTACACAGCGCTATGACAGTGTCTGCGGTAGCCGCGATACTTGACTGAATACCTTGAAGAACCAACTAGAGATAGACAAGTTACCAGCCACAGTTTCAACATGCTACGCTCCTTAAGTGCCACGAAACGGCTGAAGCGCATCAACAAAGCTGTATTAACTTGTCAGAAGGTACATAAGTTTCGCCGTAATTCAGGTTTACGTGTTCACGTTTACATTAGGTGCAGTTGCTGGGAAGAGAGAGAGGTTGTATTGTTAGTGTATATCAACTGACAATACAATCAACACAACAACACCTGTGAGTACATATGTTTCAACAGATGTCCCAGCGTAGGTGTTCTTGCCCGGATATCCACTGACCCAAGTTAACCTCAACAGGTTCCTCGAAGAGCGGCACATATCCTGTGCCACATAACAAGTGGCCGCAGTAGCACACACCCAGTCGCACATACCCACGTTTGCGTAGAAGTGGTTCCTTTGAGACTGGCACATACCTACTGGCACACGCACAAGTTGGGGTCAAAGAGGTTCTTTGAAGAGGGGAACATGCCCAATGGCCCCAGTAGCACATATCTCTAGGCTTCTTGCTTTTTTTACATATCCGGGATCGGCCCACGACAAGGCCGGAATACACCCCAAAAACTGGCTTGATTCGAAGAAGAATGATTCGTATTAAAGAGCAGACGAGCATTTTCCTCTCTCCGTTTTACACCAAGGATGGCCCCAAACCTGGCTGCTCTGACCTGTGCTCTGGGCCAGTAATGTTAGATCATCTGTGCAAGTTGCCTTGACAGTTTACTGATCTTTTATTCCCCCTTTCTTGCCCTCTTGCGCGACCATAGCCTGAAAGTAGGCGGGTGATTGTTGATCAGCAGATTGATGGCGCATCAGCACATCCAGCGTGTCGTCGCTGCCTACGCTGGCCAGGCCACTACCTGCCCTCTTGGGTGTGTGCCAAGTTGGAAGCTGTCGCCTTTCACTTTCGCTGGTGTACTCAGGATGCGAAACGCCATTGCATATCGTCCTTACAATCATGGTGTTGAACCGAAAAAAAAAAATAAACGGGTTTGGTTCAGGTTCAGCTTCAGTGTTTTGATATCGTTCTGGTTGAGCTCTAGTTCGATGGAATCAAAAGTTCTTCCAACCTACCATGGTGTGCGCATTTGTGGACCCAACTTCTTTATTGCCATTTCCCTCCAATGGTAAATTATAAATAAATTTTGGGGTTTTACTTGCCAAGACCACAAACTGGTTAGGAGGCTAGTGGGGACTACGGATTAATTTTGACCACCTGATATTCTTCAACGTGCACGAAATGCACGGTACACGGGTTTTGTGCATTTTGATCTCATTGAAATGCGACCACCGCGGCCGCGATTTGATCTCGTGACCTCGTGCTTAGCAGCACCACACAACGAAGCTAAGCCACCACGGCGTGTTCAGCCGAGTGGTGTCGAGGCAGAGACAAAAGGCCCTTACTGAGCTTCAGATAAGTATAAACTCTTCGGCGCACACAGTATTACTTAGCATGCTGGTGCGATTCGAACCAGCGTGCTATAGGAATATCTACGCACGACTGCCTTGATAAAATCATAGCCATATTTTACGAAAGCACTACCATGTGCCCCGTTGTGTAGGCAATGGCGAAATAATAGTTGTTGTTTTTCTCCATTCTCACAATTTATTTATTATCCGTGATTACGCCGACTTATTAAAGAGTGAACAATGCATCATGCTAACACTTTTACCTTCGTTGATTGCAATCTGCGGAGCTTTCGAATAAAATTGCATTACTTTGACGTACTCTTTGGCAGTACACCATATTTCTTGACCGCAGGAGACCTATAACTATTCACGAATTGGTTCACAGTGCCGATTTAGTTTAGCCTTTTCTATGCACAGTGCCCATAGATAAATGAAATCATTCGGAGTGGAATCATCACGAGAAAAGCTGAAGGCACCACCATTGAAAAATATCTGTAAAGCCTTTGAAGAATACCAAACTCCCGCGCTTCAGACTACACGTATTCCTTGCTGACGTGTGAGAGCCCATGATGACCTTCCCGACCATGCGAACAAAAAAAGAAAAGAACTACTCCTGCTGAGTTTCTACTGGCTCAAACAACTACGTGCGATTTAAAATATCTCCACAAAGGTATGGCTCACTGGCCTGGCTTTCATATTTGAAAGTCGCGCTGACCGCCGAAAAATCTCGGTTTAAGTCGGGTCAAATGATCGATGATATCCAGTTTAGAGAGCAGATATCTTCGGAGTTGGCTAGGTGCTTATCCGCTCCACTACAACGAAGAGGTAGATGATATTTAAGATCCATTGTTCCTATGTTAATTTTTCTATCATCAATGCCGACATTTAAGTACGACTGCAAATGTATGACTACGAACGTGTGCATGCAGGCATGTCTACAAATGTTTAGATATTTTTCTTTTTAAATTATTACAAGGGTTTTGCGTTCCTAAACCATGATATGAGGCGTGCCGTAGTGGCGGCTTCGGATTGATTTTGACCACGTGGGGTTCGTTAATGCGCACCCATATGCACGGTATAAAGGCGTTCTTGCATTTCGCTTCTGTCGATGTGCGGCCGCCGTGGCCGGGGTTTGATCCCGCGTCCTCGCGCATTGTCGCGCACCGCCAAAGCCGCTCCACCACCACGGCGGGTACATTTAGGTGTCGCTAGGGGTACGAGATGGCAATTCATTCTGCAATGCAATGTGCTAGAAGACAACGAGTGAGTGACGCACCCACAATGACCCATCTTTGTTTTTGCGTCATTAAATGGTCTTCTCGCTCACCCCCGCACAGCATGAATTGCCTGATACATAAGACGCCTTCACTTTGCTTGCCACCCGCCGTGGTTGCTCAGTGGCTATGGTGTTAGGCTGCTGAGCACAAGGTCGCGGGGTCGAATCCCGGCCACGGCGGCCGCATTTCTAAGGGGGCGTAATGCGAAAACACCCGTGTACTTAGATTTAGGAGCGCGTTAAAGAACCCCAGGTGGTCGAAATTTCCGGAGTCCTCCACTACGGTGTGCCTTATAATCAGAAAATAGTTTTGGCACGTTAAACCCTATAATTAAATTAAATAAATTAAACTTTGCAAGCTCCGCAGCCGAAGCGTACTACTGTTTCCAAGCTGTTTGTAAAAAAAAAGTATCGCATTTAAATTGTATTATTTTTTCTTAGCCATCCAGTACCAGGCATCATACAACGTTCCTGAGCAGACCATAAGAATGATCGCTTTGGCTGCAAACAAGGAAGAACGGAAGAGAACAAGGGGAGCGCCAAGGAACAAGAACGCCAAGGGAAAGAGGGGATTCGCCTTCTGTCCTTCCTTGTTTGCACCAAAGCGTTCATTTTTATGGCCTACTCAGTAATAAGCCTAGCGCAGCAAAATGTACTTCTGGATCATATAGCGTGTTTCCAAGGCTTATTCGTAAGAACGCAAAAAAGTAGGTACGTTAGACATCGAGTGCCCGACTTGACCTCGTATATACTGGCCGCCTTCTAGACCACACCTCACGCTCAATAATGAAGGTGAGATGAGATAAGTGTGCATTCACTCTCGGCCTCTTAAAGTCGAGATGTGTACTCTGATAGCGCCTCATCGTCTTGGCATGAGGTTCCGGTTGAAACAATATCTTCAAATGTAATCGAATTCTTACGAGGTCGTTTTCCCGCCTTTGGTGGCATAAATTCATCAAAATCGTGTGACTACATGAGTTCAAGTGAATTTGCGCTAACAGAGCACGCAGCGCCCATAAGAATGCGAAGGCGACCCGTTGTGTCGCTGTCCAGTTTAGACAGAGATGGTGATGCCGGCATCGCGACGCCATTCAGGCTCCTCCAGGTTGGTCTCCGCTTACACAGTAATGGCGGCCATAAAGTTTGGGAAGGAGTGATTAGAGCAGGAGGGGACACTTACTATGGAGGAAGGGAATAAAGTAGGAGGGAGCATAACGCCACACAGCAAACCTTGGCAAGCCGATTCTCCTGGAGCCATTCCTTTCGCATTTTCCCTCAATATGGCGACCAAGCACATGACCTCTGCGACCTGGCGTATTGGCCCAGAATGTTTCGTTCCTGGCAATTTTTAATCGATACACGCTTGTTCGGCTACTCTGTCTGCACAGCTGGAGCGCTAGAAGCTTACGCGCGCTCTGAGTTGAAGAGCACATGTTCGACCAACTCAATTCACTTCTCGCTTGTGCGATTCTGCCTGCTAATTATTTCCTTCCTGCAGGGCAGTGACAGGAAGCTTCAAAGCGAACTCCTTTGCGCAGTCCAGGAAGAGAGAGCTAAGAAAAATGCAAAGTAATGGTGGTTAACTAGAGCAGAAAATTCAGTTTGCTACCCTACATTGGTAGATGGAGTAAGGGGAGGTACAAAAATAAGACGAAGGGAATGACAGTTAGATGGCACATGCACACGACCGCAATCGGTAAAAATCATCGCACGCAACAACAGCACGTGATCACGAGCAGCACATAAGCGCCACAGCGAACGTCAATTCAGGCTAAACAGTTTTTGCAGGTTTGTTGCTCCGAAGAATTGTGGCCGTGCTTTCGTCGCCCGCTGCTGTGGTGGCCTACGAGGTCGGCATAATTCAAAGTGGTTTGTCCCGATAATGGTCGGCAAGCAACCTCTAGCTAGCATAGTGGCGAGTGATCCTCGCTACAGGGAACAGATCCATAGTCTCAAAATGTGCATCACTGCAAGAAGGTTTAATGTCAAAAAAAAAGGACAGTGATTATATCATATCGACTAGGGCAGCCGTAGTGCAAGTTACCGCAGGAAGAGTTAATTAAAATTAAAATGCGTGACCGAGTGGCTACAGAAGATTGAAGTGAATTTCACCAGTTGTAGATTTGCTGCACAAAGTGAGCGTCAATTTTATTTCTCGTTTGCTCGCTCTATTTCCCAACTATTCTTGTAAAATTCGGAGTCCTGAATACCGATTTTGCTTCCATCCGTGAGTTGAACATTTTATTTCTTAGATGCAAGGCTTTTTTATGTAAAACGATTGAGGACTTGTCTAACGACAGCCTTCTGAGCCGCCACAGTTGTTCAGTGGCCACGACGCAGTGCTTCTGAGCCCGCGGTCTCACGCTCGATGCCCGGCAGCGCCGGCGGCACCTTGTAGTGGGCGAAATCCAAAAACACTCGTAAACCTGGCGCGTTGAAGAATTCCAGATGGTCTAAACTAATCAAAGGCGGTCCCCTACGGGGTCTCGAAGAACGGCGTAGTCGTCTAAAAAGACTAAATGAATGACCCAATGAATAAATTATTAATGCCTGTTTCCGGCGTTTCACACACCTTTGCATGGAAAAATCCCAGTTCCCCCAAGCTCAAGGTTTCATGTTAAATAGCCACGGCGCTATCGCCTGTTCCGAAATTCACGTAAGACGTCTGAGAAAATCAATTAGAGTAAGCGCAGAGAGTTCGGGCTAATTTTCACATAGCTTTTCTTGCGCTACCTATAAGTTGTGTGCACTAATGTTATCCACGGAGTGGCCTTGCCCCACGACCTTTACGACGTCATCTATAGCGGTTCTTTACACGTATGTATGATAAATGTAAATTCCAATAAACGTTTTTGCAGTAGCCCTCAGTTAGGCAGCAAATGTCACGATGTGTGTCACAGCGCGAGTTCCAGCAGCTGCTAAATTCTGGAGATCAGAGCACAAGCTGCTCCTCGCTATTGCTTTCTTTTAATGCGTAAGCATTTCTGTGTGACTCATCGAAGAAAATCGTCGCTGACCTGTGATGCTCAGAGTCTTGCCAAACGGGACAAACACCCACGCTTGCAGAAGGCTATCTGTACGCTATGAATCTGTCGTACCGCGTTGTCTGCGTTCTCGCGTGAAACAGGCAGATAAGCAGTCAAAGAGTTATTAAGGATGATAAGCAGTGATGAGTGGTTATTTCAGTCTGATTGCGTTTGATAATCGTTCGACGAGGATGAATAAGGTGCTCCTTATTCGGTGAAACAGTGAAGTCGGTGCAATCGGTTCTGATAACGGTGAAATCAATTCTGATAAGGTAAATAAGGTGTGATAAGGTAAATAAGGTGTGATAACGGTTGAAATGGTCGAATCAAGTCCAATATGGTTGATAAAAACCGGTAAGGGTTGATAAGAATTTTGTCATATTCGAGAAAGTTGATAAGGACATATAATAAAGGTTGGATCGAGGCCGTCCCTTATTGGTTGGATAATTGTTGGATCATCTACGTTAGGAGTGATTAGAACAGATAATTCTTGATAAGGGCCGGAGTGATTCTGATAAGTTTGATTCCAACCGATAAGCGCCGAATCGAGTCCAACAAAGTTGGTGACCATCAATCTGTCTTTAAGTTCAGGAATTCCAACGAAGGCGCAACTCTCATCACCAGCTCTAGAGCAACTTTCGCCGCTCTTGCTGTAGGAAAAATACAACAATCACACCCATCTGTATACTGATGGTTCAACCACCGTGGACGGTTCTGCAGGATCAGGAATTTTACCTGAGACAATCACCACCTTGAAGTTCAAGACAACGCACCAGACGACATCGACAGCCGCGGAGCTTGCTGCTCTTCGCAGTGCACTTCGCGTAATTCGAGAAGAACTGCCTCAAAAATGTAGTGTATTGAGTTACTCTGAGACTGATCTACATTGCTTGCTTTCTGCCTTAGGAAGTGGACCCTACGAACAACTGGCTCTAGAAATCCGTGAGCTCCTTCACCGCCTCGTTGAGCAAGGACACGACGTCATATCTCAGTGACTCCCTAGCCACTGTGGCGTAATGAAGGACCTAGAGGACTAAATTGGTTGTGTGATAAATGTTCTCCGCAGAATCGCAGGTACGAAGTACGGTGGAACAACTACATCCCTGCTTCACGTTCACTCAGCGCTTGTCTGTCAGAGAATTGCTTACTCCGCCATTGTATTGCACAAATTATCTGCGACGTCCCTCCACCGTCTACAGGTGTTGCAGGCTCGGAGTTTACGAGTGTACCTAGGAGTCACCCAAGCTACGTCCAATCACCGCACTATTGGAGAAGCGCGGGAACCACATTTCACGATGATTCGCAGCCTGGAAGCATGCCGACATCTCTTCAGAGTTTCTACTCACCATTCTGCACACAACCTTCTCTCTCTGATAGAGAACCGTTCGGGTGCAGAGATACACGCCATGTTTCAAGAGCATAAATCACGATTTCCACGATCAGATTTTCGGTACTCAAACCTCTGCTACCCACCATGGCTTCTGCAGTCGGCGAATATAGAAATGTCAATCGAAGGGCTTCAAATAAGAGCGCCGCTTCAGCATTAGCAGCAAAACAATGAGCGTTTCATCACCTATTTGACAAGTGCCAGGAATCTACTCACGTCTACACGGACGGTCCTGTAATAAAAAAAAACTGCGACTGCAGCTTATGTTATACCATCCTTACAGGTAGAGTACGCTTGTCTACTAGGACGCGCGTGGTCACCAACAGCAGCGGAACTGGTAGCAATTCACAAAGCCACTTAATTTATCAAAACACAAGCGCCAACAAAGTAGGCAGTTTGTACGGACTCCTTATCGGCTTTAGCATCTCTTGAAAATACTGTTGACAAACAACCACACGCACGAATAACATACGCAGTACTGAACAGTTTAACTCGGGCTAAGAAAAGAAAACGTGAAGTGATATTGCAGTGGGCCCCGGTACAAGCTGGTATAGCAGGCAACAGACTCTTAGCCGAATTAGCGGACTCGTTGGCAAAAATGGCCCATAAAGATGCAGATACTCAACCCATCCATTTGTCACCAACGGACACGAAACGCATATTGAGAGTAATAAAGAAATACTTGTCTACGTCAACCTGCTTTAATGAAAATACTAAGCAATCAATTCTCCACGAAGTGGACCCTCGACTTAGATGCCAGCTGGCAATAGAACTCCAGAAAATACCCAGACACAACTTCATCTACTGCGCCTTAGGACAGTACACAGCAAACATTTCCTATATAGCATAAAACAGGCTTCTTCTCCAGCTAGCTCCTGTGGCCTCGACGATGAGGGTGTTCACCATCTATTCCTCAAGTTCCCCATATACGCGACGCAAATACGGCAGCTAGAATAAGAGCTTCACTCCATTGTCCATCACCGACCTCTCTCACTTGCAAAATTGGGGTCCATTGCCATCGCGAATAGCGCAGCGAAAAGCATTGAACGCACTCGAACACTTTTACGAAGATGCAGAAATCGTTAGCAAATACTAGATACCGCATTGAATAGTCACACAATTTTACTATAAGTTGCTTATTTTGGTAAATATTAGCGCTTGTATATTACGTGTTATACTTGTTTTTGTATTGTGTGCGTGCATTCTTTCAGCTCTCTGCAATTCCTCATTTGTTTATATGCTCTTCGCAGGTTCAATCACGTCCGCTTGTGTGTGTTTGTGACTTTGTTCAGAAACTCATTGTGCTGCAACTTGCATTTGCCTTTCATATTTATATTTTCATGAGTTTATAGCACTGCGTGCAGTGGATTGCTGACCATACGACGTTGTTTCTTTACATTTTCTTATATATGTTATTTTAAAAAATTGTTGTTTCTGCTGCGCGAAACTGAGTAGCCGTCACCATTACAAAGTCACTACGTCTCTTTCTTTTACTTTCACTTCCCTGTCTTCAACTTCGTCCTCCGCCTGGACTGTCCCGTCGACTCACAATATAGAAGTATGATTATCGGCTTGAACTCTGTCCGCTTCTAGCCCATCTACAGATGTAGTTTCAGAAACTTCGATCTATCGATGACGATATTGTGTTAAAACTTATCTATATCAAATTTCTGCTTCTCGCAAACACTACAGTGTGGCTTTCTCTCTTATAGATAACACATTGCTTTCAGATAAATGCAATCGTTCTCTAATAGAAGCATTTCTTCGTTTCCAACGAACTTGAATATTTCCGTTTTTTTTAAGGTAAACGTCACCTCTGAATACTTTTGTTCAAACATTTATTAAATGCAGAAATATCCTGAAGCGATTTGAATGAAAACTGTTGCAGTTAAAGGAGGCAGTGTAGTGTTGCAAGCATTCAGTCTGAATATCTTATTCGATTTCTATTCCACAAGATCACAGCAAAACCAGATTTCTTTATTGATCCTAGCATGAAACATTCAACTCTAAATGGCAAGAAAGCTTTTCTCCTGAACGACTGCATCTCATCCAGCTCTAAATGTAAGCGAACATGCTCTTTAAGAAAAAATGCTGCCTCTGTTTCATAAGGTCTGCAAAATGGTTATTCAGGAAGTTGCAGAATATCTTCTATCCCCATTAATATCACGACTTTGTTCGCTCTTGAATCGCTTTGAGGTCTGCTTTACACAATAACCATACTTGGTTTTTTGTGCAGCATTGCAGAGCTATAGCTCCTCAAAAAGTTTCCTTTCATTTGCAGTTTTCGCAATATTTAACCTATTAGAAACGTCTGCTCATATAGTTAAAAAATCTAACTCTTCTTTTGCTTGGATGAAGTAGCATATGCCTGTGGCTATGCTAACCTTTGCTAATATAATTAAAACTTCTCTTTCCGCCCTGTGTGGATATGCTATACACCTACACTGTGACAGTGGAAATGCGTGACTGGGCGACTGAAGTGAAGGTCACCAGTTGTACATCTCATGCACAAAGTGGGCGTAAAACGTAATTTTATCTTTTTCTCCGTTTCCCAGCTCTTCTTGCAAAATTTGGAGCTCTAAATAGCGCTTTTGCTTCCGTACGTGGGTTGAACATTTTATTTCTTAAATGCCACACTTTTTTTTATGTAAAGCCATTCAGTGCTTGTCTATCCACAGCCTTCTGACCCGCCACAGTTGTTCAGTGGCCATGACGCAGTGCTGCTGAGCACGAGGTCTCACACTCGATTCCCGGCCATGCCAGCCGCATTGTGCAGGGTACGAAATTCAGAAACGGTAGTGAACCATTCGCGTTAAAGAACTCCGGATGGTCGAAACTAATTCAGGGCGCTCCCCCACGGCCTCTCAAGCAACCCCAGAGTCGTCTTAGAAGGCTAAATGAATCCAATGAATAAATTAATAATGCCAGTTTTCGGCGTTTCACACGCCTTTGTATGGAGAAGGCCCAGTTCCCGCCGAGCTCAAGGTTTCATTTTAAATAGCCACGGCGCTATCACATGTGCCGAAATTCACGTAAGACGCATGAAAAAATCAATTAGAGTAAGCGCAGAGAGTTCGGACTAATTTTCGCATAACTTTCCTTGCGCTACCTATAAGCAATTTCTCCTAATGTTATCTATGGAGTAGCGTTTCCTCGTGACCTTTATGACGTCATCTATAGCGGTTCTTTTGGCTATGTACGATAAATATAAATTGCAATAAAAGTGTTTGCAGCAACCCTCAGTTTGGCTGCAAATGTCACGACGTGCGTCACAGCACGAGTTGCAGCAGCTGCTGAATCCTGGTGATCAGAGCACAAGCTGCAGCTCGCTTTTTCTTACTGTAAATGCGTAAGCGTTTCTATGGCTACTCATCGAGGAAAATCGTCGCTGACCTGTGACGCTAAGAGGCCGAGTGTCTTGCCAAACGGGATAAACATCGACGCTTGCAGAAGGCGAATATATCTGAACCATATGAATGTGTTGTACCGCGTTGTCTGCGTTCTCGCGTAGCACAGGCAGATAAGCAGTCAAACAGTTATTTGTTTATTTACAGTACACCCTGCAGCGCCGAAGCATTATAGCAGGGGAGTGGGTACAACATGAAGTTAATAGCACGAGAATATAATCACCCAAAGGGAGGGATGAGAAAGGAGTAATGCATTAAGATAAAAACGAAGTACATGAAAAAAGTACATGAAAAAGGTACATGAATAACAGTACAAGAATAACAGTACAAGAAAAAACGTTCATTCAGCCTGCAGTCATTGGTTTGGAAAAAAATTGCAAGTAGAAATAATTGATTAGTCTTAAAAATGCATCCCGAGGAGCAATCACAACTTCAAGTGGCAACTTATTCCATTCGTATTGACACGCCGACCCGCCAGCCATAGTCGGCGTGTCGACCCTCGAGACAGCGTCAGAGCAAAATGGGCCGATCCCGGGGACTGCGAGGACACGTACGTGGGTCACGTGGTGTCGGTCTCCGCGCTTTGCTGTCATCACGGGCGGGCACGTAATTGGTATTTGTGAAGCAGGGTGCAGAATATCACAGGTTGTAGAGCATTTCATTATTCATTTATCAAAAACTTCGCTTCTCCCACATTCCAACATGTGGAATAAGTAAGCGTAATTCTTGTTTTTTCTTTCTTTCCCTATTTTTCCCAATCTTGCTTCAAAATATTGTGCCCCCGATAAACTTCTGCTTCCGTCCGTGGTTTAAATGGAGTATTGTTAAGTTTACCAATTCTCATGTCAATCACTTCAGTGGTTGTCGAAGTGAGATAATTTCTGCGTTTCACATATCTTTGGATGGAGAAAACCGAATTTACCCCGACTTGAAGCGTCATATTAAATACTGTCACAACGCCAATATCTCGCACGAACTTCACATCAGACACAGAAGAGATTTTATTTCTTAAACATCACACAAATCTCTACTTAATTTCAACATAAAACTCCTTACACTTATTCTAGGGAGCCTCTACTAATGTCATCCGAGGGCTATAACCTCATCCAGCAACGTGATGACGTCGTCTAGAGCGGTACATTGTACGAATATAAACTGTACTTGAGTGAGCGCTGCTCACTCAAGCAGTAAATGTCACGACGTCCGTCACAGCACGTGTTCCGTGACTAGCAAACTTCACATAAACAGAGCACAAGCTGCGTCTTGCTTTTTTTTTTCTACGAGCCAAACATGCAACATTCTTGTGGAATGCAGCGAAACCTCCCTGAAGAACAACAGTACTGATGAGGATGAAATTATTGCCCCCAGTTGAACTAAAGTCTTAGTCGTGAATAAAAAGGGCAAATACCATATACTCTCGCTTTGATTTTTCAATGTATTTCTGTGCGTATGCGTGCGATGCAGTGTGTCCTGAAACATTAAATTTTCAGCTTAGTAGTTCTATAAGGCGATCGGACATTAAGCTTCTGCTAGCATTCTTTAGGTTTCAGGCAGAAGAAAATGACAAAATGCTATGAAAAATGCTCCTTTCATTAGAAGGGCCTTGCTGGTGCATACCTGAAAAAATTTTAAAAGCGAATAGGACGCGGCACCAAAAAAGGTAAAAAAGAACTTGCCCTTCAACTCTGTCAACGCTTAATGGGTTCACAGAGCTCACAGTTCACAGGCCGCTTAATGGCGAACTGCCCCTCCGCTGTCGGTGGGCCCAGCATTGCACTATCTTCGGCATCGGCCTACGTGTGGGGAGTTCCTAGCGCCTGCTTCACCTCCGCCACGGGGCGGTTCGACATTGCACCATCTTCAGGATTGGCCCACGTATGAGGAGTACTTAACGCCTGCTTCACCACCGCCGCGAGTCAGCCCGGCGCTACACTATTTTCGGGATCGACCCACATATGAGGAGTGCCTAACGCCTGCTTAACCTCCGCCGCGAGTCGGCCCGGCATCGCACTATCTTCGGGATCGACCCGTGCATGGGGAGTGCTTAACGCCTGCTTCACCTCCGCCGCGGTTCGGCCCGTTATTGCACAATCTTCGGGACCGGCCCACTTATGGGGAGTGTTTAACGCATGCTTCAACTCCGCCGCGGGCCGGCCCGGCATTGCACTACCTTCGGGGCCAGCCCAGGTATGGGGAGTGCTTAACGCCTGCTTCACCTCCACCACGGGACGGCCCGGCATTGCACTGTCTTCGGGATCGGCCCATGCGTGGTGAGTGCTTAATGCCTGCTGCACCTTCACCGCGGATTTGACCAGAATTGCACTATATCCTGGATCGGCCCACGTATGGGGAATTTTTTCCTTACCACGCCAACCAGACGAATATTTCGTTGGACGGTAGAGGTATAAAGCTTCGCTGTAACACAGGACAGACCACCGTTGCGCCTGTCCTGTGTTTGACGTTAATTTTATCAAGCGTCTTTACTGCGCTTTAAAAATATTTTGCTAAGATTGAAAGGTGATGCTCCGTCAACAAGCAGAGAAAACGATAAACGGGATGGGAAAAGCAGGGATGTTGTCAACAGGAGAATCTTTTGGGAAAATAACGTGGTATACTTCTGCCGGCAATTCATGAAATTTTCTATTACTAGAACCGACGGAAACCGCACTATTTAGTGCATGAGGTTGGGTTATCATATGAGCAAGGCGGTTTTTCCATCCAGAAACGCTCGCTTTGTGCACTCTAGAATGCCTAGCACACAATTCATGCTGATGAAGAAAATTTCACAATATGACCAGGCTGCACGACTAGACTGCGCCGTCTCGTCTTTTTTATGTCGTCTCCAGTATGTGAGAGCTGGAGCATTGAGGCAGCCTTCAGAAAACCTTGGCCTTTCCGGGCAGAGCACGATGCAGTGATTTCGGGCAGCAGTTCCGTTCTGCAGTTGTTACAGCAAGAACTTCCTCGTGTCAACCACGCACAAAGTTCCTAACGCGTGTTCAATGAACAGCGCAGCCTTGGATTTACTGTAAAAATTCAGTGACCTCCCTCTCAGGTAAACGTAGTGGCCAGTCAGTCCAGTGAAGGCCTTCTTCACGATGTTGCAACTTAGATTCAACAAAGAAGGTTTCTGTAGACCTTCAACGTCTTGTAAACCAAGGCGGTGACAGTCATTTTCAGTCTTTCTGGTCACCACGTCACCAGACGTGTGTGATGAAAAGATTGAGGAGGCCACAAGCGTCCCTGCTGCATCACCTCCGCGCCGGGTCTGTGCATGCTCTGGCACATCGATAGCTGCGTAAGCTCATAGCGCGTAGGATAATCGAGGCATTGTCAGTCAGGAAGAGGAGAAAGTGATGTGTTTGCTAACGTTTATTCATTCTTTCGCACAAGGAAGATGCTAACTTATGCTCCACATGCAACAAGGGAATGTGAATCATGCTGTAGTTTTCGTTAGCCTGCATCTTTGTGGAAGCGATAGCAACAGGACACTCTGACTGCACCATTTATGTATTCTTTAAAACAAACTCGTTTGACTTCTGTGCTTGTCTATTCCCTTTCTTACCACAACTGTATCCCGTCATATCGAGAAGTTTGTATCGATGTATTGGCAATGGCTATGAATATTTGGGTACGCTACCTCAACGTTTTGTGTGACCTGTTGGACCCGCTGCGGTGTTCAGTAGCATATATCTGAGTGTCCTGAACTCGCTACAGAGCGCAAACCTTTGTTTGACGCTTTTCAGCGTCCAGCAGCTTTACACGTATAGTGTGGACGCCATCGCCCTTCAACGAGAACATTGAACACGAAGGACGTAAGTATGTGTCGGCTTCCAGTGAAGTCAACTGATATGGAAGGCTAACTTTATCGGTAAAGCGGGCGGAACGGCTCGGCATTCTGCGGGTGATGTGGCCGAGAAGCCGAGGGCTTCCGTCCTGTCTCGTCTCGCTGAGCGCGTCGTTTGCTCATCCGCCTCGCGCTTCGCTTCTGGGCGATGTCGAAGTGAACGACATACCTGTAAATTTCACCTTTTTTTTAAATTCTCATAAAAGGGGACATTCGATGGAACAATTAGCTGGAAAGTCTCCCAAGTATAGATCAACCTGCAGCCAGCAACATCCTCCTCCCCATCCTTCATCGCAATACGCCGAAATACCATTTATGTAGGACGCATTTTCTCTCTTCTTTAAATGAGTGTCGGAACGGTTGCCTTATCATGCCTTCTTTATCATACCCAAAAGGGGGAACCCAGAAGTAACGAGAATCTTATTTGCTCAACTGGAAGTTTAGCGAATACCGACCCACGTGTCAAAGCGCGCATATTGCACTATCGTCCGCATCAGGTGCCCAAGAGCCGTTCCTGTGGAAACTTTTGCCTGCCCAGATGTTTTCTTTTCTTTCGACACTGTGTCACCATCTGCGTCGGTTTCGCGTTGGCAGACGTCAAAGATCCACGTGTTTGTCAAGGCAGGTGTGACCAACGCGTATTAAGCTGCCTCTGACGTTAAAAGTCAAGGTGTCTTTGTTGTTTTGGTATTTTTGATATCACTGAGTCCGTACATCTTAATTTGTATCGCAAATTAAAAAATTTAGCCACCAATTGTTTTTTTTTCTTTTTTTCGTTCAAACGGCCATACAGTTATGTGACGCACTTCGTATTTAAAACGCCCCAATCATTGGATGTCAAGCTAGCGGCTTCTGCACCATGACATCGCTCCTGCCCAAACACTCAACGTGGGCCCTTCCCGACGAATCCTTTATTAAAATAAATTTTGTGGTTTTACTTGCCGAAACCACAATTTTATTATGAGGTACGCCGGACTCCGGATTAACTCTGGCCACTTGTGCATCGTTAATGTGCGGCTGAATAAGTACAGTCGAGCGCGATTTGAAGGTTATCGCGCGAGCGTCGACCGGGAACGCGAACAGCGCCATGGCCCAGAATTCTCTGCCGAGGCGAGGGAGGTATCAGGCCTGCTTCCCTCACTCTTTTTGCTGCTCCTTCAGCAGCCGTCACTCCCTGCTGGGCTATCAGTTTCTTTTTCTTTTTTTTGGTTCTGCGAACAGGCAGTGATCGCAGTGCGCACGACGTATTCTTCGGTATTATCTGAAATTGGACGTTACGCAGCTGTATCTAGCCTATGTAACGTCATTGCTGCTGAGCCAGGAAGAATGGGTGACCAAGAACATTAGCTTAAGCCCGCGAAGATACGAGATAACCAAGTCCACACTTTATCGCAACAAATGGAAAGCGTAGAATAGAGAGAAAGGGCGGTGAGTTTGTCGCGGGGTGATGGTTGTTGTATGTAACAGCGAACGAGGGAGAGAAGAGTGCGAAATCATGATTTTTCCTGTCCCGAAACCGGCCGCCAGGCGCCTGGAGTGCTGGGCTGGTTGACGCTCGCGCGATAACCTTCAAATCGCGCTGGACTGTACATCAGTGCTTCTGCATTTCGGCCTCATCGAAATGCGGCTGCCGCGGCCGGCAACCGAACCCGCGACCTCGTGCTTTGACACACAATGCCATGGCCGCAAAACCAGCGCGGGAAGTCAACTGTTAGGCCAACAACTTGTTCCCCTTGTCGTATTGTTGAGGTCAAACGCAGGACAGGCGACTGTCCTTTGTTTGATCTTCTTTGTGTGCTTCGTCTTTCTTGCGGTTTAAAATTCCTTTCGTTAGATTTAAAGCTGGCGCTCCCATTAACTCGCAATGTATGTCTATGATTACAGGCTTGAATTCTGTCCGCTACTAGTACTGCAACAGACATAGTTTATGAAACTTTGATCTATCTACGAAGATATGGAGTTAATACTTATCTGTACCAATACTTTGCTTCCCGCAATCACTATAGTTTGCTCTGTCTTATACGTAACAAATTTCTTTCAGATTAATAGAGTCGTTCTCTAATAGTAGCCTTTCTGCGTTTTCAATGGATTTTAAGGAGACGACTATGAAGCTATTGTGCTCGGCTGCTGTTTCTGCTGGGGCTGTAGTTTTTCTCTATTTAAATAATTTTCGTGCATCAGTAACTGGCAACGAGGTTTGCGCTAAACTCAGAAGACTCGTACTCTGCTGGGAGATCCTCCCCGAGGAGCTTTTTATGGAAGGTATTGTCACGTGGTGGTGACGTTGAAGAACACAGTAGCAATACTGTGAACGACAAAACTAACTTTTATTGGGCGAACCTGTGCCCACAAAACAGGCTACACATATAGCACAACGATAGCGGCGAACACGGTCGGCAATCGTCGAAAATCTGATCAGCGGGTCAAGCGCGTCGACTTTTATAGATCGGTCGTCGAATGTTCCAGATTAACCGCTGGGACCCGCGTGTCTTCCACAAAGTTCTAGACTATTCGCGTCGCGCATAGATGCAATCAGATTACACAAGTTTAGGCGAAAGACAGTGGACGGAACCATCGATAACATTCCAGAAACTTCTTTTACATGCAGGCGCGTCCTGCGCTGTGCGATAACATTTGTTAGGCGGCGAAACGTGGTCGCCCTATAAAGTGAAGTACACGTGTCATTATGGTCATGGACTCCTCTGGCGGTCAGCATAGACCACCCGCGGCTCGGAAGCGGCTCAGTTTGGCAGCAGCATCAGACGCTGTTGATTTCGAGCTTTCTGACTCAAGATCGGAAGATTAAGATTATTTCATACCTGTCAAGCACCGCCGTCCAAGACGGACGTCTCTGGCACCGTCCTCAAGTGAAGCGACTGTCATATACAGCACCATCAAGACTACGACAGTAGCCTTCATGCCCGTCGATGCGATGGTAAGCCAGGGCCGCTATATTGTAGCGATGCCTTATGCCTTATTCTATGCTATTCTTATCATCCACCACACACGGCCGCCTGATCGCGTTGATAATGTGGGCAGGCCGTCGCTCTGACCAGTGGCCAAGCGCGAAAAGCCTGAAAAAGCATAGAATAGGAAAAGGCATCGCTACAAAATACCGGCCCTGAATGCTATCTCTCGACAGAAACTTAACAATTTCTTCTTCAAATTTGCCCATGGACTAATCCAAGAGGTTCGCGTGAACCCCTGGAAAAATGTCATTGCTGTTGACACTACTGATGATAATGATCATCATCGTCATCAGCCCAGTTACGCCCACTGCAGGGCAAAGGCCTCTCCCATACTTCGCCAACTATCCCGGTCATGTACAAATTGTGGCCATGTCAACTCTGCAAACTTCTTAATCTCATCCGCCCACCTAACTTTCTGCCGCCCCCTGCTACGCTTCCCTTCCCTTGGAATCCAGTCCGTAACCCTTAATGACCATCGCTTATGTTCCCTTCACATTACATGTCCTGCCCATGCCCATTTCTTTTTCTTGATTTCAAATAAGGGGTGCGATCTTGTACGCGTTCCAAAATAGAACGGAGGCGGTTCGTTCCACCGAGCCAAATACGATTCGTCAATTTGAAGCGTGCCGAATGCTATGACGTCAATTGTGACGTGATATCGTGATATGACGTGAACCAGTTCCATCAACCTTGTTTATGACGATGTAAACCTAGAAATTGTAGATAGTTTTAAAATACTTGGCGTTATTTTCACACAAAATATGCTTTGGGACATGCACATAGAATCGGTATTGGGCAAATTATCTCGTGTAGTTGGGATGATGGTGAGGCTGAGACCTCTTTTACCTTACAGAATCAAGGTTCTTATTTATAACACCCTATTTTTTTCTACACTTTATTATTGTCTGCTCGTGTGGGGTACCACATCACATACGAATCTAGAAAAGATACATATATTCAGAAAAAATTTTTGCGAATACTATTTAACCTGCCTTACAATGCCCACACATCAGACTTATTTCAGATAGCAAATGTAATACCCGTTTTTAACCTTTATAATTACAAGTTAAGTCAAGCTTTCAAACGGGAGGTAAAAGAGAACTTAAAGTTTCTTCATGAATTATCTAATCTCACCAGGAACACACATTCTTACATTACAAGGTGTACGGAACAGTGGAAGGTGGTCACTCCGCGTGCCAATTATTCTACACAAAAGATATCCTACACACTACCAACACTTTTAAATTTGTTTCTGAAATCAGGTCTTGACATTTATATAACTGGTGTACGAGCTTTACGTGAACATTTTGTCATTCAATCTTTCTTAAATAATTGAAGAGCGTTTTTCAGATAAGTCGTGTTTTTTGCGTTTATATTTGTGCATATTTCACATATAGTCAATTGTTATGTATATATATGCCTCCTGTGCAATCGCTGTTTGCCTTGTAAAGGAGGCTGCGGGCTCTAGTCAAGTCGCTTGCCCAAAGCGACTTTTACCCGCAGTCTCCTCCATCACTGATGGAAATAAAGAAGTTATTATTATTATTATTATTATTATTATTATTATTATTATTATTATTATTATTATTATTATTATTATTATTATTATTATTATTATTATTATTATTATTATTATTATTATTATTATTATTATTATTATTATTATTATATCTGCTGTCAATCATTCCGTGTCGTCTGCTATCGGACGAACGGAACGGAACATACCGCCTATTTCGTGACGTAGAGAACGACCGCCTCCGTTCTATTTTGGAACGCGTACAAGATCGCACCCAAGATGTCATTAACTGGCATTTGTTCCCTCACCCAATCTGCTCTTTTCTTATCCCTTAACGTTACACCCATCAATCTTCTTTCCATAGTTCGTCGCGTCGTCGCTGCGCTTATAGCCTTTTTATGAAAAATGTCTCTAAAGGTCTATTGTACAAGAAGAAACATCCTGTATTTATTAGATTGTAGGATATAAATTATTTTTCTTGTCTTAGCTACTATATGTGTATGCCCGTTCTTGACCAGTCCTCCTAAATGGTACGTCGAACTTCGATTCCTACATAAAACCTGAACATGTCATGTCGGCTCACACATATCTTTAGAGCACACCACTTTGTCAATAGAATGGCGAATTATATTGATACAAGAACATTGTTTGCCTTCTTTTCCGGGAACTGCTTTTCACCTGCCAACAACTGCTAAAGTTATCGCTTGGCACAAGACACGCCTGTACATATCGAAACTTCCTCGATTGTTGTCACTGGTCTTAGTTCTATCTGTTGTTTACGTTGTCGCCTAGCCTTGTCAAATCAGGTGGCATGCGTGGCGCGTATAGTGTTGTACCTTCTAGAACTCGCGTGAGCAGCAGCGAAAGAGCTGAAATCCAGGGCGAGTCATCGATAAACAGCCTGCGCGCTCGACCCGCTGATCAGATTTTGACGATCGACGCCTGCGCTCGATATAGTGGTAGCCAGAGTGCACCTTGTTTTGTGGGCGTAAGTTCACTCAATAACGAGTTAGTTTCGTGAATCTCAGTTACGCCACTGTCTGGTCCTTTACGATCACTACAACGTGACAATATTTCCCGGATTCATTGGTTTGCTTTATTAGTTGCTCATTTAGCCTTTCGTTATGTTCCACTGGGGAGTGTGCCGGTTTTTGGCCAATTCTCCAGAATGACTATGTCCCACTGTAGCACAGCAGGTGGCAGAATGATAAATATTGCTCAATATCGCGCATTTCTGTGCATGCACCTGTCATCACTAGTCTTGCCTCAACAATCGTCATACATCCCCCCCCCCCCGTCCTTGTGACATCGCTGCGTATAAGCGTGTCTTGCATTTCCGCAACCCGCCGTGGTTGCTCAGTGGCTATGGTGTTGGGCTGCTGAGCACGAGGTCGCGGGATCGAATCCCGGCCACGGCGGCCGCATTTCGATGGGGGCGAAATGCGAAAACACCCGTGTGCTTAGATTTAGGTGCACGTTAAAGAACCCCAGGTGGTCAAAATTTCCGGAGTCCTCCACTACGGCGTGCCTCATAATCAGAAAGTGGTTTTGGCACGTAAAACCCCAAATATTATTATTATTGCATTTCCGCATAGATTGTGAGCGATATAGTGCATAAACATACCATAAAAATTGCATAAGAATAGGGTCGTGTCTTTCGCAAATGAACATAAACATTAGGTGGCATGGCACATTATATACGATGAAAAAGTAACGAAATTGTACGCACCACCGTTAGTTGGGAAGCATTTAATTGACCGCCTTACAAAAGCTTTGCTTCAAATATATTCCAACTTGTGCGTTGAACCTGCACCTTCTTTTTTTGTTTTTTTAAAGCGAAGCTGTTAACCTCGAGGTGGTCGGTATTTTTCGTGCTTGCGTTCGTTAGTAAACACATATGCCGATCCACGCGGCATTGCAGGGCAGGAGCAGTGTCCCGTATCCCCGCAAGGCAGAGGCTTCAAGCAGTCACCATATTGAAGCGAACAGTCCATACATTCTTTGAAATCCCGCATACAACATGCATAACAGTATTGTTTTCAATAAATAACACGCACAAAGCAAGCGTCAGAACTACATAATCGTGTTGGGCTGCTGAGCACGAGGTCGCGGGATCGAATCCCGGCCACGGCGGCCGCATTTCGATGGGGGGAAATGCGAAAACACCCGTGTGCTTAGATTTAGGTGCACGTTAAAGAACCCCAGGTGGTCGAAATTTACGGAGTCCTCCACTACGGCGTGCCTAATCAGAAAGTGGTTTTGGCACGTAAAACCCCATAATTTTATTTTTTAAGAACTACATAATCAATCTGATAACAATGTGAAGCTCGTGGCGCTCCCCGCATACGTTTCCCGGTAAAAATTATTGTTGCGCAAGCTTCCGCGGCGACGGCAGCTTGCGACGTGGGGAGTGACGTCACTAGCCTTTGGTATTTAAAGGAAGCAACCAAGGAACTTATTTCTTTTGTGGTTGTAGCACCGCCATGGGTAGGCAACGCATAGTTAGGACTCCCGAGGAGCAACGTGAATACGTGGAGTAGCAAAGCGAAAAAGAAACGTTAATACGACAAGCGGCGGCGTGTCGCCAAAATTACCATTACTATCATTAATATAGAGCAATAAATCATTGCATATTCCACTCAGCAGATGCAGTGGTGGTTTTAAACAGTTTCGCTGGACATCCACTTTCATTTCATTTTATTTCATTTTATTTCCTTAAAGACCCAATTGAAGGGGTATTACATAAGGGGTGGCTACATGCATGAAAAATTGAAAGCCATATTTTTATTACACTGCAAGGTAATTTGTTACGGTGATCAAAATGTAGAATGGCATGTTATTACTGTGATTTCGCTAGAAAAGCGTTTGCAGTCTGTTGCTGCACGAAAAAAGAATGAAGACGAAAAAGTGATGGGTGCGTGTACACGGGCGCTCGACTTCTTGCGTGTGACCGGTGCGACTGGAGATGCGTACCGGGGAAATTGTCAACTACGATATCAACACAAAAGACAAAGGAAAAATCAAACAGTAGATAAGAAAACGCATGCAAGTGCTGAGGCACAACCATTACATTGGTGTACTACGGTCCAGGTAAGATTTCAGGCATTCTAGAAAGGCATCGAGGGAGTTAATATTTACAATGGAATCAGGCAGCATGTTCCATTCTTTAATAACACGAAGAAAAAAACTGTACTTAAAACAATCGTTATAAGAACGCGGCACAGGAATGTACATGGAATGGCGATGTCTTGATGTCTCATTAGGGTGTATTGTAAAATATGGTGATGTGTTCATATTCAAGTGGCCATGAGTTAAAAGGTAAAGAAACTTCAGCCTATCTACCTTAGTGCAGTATTCTAAACTTTTAAGGTTTGCTAATTTACATAATTCGGTTGGTGAACCAGTTCGGCGATATTTATTGAAAATAAAACGGGAAGCAAATCAACTACAATGTATCCTAAAGGAGCCAGATATTGAACGTTGAAAATTTCGAGAACGTTATCTTACTGAGCCAACGGGGCCCAAGTACGAAAATATTCTGTGATATTTGGGACGTCACACTCACCTTCCAGCGCTAAGGTTTCGGCATGAAATTTGAAATTTAAAAAAAGATACTTTGACCTTCATCTTTTCTTATAATAATCAACCTGCTATTGCGAAACATGAAAAAAAAGTAGCTTCTTCGGTAACTAGAATTTACCTTTCTCTCTAAAATTCAAGAAATTTTATTCACAGTGGTCCAGCGGTTGCATATCATATCATAAGAGGCAGAATCTTAGCCTAGAGCCCCACTGAAACAGAAAACGTTTGGTTCTGGAATCAACTTCGCGACTTCGACAACATGCTTTACGATCAGCATGTGTGCAGTCTGTCAGTATTGCCGAGTTGTGCGCGTCTTGTGCCATGACTTACTTACATTACTCGGCTAGCAGGTATAACACAAGGCCACACACCCCGACATGGTATGTTTACAGGCATCCGCTATACCCTTTCCTACGCTGGAAAAAATTCTTCAGCACTCAAAATACAACGCGACCAACAAAGGGACGTAGCGAAGCATTGCAGGGCCCTTGCAATGCCCAAGAATACGCTCTTATGAAGACAGACTTGTTCATTGCAGATTCGAGAAAAATTTGACAGAGACATTAAGAAGGAAGCTTTAGCTCGGGCCCAACTCCGACGCGGCCTATTCAAATACATTTAAAACGCAAAAAAAAAACGTTTTTCTGAGATAACCCGTGGACTTATTTTAATGAAATTTGTTGCATTTGAGGGAGAAGGTTAAATTGTAGTGTCTATTGAAAGCGTAATTTCGATGTTCAGCCTAAAGTTTGTTAAAAATTTTCAAAAATTCCCAAGTTTGAAAAAAAATAGAAGCACGAAGTTTACAAATGAATAGCTCTGCGTGAAGAACCGACATCGCGGAACTCTAGCATACCGAATGTGGATGCAGGCTAAGTAGCACTAGCAATGTCTCATTGAAAGGATGGCCTCAAAGCCTGGGAGGGAATGGAGCAAGAGTATCGCCACGCTGGGAGGAAGAAGAAGACGCCGGAGTGCGCGGACGATTTCTATTCGGCTCTTGTTTTTACCAATGTTTTCGTGGCGATTTTTCACGATTTCAAGGAAATATTTGTGCAACACGGCTTTGTGAAGTTGCACGGACCCTGTGGACACTTTCCTGGACACTGTGAGTGTTTATCTCTACCATCTACAGCAGTTTTGCCATCGTCACCCGGCCGCCGCCTCGCTAGCCCTAACGAGGGGAGCTTCTAATCCGACGTGTCGAGCGCGGCGACGCTTCTGGCGCGTTGCTCTCTCTTCCACGACGTCGCCGCCGCCGCATGGGCTACAATTATTGTGCTCAGACATGGAGTACCAAGTGGCTGGGGAGGACATTGCCTTGGCGGACATCACCCCGGATCAAGGCTGGCAGACTGCCACGTCTCGCCGCGCCGCAGCCAAACGTGAGAGCGTTAACCATACTCCGCCATATGGCGTGCTGAAACGTGGAGGAACTGAGACCCGCGGCCGTGAAAACGTTAAAAACACCATCATCCGCGCGAGCAGAATGCCGCCGTTGCCAAAAGATGACATCCGTATTATTATAAGGCCTCGTGGGGGACTTAACATAGCAAAGGTTGGCCCTGCGGTGGTTGCCAACGCCACTGCCGCCTCGGCTGGCCTCAGCCCGGCACAACAACACTCGGACACGCTTTGCCCCAACAACAAACAGAATATCTTAGTGGCAAGCACTCCGCTCAGAGAAAATGCTAACCGCTACGCGCGAGTAAAGCAAATTTGCATCCAAGGCGTCACCCACGAGATCAGCGCCTACGAAGCGGCACCGCAGTCCACTTGTAAGGGAGTCATCCGCGGGGTCCCCGTGGAAGATGGGCCGACGGACATTGACTCGAAAATCGTCAATGACAGAAATCCACTGGCATTGGCCGCCAAGCGCATAGGCACTACCACCGCAGCAATCGTGGCATTCGACGGCCATCGAGTGCCCAATTTCGTGCGCTATGGCTCGGTCCTCATGCACTGCACGCTGTACCGCAGGCAGGTCGATATATGTTACGCCTGTGGTCGGCTCGGCCACCGTGCGGACGTGTGCCCAAACCCTGGGGACGTTATTTGCCGAGGCTGTGGTGCCCCAAACCCCACTCGGGAGCACGACTGTGCGCCCAAATGTAAGCTATGCGGTGGCCCCCATCTCACCGCCGACAAAGCCTGCAAGGAACGCTACCACATGCCATACGTGGTCCGTCGACGGCGATGGGAGAGAGCACGCTCGACGAGGAACGGTGACGACTGCACTACAATGCCCAAGTCCGCCCCCCTGGAAGTGCCCGGGCCGCTGACAACGACCGATCCCACTCCAGATCCAGGGGCCGATCTCGGAGCCGCTCTAGGCGGGCATCGACATCCCGGAGCCGACCACGGGCCCGCTCCCGCGGTGCGCCGCGCGGCGCATCTCGGGACCGCTCCATTTCTCGCTCCAAGTCCGGTCCCGGGTCCCGTTCTGGATCCCGCTCGCGGCCCTCTTGTCAACGATTGCCAAGCTCACCGGCACCACCAACAAGCAACAAGAAACGAGGTTCCCTCGCCTGGACAGATGTCGTCCGGGGAAGAAGAAACGACACCACATCACAGGTTGGGTCGGGCTCACTCCCAGAGCACGTTACAGACACCAACACATCCGAGATAGCGTTACTCAAACGCGAAAACGCCGCTATGAAAGAGACAATCCTCAAACTTACGGCCGCGATTGCCGAACTACAGAACGACAGGAGCGCGCGCACAGCCATTATGCCCGCCGCCGAAAACGCTGCGAAGGCAGTAGCCCCGTCACCACCGCCACACCCTGTTAGCGCTGATAGCGCGGACGGCGAGAGCGCGCCCAAGAAACGCGCCGTAGCTCGCGCCATACCAGAACTGAAACCGGAGTTAGAAGAGATTAAAAGTACGTTGTCGGCAATTAAAGAGAGCCTCCGCTTTCTCGGAGAGAATATGGCCCGCGTACAGTCAACCCTCGCGGCCCACGGTAATCGGTTGGGGACAGTCGAACATTATCTCGAAAACGTCGTAGCCCCCGCCATTGCCGCTGCTAAGCCGGTCTCGACACAACACCCCACGCTCAATCCACCCACACACGCGGCCCCCTTCCAACCGTCAAGCGCCCGGGCCGACCCCCACAAGCATCAAGATGGCCAGGCGAGATGAAGCGTTCCGCATCTGGCAGTGGAACTGCAGGAGTTTCACTACGCGGAAAGCCTCCCTGCAGCAATACCTACGTAGCCACGATGCCAAGCCCCACGTAATCCTTCTGCAAGAAACTTTAACACACACCGCCACGTTTACCGGTTACCAGTGGTTACCAGGCCTCGCGGGAGGACGTGGTACCGCCACGTTGGTCTCTAAAAAGCTCACCTGCCTCGCGCATGACCTCGGCACGTCCGAGGTGGACAACGTGATGACGGAGATTCTCCCAAGCGACGCGTCCCGACACAGTGTGTACATACTCAACGTGTACAGCAGCCCCAGACAAACGAGTCACCGTTTCCGACGCCTCTTCCAGAGAGCCATACGTCTTGCTGGCTCAAACCCGCTCGTCATTGCTGGCGACTTCAACGCTGCGCATCGCACCTGGGGTTACGTATATGACACCCCCAAGGGCACCGCGCTGTGGCAGCATGCGAACGAGCTCGATCTCACCCTAGTGACAGACAAGGCGTTCCCTACCCGTATCGGCACATCCACGCACAGAGACACCACTCCAGATCTCTGCTTCGTGAAGAACACAGCCGATGCCCGCTGGTCCAATCTTGCGGAGGATCTTGGCAGCGACCATCTCATACTGGCCGTGCACTCACCCAGCATCGTCAGGAAGCCCAAGTCGTACACGTGGGTCGACTGGGACTTCTTTCGCAAGACTCGCGCCTCACGACTCCCTCCAGACACTGCCCCGAACCTCGAGACATGGACGGCTCAGCTCAAGGCCGACGTCGTGAAGGCCACGAAAACATTTAGCACGGATATGCCAACCGAGAAGATGGACAGCCGCCTCGTCCACTTGCTCGAAGCCAAACAGTCTCTAATGACACGATGGAAGAGCCAGCGTCTCAACCGCAGGCTCCGCAAACGCATTGCACAACTGAACCAGACCATAATGGAACACTGCAGCACCCTATCCAAACAGCAATGGGACGAGGTGTGTAACTCCGTCGACGGACAGGTCCGCAACGGGAAGACGTGGAACCTCCTCAAACACCTGCTCGACGACACCAACACCCGCACAAACCAGCGCCACTCGCTCACCAAAGTCCTTCACCAGGCCAAAGGCACCGCTTCGCCGGATGACATCGTCAAGACGCTTGTGCATAAGTACCTGCCGATACCCAAAGGCCCGCCGACCTTATATCCCGATTACACCGGTACCGACAACAGTCTCCTAGACGCCGATTTTTCCGTCGAAGAGATACGCCGGGTTCTCCATGAACTAAACGGCCGTTCCGCCCCAGGCCCCGATGGCATAACCAACAAGCTCCTGCGGAACTTAGACGACCCCTCGGTCGTGTACCTCACGGACGCCATCAATGACGTGTGGGGGCGGGGCGAGTTACCTGATGCCTGGAAACTAGCCCAGACGATCCTCATTCCGAAACCGGGCAAGGCGCCTGGCGTCGATAACCTTCGCCCCATCTCGCTAACGTCGTGCGTGGGTAAGGTGGCCGAGCATGTCGTACTCAACAGAGTCGGCCGGTATCTCGAAGACCAGGACTGTTACACACACCACATGATCGGCTTCCGACCCGGGCTCTCGACTCAGGATACGATGCTTCTCCTGAAACACGAAATCATAGACGCCGGGGCTGCTTGGGGCACCCGCGCCATACTTGGCCTTGACCTGGAGAAGGCTTTCGATAACATCCAGCACTCGGCAATACTAAAGGCGATCACGGCCTTAGGGCTCGGGCGCCGGTTCTACGAGTTCGTCCGCTCCTTCCTAACCCGTCGCAAGGCCGTGCTCCGTGTCGGAGACCTCACGTCGGAAGAAGTCGAGCTCGGAGAGCGTGGCACTCCCCAGGGCTCCGTCCTCTCGCCGACGCTGTTCAACCTGGTGATGATTGGGCTCTCCGAACGCCTGTCGAAGATACAAGGCCTCAACCATACGGTATACGCGGACGACATCACCATTTGGTGCTCCGCGGGGTCGGATGGCTTTCTCGAATCCGCTCTGCAGGAGGCAGTCGAAACTGCCGAATTCTACCTCGACCACACGGGCCTCAAGTGCTCCTCCGCCAAATCGGAGTTGTTGTTGTACAGCCCAAAACGACGAGGCAAAATACCTAACGGATGGAAACCACCGACCGAGCGCAACATCACTGTCCGCACCAGAGACGGTCGCCCAAACCCCAGGGTTGACTCCATCCGAGTACTGGGAATGATTATCGAGGCAGGCGGATCCAACATCCAAACGGTCCACAAGCTGACGACAAAGACGGAGAACGCAATACGACTTGTACGCAGGGTGGCCAACCGTCACCACGGCCTCAAAGAAGACAATCTGCTGCGTCTCGTACACGCGTTCGTCCTATGTCACTTCACCTACGTCGCAGCAATGCATAAGTGGAAACAATCGGAGCGTGACAAGCTCAATACACTAATCCGAAAGGTAGTGAAGCGGGCCCTTGGGCTCCCGATCACGACGCCGACGTATCGACTCCTCGAGCTCGGGGTGCACAATACCCTCGAAGAGATCGCTGAGGCTCAGGAGAGAGCGCAGATGATACGACTGACGATGACGAAGACCGGCCGTCACATCTTGCGCGAGATCGGGTACTTCCCACTGAACACCCAGGATCCACCGGAGCTTACGCCGGTTCCCCGCGAGCTCCGCGACCTGATCACGATCGCACCCATTCCGCGAAACGTCCATCCGGAACACAATCGAGGCAGGCGCCAAGCCCGGGCCACCACGTTCCTAAAACGAGTAAACAAGGAAGCGGACGACGTCATTTTCGTGGACGCCGCCGCCTACCGATGCAACCGAGCCTTCGCCGCGGTAGCGGTCTCGTCGTCGCAACGAACTTTAAACGCCGCCACGGTGCGCACACGTGATCCCGAGGTGGCGGAGCAAGTGGCCATAGCCCTGGCAATGCTCGACGAGAAGCGCACGACAATATTCAGCGACACGAGACCAGCCATCAAAGCGTTCGAGAGAGGAGTCGTCTCCGTCAAGGCGTTACGCATCCTCCGCGGCGCTGATCCAAGCACCCTCAAACACCACACCGTCATCTGGTTTCCCGCCCACCTGGGTCGGATTCCGGGCGCCCCGCCCAACCTCAACGAGACAGCCCACGACGCTGCGCGCGCGCTTACCGACCGCGCCGTCACCCCCGGGCTACTACGTCTCGATGAGTTGGAGGCGAACAGGGATGCCCCAATAACCTACAATGAAATAACCAAACACTTTTACTTGGGACGACGTCTCTTTCCGCCCCCGCACCCCAAACTAAACAGGCCGCAGGCGCTAACGCTACGCTTATTACAGACGGATACCTATCCAAACCCGGCCACCTTACACATAATCTACCCGGACGTCTACCCAGACGATGCGTGCCCCTCGTGCGGGGTCACGGCGACACTCGCACACGTGCTCTGGGAGTGCAGAAACGCTCCGCCTGACTCCACCTCCGACAAGTGGGAGAAGACCCTAAGAAGCCCGCTCCTACAAGACCAGCAATGGGCCGTCCAGCAGGCTCGCGCAGCGGCCGCCAGGTATTCCCTGTCGGTCCCTGCGTGGGAGACGCCCACTGCGCGCTGACGTGCGTTCTGCAGGACTTTTATTAAAGTTTTTCCAATCCAATCGCCACGCTCCTCCATTTGCACAATAGGCCAAATTGGCCGCCTAGATGTAAGAGCCTGCAATGCGAGGTGCCATTCAGTCCCGTCTGCAAGTCGGGTTTCGACTGGCATGCTGACTTTGGCTTGGGCCGGCATGACAACGTCTCATAGTTGCAGCACTGGACAAGTCCACAGCAAATACGTGTCATTTGTCCCAGCGGTCATTGTGTTAATGTCACAGGGGACGGCTAAAGTCGGGCTCAATAGCATTACTGTCTCGCTTGCACTTTTCGGTGACGTGTGTGTGTGTGTATGGGCGACAAATAAATGAAGGCTACGTGGCATCACCTCATCCTGTCAACTCACGAGGAAAGATCACAGAGCGAGGAGGCATTAGGACATATGTCTAAAGAGGGAATGGCTGCGGATATATGTGGTCTGCAGTCAGCAGTACGTTAAAGAACCTTAATTGCGGTAGTTTCCACCATGGTGTCTCTTGTGTAATTTGTGTAACTTTGGGACATTCCAATTCCAGCAATGAGTGTCTTTCATTTTTCGCTGCTATTTCTTTCAGCTCGATTGACCTGCTCTGCTTTAGCAAACACTTTCACGTAATATTTTTTCATATGCATATTACTTAGAATGAATATTGTCAGGAAAGTAAGCGGAACAAAAACCAGTGTTTTTTCTTAAGATCAAGTTTTTGTGCATGTGTTATTTTCTTGTCCTGTCGTATTTCTAGACGAAAGTGTAGGTGCTTGAGCCTGGTTGGTGAAACATTATTTCGCCACACGAAATAATTTCTTGCCGAGCTTTGTGGTCTCCTGATTTATTATTCTTGTATGTTAATTGTTGTTATTTCTTCTGCATTTCTGCCTTCTTGTGCCATATTTGAAAGACCAAACGAAGCTTGAGTAACAGTCCTTGCAGAAACTCACAATGCTGCTAGACTATAAGAATATCTTGTACATAATTTATTCACGCCTCCATTGCACTTTCAAAACCATTATCGAGTTGTTGGGTCATACGTGTTCCAAGAAAATCACTGGTGGAACTGCATTTCGAAGCCATTTTCGAGTTGTCGGATTGTACATGTTAGGAAATCACTGGTGGAACTGCATTGGCACACGGCTCAGTGTAAAGCGGACTGTCATCTTTCTTGCAGGTTCTACCGATGCGTGCGGTACGAGCAGGACTCGTTCTACAGCATCTACGAGTTCAATTGCCCCGAAACGCTCGTCTATGACCAAGCAACCGGTACCTGCAACTACGCCGAACTCAGTGATTCGGAGTGTCTCGCGAATCAACGGCAGCCAAACAACAGCGGTAGCTGGAGCCAGAGTAACCCTGTTTCAGACTCTTCGAGCTGGTCACTGGCCGGAGCTGGTCCCGGAAATGGTCAATGGGGAGACACACACCAGAACATTGAACAGGGTCAACAGGAAAGCAGCGCTTGGTCCCAAGTCCAGGGTCAGGAGTCAGTTAATCACGGTCACGCACAAAGCCAGCCACAAGTTTCGTGGAATGATCAAGGAGGTAGCCAGCAAGAACCTCGTTGCACCAGGGAAGGTTTTTTCGGACACCCGGATGATTGCAACAAGTTCTACAGGTGCGTTTCGGGCGGCGCGGATTCCTTTGTTGTCTTCTTTGACGTCTTCATCTGCGGAGAGTCGCTAGTGTGGGACGAAGCGCAGAGCACGTGCAATTACCCGTATGCCGTAGAAGGGCGGTGCAAGAATGCAGTGCCTGGCCCCTTCCAACAACCAATATTCCCTGAACAACCCCAAGGATGGCCGCAACAGGGTAGCGGAGGTGGTCGACCAGGCGGAACGTTGCCGCAACAACCACAGCGGTGGCCACAACAGGGCACTGGAGGTAGCCAGCAGCCTGGAGGTAGTGGAAGAGATGGACCGCTGCCAGGTGACACAAGACCTGGTGACACAAGGCCTGGTGATATTGGGTCCAGTAACCCGAGACCGGGCGACACACGACCGTGTGACAATCAAACTACCCCGGGGCAACAAGGTGGTTCAGCATCCGGACAAGGAACTCCTTCAAACAAAGACTTACCATGCCCCAGGGAAGGCTTCTACCGCAACCCTCATAACTGTTACAGATTTTATCGGTGTGTGAGGCGCGAAGGCGGAAGTGGCTTTGACGTTTACGAATTCAACTGTCCCGATGGACTCGTCTTCGACGAGAGGTACAGCGTATGCAACTGGCCATACCAAGCACCCCCCTGCGAAGAAAGTCACGCGGCCCAAATTGTACAGCCCGGGCAAGGTGGTCAAGGGCAAGGGGGATATCTAGGACAAGGAGGTCGGCCAGGCCAGGGAGGTACACCAGGTCAGCCAGGTAGTCCAGGACGACCAGGAACGGGTGGCACTCCGGGACGACCAGGCAGTCCAGGAACACCGGGGACGGGTGGTATACCGGGACGGCCAGGTACTCCTGGAACACCGGGGACGGGTGGTATACCGGGACGGCCAGGTACGCCGGGAACACCGGGGACGGGCAGTGCACCGGGACGGCCAGGTACTCCAGGAACACCAGGCACGGGTGGTACACCAGGACGGCCAGGTACTCCAGGAACACCCGGCACGGGCGGTACACCACGACGGCCAGGTACTCCGGGAACACCGGGGACGGGTGGCACACCGGGACGGCCAGGTACTCCGGGAACACCAGGGACGGGTGGTACACCGGGACTGCCAGGTACTCCGGGAACACCAGGTACGGGTGGTACACCGGGTCGGCCAGGCAGTCCAGGAACACCTGGGACAGGTGGTACACCGGGTCGGCCAGGCAGTCCAGGACAAGGAGGCCTACCAGTTCAACCAGGACAGGGAGGAAGGCCAGTTCAGCCTGGACAGCCAGGTGGTCCTGGACTACCAGGGCAACCTCCTCTGCCAGGTCAGCCAGTACCAGCACAGCCTGGAGGCCGACCAGGTCAGCCAGGACAGGGAGGCAGCCGTGGGCAAGGTCCACAACCAGGACAAGGAGGCCAGCCTAGTGGCTCCAGTCCAAGTCATCCATCGGGAGACGAGGGCGGCCGCGAACAAAGGCCATCGTGCCCACAGGAAGGTTTCTTCAGACATCCTCAAAGCTGCTACCGCTTTTATCGTTGCGTGAGCGGTAATAGCCAAGGCAATTTTTAATCTACGAATTTAATTGTCCAGAGGGGCTTGTGTTCGATGAACGTTACAGCACGTGCAACTGGCCATCCGATGCGCCACCATGTGATGGCGCGGCACCCCCGCCTGTAGGCCAAGCACCCCCTGCACCTAGTCAGCCAGGTGGTCCTCCTGTGGGGCCAGGGCGACCTGGAGCTCCAGGACAACCAGGGCAGGCTCAGCCAGGCCAGCAACCAGGACAGGGGCAACCAGGTCAGCCAGGACAACCTGGTCGACCGGACCGACTGCCAGGCCAGCCAAGACCAGGGCGGCCAGGTCAAGGGCAACCTGGACAGTCAGGGAGACCAGGGCAACCTGTACTACCACCGCAACCAGGCCAAGGACCGCCAGGCCGTCCAAGGCAGGGAGCACCAGGCCAGCCAGGACCAGCACAACCGGGACAAGGGCAACCTGGCCAGCCAGGGCAACAACGCCCGCCTGGTTCAAGCCAGCAAGGTGGACCCAGCAGACTTCCATGTCCTCAAGAAGGCTTCTTCCGACATCCTGACAACTGCCATCGGTTCTACCGCTGTGTTGACACTGGCAGCGGTTTTGTGGCCTATGAATTCAATTGTCCCGAAGGCCTTGTATTCGATGAACGGTATAGCACTTGCAATGGGCTGATGCGGCTCCTCCTTGCGATGAAAGGCCACCGCTCGGCATGCCTGCACCTGGTGGTGGCGGAAGGCCTCAGCCTAGTCCTGGACAGCCTAGTCCTGGACAGCCCAGTCCCGGTCAGCCCATGCCGCGTCCTCCCAGACCTCCGCAGAGGCCACCGCCCATTGCCACACCTACTCAGCCACCGGCATCACCACCAAGCAGGCCTCAAACACCAAGCCTGCCAGCAGGCACCACCCCTCCGGGAACTACCGGCCCCATGACAGAAAGCACTCCTGTTACACCCGGCACTGGCAGCACTCCCACTGAGAGTACAGGGGCTACTCCAACAGGAACAGCAGGCACACCTACCGACAGTACAGGAACTACGCCAGGAGGAACTGCTAGTACACCAACAGATAGCACAGGAACAACTCCTTCGGTGACCACTGAGACAGGCACAACTGGAACAATGCCATCTTCACCAGGAAGCACTCCTACCATGCCACCTTCCTCTGAAACGACGCCCACAGGTACCGGTAGCTCTGGCGCTGGCACGCCAATTACCGGCGAAGGCGGCCCGACGCAAGCCCCTCCACAGCCTGGTTCTGTTCCTGGAGGTACGCCCAACGTGAGAGACCCCAATGGACATCCATCGGGCTTGAACTGCCCCCGAACAGGCTTCTTCAGGGATCCAAGTGACTGCACAAAATTTTACCGCTGTGTCGACTTTTACATGACAGGCCGAAATTATGTAGTATATCGCTTTGATTGTCCCGAGGGAACTGTCTTCGACGAAAGATACAGCGTATGCAATTGGCCTGACCAAGCCGCGCCTTGCGACCAGACACCCGGCTCACAACCAGGACAGGGTCAACCAGGACAGGGTCAACCAGGACAGGCCCCACCAGGACAGGCCCCACCAGGACAGGCTCCACCAGTGCAGGGCCAACCAGGACAAGGCCAGCCACCTCAAGGACAACCAGCACCACCAGGTAAATTTATGTTTCTGGTTGAGTTTCACGTGAAAATATAAGGTGAAGCGTACACAGGAACTCAACCAGAAAAACTGAACATGAAGTAATATCTTTGTATACTGACTAGCCCGTGATAGACATAAGAAAATTGTTTCACTTTTTAGTAAAACTACAGCTTGCTGCTGTTGAATGTACTGCATACGTTAAAGTCTTTAAGAGGAAGCTTTAGCTCAGTAGGCTTCTAATAACATAGGAACGGAGAAATCGCTTTTTTTCGGCAACCACTGCAATTATTTTAATGACGCTTGTTGCATTTAAAAGAAAGGACTACGTTACTCTATCTGCACGTAGAAAGTGAATTTTCAATTTATACCACATATTATTTTAGAATTTAGAATTTAGAATTCTTGGAAAATTGGCAATTCTAGAAGGAAAAACTCCAGTATCAAGTTGCAACATTGTAACTCACCAATAAGGAAAGATGTCACAATCTTTAAACTGCACCTAATGGTAAATATAAAGGGGACAAAATATATGTCTTATACACCGTTCTGAAATATACTCCTAATATGTAATGAAAACTTAGTAAAGATTTCACGTAAGTTGTCTATTAATAAATAGACACAAAAGCACTGCTGCGATATTTCAAAGCTACCGGATTGAGTGAGCGTCTGTGATCCGGACTGAGTGACTGAACGATATCCCCAGTGGACTTTCTCTTCTTCCTTTAATCCTTCCGTCCCCTTTTCCCTTTCCCCAGTGTAGGGTAGCCAACCGGGCTCAGTCCTGGTTAACCTCCCTACCTTTCATTTATCATTTGCTCTCTCTCTCTCTATCTCTTTCGAGCTATCAATGTCGGGACACATACTAGCGCTTGAGATGCTATAACAGACTAAGCTTGCAGACCTGTGATAGCTGTATTTCGTCCAGAGTTAGAAATTTGTAAACTTGGCGATTCTATGTTCATTCTCAAACTTGCCGATTTTCGACAACATATGTAGCAATTTTGAGGTATTAAATCAACCTTTTGATTCCTAGCATCACTGGCATTTAATTTTATCATTCAAATAAGACAAATGTCATTCAAACAGTCCAGTGGTTGTCTCATAAAAGCATTTCTATATTTTGTCTACATTATAATAGGGAACTAGGTGTTTTCCTCGAGCTATAGCTCCCTCTTAAAATCTATTCCGGCTTTAAGTGCGCTTAAGCATACAAGTAAATATTTTCACCAATATCCAGTAGTATGAGACCAAGCTAGTTGCAATTGAAGCATATCAGTTTTTAACATATCACTTCAATCAACAATCTTTCGATGTGCACCTGCTAATGAAGGGATGGAGAGCGCTCGAGACAAGCTGGAATAAATACAAGGGCTTCTAACTTAAGTAGACGCGAGGCAGTTTTTATTTCACTTTCTTAAGTAAACGCTAACTATATAGACTTTAAAACTGACTACATATAAAATGAACTTTTACTAGAGGCCTTACACCAGGTTTCCTTAAATATTGAGAAAGCAATAAGTGCATGACAAAGTCAAGAGAAAAGTTACGACGCGTTATGACCTGGATAGCAGACACATAAACGGGTGCATAGCCAATTTGCGGTGCTCCTGAAGTATTGAGTTATTTTATGTTTATGCAAATGGTTTCGAAGCCTTGCCCTTATGGTGTGTTAGACAGGTGATTGATAATATTTCTATTTGTATCAAAGGCCATAAGAAAGAGTGGTAATTAGACCTCAAAATACACCCATGAGTTTTGAACAATTTACCTTGTTTTAGTAGATAATTCTATGTAGTCCTCTGATGTTAAAATCGACGAAAATATCAACGTTATAGGCCAAGCAAAATTAGAAGTTGGCACAGCGAAAACAATGAGTGGATAGTATAGGAGATGAAGCTGATTTGTCCCTGATGTATTGTTGACATAAGCGCAACTGAGAACGTGAGAAGCAAAGAAGAAAAAATTGGAGGACGCTTAAGCTTCGCCTTCAAGAGTGGAACGCGATAGCCTTCCCGTCGACCCGCCAATGGGTGTAAGACAATGGGCTACAGGGCAGCCATCACTTACGAGGCGCCCCGCATCAGACGCGGTGAGCGTCGAGCCATATGGTCGAGCAACGCGGCGTTCGGCGCAGCAACGAAACGTGCGCCTGAGCAAGCGGAGCGAACCAAAGAACTCGGTATCCCGGAGGGGGAAATGATGCACGCCAGCCAAACGCCGTGACCGGCACGGGCAGAGAGATAGAGAGATAGTGATCTAAAGAAAGGAAGGACGCTTGATTCTACAGAGGGAGCAAGGCGAAGCGTTGTCAGGGGAGAGAGTCCGAGCCGCGACAGCTCCAATGCTAGGGTGCCTCGATGCGCGCGCGCGCATCGAGGCACCCTATCCAATGCGCGCGTGGCGCGCCATCTGTCGGGGCAGCGCCGTACATGGAGAGGAGGGGGTCTTCTGTGTTTGCCGCAAGATGGCTCTCCGTGTGCGGAAAGCGCAGAAGAAATGCAGCGAAACGCACTTCGCTACTCGTGTAATTGCGACTTCTGTAAGTTACATGTTCATAATTACCGATATACACCACAGTATAACTTTCCACGGCTCGTTTCGAAGGCAACACCGCATTCACTAGAGGCGCGTTTGTACCTTTTGGAAGCATCGAAATCGTGGCTGAGTGGATTCTTCTTCCGGCTACCGTTCGGTGCGGACGCGGAATCATGTGCTCCAGCGGAGCGGCGATAGCGGCCTCTGCAAGCCGCGGAAACAGGATTGAAGACAATGATGGCCAGGACTACGAGATTATTTTGCCGACATTGCCCACCGGACGTGTTGTAGTTAATACTGTGTTTTTGCACGGCGACGTACGAGTTAGGCCCTACAGGGTTGAGGACTTCCGCGACGCCCTAGCCAACGCTGGTGCGCTTCCCGACGTGGTGGCGTTGGGGGCGTACCAAATCAACCATGTTTGGGCGGTGACTCTCAACAGCACTGAAGCAACTAAGAAGTTGGCCGCTCTCAAAGAACTGGAAGTAAAAGGACGCCGCTGCATTATCTTCGATCCAGATAACCAACAGGTGAAACTACGGCTGCACTGGATGTTGCACGGCGTGGCGGACGACGACATTCGGACGGCTCTCGCTGCTTACGGCAGCGTATCCGAAGTGACCCGGGAGCGATGGCGTGTCTCAGGCGTCAAGGAGAAAGGGTCCACAACGAGGACCGTGCTCTTGAAGCTGAAACCCGGTTTGAAGGTCGATGACCTGCCTCACCAGCTACGCGTTGCAGGAGAGTTGGCCCTTGTGGTGGCGCCTGGGCGGCCTATGCAATGCCTACGCTGCCGAGGTACGGGCCACGTTCGACGTGAATGCAAGGTGCCACGGTGCTCAAAATGCAGACGCTATGGTCACGTCGACAGCGATTGCGTCCGCACGTATGCGGTTGCTACGGAGGCGGCATCGCAAGACAAGTCGACAGAGCTGCTGATGGACGTCGACGAGGCGGAGGAGGCAGCGAAAGGAGCCAAGGAAGTGGGCAAGCCAGCAGGAATGACCGACCCGTCGGGGCTTGCCAGTGTTGACACAAGCACGTCAAGCAATGGGGAGACGCACCCCGATGAGAAGGAATTGCCTGCCAGCAGTGACACAACCAAGTCAAGCAACGGAGAGACGCACCCCGAGGAGCAGGAATTTCCTGCGTCTCGGGCGAAGGCGTCGGAGAATGGGAAGAGCGTTCCGGCACCCACAGTCATCGACCCAGCGAACAGCTCGCCGAACGCTGACCCGAGCGGCGGCCGCGCAGTCAGCGTCTCCGCGCCAGCCAAGCGCCCTTATGGCCACACCGGCAACGATGGGGATAAGGTGGCAGCCACCAGCGTCGAGGAGCCGCCTGCAAAAACAACTCAAGCCAGGCGGGCCAGTCTCCGGCAGCGACCTAACGTTTCGTCTGAGAGGCGAACCGGCGATACAGCACCTACGCAGCAAGGTTCGGAGCCTGTACAGGCTGGCTCCGGCTTCAACGATGGCGTCTAGCCACGCGCTAGACGCGGAGGGTAAGCACCATGCTCTCGGCCTTTTCACTTCCTTGCGAAAATGGCTCCTGCATCTCCGTTGAAGGTCGCTACACTTAATGTCAGGGGCTTGGCAGGAAAGAAAAAGCAAAGTCAGGTGTATCGGCTTTTAGCGGAGCACGACATTGATATATTGGCCGTGCAGGAAACAAAAGTTGACGGTGAGGAAGAGACCGGGAGCATGGTGCGACGTTTCACGTCTAGATTCTATGCTATTGTAAGCCATGCCATCGGCACATCTGCTGGTTGTGTCCTTTTTATTAAGAAGTTGCCGGCTCTGGTCGTGCATGCTGATTTCTCGTGCTTGTCAGGTCGGTGTGTTGCTGTCGATTTCACACTCAGCGATACAGAATGGCGTGTTTTATGTTTGTACTCACCAAATGTTGTGGATGAAAGGGTCGATTTCTTTAGAAGCGTTGAGCAGCGTCTCAGCTTCGATAAACAGCTGATTATCATGGGCGACTTCAACTGTGTCCTGAGTGCATGTGATAAGACTAGTGATCGGGGGTTCAGGGACGCAAGTACTGAGGTACTGTCGCAAATCATAGACAAATGGAACCTTGAGGATGTGGCGGAGTGTATGCAAGGCGCGGGTGGTGTGAAGTACACACATTTCCAGCGTGCAAGTCATGCCCGTCTGGACCGCATTTATGTAACGTTGGACGCGATTCCAAAATGCAACAGTTATCAAGTAGTGCCTGTGTCTTTCTCAGACCACTGTTTAGTAGAGTGCGGGATTGGGACAAAAAAACGTGGCAGTGCTTTTAGCTGGGAACTGTGGAAGATAAATAACAAGCTGATTAAAGACGATGCTTTCAACCATGCGGTAGTTGAAGAAATCGGCAAAATAGAGCCGAATAAAGAACTGAAAACATGGCAACAGTGGGAGCTTTGTAAGGAACAACTTAAAATAAAAGCAATAGAGCGGTCTTGTTCTATGGCGTACGAGGAGAAACTAAATGAACGTAATTTAAGGTCTATGCTTTCAAAACTTCTCGAGAAAGAATGCGAAGCGCCTGGTAAATGGATCGATGACATTAGGAAAACGAAACAAAAAGTCGAAGTGATAGAAGAGGAGCGTTATCGTGGTGCGCTGGTCCGGGCGAGAGCCGAACATGTAGCTGCTGGGGAGACACCGTCTAAACGAGCCCTCGGAATTGAAAAAGCCCACGCTCGTCGAAATCACATAGACAACATAGAATGGGGGGGGCGTTTTATCGGATGATAACGAACATATTAAGCGTGCATTTTTTCAGTACTATCAGGCATTGTTCGCATTACAGGTTGCCGACATGAACACGTTTAAGGATAAGTTCCTTGGGGCACTGCCGCGACTCAACGATGAGCAGAAGAATAGGTTAGAGCTGCCAATAACCGAATCAGAGGTAGAAACGGCGATAGACAATTTAAATCCTGGTAAATCGCCAGGACCGGACGGGTTAAGCGCGGCGTTTTACAAAGCTTTTAAGCGTGGAATCGCGCCAATATTGACGGTAGTGTTTAATGAAGCTTACAAAATTAATGAATTGCCTCCGTCTTATGCAAGATCACACACTGTCTTAATCGCCAAAACTGACGAAGCGGTGAGGTTACGACACGTAACAGCGTACCGGCCAATCGCACTTACAAATGTGGATTACAAAATTTATATGAAAGTTTTAGCACGAAGATTACAGTCAGTAATCCAGGAAATCGTTGGGCCGCATCAAACGTGCGGGATTAAGGGACGATCTATTACGACTAATATTCACACAGCAAGATGCGTGCTGGAATGCTGCGATATTACAAATAGCCGCGTGGCCATCTTACAACTAGACCTTGAAAAAGCTTTCGACTGTGTCGCGCATGAAATTTTGCTTTGCATACTAGACCATGTTAACGTTGGTTCTGTTATTCGCGAGGGTGTCGCCCTGGCGTATCGGAACTGCACGACGAGATTGATCGTTAACCAGAGTCTGGGGGCCCCCATTAGCGTGCAGCGGTCGGTACGCCAGGGTTGTCCCCTTAGCCCTCTTTTGTTTTGCATCTACATAGAGGCGATGTGCTTAAACATCATGAAAAAACAGACAATTCCCGGTTTTCGGTTGCAAGCAGCGGAAGTCAAGCTGTTGGCATATGCGGATGATGTGGCGGTTTTTTCAACCAGTAGGGAAGGTGTAACTGAGGCTATTAAATGTGTAGAGAACTTCTGCCAAGTCACAGGCAGCAGAGTGAACTTAGCAAAATCACTAGGGCTCTGGCACGGAGAATGGCAATCAACGCCCGACCGCTTCGCAAATGTGTCCTGGGTTACGACCCCAACGAGGTACTTGGGAGTACCTCTAGAATGCTACCGAGATAGCGCGACATATTGGACAGCGCAGACGCATGATACACGTGGAAAGGCGGAAAGGTGGAAAGAAACAAACCTATCGATTTTTGCTAGAGCCACCGTGTGCAATCTGTTCTTTATTAGTAGGCTGTGGTATGTAATGCAGGTGTTACATTGTGCAAGACTCAATGTACAGAAGCTGCATCGAATTTTTGCCATTTTCGTGTGGGATGCGCAATGGGAAAGGTGCAGCCGAACAAATTTGTTCAGAGGAGTCAAGAATGGTGGATTGGGCCTGGGACACCTTTTTTTGCGGCAGATTGTGAACAGGTTTCTTTTCCTTCGCGACGTCAGCGATCCCTTTTTGCGCACCGCATGCCAAGTAAGGCTCGGGCGCGCGTTGCCAGACTTTGTTGTTTCAACCGAAACAGTCACGGGAGGCATTTTTGGATATTTTAGAGAAGTTGTCGCAAGTGTACGATTCCTTGCGACGAGGTTTTCAAATGAATATTTATCAACTGTAAAAAAGAAAAAATTGTACAAAGATTTGTGTGACGTTGTTCTGCCGGAGCCAATGTACAGAGCCCTGTACAGTGGAGGCCCTGGTAGGGACGTGTTAAAGAGAGTAAAAAAAATGCAAGTTGCGCCAGGGGTTAAAACCTTCTTTTTTAAGTTACACACTGGAACATTGCCAGTAAAAATGTTTTTACAGGGAAAGGGCTTATTTCTTCCATGGGGATCTCACTGCCTTATCTGCAAACAACCAGAAACGATAGATCACGTTTTTCTTCATTGTTGGGGAGGGGTATTTTTTTGGGACGTACTACAAAGAACGTTAAAGAAACAGTTTCCCCTCGACCCTCATGGAATACGGTATCTACCCATTGCTAACGAGGATGGTTTTCCGTTTGATTTAATAATGTTAATTGGCCTCCACAGTATTTGGCGCTCTCGAATGGCAGGATACTACTGCGATCCCGACGCACGACCAACGCGAATTTATTTCCGTGAAACTGTGCATCGGTTTGTTGAGATTTTGAAGGCCGGTGGGAATACTCCCGAGTGGCTGTCAAGGGTGGAGCCATTGATGGCTCTAAATGAATTTTAATGTGGCGAAGCCAGCCTCCCACCAGGCTGTTTATGTCAATACGACGTGTTCATTGTATCTTTTATGTTTTGTCTTATGTATTCCTATTGCTGCTCTTTCTTTGTCAAAGTCAGGCAATAAAGAAAAAAAAAATTGTGGCTGAGTGGTAGCGTCTCCGTCTCACACTCCGGAGACCCTGGTTCGATTCCCACCCAGCCCATCTTGGAAGTTGCTTTTTATTTATGGAGTGCGTGCCGTGATTTATCGCTCACGGTCAATGCCGCAAAACGCCGACGCCGACACCCGACACCAACACCGACGACACCGGCTTTTCTGCAACACGAGCTCCTTAACGCTATCGCGTTAAAAGAAGACACAGGAGGTAGAACGTGCTAAACTTCCAACTGTTTATTGCGTAGCATTAGAAAATTGGTTTTATAGGAAGCAAACAAAACAAACAACAACGCAGCTTAAGTAACATGTGTAACATAAATGCCTATTCCTTACATGACAGAGATATAGACGGAAAGCTCCCATACATCACTCGGAATCTTGCTATGGCTTCAATTTCTTTAAACTCACGTGCAAGCTGATTATGACTCCCCGACAAAGCGCATTTGTCGAAGTCCAGGGCACAGCCACAACTCTTGCAGTGTAAAGCAGGGAAATGCAACTAAATAAATTTTGTTCCTATTTCCCCAAACGCTCTGTCGATGTCGTGATATAAATTCTTGGTCCTCGTAAAAAACGTTTTCCTTTAATGGGTATGACTGAGAAAGCGAAATCATAGCCGCTCTTCAGACTGTCTTTTCGGTCAAAGAAAACAACAAACATGCAAGTTTATGATAGATATAGTTTGTAAAAGCTTCTGAGAACTTTCCCATACAAAGAGCAACGAATCATGTATCGTAGCACAGTCAGAACCCATGATTGAATCATAATTATAATTCTGTAGATTAGAAACTTCTCTTTCGGATTTCATTTGTCCACATATATCATCTTGATGTGTGGGCTGTTCCCTTTTAATTCTGACGCCCTTTACCTCAACTTTCTTTTTGATAATGCAGGAGGTCCTCAGCCGCCCCAAGGTCAACCAGGTGGCGGTCCACAAGGTCCAGGTCCCGCACCGCCAGCCACTGACGTGACGTCGCCTCGAGAGCCCACGACCCCCGAAGCATCGGGTCTCTCATGCCCCGATTCTGGATTCTTCAGGAATCCTCAAGATTGTCACCGATTCTACCGGTGCGTCGACCAGTCTGAAAGTGGACGAGGTTTTGTTGTCTACGAATTCAACTGCCCAGCTGGTTTAGTCTTTGACGAGAGGATTAGTGTATGCAACTGGCCACAGGATGCGCCTCCGTGTGAAGGTGGTCAAGGACAGGGGCCTAGTATAGGTGCTGCACCAGTACCACCAAGCAGGCCACCGAGCCAACCACCTAGCCGTCCTCCAAGTCGACCACCGAGCCAACCACCTAGCCGTCCCCCAAGTCGGCCACCGAGCCAACCACCTAGCCGTCCCCCAAGTCGGCCACCGAGCCAACCGCCTAGCCGTCCCCCAACTCAGCCACCGAGCCAACCGCCTAGCCGTCCACCAAGCCGGCCCCCGATCCAGCCACCGAGCCGTCCTCCAAGCCAGCCACCGAGCCAGCCCCCGAGCCAGCCACCGAGCCAACCACCGAGCCAGCCGCCGAGCCAACCTCCGAGCCAGCCGCCAAGCCAGCCGCCGAGCCAGCCGCCTAGCCAGCCTCCTAGCCAGCCGCCAAGGCAGCCTCCAAGCCAGCCACCTAGCCAGCCACCTAGCCAGCCTCCGAGCCAGCCTCCGAGCCAGCCTCCGAGCCAGCCTCCGAGTCAGCCTCCGAGTCAGCCGCCCAGTCAACCCCCAAGTCAGCCACCGCAAGGAGAGAGTTCCAGGCCACAGTGCAGCAGGACCGGCTTCTTCCGCAACCCAAGCGATTGCACCAAGTTCTATCGGTGTGTGGACTTCTACCAGGACGCCACATACGTAGTGTTCAACTTTGACTGTCCCGCGGGTCTCGTGTTCGACGAGCGTTACAGCGTCTGCAACTGGCCCCACGATGCACCGGCATGCGATGGCTCTTCAGACCCAAGTGCCGCTGGCAGCTGCGCACCATCTCCTGTTCCCTCCCCGCCACAGCAGCCCGGCCCACCACAACAGCCGCAGCCTGCACAACCTCAACAGCCACAGCCTCGACCACCTCCATCACACCCAATGCCTCCACCCCGACCAGCCGACTCTTCGGTATGCAGCAGGAAGGGGTTCATAAGGGATCCTGCGGACTGCCACAAATTCTACCGGTGCGTTGACACCTACCAGGATGGAAGGTTGACCGCTGTCCATTTTGACTGCCCTGCGGGACTCGTGTTCGACGAGCGATACAGTGTCTGCAACTGGCCTCGCGACGCTCCACCATGTGATGACCAGCCTCAGCCGCCACCTCAGCCACCGCCTCAACCGCAGCCTCAACCACAGCCTCAACCACAGCCTCAACCACAGCCTCAGCCGCAGCCTCAGCCGCAGCCACAGCCCCCGCCTCGACCAGAACCAATTGAAGCAACTACAGCGCCTTGCGACAAGACAACTGCACCATCCTCAGAAACGACACCTCAAGTCACAATGCCCTCGGAAGCTACACCTTATGAAGCGTCGACACCGTCTGAAGCAACAACGCCCTCTGAAGCAACAACGCCCTCTGAAGCAACAACGCCCACTGAAGCGATGACGTCACCTGAAGCCACGCCCCCAGAGACCACAATGGCACCGACGACGGCCGCGACCACTCCAGCCGCCACGACCGAAGCGCCGTCAACGCCAGCGGCCAGCACGATGGAGCCCACGACGACGCCGTCCAGTCACCAGCCCAAAAAGCTCGACGATCTCATCCTGTGTGACAAGGATGGCAACTTCGCATTTGACGGTGACTGCGTCCATTTCTACCGCTGCACTGGCGGGAAATCCGAAAAGGCCGAGCTGTTCAAGTGCCCCGACAAGTACTACTTCGACACCAAGATCGGCTTTTGTCGCCGAAAGAGGAAGAACTTCAAGTGCGACAAGACACCGTCGCCAGACTTGATGGCCCATCTTCCTCCGGACTTCATGCAGTCCGCCATAGTGGCCGGACCTGGTTTCTTGTGGGACTGATGAATAGGACATTTAGCATACGTGCGCTGGAGCAAGATATACATGCGTAGCCGAACACTTGGCGATTCGAGAAGTGCTAGCCGTTTCCTCTTAAAGCTTAAAGGGTCCAGTCATTCATCATAGAGGTCCTCGCCCATCTGTCATTCCTACTTCTCACTCTCATTTGCCGACGGGTCCCTTTTGGCACCGCGGCTGCTCGGGGCCTACTTAATCATGTGGTTTTATTAAAAGCACAAAGCTGGTGCGGAGAGAGGAAAAAGGCAGGACAGCCAAGTGTCATAAACGGCTTCCTCCGCTGCGCTTTAGAACCGCCAGAAGTTCGGTGTCGTCAACGAGAAGGTACTGGTAGCCCCACCACGGCAATATGGACGCGCTCGCCATATGTGCTCTTGTATATCTTTCCCGCACAGCAACGCGTGGCCAACGAGCTCCGTCGCCCACCCTGTACACGATAGTTGTTCACAACACTTTGCTTGCCGGCCGTATTACTTGATTTGCCGCGTAAAACATTCCACCGATAGCAAGAACACAAAAAACACGTGTAGATACTCTGGGGGCATTCCAGGACAACCTGCTAGGCAAATACGCATTCTTCTTTTTTACCTGTGTCGCGAGTAGGTTCTCAAGACGTGGTTGCTTTCTGGTCTCACTATTTAAGAACTACTATGAAAGGAACTGTATCAGTATTGGACGTGAGCCCAGGCTCAGGTGGCGTTGAGACGTGCGTCGAGAGTACGGCGTGTCCGCCAGCTCACCGTGCTGATCACAAGCGGAACAGGGGTTTGTAGAGTGGTTAGGCTAATCATTGTCTGACATTAAAGGAATACTTCATGCCAAGTTGTTGCTTCCGTGCTTGTGAATGATTTCGGGCAGGATGGCTCTTTTCTCTTTCTTTAGACTGAATATCTTCGACTTCAAAACAAACTTCTTTTTCTGTGGTTTAGTGTTTCCGTTCTTGCGCTTCCTTACATCAGTCTGGCCTGCACAGACACCAGCTTCTCTGTTCTGCTTTCCAATGTCGAGTGCCTTCAAGTTTGTAAGAGCTAACCTTCGAGACTGTAGCTTCAACGTGCTTCACCACTGTCATTGCAGCCAACAAGAATGGCGTGTTTGCGCAATTATATGCGCCTTGTTCTTTTTTCTCACACTCATTCTGATAAAATTATAGAAGTTACTTGGATCCCGCATTCATTTTTCTATGCTCACATTTTTGTTTAGCATAAACAGACGGTGGTGTTAGCAAAGAAGCAACCTTCAAATTACAACTGCATATGCTTTGATGCTCTGTTGAAAAAGAGAGTGACCTCTAGAACCTAACAGTACGTGAGATCTGAGTTTTAGTGACAATTTTTATTCAGAACAGTGGAGATTTTCGCGACGAATGAATTCATTCATTCGTATTCGTGAAAATCAGTGCTTTCCGCGAATATGTTGTTTCTGGTATACGTAGTTGGAGGGAGAGACATTTAGCGTCGAAGCAAGCCTGACGCATACCTTCTGCTATAAACTGTTTCTGGACAACATGGGGCATGCCTGTAATTACCGCGTCTCAGGGCTCTCAGAACGAATAAAATGCGGCATCCAAGGTGACGCGTGTCTCGTTTTTTATCTCTTTACTCATATGTCTCATCGTGCAGCTATTGCAGGTTAAAGCTCTCTTTCGGTACATCTCCGGTTCTTCTGGGCCATACGCAAACAGTGCTTCCTTACATTAATATGCGCTATCTTTGAGGTATAACGAAGCAATCTTTCGATGATGTTTGTCTTCAGGGTAATTCTCGTCTTCCAAAGCACATCGAAACAAAGACTACATGTTGGGCGCGAGCATGGCGTCGCAGAATACCTTTCTGCGACTTTGAGGTACGCTTACTTAGTATTTATTTTGTAGCCTTCGCTTGCTTACACTATTTCGAATAAAAGAAAGGATATTACTATCTGCTGTTCAGCCAAAGTTGGCTGCTCAATTTACTGCAGCCAAAGTACTTCGCAACTTTCTTAAGAGGAAGCTGTGGCTCGGGCCCAACTCGGACACGGCCTAATCAAATACATGTAAAACGCAAAAACGTTCTTTTGAGATAACCGTCGCACCGATTTAAATGAAATTTGTTGCATTTGAGAGATAGAACTAAATTCTAGTGACTGTTGGAAGCATAATTCCGATTTAGGGCATGAATATTGTTAAAATTATTTTTTAAAAATCGAAAGTGTGAAAGATGTAGAAACACGAAGTGTACAAATTGATAGCTCTGCATGAACAACAGATATCGCGGTTCTGTAAACGGCGTCCATTAGATTATTCAAAGCGGACAATTCCAAAATGTCAGTTCATATTTCACGTGAATTTGTTACGTTGTGTGCAAGGGTTCTGCAAAAGCTGTATTTACATGTTGCTGAATTTTTTTAATTCAAGTGTAATATATCAACTCTGTTCACTTTAGATGTACTATCACATGCAATTAACGCAACTGTGGTATCATTCTTCCTTGCTGAGTTACAGAGTTGTAAACTTGATCGTTTCGCTTTCTGAAAAGTTTCTATTTTTGCCAATACTTAATAAAAAATTTACTATCTAAATAAAACATTCGAAGCCAGCAGTTACTAGATATTAAGTTTTTCTTTTAAAGGCAACAAATCTCGTCGAATTTGGCGCAGTGGTTGCAGAGAAAAACTCCTCCATTTCTCCATTTACTCCATTTCTTTTCTCCATTTCTTTTCTCCATTTACGCGTTTTTAGATAGGAGTACCCGAGCTAAAGCTTCCTCTTAAGTTCAAAATTTTCTGTCGCTTTTTCTTCCTGTAGGTAGTACATCCAGATATAGACTGTGCTAACATATATACTAAAGAACAGAAGAGTAGCGAGAAACCACCATAAACAGGCCCGGGGTTTTGAGAACTGGCACCACCAAGAAGCGGACAGAGACAGAGAAGACCAAGAATAAATAATTTATAGGAATAAGCAACATTTCTTATTTGCAGGGACCAGTATCTTCTACAATGTTTGTATGACACAGAAATGCGGTGGTTTACAAAAGACTGAGGGAATAAAGTGCTAACGCCTGTTGGGCGAAAAATACTGTTGTCTTTTATTTCATTACAACGATGCTTATTGAAGGGCCACGTTTTTGCACAAAAAGAGTCATGGGCTTTTTCCCTTGCTCGAAAGTTCCTGAAGAAATTGAAGAGAGTGTCACTTCGGCAGCTGAAGCAAAATATGGAGGAACGGGTTACTCGTCTTGTTTGGAGCCCACTAAACGGATGTTCATGAGGCTTGTTGGATCCAAAATTGAAACCAAAAATCTCAAAATTTTTTGGAGCAGAGTGTTTCTACTTACTTTTCATGTGAAATGTTATACCAGAAAGCTTTCGGGGCAAAAAGAAGGAAGTAGGCCCGTAAGTTAACTCCGGTATAAAAACATCGATATACCGTTTTACCTTAAACAAATGAGCCGTCCAAAGAGAAACAATATTGACTTTCTTGCCTGCATCACGTCAGCCCGAACGCGATTGACTACCGGTGAGTTCGACTAGACGTCCGTATGATTGTTTGTGAGGGTGAGTACCTGTGAGTGTGAAAATAGACGTGAGCACGATTCTGAGCGAATGCCCCCTCGCGTGAATTTTCCGAGAGAATTATTCTGACCTTATTCGCTGTTTTATCACGCAAATCGGCGTCAGCAGGTGCGTGCGGGGTGATCCGCGCGAAGAACGAGAACGTTAAAGACAGTTTATTGGATCAGCCCGAAACTAATTTTCATGGGCTATAGACTTACAAACTTTTTATTTTCCCAGAAAATTATTCTGAGCTGATTCACCGTTTTATCGTGCAAATTGGCGACTGCAGGTGTGTGCGAAGTGATCCATGCGAAGAACCAGCACTTTAAAAGCAGTTTATCGGAACAGCCCGAAACAATAATTTTCATGGGCTATAGACTTACCATTTTTTATTTTCCGAGAAAATTATTCTGAGCTTATTCACCGTATTATCGCACAAATCGGCATCAGGAGGCGTGTGCGGAGTGATCCACGCGAAGAACCAGCACTTTAAAAGCAGTTTATTGGACCAGCCCGAAACAGGAATTTCCATGGGCTATAGACTTACCATTTTTTTTATTTCCGAGAAAATTATTCTGAGCTCATTCACTGTGTTATCGCACAAATCGGCATCAGGAGGCGTGTGCGGAGTGATCCACGCGAAGAACCTGCACTGTAAAGGCAGTTTATTGGACCAGCCCAAAACAGTAATTTCCATGGGCTATAGACTTACCTTTTTTTATGTTCCGAGAAAATTATTCTGAGCTCATTCAGCGTTTTATCGTGCAAATCGGCGTCTGCAGGTGTGTGCGGAGTGAACCACGCGAAGAACCAGCACTTTAAAAGCAGTTTATCGGACCAGCCCGAAACAATACTTTTCATATAGACTTACCATTTTTTTCATTTTCCGAGAAAATTATTCTGAGCTTATTCACCGTTTTATCGTGCAAATCGGCGTCTGCAGGTGTGTGCGGAGTGATCCACGCGAAGAACCAGCACTTTAAAACCGGTTTATTGTACCAGCCCGAAACAGTAATTTCCATGGGCTATAGACTTACCATTTTTTTATTTTCCGAGAAAATTATTCTGAGCTTATTCACCGTATTATCGCACAAATCGGCATCAGGAGGCGTGTGCGGAGTGATCGACGCGAAGAACCAGCACTTCAAAAGCAGTTTATTGGACCAGCCCGAAACAGTAATTTCCATGGGCTATAGACTTACCATTTTTTTACTTTCCGAGAAAATTATTCTGAGCTTATTCACCATTTTATCGTGCAAATCGGCGTCTGCAGGTGTGTGCGGAGTGATCCACGCGAAGAACCAGCACTTTAAAAGAAGTTTATCGGACCAGCCCGAAACAATAATTTTCATGGGCTATAGACTTACCATTTTTTTATTTTCCGAGAAAATTATTCTGAGCTTATTCACCGTATTATCGCACAAATCGGTATCAGGAGGCATGTGCGGAGTGATCGACGCCAAGAACCAGCACTTCAAAAGCAGTTTATTGGACCAGCCCGAAACAGTAATTTCCATGGGCTATAGACTTACCATTTTTTTACTTTCCGAGAAAATTATTCTGAGCTCATTCACTGTGTTATCGCACAAATCGGCATCAGGAGGCGTGTGCGGAGTGATCCACGAGACGAACCTGCACTGTAAGGGCAGTTTATTGGACCAGCCCAAAACAGTAATTTCCATGGGCTATAGACTTACCTTTTTTTTATGTTCCGAGAAAATTATTCTGAGCTCATTCAGCGTTTTATCGTGCAAATCGGCGTCTGCAGGTGTGTGCGGAGTGAACCACGCGAAGAACCAGCACTTTAAAAGCAGTTTATCGGACCAGCCCGAAACAATACTTTTCATGGGCTATAGACTTACCACTTTTTTCATTTTCCGAGAAAATTATTCTGAGCTTATTCACCGTTTTATCGTGCAAATCGGCATCTGCAGGTGCGTGCGGAGTGATCCACGCGAAGAACCAGCACTTTAAAAGAAGTTTATCGGACCAGCCCGAAACAATAATTTTCATGGGCTATAGACTTACCATTTTTTTATTTTCCGAGAAAATTATTCTGAGCTTATTCACCGTATTATCGCACAAATCGGCATCAGGAGGCGTGTGCGGAGTGCTCGACGCGAAGAACCAGCACTTCAAAAGCAGTTTATTGGACCAGCCCGAAACAGTAATTTCCATGGGCTATAGACTTACCATTTTTTTACTTTCCGAGAAAATTATTCTGAGCTCATTCACCGTTTTATCGTGCAAATCGGCGTCTGCAGGTGTGTGCGGAGTGATCCAGGCGAAGAACCAGCACTTTAAAAGAAGTTTATCGGACCAGCCCGAAACAATAATTTTCATGGGCTATAGACTTGCCATTTTCTTATTTTCCGAGAAAATTATTCTGAGCTTATTCACCGTATTATCGCACAAATCGGCATCAGGAGGCATGTGCGGAGTGATCGACGCGAAGAACCAGCACCTCAAAAGCAGTTTATTGGACCAGCCCGAAACAGTAATTTCCATGGGCTATAGACTTACCATTTTTTTACTTTCCGAGAAAATTATTCTGAGCTTATTCACCGTTTTATCGTGCGAATCGACGTCTGCAGGTGCGTGCGGAGTGATCCACGCGAAGAACCAGCAATTTAAAAGCAGTCTATCGGACCAGCCCGAAACAATAATTTTCATGGGCTGTAGACTTACCATTTTTTTTTTCCGAGAAAATTATTCTGAGCTTATTCACCGTATTATCGCACAAATCTGCATCAGGAGGCGTGTGCAGAGTGATCCACGCGAAGAACCAGCACTGTAAAAGCAGTTTATTGTACCAGCCCGAAACAGTAATTTTCATGGGCTATAGACTTACCATTTTTTATTTTCCGAGAAAATTATTCTGAGCTTATTCACCGTATTATCGCACAAATCGGCATCAGGAGGCGTGTGCGGAGTGATCCACGCGAAGAACCAGCACTTTAAAAGCAGTTTATTGGACCAGCCCGAAACAGGAATTTCCATGGGCTATAGACTTACCATTTTTTTATTTCCGAGAAAATTATTCTGAGCTCATTCACTGTGTTATCGCACAAATCGGCATCAGGAGGCGTGTGCGGAGTGATCCACGCGAAGAACCTGCACTGTAAAGGCAGTTTATTGGACCAGCCCAAAACAGTAATTTCCATGGGCTATAGACTTACCATTTTTTTATTTTCCGAGAAAATTATTCTGAGCTTATTCACCGCATTATCGCACAAATCGGCATCAGGAGGCGTGTGCGGAGTGATCGACGCGAAGAACCAGCACTTCAAAAGCAGTTTATTGGACCAGCCCGAAACAGTAATTTCCATGGGCTATAGACTTACCATTTTTTTACTTTCCGAGAAAATTATTCTGAGCTTATTCACGGTTTTATCGTGCAAATCGGCGTCTGCAGGTGTGTGCGGAGTGATCCACGCGAAGAACCAGCACTTTAAAACCAGTTTATTGTACCAGCCCGAAACAGTAATTTTCATGGGCTTATAGACTTACCATTTTTTATTTTCCGAGAAAATTATTCTGAGCTTATTCACCGTATTATCGCACAAATCGGCATCAGGAGGCATGTGCGGAGTGATCGACGCGAAGAACCAGCACTTCAAAAGCAGTTTATTGGACCAGCCCGAAACAGTAATTTCCATGGGCTATAGACTTACCATTTTTTCATTTTCCGAGAAAATTATTTTGAGCTTATTCACCGTTTTATCGTGCAAATCGGCGTCTGCAGGTGTGTGCGGAGTGATCCACGCGAAGAACCAGCACTTTAAAACCAGTTTATTGTACTAGCCCGAAACAGTAATTTCCATGGGCTATAGACGTACCATTTTTTTCATTTTCCGAGAAAATTATTCTGAGCTTATTCACCGTTTTATCGTGCAAATCGGCGTCTGCAGGTGTGTGCGGAGTAATCCACGCGAAGAACCAGCACATTAAAAGCAGTTTATCGGACCAGCCCGAAACAATAATTTTCATGGGCTATATACTTACCATTTTTTTATTTTCCGAGAAAATTATTCTGAGCTTATTCACCGTTTTATCGTGCAAATCGGCGTCTGCAGGTGTGTGCGGAGTGATCCACGCGAAGAACCAGCACTTTAAAAGCAGTTTATAGGACCAGCCCGAAACAGTAATTTCCATGGGCTATAGACTTCCCATTTTTTCATTTTCCGAGAAAATTATTCTGAGCTTATTCACCGTTTTATCGTGCAAATCGGCGCCTGCAGGTGTGTGCGGAGTGATCCACGCGAAGAACCAGCACTTTAAAAGAAGTTTATCGGACCAGCCCGAAACAATAATTTTCATGGGCTATAGACTTACCATTTTTTTATTTTCCGAGAAAATTATTCTGAGCTTATTCACCGTATTATCGCACAAATCGGCATCAGGAGGCGTGTGCGGAGTGATCGACGCGAAGAACCAGCACTTTAAAAGAAGTTTATCGGACCAGCCCGAAACAATAATTTTCATGGGCTATAGACTTACCATTTTTTTATTTTCCGAGAAAATTATTCTGAGCTTATTCGCCGTATTATAGCACAAATCGGCATCAGGAGGCGTGTGCGGAGTGATCGACACGAAGAACCAGCACTTCAAAAGCAGTTTATTGGACCAGCCCGAAACAGTAATTTCCATGGGCTATAGACTTACCATTTTTTTACTTTCCGAGAAAATTATTCTGAGCTTATTCACCGTTTTATCGTGCGAATCGGCGTCTGCAGGTGTGTGCGGAGTGATCCACGCGAAGAACCAGCACTTTAAAAGCAGTTTATAGGACCAGCCCGAAACAGTAATTTCCATGGGCTATAGACTTACCATTTTTTCATTTTCCGCGAAAATTATTCTGAGCTTATTCACCGTTTTATCGTGCAAATCGGCATCTGCAGGTGTGTGCGGAGTGATCCACGCGAAGAACCAGCACTTTAAAAGAAGTTTATCGGACCAGCCCGAAACAATAATTTTCATGGGCTATAGACTTACCATTTTTTTTATTTTCCGAGAAAATTATTCTGAGCTTATTCACCGTATTATCGCACAAATCGGCATCAGGAGGCGTGTGCGGAGTGATCGACGCGAAGAACCAGCACTTCAAAAGCAGTTTATTGGACCAGCCCGAAACAGTAATTTCCATGGGCTATAGACTTACCATTTTTTTACTTTCCGAGAAAATTATTCTGAGCTTATTCACCGTTTTATCGTGCGAATCGGCGACTGCAGGTGTGTGCGGAGTGATCCACGCGAAGAACCAGCACTTTAAAAGCAGTTTATAGGACCAGCCCGAAACAGTAATTTCCATGGGCTATAGACTTACCATTTTTTCATTTTCCGAGAAAATTATTCTGAGCTTATTCACCGTTTTATCATGCAAATCGGCGTCTGCAGGTGTGTGCGGAGTGATCCACGCGAAGAACCAGCACTTTAAAACCAGTTTATTGTACCAGCCCGAAACAGTAATTTCCATGGCCTATAGAAGTACCATTTTTTTCATTTTCCGAGAAAATTATTCTGAGCTTATTCACCGTTTTATCGTGCAAATCGGCGTCTGCAGGTGCGTGCGGAGTGATCCACGCGAAGAACCAGCACTTTAAAAGAAGTTTATCGGACCAGCCCGAAACAATAATTTTCATGGGCTATAGACTTGCCATTTTTTTATTTTCTGAGAAAATTATTCTGAGCTTATTCACCGTATTATCGCACAAATCGGCATCAGGAGGCGTGTGCGGAGTGATCGACGCGAAGAACCAGCACTTCAAAAGCAGTTTATTGGACCAGCCCGAAACAGTAATTTCCATGGGCTATAGATTTACCATTTTTTTTATTTTCCGAGAAAATTATTCTGAGCTTATTCACCGTTTTATCGTGCAAATCGGCGTCTGCAGGTGTGTGCGGAGTGATCCACGCGAAGAACCAGCACTTTAAAAGCAGTTTATAGGACCAGCCCGAAACAGTAATTTCCATGGGCTATAGACTTACCATTTTTTTCATTTTCCGAGAAAATTATTCTGAGCTTATTCACCGTTTTATTGTGCAAATCGGCGTCTGCAGGTGTGTGCGGAGTGATCCACGCGAAGAACCAGCACTTTAAAAGAAGTTTATCGGAGCAGCCCGAAACAATAATTTTCATGGGCTATAGACTTACCATTTTTTTATTTTCCGAGACAATTATTCTGAGCTTATTCACCGTATTATTGCACAAATCGGCATCAGGAGGCGTGTGCGGAGTGATCCACGCGAAGAACCAGCACTTTAAAAGCAGTTTATTGGACCAGCCCGAAACAGTAATTTCCATGGGCTTACCTTTTTTTTATGTTCCGAGAAAATTATTCTGAGTTTATTCACCATATTATCGTGCAAATCGGCGTCTGCAGGTGCGTGCGGAGTGATCCACGCGAAGAACCAGCAATTTAAAAGCAGTGTATCGGACCAGCCCGAAACAATAATTTTCATGGGCTGTAGACTTACCATTTTTTTCCGAGAAAATTATTCTGAGCTTATTCACCGTATTATCGCACAAATCTGCATCAGGAGGCGTGTGCGGAGTGATCCACGCGAAGAACCAGCACTTTAAAAGCAGTTTATTGGACCAGCCCGAAACAGTAATTTCCATGGGCTATAGACTTACCATTTTTTTTTATTTTCCGAGAAAATTATTCTGAGATTATTCACCATCTTATCGTGCAAATCGCCGTCTGCAGGTGCGTGCGGAGTGATCCACGCGAAGAACCAGCACTTTAAAAGCAGTTTATAGGACCAGCCCGAAACAGTAATTTCCATGGGCTATACTTACCATTTTTTCATTTTCCGAGAAAATTATTCTGAGCTTATTCACCGTTTTATCATGCAAATCGGCGTCTGCAGGTGTGTGCGGAGTGATCCACGCGAAGAACCAGCACTTTAAAACCAGTTTATTGTACCAGCCCGAAACAGTAATTTCCATGGCCTATAGAAGTACCATTTTTTTCATTTTCCGAGAAAATTATTCTGAGCTTATTCACCGTTTTATCGTACAAATCGGCGTCTGCAGGTGCGTGCGGAGTGATCCACGCGAAGAACCAGCACTTTAAAAGAAGTTTATCGGACCAGCCCGAAACAATAATTTTCATGGGCTATAGACTTGCCATTTTTTTATTTTCTGAGAAAATTATTCTGAGCTTATTCACCGTATTATCGCACAAATCGGCATCAGGAGGCGTGTGCGGAGTGATCGACGCGAAGAACCAGCACTTCAAAAGCAGTTTATTGGACCAGCCCGAAACAGTAATTTCCATGGGCTATAGACTTACCATTTTTTCATTTTCCGAGAAAATTATTCTGAGCTTATTCACCGTTTTATCATGCAAATCGGCGTCTGCAGGTGTGTGCGGAGTGATCCACGCGAAGAACCAGCACTTTAAAACCAGTTTATTGTACCAGCCCGAAACAGTAATTTCCATGGCCTATAAAAGTACCATTTTTTTCATTTTCCGAGAAAATTATTCTGAGCTTATTCACCGTTTTATCGTGCAAATCGGCGTCTGCAGGTGCGTGCGGAGTGATCCACGCGAAGAACCAGCACTTTAAAAGAAGTTTATCGGACCAGCCCGAAACAATAATTTTCATGGGCTATAGACTTGCATTTTTTTATTTTCTGAGAAAATTATTCTGAGCTTATTCACCGTATTATCGCACAAATCGGCATCAGGAGGCGTGTGCGGAGTGATCGACGCGAAGAACCAGCACTTCAAAAGCAGTTTATTGGACCAGCCCGAAACAGTAATTTCCATGGGCTATAGATTTACCATTTTTTTTATTTTCCGAGAAAATTATTCTGAGCTTATTCACCGTTTTATCGTGCAAATCGGCGTCTGCAGGTGTGTGCGGAGTGATCCACGCGAAGAACCAGCACTTTAAAAGCAGTTTATAGGACCAGCCCGAAACAGTAATTTCCATGGGCTATAGACTTACCATTTTTTTCATTTTCCGAGAAAATTATTCTGAGCTTATTCACCGTTTTATCGTGCAAATCGGCGTCTGCAGGTGTGTGCGGAGTGATCCACGCGAAGAACCAGCACTTTAAAAGAAGTTTATCGGAGCAGCCCGAAACAATAATTTTCATGGGCTATAGACTTACCATTTTTTTATTTTCCGAGACAATTATTCTGAGCTTATTCACCGTATTATTGCACAAATCGGCATCAGGAGGCGTGTGCGGAGTGATCCACGCGAAGAACCAGCACTTTAAAAGCAGTTTATTGGACCAGCCCGAAACAGTAATTTCCATGGGCTTACCTTTTTTTTATGTTCCGAGAAAATTATTCTGAGTTTATTCACCATATTATCGTGCAAATCGGCGTCTGCAGGTGCGTGCGGAGTGATCCACGCGAAGAACCAGCAATTTAAAAGCAGTTTATCGGACCAGCCCGAAACAATAATTTTCATGGGCTGTAGACTTACCATTTTTTTTCCGAGAAAATTATTCTGAGCTTATTCACCGTATTATCGCACAAATCTGCATCAGGAGGCGTGTGCGGAGTGATCCACGCGAAGAACCAGCACTTTAAAAGCAGTTTATTGGACCAGCCCGAAACAGTAATTTCCATGGGCTATAGACTTACCATTTTTTTTATTTTCCGAGAAAATTATTCTGAGATTATTCACCATCTTATCGTGCAAATCGCCGTCTGCAGGTGCGTGCGGAGTGATCCACGCGAAGAACCAGCACTTTAAAAGCAGTTTATAGGACCAGCCCGAAACAGTAATTTCCATGGGCTATAGACTTACCATTTTTTCATTTTCCGAGAAAATTATTCTGAGCTTATTCACCGTTTTATCATGCAAATCGGCGTCTGCAGGTGTGTGCGGAGTGATCCACGCGAAGAACCAGCACTTTAAAACCAGTTTATTGTACCAGCCCGAAACAGTAATTTCCATGGCCTATAGAAGTACCATCTTTTCATTTTCCGAGAAAATTATTCTGAGCTTATTCACCGTTTTATCGTGCAAATCGGCGTCTGCAGGTGCGTGCGGAGTGATCCACGCGAAGAACCAGCACTTTAAAAGAAGTTTATCGGACCAGCCCGAAACAATAATTTTCATGGGCTATAGACTTGCCATTTTTTTATTTTCTGAGAAAATTATTCTGAGCTTATTCACCGTATTATCGCACAAATCGGCATCAGGAGGCGTGTGCGGAGTGATCGACGCGAAGAACCAGCACTTCAAAAGCAGTTTATTGGACCAGCCCGAAACAGTAATTTCCATGGGCTATAGACTTACCATTTTTTTTATTTTCCGAGAAAATTATTCTGAGCTTATTCACCGTTTTATCGTGCAAATCGGCGTCTGCAGGTGCGTGCGGAGTGATCCACGCGAAGAACCAGCACTTTAAAAGCAGTTTATAGGACCAGCCCGAAACAGTAATTTCCATGGGCTATAGACTTACCATTTTTTTCATTTTCCGAGAAAATTATTCTGAGCTTATTCACCGTTTTATCGTGCAAATCGGCGTCTGCAGGTGTGTGCGGAGTGATCCACGCGAAGAACCAGCACTTTAAAAGAAGTTTATCGGAGCAGCCCGAAACAATAATTTTCATGGGCTATAGACTTACCATTTTTTTATTTTCCGAGACAATTATTCTGAGCTTATTCACCGTATTATTGCACAAATCGGCATCAGGAGGCGTGTGCGGAGTGATCCACGCGAAGAACCAGCAATTTAAAAGCAGTTTATCGGACCAGCCCGAAACAATAATTTTCATGGGCTGTAGACTTACCATTTTTTTTCCGAGAAAATTATTCTGAGCTTATTCACCGTATTATCGCACAAATCTGCATCAGGAGGCGTGTGCGGAGTGATCCACGCGAAGAACCAGCACTTTAAAAGCAGTTTATTGGACCAGCCCGAAACAGTAATTTCCATGGGCTATAGACTTACCATTTTTTTTATTTTCCGAGAAAATTATTCTGAGATTATTCACCATCTTATCGTGCAAATCGCCGTCTGCAGGTGCGTGCGGAGTGATCCACGCGAAGAACCAGCCATTTAAAAGCAGTTTATCGGACCAGCCCGAAACAATAATTTTCATGGGCTGTAGACTTACCATTTTTTTTCCGAGAAAATTATTCTGAGCTTATTCACCGTATTATCGCACAAATCTGCATCAGGAGGCGTGTGCGGAGTGATCCACGCGAAGAACCAGCACTTTAAAAGCAGTTTATTGGACCAGCCCGAAACAGTAATTTCCATGTGCTATAGACTTACCATTTTTTTTATTTTCCGAGAAAATTATTCTGAGCTTATTCACCATTTTATCCTGCAAATCGGCGTCTGCAGGTGTGTGCGGAGTGATCCACACAAAGAACCAGCACTTTAAAAGCAGTGTACAGGACCAGCCCGAAACAGTAATTTCCATGGGCTATAGACTTACCATTTTTTTTTTATTTTCCGATAAAATTATTCTGAGCTTATTCACCGTTTTATCGCGCAAATCGGCGTCTGCAGGTGTGTGCGGAGTGATCCACGCGAAGAACCAGCACTTTAAAAGCAATTTATCGGACCAGCCCGAAACAATAATTTTCTAGGGCTATAGACTTACCATTTTTTATTTTCCGAGAAAATTATTCTGAGCTTATTCACCATATTTTCGCACAAATCGGCATCAGGAGGCGTGTGCGGAGTGATCCACGCGAAGAACCAGCACTTTAAAAGCAGTTTATTGGACCAGCCCGAAACAGGAATTTCCATGGGCTATAGACTTACCATTTTTTTATTTTCCGAGAAAATTATTCTGAGCTTATTCACCGTTTTATCGTGCAAATCGGCGTCTGCAGGTGCGTGCGGAGTGATCCACACGAAGAACCTGCACTGTAAAGGCAGTTTATTGGACCAGCCCAAAAGAGTAATTTCCATGGGCTATAGACTTACCATTTTTTATATTTTCCGAGAAAATTATTCTGAGCTTATTCACTGCTTTCTCGGACAAATCGGCGTCTGTAGGTGTGTGCGGAGTGATCCACGCGAAGAACCAGCACTTCAAAAGCAGTTTATTGGTCCAGCCCGAAACAGTAATTTCCATGGGCTATAGACTTACCATTTTTTTATTTTCCGAGAAAATTATTCTGAGCTTATTCACCGTTTTATCGTGCAAATCGGCGTCTGCAGGTGTGTGCGGAGTGATCCACGCGAAGAACCAACACTTTAAAAGCAGTTTATTGGACCAGCCCGAAACAGTAATTTCCATGGGCTATAGACTTACCTTTTTTTTATTTTCCGAGAAAATTATTCTGAGCTTATTCACCATTTTATCCTGCAATTCGGCGTCTGCAGGTGTGTGCGGAGTGATCCACACAAAGAACCAGCACTTTAAAAGCAGTGTATAGGACCAGCCCGAAACAGTAATTTCCATGGGCTATAGACTTACCATTTTTTTATTTCCCGATAAAATTATTCTGAGCTTATTCACCGTTTCATCGCGCAAATCGGCGTCTGCAGGTGTGTGTGGAGTGATCCACGCGAAGAACCAGCACTTTAAAAGCAGTTTATAGGACCAGCCCGAAACAGTAATTTCCATGTGCTCTAGACTTACCATTTTTTTCATTTTCCGAGAAATATATTCTGAGCTTATTCACTGTTTTATCGTGCAAATCGGCGTCTGCAGGTGCGTGCGGAGTGATCCACGCGAAGAACCAGCACTTTAAAAGCAGTTTATCGGACCAGCCCGAAACAATAATTTTCATGGGCTATAGACTTACCATTTTTTTATTTTCCGAGAAAATTATTCTGAGCTTATTCACCGTATTTTCGCACAAATCGGCATCAGGAGGCGTGTGCGGAGTGATCCACGCGAAGAACCAGCACTTTAAAAGCAGTTTATTGTACCAGCCCGAAACAGGAATTTCCATGGGCTATAGACTTACCATTTTTTTTATTTTCCGAGAAAATTATTCTGAGCTCATTCACCGTTTTATCGTGCAAATCGGCGTCTGCAGGTGCGTGCGGAGTGATCCACGCGAAGAACCAGCACATTAAAAGCAGTTTATTGGACCAGCCCGAAACAGTAATTTCCATGGGCTATAGACTTACCATTTTTTCATTTTCCGAGAAAATTATTTTGAGCTTATTCACCGTTTTATCGTGCAAATCGGCGTCTGCAGGTGTGTGCGGAGTGATCCACGTGAAGAACCAGCACTTTAAAACCAGTTTATTGTACCAGCCCGAAACAGTAATTTCCATGGGCTATAGACGTACCATTGTTTTCATTTTCCGAGAAAATTATTCTGAGCTTATTCACCGTTTTATCGTGCAAATCGGCGTCTGCAGGTGCGTGCGGAGTGATCCACGCGAAGAACCAGCACTTTAAAAGCAGTTTATCGTACCAGCCCGAAACAATAATTTTCATGGGCTATAAACTTACCATTTTTTTATTTTCCGAGAAAATTATTCTGAGCTCATTCACTGTGTTATCGCACAAATCGGCATCAGGAGGCGTGTGCGGAGTGATCCACGCGAAGAACCTGCACTGTAAAGGCAGTTTATTGGACCAGCCCAAAACAGTAATTTCCATGGGCTATAGACTTACCTTTTTTTATGTTCCGAGAACATTATTCTGAGCTTATTCACCATCTTATCGTGCAAATCGGCGTCTGCAGGTGTGTGCGGAGTGATCCACGTGAAGAACCAGCACTTTAAAAGCAGTTTATTGTACCAGCCCGAAACAGTAATTTCCATTGGCTATAGACGTACCATTTTTTTCATTTTCCGAGAAAATTATTCTGAGCTTATTCACCGTTTTATCGTGCAAATCGGCGTCTGCAGGTGCGTACGGAGTGATCCACGCGAAGAACCAGCACTTTAAAAGCAGTTTATCGGACCAGCCCGAAACAATAATTTTCATGGGCTATAGACTTACCATTTCTTTATTTTCCGAGAAAATTATTCTGAGCATATTCACCGTATTTTCGCACAAATCGGCATCAGGAGGCGTGTGCGGAGTGATCCACGCGAAGAACCAGCACTTTAAAAGCAGTTTATTGGACCAGCCCAAAACAGTAATTTCCATGGGCTATAGACTTACCTTTTTTTTATGTTCCGAGAAAATTATTCTGAGCTTATTCACCATCTTATCGTGCAAATCGGCATCTGCAGGTGTGTGCGGAGTGATCCACGCGAAGAACCAGCACTTTAAAAGCAGTTTATAGGACCAGCCCGAAACAGTAATTTCCATGGGCTATAGACTTACCATTTTTTCATTTTCCGAGAAAATTATTCTGACCTTATTCACCGTTTTATCGTGCAAATCGGCGCCTGCAGGTGTGTGCGGAGTGATCCACGCGAAGAACCAGCACTTTAAAAGAAGTTTATCGGACCAGCCCGAAACAATAATTTTCATGGGCTTACCATTTTTTTAATTTTCCGCGAAAATTATTCTGGGCTTATTCACCGTATTATCGCACAAATCGGCATCAGGAGGCGTGTGCGGAGTGATCGACGCGAAGAACCAGCACTTCAAAAGCAGTTTATTGGACCAGCCCGAAACAGTAATTTCCATGGGCTATAGACTTACCATTTTTTCATTTTCCGAGAAAATTATTCTGAGCTTATTCACCGTTTTATCGTGCAAATCGGCATCTGCAGGTGTGTGCGGAGTGATCCACGCGAAGAACCAGCACTTTAAAACCAGTTTATTGTACCAGCCAGAAACAGTAATTTCCATTGGCTATAGACGTACCATTTTTTTTCATTTTCCGAGAAAATTATTCTGAGCTTATTCACCGTTTTATCGTGCAAATCGGCGTCTGCAGGTGCGTGCGGAGTGATCCACACAAAGAACCAGCACTTTAAAAGCAGTGTATAGGACCAGCCCGAAACAGTAATTTCCATGGGCTATAGACTTACCATTTTTTTATTTCCCGATAAAATTATTCTGAGCTTATTCACCGTTTCATCGCGCAAATCGGCGTCTGCAGGTGTGTGCGGAGTGATCCACGCGAAGAACCAGCACTTTAAAAGCAGTTTATAGGACCAGCCCGAAACAGTAATTTCCATGGGCTATAGACTTACCATTTTTTCATTTTCCGAGAAAATTATTCTGAGCTTATTCACCGTTTTATCGTGCAAATCGGCGTCTGCAGGTGTGTGCGGAGTGATCCACGCGAAGAACCAGCACTTTAAAAGAAGTTTATCGGACCAGCCCGAAACAATAATTTTCATGGGCTATGGACTTACCATTTTTTTATTTTCCGATAAAATTATTCTGAGCTTATTCACCGTATTATCGCACAAATCGGCATCCGGAGGCGTGTGCGGAGTGATCGACGCGAAGAACCAGCACTTCAAAAGCAGTTTATTGGACCTGCCCGAAACAGTCATTTCCATGGGCTATAGACTTACCAATTTTTTATTTTCCGAGAAAATTATTCTGAGCTTATTCACCGTTTTATCGTGCGAATCGGCGTCTGCAGGTGTGTGCGGAGTGATCCACGCGAAGAACCAGCACTTTAAAAGCAGTTTATCGGACCAGCCCGAAACAATAATTTTCATGGGCTATAGATTACCATTTTTTTATTTTCCGAGAAAATTATTCTGAGCTTATTCACCGTATTTTCGCACAAATCGGCATCAGGAGGCGTGTGCGGAGTGATCCACGCGAAGAACCAGCACTTTAAAAGCAGTTTATTGGACCAGCCCGAAACAGGAATTTCCATGGGCTATAGACTTACCATTTTTTTATTTTCCGAGAAAATTATTCTTAGCTCATTCACTGTGTTATCGCACAAATCGGCATCAGGAGGCGTGTGCGGAGTGATCCACGCGAAGAACCTGCACTGTAAAGGCAGTTTATTGGACCAGCCCAAAACAGTAATTTCCATGGGCTATAGACTTACCATTTTTTTATTTTCCGAGAAAATTATTCTGAGCTCATTCACTGTGTTATCGTACAAATCGGCATCAGGAGGCGTGTGCGGAGTGATCCACGCGAAGAACCTGCACTGTAAAGGCAGTTTATTGGACCAGCCCAAAACAGTAATTTCCATGGGCTATAGACTTACCATTTTTTATATTTTCCGAGAAAATTATTCTGAGCTTATTCACTGCTTTCTCGCACAAATCGGCGTCTGTAGGTGTGTGCGGAGTGATCCACGCGAAGAACCAGCACTTCAAAAGCAGTTTATTGGTCCAGCCCGAAACAGTAATTTCCATGGGCTATAGACTTACCATTTTTTTCATTTTCCGAGAAAATTATTCTGAGCTTATTCACCGTTTTATCGTGCAAATCGGGGTCTGCGGGTGTGTGCGGAGTGATCTACGCGAAGAACCAGCACTTTAAAAGCAGTTTATCGGACCAGCGCGAAACGATAATTTTCATGGGCTATAGACTTACCATTTTTTTATTTTCCGAGACAATTATTCTGAGCTTATTCACCGTATTATTGCACAAATCGGCATCAGGAGGCGTGTGCGGAGTGATCCACGGGAAGAACCAGCACTTTAAAAGCAGTTTATTGGACCAGCCCGAAACAGTAATTTCCATGGGCTATAGACTTACCTTTTTTTATGTTCCGAGAAAATTATTCTGAGTTTGTTCACCATCTTATCGTGCAAATCGGCGTCTGCAGGTGCGTGCGGAGTGATCCACGCGAAGAACCAGCAATTTAAAAGCAGTTTATCGGACCAGCCCGAAACAATAATTTTCATGGGCTGTAGACTTACCATTTTTTTTTTCCGAGAAAATTATTCTGAGCTTATTCACCGTATTATCGCACAAATCTGCATCAGGAGGCGTGTGCGGAGTGATCCACGCGAAGAACCAGCACTTTAAAAGCAGTTTATTGGACCAGCCCGAAACAGTAATTTCCATGGGCTATAGACTTACCATTTTTTTTATTTTCCGAGAAAATTATTCTGAGCTTATTCACCATCTTATCGTGCAAATCGCCGTCTGCAGGTGCGTGCGGAGTGATCCACGCGAAGAACCAGCACTTTAAAAGCAGTTTATCGGACCAGCCCGAAACAATAATTTTCATGGGCTGTAGACTTACCATTCTTTTTCCGAGAAAATTATTCTGAGCTTATTCACCGTATTATCGCACAAATCTGCATCAGGAGGCGTGTGCGGAGTGATCCACGCGAAGAACCAGCACTTTAAAAGCAGTTTATTGGACCAGCCCGAAACAGTAATTTCCATGTGCTATAGACTTACCATTTTTTTTATTTTCCGAGAAAATTATTCTGAGCTTATTCACCATTTTATCCTGCAAATCGGCGTCTGCAGGTGTGTGCGGAGTGATCCACACAAAGAACCAGCACATTAAAAGCAGTGTATAGGACCAGCCCGAAACAGTAATTTCCATGGGCTGTAGACTTACCATTTTTTTTTCCGAGAAAATTATTCTGAGCTTATTCACCGTATTATCGCACAAATCTGCATCAGGAGGCGTGTGCGGAGTGATCCACGCGAAGAACCAGCACTTTAAAAGCAGTTTATTGGACCAGCCCGAAACAGTAATTTCCATGGGCTATAGACTTACCATTTTTTTTATTTTCCGATAAAATTATTCTGAGCTTATTCACCGTTTTATCGCGCAAATCGGCGTCTGCAGGTGTGTGCGGAGTTATCCACGCGAAGAACCAGCACTTTAAAAGCAGTTTATCGGACCAGCCCGAAACAATAATTTTCATGGGCTATAGACTTACCATTTTTTATTTTCCGAGAAAATTATTCTGAGCTTATTCACCATATTTTCGCACAAATCGGCATCAGGAGGCGTGTGCGGAGTGATCCACGCGAAGAACCAGCACTTTAAAAGCAGTTTATTGGACCAGCCCGAAACAGGAATTTCCATGGGCTATAGACTTACCATTTTTTTATTTTCCGAGAAAATTATTCTGAGCTTATTCACCGTTTTATCGTGCAAATCGGCGTCTGCAGGTGCGTGCGGAGTGATCCACGCGAAGAACCTGCACTGTAAAGGCAGTTTATTGGACCAGCCCAAAACAGTAATTTCCATGGGCTATAGACTTACCATTTTTTATATTTTCCGAGAAAATTATTCTGAGCTTATTCACTGCTTTCTCGCACAAATCGGCGTCTGTAGGTGTGTGCGGAGTGATCCACGCGAAGAACCAGCACTTCAAAAGCAGTTTATTGGTCCAGCCCGAAACAGTAATTTCCATGGGCTATAGACTTACCATTTTTTATTTTCCGAGAAAATTATTCTGAGCTTATTCACCGTTTTATCGTGCAAATCGGCGTCTGCAGGTGTGTGCGGAGTGATCCACGCGAAGAACCAGCACTTTAAAAGCAGTTTATTGGACCAGCCGGAAACAGTAATTTCCATGGGCTATAGACTTACCATTTTTTTATTTTCCGAGAAAATTATTCTGAGCTTATTCACCATTTTATCCTGCAAATCGGCGTCTGCAGGTGTGTGCGGAGTGATCCACACAAAGAACCAGCACTTTAAAAGCAGTGTATAGGACCAGCCCGAAACAGTAATTTCCATGGGCTATAGACTTACCATTTTTTTTTATTTTCCGATAAAATTATTCTGAGCTTATTCACCGTTTTATCGCGCAAATCGGCGTCTGCAGGTGTGTGCGGAGTGATCCACGCGAAGAACCAGCACTTTAAAAGCAGTTTATAGGACCAGCCCGAAACAGTAATTTCCATGTGCTATAGACTTACCATTTTTTTCATTTTCCGAGAAATATATTCTGAGCTTATTAACTGTTTTATCGTGCAAATCGGCGTCTGCAGGTGCGTGCGGAGTGATCCACGCGAAGAACCAGCACTTTAAAAGCAGTTTATCGGACCAGCCCGAAACAATAATTTTCATGGGCTATAGACTTACCATTTTTTATTTTCCGAGAAAATTATTCTGGGCTTATTCACCGTATTTTCGCACAAATCGGCATCAGGAGGCGTGTGCGGAGTGATCCACGCGAAGTACCAGCACTTTAAAAGCAGTTTATTGGACCAGCCCGAAACAGGAATTTCCATGGGCTTACCAGAACTTACCATTTTTTTATTTTCCAAGAAAATTATTCTGAGCTTATTCACCGTTTTATCGTGCAAATCGGCGTCTGCAGGTGCGTGCGGAGTGATCCACGCGAAGAACCAGCACATTAAAAGCAGTTTATTGGACCAGCCCGAAACAGTAATTTCCATGGGCTATAGACTTACCATTTTTTTTATTTTCCGAGAAAATTATTCTGAGCTCATTCACTGCTTTCTCGCACAAATCGGCGTCTGTAGGTGTGTGCGGAGTGATCCACGCGAAGAACCAGCACTTCAAAAGCAGTTTATTGGTCCAGCCCGAAACAATAATTTCCATGGGCTATAGACTTACCATTCTTTTATTTTCCGAGAAAATTATTCTGAGCTTATTCACCGTTTTATCGTGCAAATCGGCGTCTGTAGGTGTGTGCGGAGTGATCCACGCGAAGAACCAGCATTTTAAAAGCAGTTTATTGGACCAGCCCGAAACAGTAATTTCCATGGGCTATAGACTTACCATTTTTTTCATTTTCCGAGAAAATTATTCTGAGCTTATTCACCGTTTTATCGTGCAAATCGGCGTCTGCGGGTGTGTGCGGAGTTATCCTCGCGAAGAGCCAGCACTTTAAAAGCAGTTTATCGGACCAGCCCGAAACAATAATTTTCATGGGCTACAGACTTACCATTTTTTTTATTTTCCGAGACAATTATTCTGAGCTTATTCACCGTATTATTGCACAAATCGGCATCAGGAGGCGTGTGCGGAGTGATCCACGCGAAGAACCAGCACTTTAAAAGCAGTTTATTGGACCAGCCCGAAACAGTAATTTCCATGGGCTATAAACTTACCTTTTATGTTCCGAGAAAATTATTATGAGCTTATTCACCATCTTATCGTGTAAATCGGCGTCTGCAGGTGTGTGCGGAGTGATCCACGCGAAGAACCAGCACTTTAAAACCGGTTTATTGGACCAGTCCGAAACAGTAATTTCCATGGGCTATAGACTTACCATTTTTTATTTTCCGAGAAAATTATTCTGAGCTTATTCAACGTTTTATTGCGCAAATCGGCGTCTGCAGGTGTGTGCGGAGCGATCCACGCGAAGAACCAGCACTTTAAAAGCAGTTTATCGGACCAGCCCAAAACAATAATTTTCATGGGCTATATATAGACTTACCATTTTTTTTATTTTCCGAGAAAATTATTCTGAGCTTATTCACCGTATTATCGCACAAATCGGCATCAGGAGGCGTGTGCGGAGTGATCCACGCGAAGAACCAGCACTTTAAAAGCAGTTTATTGGACCAGCCCGAAACAGTAATTTCCATGGGCTACAGACTTACCATTTTTTTTTATTTTCCGAGACAATTATCGGCGTCAATAGGGTGGCTTGCCAAGTGAACTGTAAAAGAACTTGTGTATCAATGCGGTGACGAGATTGAAGCAGTGATATGCCGGATTCTGTTTTTAGTGCCGATATGCTGACGTCGTAAGAGTACTTAGTATGAATAAATCCTGTAGCTTGATTTTAAAGCGATTCTAGATGATTGATGAGATACACTTGATGCGACTTCCAAGTGGGGGATGCGTATTCTAATTTCGTCCTGACGAGAGACTGATAGGCTAGTCATTAACACGTGGTTCAAAAATCCGTTTGCCGATGTGACGTCTGACGCAGGACGACGACGCCGGATTTTCTGTGACGGGGGCTCCGTAACGCTCTCGCGTTAATAGTGCGCGTATCCTGTGGGTATCCTGTGACTTACCAGAATTTTTTCGGGTTGTTATTTCGCATGTTCGGCACATCAGAATGAAAGAATGAGTGTTTGGCATGATGTATGACTCCCAGATAGGCAGTTTCAGCGACTTTGTACTTATTCCCTGCATCAGGGCTGTACGGGGCTTAGCTGCCCGTAAGAGACGTCTTTTGTTGTTCTCTAATCGTTTCAGTGCTTTATTGAGCAAGGGTTATGCTGAATTGGAATGAATGTCAATTGGGGGAATGCACTTACCAACCAGATCGTTTAGTTTGTCTTTGAAGATCAGCCCCTTTTCGCGCATGTTAAGACAAGGAAGGGCACTTGCAAAAGTGAGGTAAAATTGCGTCAATTCATGATTAATTGCTTCATAATTGCCCTTATCATACAAATGACTAGCTTTCTTAACAGTCGGAGTCAAAACAGGTTTAATTACGAAATCATCATGAATGACTTTATGGTCGCTGATTTCGGGAAGATACGCGATGGATGACACGGCTTCCGGATTACTTGTTAAGACGAGGTCGAGAATATTTTAGTAGTTACAAATGACACGGGTTGGTTCTGGGAGCACTTAGGATAAGTTAAAGTTAAAGCATACCTAAAGAAACTCGGTCGATTTGATTGATGTAGCCGCTGTTGCAGACCGGCTTGACCGATTGATATTAGGAAAATTAGTATCCAAATAGAATTACATGTATGTTGAAGTGTTTGGTCGTTATTTCACTTAGGTTGATATTCAGCTTGAAAGAGAAATCTGGAGTACTATGAGGGGGCCTGTAGCAAACGCCTAGTGAAAGTGAATGAGAGGCGGCATGGGCATTTAAGCCATAGTATTTCAAGATCGGACACAATGTTAACAGATGTACAGGATATATTTTAGTTTACAGCGACAAGTACCCCCCCCCCCCCCTCGAGCCCCTGCAATCGTTTTCGAACAGTTGAAAATTTGGTAGGTCAGCGAGCACGTCGCTGTCCGTTATGTCTCCTGTGAGCCACGATCTGCGTCGAGGGCTGAGTCCAGCCACTTCGACAGCTCATACCGGCTCATAATTTGGGTCAGCAAATTAGTAGAGAACCGGTCGGCCAGGTACCAATTTCCAAGTCATCAGTTTGGAGGATTCTAAATAACGGCCTTTCACCCGTATCATCTTAACAATGAAGCACCAATGCTTGGAAGATAACGATCTGTAGAATCGTCTATAGATTTCTCTAACTGGGTCTTCACAAAAGCCGATGAGCCACTGGACTGATGGAGATGAAGCTAATTTTCGCAGAAACGCCTAGGTAAATTTGCATAATGCACACTATTGCAAGGAGTCCGACCCACACTGGGTGGAGCACAATCGGCACCAGTACCAGTGGTCGCTCACTGTGAGGTTCGGAATTTACGCCGATGCTATAATAGGTCTCATCTTCTATCACGCACTGACTGGACAGCGTTACGCGAACGAAATCCTGTTGTCCGAAACGAAGTCCCGTTGTTACGACTTCCACTTCTGTGGTGCCAGCAAGATGGGGCACCAGCACAAAGCAGCAGCGAGCACGAAACTGGCTGTATGCGGCTATCATGCGCAATTATTGGAAGGCACGGGCCTGTAAATTGGCCGGCTAGGTCACCTGACCTCTCTCCACTCGATTTCTTTCTTTGAGGCAATGTGAAAGATCGACCTTAAATGATCGAGACGGACGTCAGATTAGTTCAAGGCAAGTATAATGGATGTCTGCTGTAAAATTGCGGAGTCGGTCATCAAGAAAGCCACTGAAGATGTGACAAGGCGGACTCAGTACTGCGCTATAGCTGCAAACGAAGAACTATTCGAACACGTCCTCTAGGCAGCAGCTGGTGTTCAACGAAGCTTACGAATTCAGATAATAGGGCACACTGAAATCTGTGATTTTTTTTCTCTGTGTGTGTGTGTGCGTGCGTGCGTGCGTGCGTGCGTGCGTGCGTGCGTGCGTGCGTGCGTGCGTGCGTGCGTGCGTGCGCGCGCGCGCGCGCTGGCATTCTGATTGCCGATTCGGCTCATTTAGAAGTGGTATATTTACTTTCTTGAACGCATCGGTTTTGCCTTTTCTCTACACGTTGGTCGCTTCCTGGTCTGCTTATTTCGCTTATATTTTTTGACACGAACCTGTTTTTGCAGCATGTATACTCTTTCATGAAAAATAAAACAGTCACTTTAATTTGGCTTTCGTCCGAAGCAAATTTCTGGCGCGAAATATACCTTCTCGCGCACTTCTTCGATGCGATGCGAGCAAAGCCGGGATTTTGAAACATTCTATGCCCATTACATTGCTTTTCGCATTTCGTGCGTGGCCAAAACGGCGCTCCAGCCGCGTTATCAAGGGGCTTTTGTTATCAATGTGATCAATCGGCATTGAGTGACGGATATTAAGTGCGACGTAGAAATGAGAGGAAGGAATAGCTGCGAAGTCGCGAAACCTGCTGTTGGTGCTCCTTCCGTACCATTATCAAGGTGATGCGTTGTCTCTTTGGGTTTGCAACAGGCAATGCAGTTGCTTTCAATCAGCTTATTTGAGGGCGCTGCATTATGATGGCGGGTGGGAGAATACTCACGTGGTATTTTTCATAATTCGTGAGGTGCCCTTGCCAGTCGGACATAATTGTACGCAACTACTACATCGCTGAAAACACTGCAGTTAGGTGTCATATGGGGGCGCCTACAAATGCCTCATTGACACTTTGAAAATTAGGACAGTGCCTCTCGAGTCAGATAATTAATTGCAATTACCGAATTAAATCTCAATAACGAATTACTGGCGGCTACTCCCCTGTGCTGGAAACAATATGTCTAGGTTTTCTTCGAGTAACGCAATTGCTTTGTTTAAGTCTTGGTGCATGATAGTTGGAGAACACTGCATAATTCGCTAAGTAACCGAAATGAGGCCAAGCTGGATTTACTCGAAATTAGAGTCAATAGCAGTCATGCGCAGCAGCGCTTATACGCGGACTCACAGAAAAAAAGAGAGAGAAAGAGACTGCAGTTGCGCCGGAAAAGCGAAGCAGTATTAGTGATAGCCAAGTACGCGAAAATTACACGAAGGAAGATTACACCAGCGAGAGGACTCGGGCTGTGAAATTGAACTGTCTCCTACTATGAGGTCTTGTATACACTCATATAATGCCGTCCTTTCAGCGATCAATTCTTGGAGGTTACACGAAGCTTCTTCAAATATAAGAAATATATATATGGGGCTCGGAAAGCTGGTCAGCCCACCCCCTCTTCCTCCCCCTGGAAAAATTAAAACTCTCCGTCTATGAAGCTTGCTGTTCTATTAAAAACTTAGTCTGTTAAATAAGATTTATACGCCTAGGAGAATAAATAACACAACATACATAATCCTTAACTGATATTTTCGTCACGAACATACCTTCGTGCAGGATTAAAGCTGGTGTGCTTGTCGCTGACAAGTGATCATCTACCCATTTTTAACCCGCCGTGGTTGCTCAGTGGCTATGGTGTTAGGCTGCTGAGCACGAGGTCGAGCGATCGAATCCCGGCCACGGCGGCCGCATTTCGATGAGGGCGAAATGCGAAAACACCCGTGTAGTTAGATTTCGGTGGACGTTAAGAACCCCAGGTGGTCGAAATTTCCGGAGTCCTCCACTACGGGGTGCCTCATAATCAAGAAGTGGTTTTGGCACGTAAAACGCCATATTTAAAAAAAAAACTACTCATTGTGAGCGACAGCGGAAAGAAATCAAGAGAGAAACTACCTTCGACATACGTGGTACAACGAACTAATAGTTGAAACATTTGTTTTGTGACCAACTACCACGAACGTCTTGAGAAAGCATACGTAAATCAAGGAATGCAAATACAGCTTATGAGGAATTCATGCATATACTGAAATCAGTATACGTGGCCCATTTCCCGTCTGTGCGCGTGAAGCAGCGTCTGCTCCGAACTTTTTATTGCGATCGCAATCATGCGAACCGGGCAGCTCGGTTCGTCGTTGGCGAGTACCCTACATGTACACAAAGTTCGCCCCCGACGCTACCAGTGTACTTCACCCCAATACACCAAATGCTTCACAGCACGGCACGCCTTGCGTGCTCTTCCGTAGAACACGACAGACGCGGGTGTACGATTGTAGATGCGTGGCACCTTGCTCAGTGCGTGTGAATGAGCTAGACCCACGTGTTCTTTCTTTCACTCCCCCATTTCCGTCCCTCGTGTAGAAAGCGCAATTTCCCTCTCCCAAATCACGAAGAAGAACGTGGGCAGCCTATTTAACCCTAAATATCAAAACAACATAACTAAATACCAAATACCAAACATAAATGCCAGAAAAATGCATGTTCTATCTAAACGTGCCAAAACATATAGAATAAGCATAATCGATGTAAACGAGGATTATACTCCCCCATGCAAAATTTGAGCGCAGCTCAATAGTTGTTTTCGTTTCCCGATATATTGGCTGGCGTGGAAAATCTTGGTGTTAACAGCGCAAAAACGTAGACGAGACGACAAGACGGCACCACAAGCGCCGACTTTCAACAACTGAAAGTCAGCGCTTGTGGTGCCGTCTTCTCCTCTCGTCTACGTTTTGCGCTGTTAACACCAGGATGGAAAACTAACAAGCCCAAGCTGCTATTCTAGCGGACAATCTGCCTCGTGCGGCGTGACTGCCTCGCTAATCGGGAGATCGCGAGAGGCAGCGCGTGGGCGATGCGTGGGCGTGATTTACAGCAGCCGCCGTAGACACCTCCGCTCAGGCAGCGCTTTGTTTCCATGCGAGGCGAACGTGGCGTCAGCGGTGAAAAGACGACCCGCGCTACTCTGGCACAATCTCGTAGCCACCGTCGCCGCAGAGCCAGTCCTGCGCGGCACTACGCCTTTCTTCTCAGGCTTTCGCCATACCCTCCTCCGCTTTCCTATTCGCTCTCGCCGTCTTTCATCCCCCGCTGCCCTCCGCGTTCGCTCGGTTACTCGGGACGCCGACGCAGGAACGGGGGCTTAATAGCTGCGCTGTAACATTTTGCTGAAAAGTTTTCAGTGATTTTACCAGGCAGAAAACTGGAAGTGGGCTTCACCCCAAACCAAGAATGGCTTTGGAATTTGCAGACCGTTCTCGTCATATGTGAACCAGAAGTGTATATTTTACAGTTGAACCCGAATATATCGAATCTAAAGGGGATCACAAAAACAGTTCGGTATACAGGCAATTCGATATATAAAATAAAAATACAAAAATTTTAAAGGGCATTTTACAGCTGCTCGTTCTACAGAATGTTATATGTGGGTTCCACATATCCAGGTTCAACTGCATTTGGTTTACATCATGCGAGTGACATCACTGCAGCCGGAGATATTGCATTAGTCTGCCTGTGCACCCGCTTTCGAGAGAGAGTCGCATGTCAAATTTCCTCCTAATCCCATGTGCCTGCTCTAAACCAACAAACGACGCTTGTCGCCTGCCACCGAGTGTTAGCCAAAAGCATTTAGCCAGAAAGTTCGTACTCAGTACCGAAACTCGGCAAGAAAACTTTTTTTTTTTTTTGTAGAGATAACCTCCCTGCCTCTCCTCCCTTCCCTTGCGTGCAAACGTGGCGAACAGTTCAATGCCATGTTGTTGACGTACATGCCGTTGGGGAACAATGCGCTCACTCACCAAGCAGTCAGCATCATGCCAGAATGAATGAATTCTATACAGAAGGAATTATTATTGTGTAGACTTGAAGGTGCTGCAAAAAGCCGCAAAGATTAGCAAGGCAACTGACCTGCAGGTATTTGTAACTTTGTCAATTTACCTGGTCATACCCCTTTCAAATAAGTCATTTAAACGTTTTTCTCATACATTTCCACATTTCAGGGGCTTACACATTCTCTGACATTTCCCAGTCTTACAGGTTGCTATAGACAGCCTGAATAAGGAAATCAGCTGGGGCCCATAAGCCTTTTGTTTTTGTGCATGAAACCGAGAGGACGGCAGAATTCCCGTGAGTTGGGATGCAACATGGTGAAAGAAAACAAACGCCAACCACAACACGTTCAGTGAGGTTAACGTAGCGGCATCCACACGGGAGCCTAGGAACAATAATGTTAACACAAAGAAACATTAACCTAAATCTTTTGCAGTCTGTGTGTGGCTGCTTCGTGTGCGCATTGATGCCAAATTCGCTCGCTTACCTAAAATTATAGCTACATAACTTTCAGCAATTTAATGTAGACAGGAACAATACTCCCTAGAAAGCTTTATAGTAGCAGCCAAAATATAATCCAAATGCAAGTTTCAAGAAGTAAAAGACCAGAAGCATAATCAAAATTCAGGATGTTCGACAAGCTCTTTCTATGTAAAAAAAAAAGAAACAAATCAATGCAAAGCTTTAAGTAATATTTCACATCTAAATACAACACGATTCTAATTGGGACGGGAAGAAACAGCATTTGGATGGGAGGAAGTCAGGGCGACAGACTTCGTCCCGTCCAAGCGCAGTTTCTTCCTGTCCCAATGATGTAGTAACCAGCCTAGACCAGCACACTCCTAGGATTCTAAAGTGTCGCACCTCAATACAACAAACGTGGGTACCGTATTTACTCGCGTAATGATCGCACTTATTTGTCACAAAAAAAATTGACGCGAATTCAGGGATGGGATCATAACGCGAGTTAAATTTCCCGCAAAAAGAAGAAAAAAATTTTTTTCATCTCGCATTTGCTGCGGGATGACAACAGGTCAACAAATAGGCGGCCGTCGCTTTATGTAGTGCAGGACACCAAAACGAAAATGGCGGCCGGCGGAGCTAGCCGAACGCGCCGAACGCGATATTTTTATGCGAAGCATACTAGCCGCACAACCACGCTCTTCCTTGCTGCGCCGCGCGCGGCCGCGTAGCTACCATATGACGTCATAATAGCTGCAAAGCGGACGCTTCGCCTTCAAGAGTGGAACGCGACAGCGTTCCCGTCGACCCGCCGAGGGGTGTAAGACAATGGGCTACGGCGCAGCGACTACGCGCCCCGCATCGGACGCGGTGAGCGTCGAGCAACGCAGCGTTCGACGCGACAACGAAATGTGCGCCTGAGCAAGCGACGCACGCCTGAGCCGACGCCGACGACACCGGCTTTTCTGCGACACGAGCTCCTTAACGCTGTCGCGTTAAAATAAAGGCTAGTATGCTTCGCATCCTGGGCTTAACCTTATAGCTAAGCCACAGCCATTTTTTTTTCTTCTCGTGAGTACATTGCGTGCATTGAAACAGTTTCTTCCGTATCAGTAATGAATAATACCGTTAACATCGGCAAGTTTGCGGCAATAACGTAGCCAGAAACAGACGGGCGCGCGTAGCTGCCAGTGGCATAGGAACACATGGCGGGCATTTTGCGGAAACTGCGGAAATTTGTCTTCACTACTATCCTGATACGGCACATTTCCGCTAAGGGTGGGCGCATATCTTGGCCGTGTTACAAGCGTCGGCGTATGAATAGGGTACACTTCTAACGTATCAGTGTAAACGTGGCTGCTATCGTTGCCGCTGGCGATTTGTTGCGTGCCCACGAGTGCAGACGAGAAGAATCGAAAGGTGCGCTTTTTGTTGTTTTTGTTGACCACAACCATTACAAACCCTTCACATAATAAAGGCAAGTTTGGTTGTAGCCTTTTTTCTGTCATGGAAGTGCGGAAAGTGATGGAAAGAATGAAATGGGGCATCTGCTTAAGAATGTTTGGTGCATGCAGACCGCTTGGTTTGTCTTGAAGAGGACAGATGGTAAGGGCGCTCATTATTATCATTATGACTTGGCAGGCGACATATCGCTGCGGCAAGTTTGGGGTGCGATCATTACTTGGGAAATAAAAAAAAATCGAATTTTGATGACAAAATTTAGTGGTGCGATCATTATGCGAGTAAATACGGTACTTAACCAATTGACAGAACGAAGCATACATATAATTCACACATTTTTCCCCTGACCACATCCAATGTGTATGTTTAGAACAAATATTGAATTTAACAAGTTATTTTCAAGTGCCATGCAACTGCGCTATTACAAGGTTTGAATGAACAGCTTGCTCAAGAGACAAAGGGAGCACACAGTATGCACGAAACATTTATTGTTTTATACACTTAAAAACATTAAAAACACATCAGAAATGAATGCATTTCTCATGGAAAAGCCACGAGTAACACCGTCTTAAATAAGTGTACAGACCTCCTAAATGCTCACTTTGAACTGTAGTGATAGAATACGAAGCAAAATACAATGTCTAATGCATATCAACATAAAAAAATATCCAAGTGACCGTCACCAGTATATGCCTCATTTCTAAGAATTCTAGTGCTTCGCGCAGTAGCACATCGGCAGAATAAAGGAAAATGGCATGGTATGGTCAACAATGTGGAAAATGCTGGACAGGGAAACGTGTAGGGCGGTACAGTGTGCTAGAAAGCTTCAGAGGCCAAATGGGAAAATTATACCGCCATTCAGTGAGCAGCCATTAGCTAAAAACATCACGCAGCACAAACCCTCTCACATACACTCTGACAGGGCAGAGTTCTATACACAGGGCTTAAACCAAAGCAATTCCGAAGTCCCAGCATCCTTTGGAAGCACAATGTGCATTCCTTGTGGATCGGAGTTTGTTGGTAAGGGGAGGAGCAAGTAACACTTACCTAAAACAATGAGTTATGGTTTGCATTAGATGCTATATTTACACTGTGATAGTATAGGATGCACATCGGTCAAAGTTTGTTGTCAGCACCGCAATTAAGAAATGTGAAATAGCAACAAAAGTCAGTTTCACCTATGTTTCGATATATGACAATAGTGAATTTTGCAGTGTTTTTCAGTTCAAAACCGCCTTCAGTCAACAGAAACAATTGAGAACAATTGTTTGAATATGAATGGTCCTGCACCAGCGCCAAGAAATACAGAGGATGCCAGTTGCAGATGAAATGTGCACAGTTCAGTGAGAAACAATAAAATATAATGAAGCTGGCTGTCAATTTTACACACCAGTATTACAAAATGCACCACGATGAATACTCCCACGGAGCCCCCTCCTCTCCCTCCACAAAGCCTTTCTAGTACACCTTACCTACAGATGAATGCTAAACAGGTTAGCCGCACAAAGTGGAGAAAGAAAAAAAAAAGAACAGTACAAAGTGGAGTCGTCCTGCTCCATCTGGCAAGGGGTAATAGGTGGAATGTAACAGGACAAACGACAATGCAAGGAAATGAGAGATAAGACTGTGCAACACACCTAAAAGCAAAGGCTTAAAAATGCTTAGCGTGGGAGACAGAACAAAGAAAGTGGAGGTACAAGTCAAAGACATAATTTAAAAGTCATCTTCACTGCTGTCAGTGCCAAAGTTGTATTTGACCGGCGCCTTGGCACGGCCAGTTGTCATACGTGGTGCCATTGACCCTGCAACGTCTTTATCTGACATTTTGTCATCGTCATCCGAAGATGTGGCCTTCTTTGATTTCTTTGCTGGCTTTGACTTTTTGCGCGCCCCATCGGAATCAGAGTCCGTGACCTTCTTCTTCCGGCTTTTGGGAGCTGTTGGTTTTCGTGCAGGAGCTGCCTTTTTGGGCTTAAAATCGTCGTCGTCCAGGTCAGACGCGTCGGAACCACTCATGGCTGGTTTCTTCTTTGATGCTGCGGGCTTGCGAGCTGCAGGAGCCTTCTTCGGCTTAAATTCCTCTTCGTCAACATCGGATGCATCGGAGTCGCTCTGCGCCGGCGGCTTCCTCTTTGGTGGCGCCTTCTTGGGAGCAGGTGCCGATTTTGGTGCAACACGTGGTGGCTCACTGTCTGACCCACTGCCCACACTTTTATGCGAGCCAAGAGCCTTTGAGCCGCTTGCCGAACCACTTCCACCAAAGAGAGAGTCAAACGCCGTCTCAGAGTTGTCCTTCCCACCTTGGCTGAGCCTCTTTGTCAAGGGTTCTAGGTTGCTATCGCTGTCACTGTCAAATGTGCCGCGGACACGGCCATTTTCTTGGCCATCCTCTGTTGATGCTGCTGGTTCCGATGGCCGAGACTCCTCCACGTCTTCGAGCACACCTTCGTTGACCTTTGCTTCACCCATGTCGTCATCGTCATCATCCTCATCGCTGTCGTCAATCTTGTACTTTGGCCGTGCCAGTGCCGCTCGCCGTGAAGTCTGTCGCTCTGGAGGTATCTTCGGCCTCTCCTCATCATCGGAGCCAAAGCTCTTTGCTGACTGGTCAGACGTGTCCGATCCTGACCAGCTTCTGCGCCGCTTCTTCGGCGTCCTCTTCTTTTCGCCCGTGCCCTTAGAAGCACGCTTGCGCACTGGCTTTGGTGCAGAACCTTCGCCATCATCTCCTCCTCCTGCCCCACTTTCACTCTTCCCTTCGTCAAACGACTTCTTTGGTTTGCGCCCAGGCCCAGTGCCTTTCTCAGATTTCTTTTTGGCCTCCCAGTCTACTTTGGGTTCAACGCGTTCTCCAAACGGTGACGGTTGCGTTTCGGCCTCCATTTTCTTGGAGCCACCCTTAGGCCGGCCACCTTTGCCGGACGCCATCTTGAGACCCACCGCTTTGGTCCCCGTGGAATTTTCGTCGTCTCGCTCAACCTGCTCCACTTCATCCAACTTCGTTGTGAATGCATTCAGGTCTTCGTCCCATAGGTTCTCAGGAGTCTTGCGGCGGAGTGTCTCCACCTCTTCTCGCTTCTGGTCTCGCTTGGCCAGCAGGTCTTCCTTGCGTTCCCGTGTCAGGCTCCACATTGGCATGCCCAGAAGGTAGTTGTAGCTCGCACTACCACCGTCCTTGTCCTCGTCTTTCTCGTCCTCCTCATCGTCCTGTGAATCCTGCTTGTCCTCCTGCTGGGCCTGTTGCTTCTTCCACTCGACTATTGGATCCGGGTCATATCCACGCTCACGCAGCGTCAGGATCATCTCCTTGCGGCGCCTATTCTCTATCTTGATCTGGTTGTCGATCTTCTCGAGGATGAAGCGTGCCTGGTTCTCTAGCTTCTTGGCCTCGGCTGACAAAAGGCCCATCATGTATGCCTTACGCTTCTTGTACCTGCGGCCAATAAAAGGCAAAGAATGTCATGAGAACAGACATGCAACACCCAATTGCTCAGCTACCCAGATTAGATACACGAATCGTAGTCCACAGCCCCACAAAAACAAGTCAGAGCAAAGCATGCACTGGCAATGTGCCAATTTTTGCTGTCACCAAATCAACCCCCTTTCAATAAATTCACAAAACTGGACCACTTCACGAGCATAGTCATTATATTTATCACTTTTTTTTTCGTAGTAAGCATTAGGCACTAAACATCAAAACTTTAGAAGCAATACTGAAAGCCTCAGAGTGCCCTAAATAATTAATCGTAATAAATTTTCTATGGACCACATTCGGTTTCTTTTCCTTGATCATCTGGGAAAAGAAACCGAAACTGTTTTCTAAGATTAGCCATGGTTACGTAGGGGCGGAACATTGTGATGTTTTGGCCCTTGCTAATTAGGACAAGAAATCTAGTCAAATAACTAGGCTTGTGCAAATATCTATCTTTTTTCGTTCAAAGCGAACTCAATGCAAATGATAATTAGTATCACATAATTCCGAAGCGAATAGGTTGAATAGGTATGGTATTTGCATAGAACCTTGACATTCAGAGCCAGATGTTCACAACTCTAAGAAAAGTTGGTTCTATGCTAGCTTTGGTGTGTCTCGGAGACATCGCGTCAATGTGCGTGTTTGTGCAGCTTCGCATCTGTGTGATCGGCACCCATGTTTGTGCAGCTTTGCATTTGTGTGATCGGCACCGCCTCCTGTGCCTTTGCCAGAACCAAGTGGCACGAAGAAACATGGTTCGTTTGTTCATGGGATATTGCCGCATCTTTGTGCATGTTTGTGCAGCTTGGCGTTAGTGTGATCAGCGTCACCTCCTGTGCCTCTGCGAGAGCCTAGTGGAGCGAAGAAACATGGGCTCGTTTCTTCTGTCTCCATGGTGAACTCAGTTGGTGGAGATCATTAACGTGGTGACGCCATTGTCGACTGTGTATGAAGACGACACTCTTGCCCAAATCTAAGCAAATATGATCGCCTCCACGCAATGCCCTGCCCTTGAAGGCAAGGTATTATTAGGGATTTCCTTAAGTCGCTCTAAACCTTATAAATTTCATTTTTCTGACTTCAATCTAGCGGATTATTTTTCGGTTCTCGCGAGTTCCGAAAAATCGGTCAGTTACTGTATGCTACAAAAGGTAGGCCAGCAGCTGTCTTAATGTTATTTTGGAATATGTTTTGCCCTAAACTCAACGCAAATTAAAAAAACAAGAGAACCTGAAAATTTAATTGCTGTCGATATGACAAGTGTAAACAAGCTCGAAAAATTGGGCACCTTTCAACAGAATCATAAAGGTTGGTAGGTATACAAAGAGCCTGTTCCGTCAGACCTCCCTGTGATGCTGCCCCTGCGAGCCTTCCCACTCACCCTTCAAGGCGTGTCTCGTAGAAGTCCTTGAGTATCTCCTCAGGTGTGCGGAATGTGGTTAGAACACCCTTGGAGTCGAACAGCACCATGGACGAGGTGGTGAACGAAGTTTGCAACTTGAACACCTTGTGCAGACCCTCGTCACGGGCCTTGGACAGCTTCTCTTCACTCATGGTGACAACGAAACGCACAGTGGTGTCCGTGTGGTACTCCTTGTAGTCGGTGATCAAGGGCGGCACCTTTTCGCTGCCGTGCAGCATGGCCTCGAGCACCGACTCCTTGTACGCTTGCGTCCACGTGCGGACGGGCAGCTCGGTGATCTCAATTGTGGTCGAGCTCAGGATGGCCACCTCGCCACTGATCAGGAAACGCTGGGGCTCAACCTGCATGTGTGGCAGCGCTTGCATCATCAGCACAAGGTCTGCTCGTAGGCACAGACCACCTGTACCCCTACAGCAACACTGCCTGCTGAACCACAACCATAGTTTCCAACAAAATCACTACAAGGAACTTAGTCATTCACGGTAACGATTTTAACAATGCATTACAACAGTGGTTCACGGCCCTAGATGTGTCCGGGACCCCTTGCGGACCGGTGGAAGTGATGGGGGACCCTTTGCAGTGATAGGGCTAGGGTCAAAGGTTTCTTTTCGATGAACAAAAACAACGTGACATGTTTTTTGTTTTCTTGTTATCTTGTGCGGATTGCTGCCGCATTTCTGGAAGCAGGTCCCGGAAGTGGGAATGACTCAAAGCTAAACTGGACTTCGAACAACACAATTAAAAAAAAAAAAAAGTTTACGGTCTTGTGAATATCAAAATTTTCAAATACGAATACTTAAGCTTCAAATATTGAGTAATGATACGCATGTGCATTTATTAGCAAGTTGGGTTAATTTGATATGTTAGAACATTGCAATTACATTGTCAATGTAACAAAACTAAAGTAGAAAGCCGTTACACAAAAACGTCATGCATTTGGCTCATTTTAACTTGGAAAATTGAGTAATTCCCCACTAGGTGTGCTCGCCAACCTGTGCCTTAACTCTTTCCATACCACACCCACTGGGCATCGTTAGCCCGCTAATGATGGTTTGAAACGTCGCTTTCAAACCACTCATGTTCACACTGCACTATCAGAAGTGAAGGAGAACTTTTTTTTTTCTCTAAGCAGTTACATTTTTTTTCTGTCAGGCGGTGATTTATGTATGTTCTTGTTCACCTCAATATTCTTGCCTGCTAAGTTAAATGTCATAACTTGCGACGATCACTGTACTTAGAGCATACTGTACAATACAGCATAGTTCGAGCTGTTCTTTTTCACAAGCCCATTTGCAGTGTTTATGGAAATTTGTGTGTTCTTCTTAACTCTAGGTACTGAAAATACAGTCGACTCTCATTATAATGGACCCTGATAATCCAACAAAAACGGTCCGTATCATCCGAAGTCCATAATATCCAAAACGCCTCACTTCCATAACTTTCATCGCAATGTCTAACAACTGTATTGCAAAGAGTGAGCGACGAACGTCAAACGTAAGAAACACAAAAAAGGTGCAGTTTCGCCCGAAAGGCGATGCATCAATTGTGATAGCAAATTAAGCAAAATAAGTGCAGCAGCAGCAGCGAGCAAATTGACCTTCGTATTGTCCACAAACTAAACGTCAAAAGCACAGCGCATACGAAGCCACAGGCACTGGGCGTGGGCGCGCTAATGAGCTGCGATCGCCAGCTGACCCTCACAAGTCAGTTCTCAGCCCGCATCGAATGGCAAAAGTATGTTTTATACAACCGATTTTGAAAAAAATTGACAATAATTTCATCCGCTGCAGCCGATAGTCAGTTGTAGTGCAGTCTGTTAAAAGCGAACTTCGTTGCACTAATAAAATAGGTAGAACAAACTAAGGCTGAAATATGGTAGAATAAGGTATGGTAGAATAAGAACTTATACATTTTCCCTCCCCACTTCATCTCTAAACAATGTGATCACGAGCTGAAAGTTCTTGAAATGCGCTGTCGTACTGATATCTACCGTAATTCATTTCTTCCGCATGCTTCCGCACACCGGAATAGGCTTCCCAAGAGCATTGGTGAATGTAAAATGTGTTCAGAGTTTCTCTCTTTATTGTCTCGCAGTCTGCCGTAGTATATCATCATCCCGTTTACTTTATATCATTTGGCTGGCATTGTACTTCATGCGAGAGTGTATCCTTTCCATTTCTGTGTTGCACTTTTGCACCGCAGTTCCCTGAAGATCGTTTTGCCGTCGACATGACTCATCAATGTTATGTATTTTGTTACTTTTACCACCTGTGCTTAGCTTTTTTAAGTTTTTATCACATGTTCATTTCCCTCCAATTGTCCCCCCCTGCAATAATGCCCTTTTGGTGCTGCAGGTACTTGTATAAATGTTGTATAAATGGTCAGTTATATCCAAAAGGCTGTTGTACGCAGGTCCATTCTAACGAGCGTACTCTTTATACCCCTCCTGCTCAGGCCAATTGCCTGCAGCTTCTTAAAATAATGGGTCTCACCTGGTCCACAGATCCTCGGAAGTTTTTGAACCAGGGCTTCATGGGCTTGGGTTCCTCGCCAGCGATCATCCTGCGCAGGTTGGCCACAATCTCACGTGGGTTGTAGTTGGGAATTTTGGTGCTCCAGCCAGTGCCGATACCCTCAGCACCGTTCACCAGGACCATAGGAAGCACGGGGATGTAGTACTCTGGCTCTATGCGTTGGTTGTCGTCAAATAGATATTCCAGAACGGGGTCATCTGATGCCGGCATGATGAGGCGTGCCAGTGGAGATAGCATTGTGAAGATGTATCGAGGGCTGGCTGCATCCTTGCCACCCTACAAAGGACACCGGCAAGGAATCGTCATGCAAACTGCAAATCCAAAGACAGCTGTGTTGCCATTCTAAAAGAAATCCTGCCCATTGGTATAGGCAGTTTGTATGACTGTGGTAACTGTAACCAGCACCCTCGAGCTGCAATATTTAGCCACAATTATATATGTAATCTTCACATCGATTTTTTCTCTATGCACTTAAGTTTGACCTTATACTATGTTTCATACATAGTAAGCCACGCTACAGAAGCTACACAAGTCCGGCCGTAGAAGTTTTTATCGTGCATTTCGCAGTTTAGCTACTTTTTATGTGTGATGCTTCTAAAACTACACCTTCTCAACATGAAGGTTACATAAAAGCGTGGGTTATTTGTGCCCCTCTGTGCTTTCTGTACATGGCATACTATGTCATTGTAGTGAGCAAGAGCCATGTGTCGTGGCCATTACAACATACCATTCTATTCGCTCAATGGTATATATGCTCAGATTTGCAATGCCTTCCACGTAACAATTGTCATAGAGTCAAATACCGGCACAACGAAGCCCACTTCAAAAAAATTTTAACCACTATGAAGATTTTTTTCATTCCTCATCAATGTCCCATAGAAAATAATGCATCGAAATTCTCGCCAAAACAACCTACCTCGTGGACACATTTACACTTCAACAAAGTTTTTACGGAGCAGACGTGAGCAAAATTATTTAAACTGTAGCTCATCGAAACCCCTAAAACTGTTTTTTCATGCCTTGACAAGCCCTGGATTTTAAGGGGCTGTGCTGCTACGGAGGCAAATACGGTAGGAAGAGAATAACGGTGTTCCAGTGTGCTAATATGGGCGGTTCGAACTTTTTTTTCGGATGGTTCATTTTTCGTCATCGGAAAAAGTGCCAAACCACGCTGCTTCAAAGAAAATAGGTGCCTTCCTGTGAAGTACCGTATGTACTCAAATCTAACGCATACTTTCTTTATAATAAAATGGGTCCAAAAATTGTGCAAATTGAATCGAGTAAGACCCTAAATCAGCGTTACCATATCGCCATCAGCATTTCAATATGGCCACCTCGTACGTGCTTCGAGCCTAGCTGTCATAGCTTACAGTGCTGTAGTGTGTGAGCTTAGGCAATGCTTCCTTTGGTTTAGGTTAGTGCGCCATCTGTCTTCCCGTTTTCTATGTTTGCTCTTATCAGCATGGAAGTGCCAACCGCAAAGACATGTCGAGTTCATCATCAAAATCGATCACATGTGCGGAGATGGACGGAAATCGGGCCGCATCACAGGCGTTAAAAGTTTCCGAAACTTGCGCGCGGGACTGGCACTAAAAGGAGAGGCGTTCTACACCGGCGGCTGCTACGTACGGCGCGGCCCATATCTTGTAAGCGATCTGTGACGGAAATACGCATCTAGGCGCACCGTGCTGTGTTCTCGTCACGCAGTTGGCGCCGAAGCGAGGGGCCGGACAAAGGCCAATTCCCTATCTGCTGCTACCGCACTTCTTCACCACAGCATTTAAAGAGTTTCCGCGGTCATTGAGTGAAATGTGTTCATGTTTGCTTGTGTGTGCATGACACCATGCTTGTTAATTTAGTTAATAAGCGATGTTTAAAAGTGTATACGGCCGATAAAACTACCATCTTTATTTTTCGTACAGCTGCTTACTAATATGCTATCGTAATCAATGCTTCACTTTTCGAGCGAAATTGTGACTTTTTTTATTTATCGCAACTTTAGTACATTGGAACCAAATCTTTTGTTTTCTCCAAATGAGAAAAAGTTGTATGAAAGAATGAGGTGCACAGTACTGTAAAGGACTTTTCTTCCTTTAGGTCACGGCAAACGGTTGCGGATTACAATCAAGAGCGGTTTTCTTTCCCCCCCCCCTTTTTTTTTGGTCACGAAAAACGGTTGTGCATTACAATCGAGGGCAGGTTAGAATCGAGTAAATACAGTATGTGGCTAACACTCGGGCATGGATGGGTCACCTGGGCCATTTTCGGAGAATGGGTCGACGCCTTCGACCGGAACCTGAGCCGGCAAGGCCGAAAGGCTTGTCTACATTTAGACAATTGTTCCGCCCGCATCATAGAGGATGTCGAGCTGGAAAACATGCAGTTAAAGTTATCCCACCAAATTGCGCCTCTATCATTCAACCCCTCAACCCAGGGGTCATTCAAAGCGTCAAGCGAGCCTACTGTGAGCGCCTTATTAAAAGGCTGTTTCTGAACACACAGTTGGGCGCAAAACAAAACTGGACCTCTTTATGTCACTCCAAATGATTGCAGCTTCGTGGTGCGCAACGAGAAGCACCATAATCTGCAGCTGCTTCCGCCATGCTGGGTTCACTATGCAGGCTGCTGAGACTTTGGACTCTGAGAATAAAGGTAGCAATAGAGACGGGTCACCGTCTAATGAAGCCACAGCCGCGTGGGGCAGCCCTGCAGGAAAGTGGAGATGTACCCGCCGATGTACATCCAAACGAGTACATCCAAGCCGACTCGTGCGTGGTGGTGCGGAAAGAATTGACAGACCAAGAAATCCTGAAGAGCGTCCGGGAAGAGACTGCTTCGTCAGACAAGATGAAACAGCCACACAACGCGAGGCCACACCACCGACTACATCGCAAGTCATGGATGCATTTGACACAATCAGGCATTGCATCGTGTCCCAGGATGACGATAAGACAATGGCTCTGCTGGCAGCGTGCGAGAGTTGCGTTGTGCCATCGCTTGGAAAAAAGCGCAAACAAGCTAAGCTGACCGATCTTTGAAATTAAAGCTCGCTTTTTGCATCAGTGAGCCACGAGTCGCCTACGTATTTAATAATATCACGACAACGAATTTCCGTGACGAAATTTTTCGCGTGCCCTGTCAATTTTGTTGTAGCGGGATTTAACTATATTATAACACAGAAGTATTAGATCTAATGCTACAGTAAAACCTCGTTAAACCGTACCCGCTTAAACAGTAGTTTCGGTTTAAAAGTAGTAAATTTAATTCCCCGACTCAGCGGTCATTGAACCTAATGTATTTTGTATCCGCATAAACCATACCAGCTTACTGCGTACGCATCGGTTAAAACGTAGCGTTTCCACTTTTCGTCGCGCAAACACGGCGGTGCGTCGTCTCCATCGGGCGGCTGGGCAGAACAACAAGCCTCAGAGATCGGTACAACGGCCTCCAAGCGCCCTGTGCGTTTGCACGTGAAGCCGCATCAACATCAACATCGTTTCGACGCCACATGGACGCTGTGCCAGAGAGCGTTGTGGCGTCTTGCAAGCGAGGACTCGTGTCATGCCGAAGCTAGGATAAAAAAGACGCCGGGTGCTCAGCATAGAAGAAAAATTAGACATCGTCCGTGCTACCGAACGTGACACGAAGGAGTCGGCGCTGGCCCGCGACATGGATCTGCTGTTGACTACAGTGTGTGGCATTTGGAATGCGAAGTTGCTCGGCAGCGCTGCTGCGACCGTGAAGAGATGTCGGCTACGAGGTTCGACTTTTCACCATCGTTGCCGCTGTTGTTGCCAAAGTGTCAACTAGCGACAGTGATGAGGACGACACGGAAAGCGACAGCACGGGCTATTCAGGCCTGACAGTGGCAGAAGCTGCGCGTTACGTCAGCCTCATGAATGCGATCGTCGCAAGGAGAACAGGGGCGCGATAACGTAACTATTCCAAATGAAAAGTTTTCCGAACTCCGGCACCCGGCAATGAAAAAGACGCCCCGGGACTTATGCAGCACTACTGCGTGCCTGCACGGAGAATACGTAACGCCAACGAGGAATCTGCCGTGCGAGTGTTTGCCGTGAGGAGGGGGGCTGGCTGAGAAGCTGGCACGCAGCTTCAGTAAGTTTGAGGCCGCTGTCGTCGTGCTAGGCCGCCGCGACATCAAACGAAAATAACACTTACGTCCCGCAAAGTGAATAAATACTGCATGTTTTTTCCCCTTTCATCGCACTCTCTCTGAGTCCCGTTTTCGACAGGTAAGTAGGCGATCTCATGCTATTTCGCTTAAACAGTACTATCGTTTAGTACATACTTTTTCCGAGCTCCGGCCGACTACGGTTTAACGAGGTTTCACTGTATATCAAATTACATGATGCATATCTATAACCTTTCCTTCATATTGTGACATGCCTATTCTTTCTTGTCCCGAACACGGGCAGTGAAAGAAATCTCTCTAGCCTTATAGGTGCTGCTCGCTATGTATGAAATGTAGTGTGGTCAGTTACATGAGTAATTTGACTGCTGCGTTAAATTTACTCAAGCTGCAGAAAGGGACCGTTTACCTGGAGGCGCGTGCCAAACTGGCCAATGGGCTGCAGCAGGTTGATGTTGTTGCTGCCCACGAAGTTCTGCGCCAGGTTGATGATTGTGGACATTAGGGACACCTCACCGTGATGGTAGGCAGAGTGCTCGGCCACAGAACCCGCCAACTGCGCCACCTTGATTTCCCGCTTGTCGTTGCGCTTGAAGCATGTGTAGAGGACCTTACGCTGGCCCGGTTTGAGACCGTCGACGAGCGATGGGATGGAACGCTCATTGTCCATATTGCTGAACAGGATAAGTTCCTTGTTGACAAAGTCCTCATAGGTGATGTTACGTGTGTCCTTGCCATACAGGTAGACCTCGGGAAGGCCCAGCTCGCGGCGTTGCTTGCGTTCCTCCATGCCATTGCGCAACCACTCCTTGCGTTGCTCGATCATCTTTTTACTGAAGGCCAGCTCAATGGCACGATCGTCCTCACCACCCTGGTACTTGAACTTTATTCGGTGCCTAGCCATGTCAATGAAGTACTCTTTCGCCTCCTTGGCCGTGCTGGTGCCAAGACCCTGTCATTTCACAAAGGAGAAACAAAATGCTTTAAAGGCAGATCACGAAAACTCTGATTACTCATCGTGTGGTTATGCCACAACATGCAATCATCTAGCGCTACGAAATATTATGCCAGCTTATGTGTTCTAGCATGGCTACGTCAGTCACTTTTCCTGGACAGCATGTTCCACTGCCACTCACACTTGAGTTTCTGTGACTTCACACTTCAGAACACCAAAATGCTTCATAACACATTTGAAAATTCAAAATAGGATTCATAAAACCAAGATCAGCATAACATCATTTGTGGTATTCATTTGCAACGAGGATGAGGATAACAACACAGTGTGACCACACCAAAACAATGCATGTTGATTTCATTGTCAGAGGCATTCCAATTTTGGTCGGCTTTTTCCTATTCTGACTGACGACTGATGCATTCAGGAATGCACCAGCAAATATGAATAGAATGTATCTAGTGTCGTTCCCATACCAGGACAACACGACACAGTAGGATGTTCCATCCTCTATTCAATAATCTGTATTTCTGGCTGCTTCCCGACAATGTTTGCAGACGAAAAGGACTTGTAAAATGATGACTTCTGAGTTGGGCAATCTGTTTCTTTTCGTTTGCTCACCGCAAGGCTTCAAGTACATACATGCAATGCATGTGGACTTATAAATCTGTACTGCAAAACAAAATTACATTGTTAAACACAACATTGTTAAATAAGAACGTGGAATGAAAATGATTTGTAACCTTGAGAATTTGTTTAAACTGAAGTTCATTAAATAAACGTTCAACCTTAAGTTGCCAATCGCATGACTTCCGGAATGCCAAACAGCCAGGGTATACTTGCCTATACCCAGTGCTGGTCTAGCCAGTTTAGGATTTGGAGCAATTTTTGGAACAGGAAAAATGTTCTAGAGCAGTTTAGGACCAGCCATATCAACATTTTGGAGCAGCTTTGAAGAAGACAAATTGGTCTTTTTGGAACACTTGGAGTAGTACAGCAGTAATTTACAGCCATATGGCAAAGCCTGTTATTACTGTGCAATCAGTAAGTGCTGCTCAACAGAATAGCTTCAAAAACAATTCTTTTTCTTCCGCTAACACAATTCGTTTAAAAGGAGAAGCTGCAGGCTATCCAGATCGGGAGAAGGACGCCGCTTCAACATAAGGCACAACCACTCGATTGCCACCGTCGTCAACCTCTTCATCACTACAAATTGTGCCAGCTGCATGCACACTCAACAGTAGCTTGTTCTTCTGCAAAAGCAAATAATCATCTAGGTAAAAAGTTGTGGCTTCCATAATGATAATGAAACTAGAGTGTACTAAACGGAACCACCCCACCGACACCGCACGCTCATACTTGCGGTGTTGTGCAGCAGCGTCTCACTCACCGCATCTGCAAGCTGTCGTAATGTCTCCACACTTTTAAATGTCGGAAAATGGCGTGCTTATCTATTATCTTGAATGGGCAGCGTGTTCCTGCCTTCTGTCTTCATCATATTGCGCTGCCCCTTCGAGATGTTCAACCAGTACCAACTCGCCCAAATGTCGATCATTCTACTTGTCTATTATCGAATAACAATAGGGAAATTCGAATATTTGACTAGTTTCCATGTTGTTTTTATTTATCGATGCAGGCAGCAACATTACGCATCACAGTGACGGAAATCGCGCTGCCACAAACACATGTGAAAGCTGTTAGCGAAAATCGCTTTGCGACGTACACAGCAGAATGATTTTTTTTTCGTCATGTGAAACAGCCTTATGAGGTACCGTGGCTGTGCTGCGAAGGCATCCAAAAAAACAATTGTTGACAGCAGGTGCATAACCCTACTGAAAACGTTGCATTGCTGTGAAAACACAAAAAAAAACGCACTTTTGCATAGTTGGCGCAAATGGCACTTGAGTGGGCACAGAGAGAAGTAGGCAAGTTGCATTACAAAGGAAATAAGCTCTGATCATTACTGCTTCAGTGAGTCCTACTTAACGGTTGACTAAATAAACCGTGACAGAGGAGCGCACCTTATAGTACTTCACTTTCCAGCGTTGCCAGTCATCAGTGTTTGTCTTCCACTCCTCAAACTCTGGCAAAGAGTAGAACGACAGCTCAGTCTTGCCCTTGGTGGCCTTAACAATGGGAGTAATGAACTCCTCGAGGAATGGCAGTTTCAGCAGGGACGGCCAGTTGTGATGGATAAAGTTGATCAACAGGCCCTTGATGTGCGAGCCGTCCTGATCCTGATCAGTCATGATCATCAGGCGGCCATAGCGCAGAGTCTTCAGGTCCTCCACGGACTCATACTTTTTCTTGTACTGCGCACCAGAAAAGAAAGTGAGGTAAGCGGATCTGTGCTTTTGAACAGAAGGATTGCTGCTGCATACAGTATACTTCCAGTAATTCAACAGCAGTTGATTTGTTTGTTCAGTTAATCTGTTCCCGATCGGCACTTATGCACTTCTATGGGCCCAAAGTTTCGTTATTTCGATCCTAAAATTGGCCTTCATCAGATCATTCAAACTTGGCCAGTCAGCATGCATGCGTCTTACACCTATGGTAACCAAAACAGGATGCTTGTATGCTTTACTACGTAACACAAATGTACTGCGAGATGAAGCAGACTTTAAAAAAAAACATGAGGCCGAACACATACTTTGCAATATGTATTTTTCTTGCTAAAAAAATTGGGTGCACATAAAAATTGGGCCCTCATTTGATTCAGAGGTATGTTAGAGTCTGGCAAGTACTGCCAAATGAATTGGCAGTGTGTTTTGACATTTTTTTTATGCACCTAGTTTAATTCGACCCATCAGATAATTCAATCCATTTCATTGGTCCCAACAGGGTCGAATTACCGGAAATCCACTGTATGTAGCAATAACTCAGAATTCAGATTTTGCAGAAGCAGAAAAAACTTCTGAGTTAACCATATGTCGAAGTACCAAATGTATCGAGAAAACAGTGAGCAAATACTTGATACATCATCCTGCCTTTGTTTAATGAGAATATCCACAACCTTCGATATCTTGCTCAAAATGAGCTCAGAAGCTGCAACTCTTGTCTTGTGACAGGTAAGCACTCACTGCAGCATGAGGCACGTTTCTTCATCCAAGTAGATGTGCTTAGCACTACCGTGGGCATATCATTCATTTGCTGCCAGTGAGCAGGTCGGCAATTGAATTTATTGCAAAGTGCTTGGCAGATTTAATCATTTTGCTTTTTCATTCTCAGCGGCTTCTATCAGGTTTCTGACATTGCAGGCGCCCCATAAACCAAAACGAAAACACAGCTCACTCCAACCACTGCAGATGAATATGTGGTTGCTATCGACATGATCACTGATGGCGACCACACAGTTCCGAAGATACGTGGCCAATGCAGTATCATGCATGGCAATAAGTGTGAGAATGAAAAGGCGCAATGTTGTTCCTGTACAGTTCCTGCTGATGACCATGGCAAGACTCTGCGTTTCATTTCAGCTGAATGCTAGTACCTCTATTGCATCACACTTTTGTAGTTCTGGATGCACTCTGAAGATCGTCCCAATTAATTGCTGCGCAGCAAAATATGTGTCAGTTAAGGGGCATTTGATGCCATTAAATAATGCATGCACTTGTCGTGATTAGAGAGTAAGTTGAACTTACCAGACTTTCCAAATTAAGGGGAGACACTCCTCGAAAAAACATTTCTTTAATATTTGTACTAGAGATTTCAAAATCCCCCCACTTATAGAGCATTTCAAGCAGATTTCAAATACATCATTAGGTTCTATGTAGCTGCTACAGTTCTTGAATGAAGTCCTACACAATGGCAAAATAGGGTGATTTTACGGGCAATTTGCTGTGTAAAGTTTTTACAATACACTTTGTGCTGTAGGTTATTTAGCTCTTTGTAGACCGCAAAGTGCCGATATCTATTCATACAGCGTGTACATTTAGTCGAACTATAAAAAAAATTTGGACATTTCCACTAATTTTTTTGCACAATCACATGAAAATAACCTCATACACTTACAAGTGTCTTATACTAACGAAATATGGTATACATTCTCTTGAAGATATGTACACTGCTAATATCTACTTGAAATTGCAATATCTCTGAGCAGTAAGTTGCAAAAGTACATTGTTATATTTCAGAGAATTGAGAAAAAGATTAGTTGAGGTGTTCTAATTTTTTTGCATAGTTTCAGTAATTGCACATACTGTTTGGCTAGATATCAGCCCTTTACGATCTACAAAAAGCTAAACAAGCTACAGCACGATGCTTTTTGTGAAAATTTATGACATAAAAAGGTGCCCGTAATGATGACTATACTTTGCCATTGTGCATCACATGACTTTAAAACTATAACAGCTACACAAAAGATAGTTCCATATTTGAAATCTGCATAGAAAACTCTATACTTGACTGAATTTTGAAACCTCTAATGCAAGTAATAAAAATAGTTTCGAGGAATGTCTTCCCTTAAAAAGGACTGAATCAATGACATTTCATGGCAAATTGGTACTTCTAGCACAAGTGACCTAATCAGGATTATGCAAATGTACCTGCAGGCCCATTATCTTGATGACATTGTTGATCTCAGCATTCTCAAGGATCTGCTTGTGGGTGGCCTCGCGAACGTTCAGGATCTTGCCTTTGAGCGGAAACACGCCGAACTTATCCCGGCCAACCACTGCCAGTCCTGACACGGCCAAGCTCTTGGCCGAGTCTCCCTCAGTAAGGATGAGGGTGCAGTCGACAGAGTTGCGGGTGCCCGCGTCATTGGCATCCTCTAGCTTGGGGATGCCTTTGAGCTTGGAGTGCTTCTTGGCCGAGCACTTCTGTCCAAGCTGCTTCTGGGCCTTGAATTGGACCCACGACATGACGGCCTCCACCACACCGCACTTGAGCACCTGCAAGCCATACACAGCACCTCTGTGGTAAAGACTACTGGTGAGGCACCAGGGGCAATGGACTATGATGTCTTGTCTACGTATTCCTCACTTACTAAGAACTATGCCAGTAAGGCCCTGGGCTGAGGGCTTCGAATTTATTTTTATTTGATAAATAAAGCATCCTCTCTCTACCATAGACATGGTACAGTCGACTCTTGTTAAAACGGACCCTGATAATCTGACAAAAACGGTCATTTTATCCAAAGTCCGTAATACCAGAAGCGCCTCACTTCTGAAACTTTCATCGCAATGTCTCCCAGCTATATTGCAAAGAGTGAGTGACGAACATTCAAAGTAAAAAAACAAACGAAAAAAGTCGCAGTATCAATGTGATAGCAAATTAAGCAAGATAAGCGAACATAAGCGAAGATAAGCAGCAACAGTGAGCGAATTGACCTTCGTGCTGCTTATCGCTTCAATGCGAACTAAATGTCGACAGCACAGCACATACGAAGCTACAAGCAGTGGACGCACTTTGTACACGTCGCGAATCGCTTTCAAGATACGGAACCTGCATGGGTGAGCACTTTGTCCACATCACAGATCGCGCTCAAGATACAACACTGTGACAGCCGCCGGATGTCAAAATAAACGATAGTGTATCCACCAAACAGCAGTGCCTTCCTAAACAATCATCAACGACAACATCGATTAAGTATTACAACATGCCACATATACATATTGCCACACATGCGCCTTGCAGAATGTGATAACCATTGCTATATAATTTATTTTATCTTTGTTTTGCCACACGCACGCATTGATCTGGTTATCTTACTTGCTTTATTTCTTACTTGGTTGCAGTGCGGTTGATGTATCCCCGGCCACAAGCCTGATATCTTTTCTTTCTTGTAAAATAAAGATATAAAGTAAAACCTCGTTACACCGTACCCGCTTATACAGTAGTTTCATTTTAAAGTAGTAAAGTCAAATCCCCAACTCAGTGGGCATTGAACGTAATGTGTTTTGTATCCGCATAAACCGTACCAGCTTATTGCGTACACATCCATTAAAACGTAGCATTTCTACTTTTTGTCACGCAAACCCGGCGGTTTGTCATCTCCATCAGGTGGCCCCACAGAACAGCAAGCCTCAGAAATCGGAACAACGGCCTCAAAGCGCCCTGTGTGTTTGCGCGTGAAGTCACATCAACGTCATTTCGAAGCCGTGCCAGAGAGCGTTGTGGTGTCGTGCAAGCTAGGACTTGTGTCATGCTGAAGCTCGGATAAAAATGATGCCAGGTGCTCAGCATAGAATAAAAATTAGACATCGACCGTGCTATCGAACGTGACCTGAAGAAGTCAGCACGGGCACGCGACAGGGATTTGCTGTTGACTACGGTGTGTGGCATTTGAAATGCGAAGAAGTTGCACGGCAGCGCTGCTGCAACTGCAAAGAGATGTCGGCTATGAGGTTCAACTTTTCGCCATCGTTGCCTCTGTTGTTGCTGAAGTGTCGACTAGCGACAGCACGGGCGATTCAGGCCCGGCAGTGGCAGAAGCTACGCATTACGTCAGCCTTATGAATGCAATCGTCGCGACGGGAACGGGGGCGCGACAACGTAACTCTATTCCAAACGTAAAGTATTCCAAACTCCGGCACCCAGCAATGAAAAAGGCGCCCCGGGACTTCTGCAGCACTACTGCACACGTGCACGGAGAATACGTAACACCAATAAGTAATCAGCCATGCAAGTGTTTGCCAAGAAAAGGGGCCGGCTGAAAAGCTGGCACGCAGCTTCAGCAAGTTTGAGGGCACTGTCGCCGTGCCAGGCCGCCAGCATCAAACGAAAATAACACTTTTGTCGCGCGGAGTGAATAAATACTGCATGTTTTTTTTCCCCTTTCATCGCACTCTCCGAGTTCCGTTTTCGACGGGTAAGTGGGCGATCTTATGTTATTTCGGTTAAACAGTACTAACGTTTAACGAGGTCTCACTGTACCATATCTATTTGAATCTAGGCCGATAGTTTTTTTCAAATAATCATATACATTCAAACCTTGATATACAGTCGAACCTCGATATATCGAACAGCGCGGTGATTGCAAACTAGTTCGATATAGCCAGAATTCGATATATAAAATCACGTAGAAAACGCGTCAAAAACTAGCGCAAATCAATCAATGAACCAATCGTGGCGCAATAGATACTCACATGACGCTTCAAACAAAGTATTTATTTAGTTCGCTGAAAGCACTGAAGCAGCGTAGCCTGCTTCATATTGGCAACCACGTGCTTGACCACGGCGTCCTCAACATAGTCCAAACGATCCACAAGAGACAGTCCAGTGCCTTCTATTGCCCCGCAGTAGCGGCGTACAACTGCCAAAGCAGCTACAGCCTCAGTTGCAGTCAGGAGCGGGGCAATATCAGCGCTTGCTGGATCAGCCTCGGCAGCGTCTTCGTTTGGCCGCTCAGCAGTCACTTCTGCCGCGATCTCCACGTCTGTTAACTCCGCCACTGTTCCGGTGCTGTCGTCACCACCAACGAAGTCCGCAATGCACATGTTGTGTGGCTCAGCACCGACAAAGCGCTCCAACTGGCTCCACGGCCGCCTCGATCACGCGCACACGGCGGGGTTTGCCGTGCGCGTGTGATCGAGGCGGCCATGCTGGCTCCAAGCCGCCGCGTGTGTATGCCGCTACGTTCGAATGGCGCCCTTCGATATATCGATTTTACATCCGGCCCCGTTCGAAATAAAGAATTAAAAATGCATGCGATTTTCCATGTGATATAGAAATTGTTCGATATACGCAATAATTCGATATATCCGTGTTTGATATATCGAGGTTTGACTGTATCAAACACGGATATATCGAATTATTGCGTATATCGAACACTTTCTATATCACCTGGATAATTGCATGCACTTTTAATTTTTTATTTCGAACGGGTCGGACGTAAATGGGCATGTCGAACCCCAGACCACATGTGCTCTGTTGACAGGTGGCGAGCTTTCCCGCAACACCCTCGAAGAGAGAGGTAGCGCAATGAGCGTTCCCAACTGCCGCGCACTATAGCTGTACACATCGATCGTGCCGAACGCACCATTTGAAAGTAGCAGCGTACACACGCGGCTGCTTGGCTAGTTTGACAACGTCAACGACGCATTGCATTTGCCACACTGACTTCTCCTCGGTGCCACACTCTATGCCTACCACGCCTTGCGAGGACTGGCAGTTTGCATCCACAAAGACGCACAACGGCGCGCGCTGACCGGGCTCACTCATAGACGCCTTGACAGATGCCACTTAATACTTTATTATTGACAGTGTTTGAAAATGCCTCGACTGACGGACATGGAGATCGCAGCAGAAGTAGCAGCTAAACGAAGATGCTGCCAAGGTTGATCTCGCCAAGCGCTGATTTTGCCCCGCTCTCGACTTCAACTGGGGCTGTAGCTGCTTTGGCCTTTCTACGCCACTACGGCAGCGCAAAAGGGGGCACTGGCGTATCGCTGCAGTACTTTCAGCCAACTAAATAAATACTTTGTGTGAGCTTCAAGTGAGTATTTACTGCGCCACGATTGGGGATCGTTGTTCGGAGCAAAATAAATACTTTGTGTGAGCTTCAAGTGAGTATTTACTGCGCCACGATTGGGGATCGTTGTTCGAAGCACGTGTTTGGCTGCACCACGCGCGATTGGCGTAGGCCGCGTCAACTTCATGCGGCTGACAAAGTCGGCGTGGCCTAGGTCAATAGCATGCGGCACAACCAAATGCACACTCCAAACAACGAGCCCCTATCGCGCCCGTGGTTCATTTAATGATTTGCGGAAGCTTTTTATGCGTTTCTTAAATGATATTATATATCGAATTTTGGCTGTACAAAACTATTTCGCGATCACCGTGCTGTTCGATATAGTATCGAGGTTCGACTGTACCAAACTCTAGGGTCAGCTTAGATACAAGGATTTTAAAAAACGGGTCAGTTTGTAATTGAAAATGATAAATATGGTGCATAGCTAGCCCTGTCTAGAAAAGTCAGTATCGAAGACACTACTAGCCACGTCAGTAGCCAACCGAAGTATACGAGAACATCGCCATTTTGACCTGTGTCATATTGGTATGGTGGCTAAGTACCAGCGTGCGGCGTGACGTCATCATAATGGCACCAAACAGGAAATACCACAAACGAAAAGTTGTGCTAGCCGTAGCGTGTTAGATATGGCGCCGTTTCCTGAGGCTACTTCGAGTTCCCCAGACCACATCGAATCGCAGCACAGCTAATTGAGGAATGCAGAAGCAGGAAAGCACATTCCAGAGGAGCGCCCAGGCAAACAAGTTGAAGGCCACAAGACAAGTGCAAACAAGTTTGCAGCCAACAAGGTCGTACGCCGCCGGGATTAGAAGGGGTCCTCGGACAATAGAGCCCAATCGTCCCCCTTCGCCTTTGAAGAAGGCATTTGCCACCACCGCGGAGCCGAGCCACCGGGAGCAGGTGGGCCCTCGTACAATGGAGCATGAGCGCCCCCCCCTCCTTCTCCACCTTAGAAGAAGTGGATTGCAATTCTGCGAGGCAAGAGCGCAGGGAGATCAAGTGATCAAGCAAGGGGGCCCAAGCGGCGACTCTCTTCGCCGGGTATGACACCATCGCACGGGCGCCTACCATTGGCTGAAAGTGGCGTCATCTGAGCGGACTCTCCAATTGGTCGAACATGACGCGACTTCCAGTGCTCGAAGGGTTTATAAGAAGCGTTCCAGAGAGACCAGAGCATAGTCCCTGACTCCCTGTTTCACCTCTCTCGAACTTCTTGCCGCGGGCCGCAGCGTCCGAGTTGCTGCCGGCCCGTAATGACTGTACGACTGTTACTTGACTCTCACCTCCTTGTAAATAATGTAAAATAAACCCTCCCAAGTTTGGTTTTCATCCCGACGTCCGTCCTTCAACCCCTACAAGAGGCACTGTCAAATGTTCAAGCCAGGCGGGATATCAGCATCAATGAGAAAGACGTCCGTCGTATGAGGGGGCAACGGGAGACGCTTTTTGCGTGTGCCGCAGCAAGGAGATGATTGTGATAAGGAAGATAAGCGCGCGATAACAGAGAAGAGCTGATCACCGCATTTCGATGCGTACGAGCAGTGCCGCACTGTCTGTGCATGCGTGGGCACGACCGCAAGCTTACGAGGCTAGCAGTGATGATGACATAGAGTGAGCTCGGCATGTTCATATTAAATAAATACTGCTTTCATTTTGTGAGTGCTGTCCTCACTTTTTTGTTTAGCTTACATTCGAGGGAAGGTATTTTTTTCTTTTTCTTCTTTTTTTTCTTTTTTCTTCTTTTTCCCCTGGCTTCGGACATTCGAGGGTCGGCTTAGAACCTGGGCCAGTGTAGACTTGAGTAAATACGGTAATGGCAGAATATAGTGAAATGAAGGTGCCTGGCAAGTCTTGCAATAATTGGTGGTTTCTCCCAGTGTCTACGCGCCTCTTTCCTTCATGGTCGCCTGAAGGCAGCGAAAGTGACAAGGTGCCAGCAGCAGAGTGCTGCATGATAATTCCATGCAAGTAAAGACGATGCATGCGCTGTGCCTGGTTTCCATGTGCATCTCTCTGTCATTGCCATTCATTCACTCTAATGAGCTGCCGTGACTCATCAAGGTGCAATAAAAGTGAAGAAAATGCGCACCGATAAATGCAAGGTGCTTTCATCCTCAGACTCACCTGGTTGTTAAACTTGTCACTGAGATCACATTTGGAGCCAAACTTCTTGACCTGGAGGGTCATGTTCTCCTTCGTCTGGGAGTCAAACGTGGGATTCTCGATCAGGCAGTTGACAAACACCCACAGGTGGTCCTTGATCTGCTTGTTCTGGATCTTGACACCAGCCTTGTTCTTCTTCTTGACACTTTCGAGCACCTGGATGGACAGACAAGGCACTCTGTCACCACTGGGATGCACTGGCAACACAACTGCCATGCAGCCAAGTCCAAACAAAAGATTAAAGGGATACCGTATTTACTCGCATAATGATCGCAATTTCGTGTAAAAAAAATTGACGCAAATTTAGGGGTGTGATCATTACATGGGTTAAATTTCCCGGGAAAATATATATATATATTTTTTCATCCTGCATTTCCCGAAGGATGACAACAGTGCTATAACAGTGCGGGACACAAAAACACATATGGTGGCCAGCAGAGCAAGCCGAATGCACCGAACAAGATTTTTGTTCTTCTTGTGAGTACATTACCCGCATTGAAAGAGTTTCTTCCATATCAGTAACGAATAATATTGTTACTATCGCCAAGTTTGCAACAATAACATAGCCATGTCCACTTTGAGGGCACAGAAACAGAGATGGGCGCGCATAGCTGCCAGTGACACAGAAGCACATGGCGGGCATGCTGTGGAAACTGCGGCATTTGTCTTCACTGCTATCCTAATATGGCACGTTTCCACTAAGGGTGAGCGAATATCTTAGCTGTGTTACAAGCGTCTGCATATGAATAGGGTACACTTATAACGTATCAGTGTAAATGTGGCCACTATAGCTGCCGCTCGCGATTTGTTGCGTGCCCACGAGCGCAGATGAGAAGAACCGAAAGGCGTCTTTTTGTTGTTGTTGGCCAAAACCATTATAAAGCCTACAAGTTTTAGGCCAAGGCAAGTTTCGTTGTAGCTTTTTTTTTTTCTTTCATGAAAGGAAAGTGATGAAAGAAATGAAATGGGGCATCTGCTTAAGAATGTTTGGTGCGTGCAGACCGCTTGGTATGTCTTCAAGAGTCGTTCACGTAGCATTTGACAGCCTTCGATAGATGGTAAGCGCAATCATCATTAGCTAGCCCTGGCACACGACATATCGCTGCAACAAGTTTGGGGTGCGATAATTACACGGGAAAGAAAAAAATCTAATTTTGACGACTAAATTCAGGGGTACAATCATTATGTGAGAGCGATCATTACGCGAGTAAATACGGTACTAAAGAGAAAATTAATTTGAGTTGTAGCCACCGGACGCAGAGCCACAATGCCCCAAGCAAACAGCAGCATCTTTCCAGCGTCGCTTTCGCACTTCGGCGCCGACACGTCTGGTGTTGAGCGCGAAAGTGATCGTATCTCGCATATCCGGAGGCAGTTAATTGAGATACCGGCCCCTTTGCACACATCTATGTCCGGCACCAATCCGCATGCGATGACTGTCGGGTGGCACTAAATCTAGCGTTCTTGAAGCAAGGAATGCGTACACTTTTAAAATGTTTGTGCCCTTTGAGGTGTATAATTGTCCCAAAACAATAATCGTCACCTGCCTTGCTTGTTTCCTTTCTTGAAAACTCGGCGCTCGCTACTTTCCGGTTGAGAATGCTGTGTCACGCTGATAACGCGCAAGCCGTTCGTGACTTGGAAGTACCAGGCTCACAGTGTTAAAGAAAGGAAATGCAAGCAAGACAGATGACGACTACTGTTGTGGGACAAGATAAGCCCCAAAAAGTATTAATATTTTTTAAAAGTATATTTCCGGATGATCGCTCAATCACGGCTTGATGCATGACACTCCATGCTGCGACCACCATTTTAATCACCATAAACAATTCCACGTAGGTGGGACATGAATGTCCTTGTTCTTGCTGCATTTTTCTCGCCGAGGCGCACTTACACACTGCACTTGGTGAGTAAAACAATAACAGCACGCCGCCGCTTCAAACGGGCTAACAAGAAACAAGATGGCAGCCATGATGTGTTTCCGGCGCAATCGCTTCTGACGCTTGGTTGTTTTTATGAACAAAAACGGAGGCACTTAAGTGTAAGTGCAAGTGTAATGTGGTGGTATTTTACGCAATTTTAGTGCAAAGCAATCACATTTGGGCACATTTTGGAGCCTGCTAGTCTTGCTTGAGTAGGCAATACACGGGATTACATTCAGGAAAATTTAGTTGATGCGGGACTGTAGTACAGCGACATTTCATTGTCAAGAGGTACGAAATGCATTAAATCCTATGGGCATTTGCCCAGGATACGAAAATATTTCGCAGTAGCGGGATTTCGTTATCGCAGGTTTAGACTGTATAATTGGTACTTTTACATCATGCAAGTCATATGGCCTTGATTCGGCGCTACTAAGCACTCCAAGTGGTAAAGGCTAACCTTCTTGACAATCTGATCTGCCACATAGTCGACGTGGCTGCCACCTTTTGTTGTGGCAATGCTGTTGACAAAACTCATCTGGCGGAACTCCCCAGCCTCGCTGAGCGTGACGGCCACCTCCCAGCGGTCGTTAGCACTCTCGTAGACCACTGTCAGCGGGTTGCCTGCCTCGTCCTCCTTGTCTTTCACGAAGAGCTGCACATAGTCCTTGAAGCCCTTCACGGGCAGCCGCTTGCCATTCAGGTAGACCTGAACATGACCATGTCACACTGCTTATTCACTTGGGGTCATAGCTTTAGTACAATGTGCCAAAGAACTTCACTAGACAATTCTGTAATGTGTACAAGCATGACGAAATCGCGCACTCAAAGACGAGGGAAAAGCATGTAGAGCACAGGAAAACAACATGAAATGCATAATACCATATAGCCCCACTCTTTTTACACTATGGCCCTGCACTTTTTGACGTCATACAAGCCATGCCAAAACTGCAGTTGTTGCTAGTGAGAGGGGCTTAGAGGCAGTGATTTCAAATTGAAGTTTCAGGTGAAATGTGTGCAGAGAGAACCAGTTTTTCTTTTTTGTGTGTTTGCATGTGTGTGACTAACCATAATGGCCAGAGTACTCTGCTCTCCGTTATAGCGATAAACTGAGAATGGTTTAATGACCACATTACAGCCCCTACTGACCAATTTAAGACAATTTTTGTTAAACATTTGAAATCCTCAAGCAATATTCTGCTTCCAACAGTCAGTAGAATTCAACTTGCTCAAACACAATTGTATTCAGATCAGATCAGCACTTGTGTAATGAGAGTGTTTCTTGATTTCACATGCATTTGAACAGGAGACTTGGAGCTGGTCCGTGGTTAAGCTCTTCTTATACCGGGCAACTGGGGAGCTCATAAATGAGAAGCAACTGACCGGTGATCGTAACAGCCATAGTGCGACAACTGACAGAAATGAAACAATGGAACAGGTCACTAGATGCACGAAGAGCGAAGTGTAATAAATACAGCACCAGAAATGGTTTTAACGGGATGTGGACACGACAAGAATGTACAAGCAATAAATTTCTTTGGCTAAATTAAGAAAACAAATACTAAGGCTGCCAAAAGCCAAGACATCCTTATTGAATGGCTGGAAACTACTGAGCACAAGTTAGCTACATTATATGTCCTCCTTTCCACAACAATTGCAGCTCCCTAAGAGCAGATTTATTCTAAATAGTCAGCCCTTTCACCTGGATTTCTCCCCGTAGACTCCAAAAAGTGTTATCACTTATATTCGAACCAAAATGAATATGAATCGAACAGCATAGACTATTCGATTTGCATTCAAATATTCACACTACCATTGACTTGTGCTTACAGTGCAATAAAGAGAGAGCAACTACCTTGACCCCACGTGTGCAACCAGCCACATCATAAGCACGGCGGGAGAGAAGTGCGACTGTGTCGGCATCCAGTTTCTCCATCTTGAACTTCGCCAAGTCTGGCTGGAAGGTAATCTTGGTGAAGTCATCACCCTTGGGCTCCGTCCTGATCTTGGGATCTGTGGTCTTCTTCATGTTGTCCTCCCATACCTGCACAGAAAGGAGGCATGTAGTTGCAAATGTGTAATAAAATATCAACTGATTAGCTTTTACAAAGCACTTCAGACAGTCATATACAGGGCACCTTACTAGAAGTGGGTAAAGTATGAAAAACTTCTGCCTATACAAGGTAGAGAATACTAAAACATAGGCATTAACTATGCACATGCTCTGACAAATACAGCATGTGGCCCTGGGAATGAATAGCTTGAAGAAAAAAAACCTGATCTAGACTTTCAGCAAGTGAAGTTCCTTAATATTCCTAGAAAGCACAAATCAAATGTTACTAATGGTGGTGTTACTCTTGTGCAGTTAAGCTCTTTTCCTCTAAACATAGGCTAAATTCAACGTGTGGAAGTGGTCTTATGAAGCTTTCTTTTTCAGGGTGTGTAAAAAGGAAATAGCAAAAGAACTGCTGCACAGGCTGCTACTTGGCACATGTTATTTCAATGGCAACTGTGCTAATGTTTACTCCAATCAACTACTGTTGATTAGGATAAACAACAAGCAGCGACACATTTGGCTCATATCAGGTGGAGTCTGCTTTCAAGTGCATAGACACTAAAAAGCAACAGTAAATAAGATTCGACTGATATTCATTCAAGAATACATCTCTTCCTTTTTTTTTAAGGGGAGGGGGGGGGGGCTTTTGCTTTTACAGAATTGTAATTTACTAATACAGTTGAAGTTAATATAATTCTTCAGAGCACCTTTAATTTGGGACTTTTGCAGCATGACATTACTAGCACAACTACCGGCACTACTTGGCACTGCATACTGACCGAATGGCAAAAAGCAAAGAAGTTTCATATATATGTTTGTACAGAACATGGTGTGCCATCATGTGCTAAACAGAAAATGCTTACAGCAGCAAAAGCCTAGTGTCAAGCCAGCCTTGGCGCCAAGATGGTTTCACCAAAACGCTGCTGCCCATGACAAAAGCATTTGCAAAACTCAGCTCATGAAACCAATCATGCCTTGAACAGCAAATTTAGAGGAGCAAGCTTAACATTTAAAGGAACACTTAATATTTTTTAGACATGTCAACCATGTACAGACTGGATTGTTTTCTTTCATATCCAAATAGTATCCAATGGTTTCTTGCCTTTTACGAGTACATGGTAGCTTGCATGACCACTCCCTTGTGCGCATATACATTCAACAACAGAGCGACAATGATGACTATGTATACTAGAAACTCCATACACCACACAAGGAGTAAAAGAAAACATGTCACACACCAATGCAATGTTGCAAGTCTTACTGTTACACACTTTTGCCTTCCATAATAACCTCATCTCATTAGGGGCCCCTTGATCAGATGTATGGTTTCAATTTGACCTGGTTAGCAAATGCTGAATTATGCTTGAGAAAATACCGATAATACTTTTATAGTCAGTAACACTGCAGATGATAATACTTCTCATCCACGTAGAATGGCAAGGGTGGGGCGCTTCAGAAATAGCGTTTATCTTGTGTACGTCTTTGACATTTCGCAAAGCTGCAGGCACTTTTGTGACTACAAAGTACACAGCAACTTGCCACATGTGGTGCTGCTTACAACAAATTTTCATGATCACATATTATAACATATAAACAACTAAACCGATAAGTCAAAGCGCATTCTCAATTTAGCAACGCAACTCACGCGCCAAACGAGATGCACTTGGCCATGCACTGATTTGGCTGTTTACTGCTTAAAAACGATAACATTTCTCTGCTGACACTTCCTGTAAGAGTCCATTGCACCTACAGTCAGTTCTTCATTTCAGGGTTTGTTGCTTGACTGCTATTCACTTGGAGCTCTAAAACGCTTCGGTCCCACTTTCAGCTTGGCGCCCTAGTTTAATCACGGTGCTATTGGCACGTCTTAAATACCTAGCCCTCACCTGCTTGAAGGTCTTCTTTTCGCTTCGCGAGTAAGTCTCCACGATGAACTTGGTGCTGAATATGTTGCACAGTTTGGCGCCGTAGCCGTTGCGGCCGCCGGTGACTTTTTTCTCCTCATCGTTGTAGTTGGACGAGGTGAGCAAGTGGCCGAAGATGAGCGTCGGCACGAACATCTTCTCCACCTTGTGCTCGACGACAGGGATGCCCTTGCCGTTGTTCCACACAGAGATGCGGTTCTGATCGGCGTCGATTTCGATCTTGATACAGTCCATGGTCTTGTCCCGCTGCTTGTTGTCCGCGGCGTTCACCAGTATCTCGTCGAATATCTTGTACAGGCCGGGCACGAACGTGATGCTGCGGTTCTTCATGCCGCCGTTTTCTTCGCCATCGTAGACCCACATGTTCTGCGTCACTGGCTCGACCGAGCCAATGTAAGTGTCCGGCCGGAGCAGTATATGCTCCAGCTGACTCTTCTTCTGGTAGATGCGCTCCACCGAGAGCCTCGCCTTGGCTCCTTTGTTCGCGCCGCCGCCGGCTTCGCCATTCTGCTGGATGTCTGCCGCCGGCGGCAAACCGTCCAAGTCGTCGAGCCCGTCCGAAGACATGGCGCCGTTCCCCGCCGCCGTAGACGACGTCCGAAGGTGCGCTGAAGATGGGGAGACGAGCGGCGCAAGCCTGATCGGAATTACAGCGTTTACCGCGCTAGCTAGCCGCTGAATGATGAAGCCCGCGCAGAGAGGCCTAACGCAACAGACATTTTTTTGAGCGACGGCAACGGCGGCACGGCGGTCGGTTGCGCGCCCGCCAACGAACAGGACCAACAGTTTTACCGAAGTTGTGAAAGCGGCGGTAGCGGCGGCGCGGCAGTCTCCGCAGCGCTAAAGCTCGGAGGCTATGCTTCGTGCGAGTTGCCTGCTCCGTGTAGAAGCGGCAGTGGGATCTCAAAACTTTGACGCAAAGTCCACTGAAAATATAAGCTGTTTGTTTTGCAAAAATGTATGTGTTAAATATGTTCGTTGCTTACATTACCTAAAATTAAAAATAAAATATTTTAGCTGCGTCTAGCGCCCCTAGCAGAGAAATATCAAATCATCATGGCCACAAAGTTTTAAGGCGTAAACTGCTGACACGCACGTGGTAGGAGCGAAATGCCATAGGCCGGCGCTGGGTGCACGCACGTGGCAGCAGACGACCCCAAGTGGAGTCCGCTGCTGCCACGCATGATGACGTCACAAAACGAAAACTTAGAAAAAAATAGATGAAATGCTAACGTTATCGTTTTGTTGTTAAATACACTACGCCTAAATAAATAAAGCATTTATTTTGTGCAGCGTTTTAAAATCGAAAATGACTGTCGGCGCCTACACGCGTGCACGCAGTGGGAGGACCGTTGCGATTCCTTGTGGCTGTGTGGTGTGTACAAATCACTGTGTAATATCGGCGAGTACGAATAACGTTGCCGTTACAAAGCTACAGAAGCTTCGAACGAACTGTGCTGCATCCACGAAACAGCACGACATGTCGCATCATTTGGACTGTCGGTTTCGAAGAGTCGTGGTAGCACAGCGCCGACTGCATATTGGGTCACTGTGTAATATCGGCGAGTACGAATATAACGCTGCCGTTACGAAGCTACAGAAGCTTCGAACGAACTGTGCTGCATCCACGAAACAGCACGACATGTCGCCTCATTTGGACTGTCGGTTTCGAAGAGTCGTGGTAGCACAGCGCCGACTGCATATGGTGCCGACACGGATCATGCATATTGCAGGGTGTGTCGTATGTAGCGATTCTTTAAGTTGTGTGTACGCCTTCTGGCAAAGTCGGATGTCTGTTTGGCCTTGGACACCACGTCGACACACTGCTCTCGAGCTCGAAAACGCAGAAGTGGTGCGCGTCGGCATGACGTCGATGTTGGGTGCATACACATTTCCAAATCGCTGTGCAAAGTAAGGGCGCCTTTTGTCGATGAGCAAAGTGCATTCAAACATTTCGCGTCGCCTTAAGCACGCAGAAGCCTAGTAACGAAAGCCCGGACGTGAAACGTGAATCTAACAGAAAGGCCTGTTCCCGCCTGAAGGCAATGTCAGGTGTCTGTAACGAGTGTCAAGTGACACGAGGCTGGGCGTTGAAAAGTGTCTCTCGAGTGCCGCTGCTTCAGTCTGGCCAGGGCCCAACCCGCTTTCAGGAACCATTTGAAATGCCCAGTGTATTAGTTGCTATAGATTGTGGTGCAGCGAAGTAATAGTAATGCGATAGGCTTTCGTGGTGATTGTCATTATGTATCACATGCATCGGAGTGCGATCATTTACACCCTGTGCTTGTGTTTAGATGAATGCTTTATCTTCTGAAGATACGGTACAGCACCTGGATCTTGAGTGGATCTTTCACTGTGCAGGCTATACCAAAACCTCACTACCTTTGTGTGCTTCATTTTTGCCAACTGTCTTTGCTCCACAAAGAAGGCCAAGTTTCTTTCACTGAGTTTCACTCACTAAGGGAACAGGCTTGTGCGACTTGCAATCAACAGGGGTCAAACACATGTGGTAGAGCTTTAGTTGTGCAATATTCAATTGGGTGCCATTGTACATGCACCCCTAGGAAATCATTTGCTATGGCAAATACTAATGTAGTGGCATTTCTTTTTAAAATTTGTATGCCTTAATAATATTGTTAAAATATAGAAGTATGTCTGCAAATTTAATAAATTTGGAGATCCTGACATAATTCCTAATGCATGTTGGTACATTATATTATTCCCAATGGACTCCTCAGTATCGCTGTTATTTCTCAGCATTCTCCCACAACAGGTATTCTTTCATCTCTGAAACAAACGAAAGTCCTCCCGCTTTTCAAATCTGGTGACTAAGGCATTTGTAGCTTTATATAGATTGATCTTCTTAGCACCTTATTCAAGTAAAATGTTAGAATACATAGGTTATAAGCATACTGTTGAATTCATTGAATCGCATAATGCCCATGTAAGTTCTAACATGGTTTTTTGCATGGATTTAGTATGATGTCGCAGTTAACTCACGACGTCACTCATGCTTGTGTTTTCTAGCAATATCAATCATGATTAATAGTTTGCACTTCATTTGCTTGCTTTTTTTCACATTGGATGGTGTGTGCATATTATTCTTGTATGTATACCTGAATAAAAAATTCAGATGCAAGTCAGTGCTCCTGTTGCGTTTTCACTGTCCTTCATACTTTGTGCACTGTTTCTACTCTTTCAAAAACGCACTAACTCGTCCAGCTCTCAGTATGGAAGCTTAAAGTCAGCTGTTAAAATGAGAATCCAATAAACATGGAAACTGTCTGTAGGACAATAGCAGTGATTTTGCTGTTTGCAACATGCAGTTTGTACATGTTGGTACAAGAAGATTTCAGAGAGATATACAGAGTGTTACAGTGCGTAAGGTTGAATGGTCCCGTCCCTGCCATGAATACTGCAATATCATCATAAGTGTGCACAGGTCTTGCACTGCAAGCCAGAGACTTGCTCCAGGGCTTTCTTATTTTATTAAGTGTCAGCTGCTTGCATTGATAATGTGGTTGGTAAATTGCTTACCTATTTCCCACCTAAGTTCTCTGCATTTCATTCGGCTGTATTTATCGAATTGTTTTCAGCACTGTTCTTTCAATGACATCAAGGGTTACATTCATTTTGTGTCAAGGTGTTTTCTAATGCACCAAGATTAAAGATTCTGACAAGTTTTCAAAGCTGACACAATGGCAAAAATATTCTCAGCCATAAAGTGTGCTCATTGAGACACCAGGCACCCTGTCCCACAAAACATCAATCAATTCTATTTTTAGATAAAAGCACATCAGTTTCTTACTTGTCAAGCTACATCTCTAGGCACCACATGGTCTTTCCAAAAAGAAGGTTGCACAAGTATTTAAATGCACTGTTTAAAAGTTTACTGTTAAGACTTGTGTTTCCTTCATTTCAGTTGCAGTATGTGAAGTAGGTAGCAAGAGTGTTCAGCTTTAGTGCATCTGCTGTTGACAGAGCTAAGCTTACATGAAGGTGAAAGGGCATCCCTGCATATATCAACCCAATGTAAAGGTATGGCTTGATAAAGACATGTTGTGCTGGAAACGTTAATTAAAGGTCAGCAGGATTCTCTGGTAATGTGGCATGCACAATACAGCTGGGATACAATATGCAGATCACTTTGCAATTACTCATTCGCTTCTTGCTTTCTTTCTGCAGCATAAGTCTGCATGCTATGGTGTTATTTATCTTCATAACATCATAAAAAAAATTGCAATTCATTGCTCCACCAAAGGCGCCATCAGCCAGCTAAGCCATTCTTGACATAAAGCTTCTCAGCCTGGTGTCTACATATGTTAGCTTTGAGAATGTCTTTTCACACAAACTTATCACAGGAACTCTGGAAAGGAGGTCAAGAACGTAACATAAATCTTTGGAAACTGATTTGTCCAGCCCAGTATCATTTTACAGTCCTGGCTTTCTTGATGCCAGTTTGGGACTTAAGAAGCTGCAGCTTAGCATGCAAGGTGTCGAATTATATATATTTCAGAGGAGCTAGACTTGAAAAGCCATTTTATTATCCCCCACATAAAGGTCCAAAAGGCTCTACATGAAAACTATGAGATAAACTTGCGTAAATCCCACGCAATGTGAAAATTGATGTTATGTGAAGTATTTTACAGGTAGTTGGCTATGCCAAGGTGAGGTATTGCTATCGGTGATTCGAAATGAACACTCGTGTGAAACTTCCTTTTGAATTTCAAATGGAGGTGACCAACAACGGGTGGGTGTGCTGCTGCTGAGACACCTGAATCTTTTCATGTGAGCCATCTGGTTCCAACGCAGGTAGCGTGAGAGTCGCATGACAAAGCTGGAATGACGACAACGCAGCGAACACAATGGCATCACAAACATAACACATCCACACATCTAGTGGCACAAGCTAATATACAACTTGGGTTACTGGGTTGGCATAAAAACATGTAAGAGTAACAACCCCATTATTGAAATCTTTCAATACAAACTATAACAAAAAATTTTGTGCTTTGTTGCACCTATAAAACTACATCAAAAAAACGTATACTAACATAAGCAATAATACACAATAAAAAGTCCATTACAGCAAAAGCAATATTGTATTACTTATGCGTATTACTTTATTGATGAGGCCATGAAAGTAGAAATGCCAGGTGATAACACTTGCCAAAGCTCAAGCAAATGTCTCGTTTAGTCCACTTCCTGTTTGGTGGACTTTAATTTGCTGGTCATTGATGCTTGTACACGTTGACATAGCTCCTGCCAGTCATGGCAAAAGCTGATATTATTGTGGTTATGGCATGCAGTTTTTAAACTCCAAGCCCAGCTGCTGCTCTTTTTTTTAAGCATAGCTTCCTTCAGCTTGAGCAATAATATAAAATTAATATGTGCTGGGCCAATGTACAGATATTTCTGTACTCTTGCATGTCATCCTATCTTTTTACTTCTCCCATTTCTGCCCAGAATGATGCAGTTGATTCGATTTCCAAGGTTGCTTTTGCATTGCTTGTAATTAAGCTTGGAAGGCAGCATTTTCCACTCTTTTTCTGTCCTTGCTGGATTAAGCAACAAGCGAGAATACTGCTTCATGTGGCCCAGTGGTTGCTTTATTTTGTCCTCCAGTGTAATAGCAGTTGCTACGAACTTAGCAAGAACCTGGTCCAGATGCCAGCAATCCTTTCTGCACCTTCGTCACAGATGTCTGACAATGCAAATTATTGGCAGAAAATTTGCAGATCATGCACTTCAACTTGCTCACCAGCTTCAATGCATGTTGCTATGCAACGCTTGCAGCAGTTTGTCCAGTTAACATATTCCACTGCCAAAAAAACTTGTGTGTCTGTATCAGCATCACTCTTTTCTCTGGTGTTTGGTCGGATGAAGTTCTGCAAGAGAAGAATCTGCCAGTCATCGCACGAATTCTTGGGTATACATTAACCATAATATTAATTGAATTGGTTTAAGCAATGTAGGTAGTTGGGCGAGTTGGTTCAGCAGTGCAGGCTTGTAAATGTATATAAGATACAAGGACAATTAAAAGAAAGCACAAGAATCAGTAGTGCATGTGCTACATGTGTGTTGTCCTTTCTTTTGTACTTGTATTTTAGGTGCATTTACATGTCTGAAATTGTTTAAGCATGTCGCATCTTAGTTTCAACAGGTATGGCTGACTAGATATTGTGTAGTTTTTGGTTTTTCTGCATGGGGTTTACATCTGAGAGAGAAAGAAAGGAACAAGGAAGGCCGGGTAAGTTAACCAGACGTACATCCAGTTGGCTATCCCTGCATGGGGGTGAGGGTATGAGGGTTTAAAAGAAAAAAAGGAGGCAAGTCGAGACAGTTCACTCGCACAAAAGACAGATGGTGTCTATAAGTATCTTTTCAGATTCGTTTATTTTAGAAAGTTGTAAGAGCATGTATGCATAGCTTTCTTCATTAATATGGCCAAGCACCCAGGATCCTAGCCTCTGTGAAAGGTAGACTATCCAGTTGTGTGGGTAAACTCTAAAATGGCTGACATTGGATATCAAAGACTGACAGGGGAGGTGTTCAATGGTCTCTTTGCAGTTACAGTGGTCACATTTAATAACGAAGGACAGTGAATTTGTAAAGGCACTTGATCAAGTATGCCTCTAATTACCAGGGGTTACAAAGAAGGCCCAGATGTCATAAACAGTTCTAATAGAGCTTTCTCTCACCCCAAAGGGGAAATGGTGATGTTGCAGCACGTGCAAACATCGTGAGTAACAATGGTTCTTGAAAATGTAGCCTGAGAGCTCACCACTTTCAAGCAAACGAGATGGTACTCAAGCAAGATGGTGGAATGTTGAATATGTGCTCTGAGCCCTTTAGTATGTATAGCTATGTAGGCCGAGATTAGGTCTCTCTGCTGATTGCAATTGTAACAATTCAACTGTCAACAATCGTGAGTGTGTTTTACACACAGTAGATTCAAGAAAATGCTACCTCGAGACGTACCATGGCTGTATCACCAATTTAACCACTTCAGAGCTAAACTTGCATTTCAAAATGCTAAAGGTCTTGTTAATGGCCATGTGTTCAAGAGGGATTTATTTAGAATTATTTGTCTAGCATATGCCATACATGTACCCGCCTGTTGTGTTAACTAGGACAGGGACCATTGATTTATATTTGCAGAGGCTTTGTAACAGTGAGGGCTGTCTTTAGGAATTCAGTAGCCACACAACACACGATTTGTGGTGCAACCAAAAATATATGTGAGCTGTGCTCCACAAAAGCAATGAGAAAATCACTTTTGCGATAGTGCATTTCGCACGGATGTAAGTGTAAGTCAGTGTGCTTTTTTTCTTTTTTTGCTCACTTCCTTTCTTTAGTCCCTTGCCATCTAACATGGAGAATAGTTTTCCAAGCCTGGGGCTGGGGCTTCTCTAGATGCAATTAAATTTTATCTCGAAAGAGATAGAAGAGCTAGACGTTGAAGATTTCACAGCCACTGACAGTCCACAGTACACTCTAAAAAAAAGTTTACATCCTTTAGGGCTTGTCTTGTCCTACAGCGATAATCGTCATATCTGCCTTACTTGCATATTTCCTTTCTTGAAACCTCGGTGCTCGATACTTTACTGTTGAGACTGCTGTGTCAAGCTGATTACGCACAAGCCGTTCGTGACTAGGAAGTACTGGCCTCGCAGCATTAAAGAAAGGAAATGTGGGCAAGATAAATGACGATTATTGTTTGGGGACAAAATACAACCCACAGGGGGCAAACTTGACCACAACATAGACATCTTGTGGGCTAAATTGTACAAAATGCAGTGCAGAGGAGCATATGTGCTAATATATATATATATATATATATATATATATATATATATTTATTTATTTATTTATTTATTTATTTATTTATTCATTCATTTACCTCACAGGCTCCCGAAGGCGTGAGGGGAGGATACAGGGAATTACCAAAAAAAAGGAGTAAAGAGAAATTATACATTGTTAGCGAGTAAACATGAAAGAACAAATATCTAACAATATAAATAACGGGATAAATGAAACAAACGACTGTGTGAAGTAACAAAAAAAGTACCAAGAGATTGTACAAATGGTAGGAGGTGAAGGTGAAAGAACAAGTCTGTAATAGTGTTAAAGCAATTCAAAACAAACATTCAAACAAAACAAAAAGAAAAACCTATACAACTTCGCTACAAGTATTTGCTTAGGTGCGCAGTATGGTTTAGTTGTGACGAATTATGGAAATAATATGCATAAGCGTGCTAAGGATACTGGGTCATATATATATATATATATATATATATATATATATATATATATATATATATATATATATATATATATATATATATACACACACACACACACACACACACACACACACACCTACACGTGGGCAAAGGTCTTGTATGTGTTTCTTAATGGTTGTTTTGTTGCTTTATCTTCACCACAATACAGACAAGTTATGTGGTGAGTTATACAAACTAACTGCATTGCTGTGAAGCATACTGAGATTGAAAGGGGGCTCAGTTCAACTCTCACGGGGACTATAATAAGAGTCCCTAATTACACACGTGTGTACACGTCGTCTCCGGTCACAGTATGAGCACAGAACCATCTTATATGTGTACCGACATGCATTCAGAGGTGTTTCTGGTGTGGTGTTTTAAACCGTTTTTTTGCCCTCAGGATTCCTCTCTGTTTGCGCCCTCTTTACACAACCGCTCGCGAACAACAATAAAGCCAACTAATAAGCCCAGCTATTCGCTGCAATGCATAATTGTTGTCTGCAAATGGGCTTTGCAGCAGCATTAAGTATTATGCAGTGAAGCGCTATCGTAAAAATTTTAAACTCCGGTAAACACATTGCGCTTCATCATGTTTTCGCAATGTTCAGTGTCTCGCAGGTAGCCAGTCTCGCAGGTAGCCAGTATATATATATATATATATATATATATATATATATATATATATATATATATATATATATATATATATATATATATATATATATATATATATATATATATATATATATATATATATATATATATATATATATATATATATATATATATATATATAGTTCATCGCAGCCACTGCAACTGCTGAGAACATATCGTAAAAACTTGATTTGCACACACACACACACACACATATATATATGTGTGTGTGTGTGTGTGTGTGTGTGTGTGTGTGTGTGTGTGTGTGTGTGTGTGTGTGTGTGTGTATGTGTGTGCAAATCAAGTTTTTACGATATGTTCTCAGCAGTTGCAGTGGCTGCGACGAACTAGCTTTTACACCAAAATCTATCGGCTTCATCGCATAAAATTTTTGCTGCAGTGAAAATGTATTCGACGTGTACCATACATATCCGACTGCACTGGTACAATAAACCATCCACAAAATTAAGCCAATAGCTGTTTAGCTTGAGTTTCGTAGTTTTAATGTCTTCGTGCGAGTGAGATGTTTCCAACTTTCTAGTTTTTTGTCAGTGAGGTTCATTATTACGTTGTACTGCAAAGAAGCTGCATGTCAGAAGTACATATTCTTTACTCGTTGCACAGTGACTAACAAATTAGTGGTTCTCGCCATGAACTGCTGTCCATATTCACAATGGTCACAGTGATCTCACAGTTCCTGCAAATCAGTACTCATTCAGCTCATACTACGTGTCTTTTGGTGTGCGCTACCAATCAGTGATTCATTCTGTCTGCTGTTTGCAGTCGTCCATTAAAGCTGTATGTGTTAGTACTTAGAAACTGGGACAATATGCAATGATTTACTCATTTTTATGTGTTGTATTTACATTTTTTAATTTTTTCCTTTCTTATTTCCAATGCAATACAAGGCGTTGTGCAGGCTAACGATGTGGTACTTGTAAATTTATTAAGATAGCTCTGTTTTTTGAACACTCTAAACATGCATGGTTTTGAATTTGTCTTCGGTTATATGTGCACGTAAACGGCAGGAACTCCTTTCTGGTATAACGTTCTTGGTTGCAGTGAAGGATGTATAAATATAGCTGATTTCGTAATAGCTTCACGATTTTTTTGCGCCGCAGTTCTTTGATAGCGCACTACCAATACATACAGAATACACTATAAAAATGTCTTTCCGCACTACACATTAGAATTTTTGGCGAGGTGTTTGCACCTGTGAAATTCAGGAGCCGTTGTGTTGTGGCTGCCCAATTTACGTGTCCGACATTTGTGGCACGTTCGGTAGTATAGGAAACAAAGGTGGCAGTCAGGAACTGCTCTGCTTTCTTTTTACCCAATCATGTTGGTGTCCTGATGGTCTATCTTTTAGGTAGTCAGAGTTGTCAGTTGATAGTTCTGTATCTACTGTCATCGAAAGCTTCATAGTTAGCCTTTGCAAAACATGAAATAGATTATCATATCTTGGAGGTGAAGCAGTGCACTGACAAGGACAAGGCGAAGACACCTAAGAATTTATGACACTAGCTGCAAGGTATGATGATTAATCAGCAACTAGCCGAGCTTTCCACATTAATGAAATATATCATTTACTTGTAGCGTGAAAGAATGACGCAATAGAAATGTCAGCTTTTCATATGAAAGTATGCATGCACGTGATTCATGCATGTGTGCTTTTTTGATCCAGCGATACCACAAAGGCAGCCCTGTCAGAATAACTTATTCTTATGTGAGAATAAACCAAAGTTATTGTTGAAATGTTCTTTCCCATACTCACTTGAATGACTGAGATGCCCTTGTACTTAACTAGGGATAGCTAGTTGGTCAGCACACTTGGTCAGGCAATGGCCTGGCCAACTAAGGTACCACTTTGCCAGAAATTAATGGTGGTTTTAAATTACACCTTATTGTGCAAGGTTTTGTGTAGAGAAAGTAGATCACCACACAATAAGTTAAATGACTGACAGTCACTGAACAAAAGAATCTTCTGCCTGGAGTCAATGTTTGGACAAAGGGACTTGCCTTATTAAAAACTGATTTCCACATAGCTCATCGCTCGCAAGGGTCGAGGAGGATATCAGGTGTGTAAGAGTAAAATGAAGGCTGTGGAAAGGGGAAGTGGAAGGCTTTGAAGGCAAGGATTAGTTTGCAATAGTAAAAGGGGTGTGCTAAGGGTTCTTCCAAGTGGAGTGACGAAAACAACCCACAAAACTTCAAATGAACCATTACATACAAGTAGGCGTCAACCTACTGTGGCAGCCTTTTAGGGAAACCTAATTAAGGTAAGGCTTGCACTGTCAACTCTGTGGACAGCTGAAAGTCTCATAATCATTTCACGTTATGTCCTGGCCATGACCAAATATAATCTGGAGCTCCTACTGTTCCACTTGCCCTTTGTATTTACTATGATATAGTGTTACCTGAAAACACATCTTTCTTGATGGACAGCTCTTAAACTTGCAAAGCCTTTGCTCACTTTCACATACTCGGGCTTCTTAAGCACAATGTCAATTTTATTAGCTTTTTGTCAATGGGTAACTGTTCTAAGACCTGTGGTGTACAAAAATTATTTATCTTCCGATGGTGCTTACTTGTTCAACATCTCCCAATATTGCCCACCATTTAATATTTAAGACAACAGCAGTTATAGTGGACTAAGGATGACTGTATTGACTGATGGAACTACCCACATAAAAATATTTCACTTTTAGTACTCTTAAGAGTTCAGCATTTGAATTGTTGAAACATTCAAATGTGGTCAAGTACACTGGGTTACAATTATTGGATTGTGTCTACATTAGAAAGAAAAGAATGAAACTGCTGCCATGTCATATATGCAACACCTGGCTTATAAATTAAGTCATGAACTCAAACCCTAGCAGGAACACGGATTTTGTTTTTTCTACAATGGTTTTTTTGTAGGATCATTTCTGATCACGAACTCAGCCACGCTAGCACCTATGAGTGCTATACATGACGGCTAAATTAATATTTGGTACATTATATTTTAAGCTTGTTTTTTTAACTAGTATATGCACTTGAACTGATTTGACTAATGGTTGTGCAGCTTTGCTAAGGTTCCCTTCTTTATATATTGGATATGCGTTTAACGGGTTCACGGCAACTCCATTTTTATTAATCACTCTGTTGTGGCAATCTAAATGTACTGACAGCCATCATCTTGCACTCATTTCTCTCCTTCCAAGTTGAAAAAGAAACACAAAAGAAAGAACCATGGTCACTAAGAAAAATGTTTTGCCTTTAGTGTACTTATCTGACTAAACCTGTATTCCATACATACTAATACAACTAGGAAGACGTTACAGCATGGAGCCCCTCTGGTTGCTTGAAAGTTCCGAGATTCATGCAGCTCTAATTAATATCAATATAAGTGACCTTTCCTCTGCATATGTTCCAAGTAGTACTTAATGAACAGGATTGTGGAAGTATATGCCTAATGCTGATGCTATTAAGCCAATTTGTCAAAAGACATTGCTACCTGATTTGTGTGAAGCCTGTCTGCAGCTCCTTTTTATAAGTTTAGGTGTATAAAAAAGGGTAATATTATAAACCTGATGATAAAGCAGTCATTGTAGAGAGAATCTGGTTCATATTTTAATGTCTGGAACAGGAGCCAGAAATATCACCTATCTCATCTGCCATTGTTAATGATGTGTGGGCATGTCCTACATACATCATTCTTAATCTGCTTCTGAGCCCCCCACCCGGGCCGGGCCCCTCGCTTTAAATCATTGTCCAAACAAAAAGAGCATGTAGGTGGCTGTGCTAAGACTTGTTCTTCATTATTGCCTTTCACTGAAAGCCATATGACCCCAAGCTCTTAACAGTATTCCTTTGTCTAAGCAATGCAAATTTCTGTCATCATGCATGCTTATTAAAAAGAACTGGTCTGCCAAAGGCATTTTCATAGTAGCCTAATAATTTACCCGCAGTTTCTTTGCAAAAGCTACCCAACATCTTTCACCGCATGCCTTGCATTCTTAGACTTTTGTCCTTGCTGTCTAGTTTTGGAATTGCTGATGTGCATCATTTCAGGCGTGCTTTCTAGCAAGATTGGTAGACTTAGCTTTCCGTCAATTGTACAAGCAATACTTGCCAGGTGTGCAGCTTGTGTTCCCCTACTTGATTCTGAAATGAAATACTTGTACACATAGTGGTATGTTTAACATTTTCCGTGCCTTCGACGAGCTAGGTTCGTCCGTGGCTTTTTGCTAAAAACGGCCAAAAACAAGCTCAGCTCATAAACAGTATTTCGCATTCTCTAGCATTGCCATGGACAAGCCAAGATGTGTCTCAATGCTTAGTCAGGCTTTTGATCGAAGGCAATGCATAATCCATGGGACAGCACAAGAAGCAAATTTATTCTTTCTGAGCAGGTAAAACACGTTGTCAACTGAGGTTTTAAAAATACATTAGCCACTTCTCATCAGAATGAAATGAATTACGGGGTTTTACATGCCAAAACCATGATATGATTACGAGGCACACCGTAGTGGGGGATTCCGCATTAATTATGACCATCTGGGTTTCCTTAATATGCGCCAAATGCACAATACATGGGTGTCTTTTCATTTCGCCTCCATCGGGGTAACAGTGCGACATGGAAGGGGATAAAAAAGCGCTTGGTAGTACATACTGCACGAGTGTGCTTAACTGAGCTGGTTAGTGCACGTTTATAATTGAATTTACCAGTGCTGAAGAGTGGCGGAGAGAAGACGACAGACAGCGTTTGAGGGGTGAAGCCTCAAAACACCGTAAATAATTCAATATAGTAGCTTCTTTACAGCCACTTTTGTTTTCCAGGAAGATACTATGCCTTGATGTCACGACACAGTATATGGTCATGTGGGAGCAAGACATTACGATGTTATGACACTCGCTCTAGCTCATTCAGTCGTCCACTGTGCTGCTACATTGACCATCAAAATTTGCAGTGCACAAGTCGACTGAGCTAGCCGGAGGCCTCAAGAGAGTGTCAAAACATTGCAATGTCCTTTTCTCACATGACCACATACTGTGTTATGATGTCACTACATAGTATCCTTCCAGAAAACAAAACTGAAACCGGCTCCAGGAAAGCTATTATACTAAATCACGCCACTCCAAGGCTTGTTATTATATTTTTAGAGCTCTAAAGCCTTAATTTAATGAGAGAAAAAAAGGAATAATTGAAGATATCATGTCAGTACCTCTTCAAATGGAACTTTGCAGACAATGTTCGGCCTAAAGTGTATTGGGTGCTTTGAATAAGCATTTATGGTCTTAGGATGTGTTGTAAATGCCAAAGAAAAGTCGAAGGGGGACAGCCCCCGGGCATAGTTTTGTTGGTAAAGCACTTTATTTAAAAAAACCTGAAGGAGCTAAGTAACATCTTTTTGGTGCAAATATTGGCTTGCATAGCTGTAACTGACACAACAATTGTTGAAGCTTGAAGCAGCATCGACTGTGTCACGGGCACTCAAGCAGTGGGCATTCCTTCTCTGGACAAAGACCTAGAGTGAGGGGGCAGGGTAGAATTGAAAAATATTGCCGTCCATTATGAATGCAAGGACATACTTTATGTTATGCACAACATACGGTATCTGTCAACAATAAACTTGCGCACAGTCATAAAATACAGATATGCCTTCTCGTGGATAGACATACATGGCTGCCTTATACATGACATTTAGCATGACAGCTATTTGGCTTTGCCAAAGTATGCAGTAGTCTAACAGCCATGCAAGACTGTATGGCAAAATCTATGCAAATTAAAGGGCAGGCTATTGCTTCATGTCAAGATAACTTGATTCAGTACAATACCAGTGCAATTTATATTTCGGTATATCTGCCCAAAATAGACCCTATTTACACATTGCACTTCTGCCCACGTTAACTCTCACACTACTGCACACAAATGTTAATGTTCTTTTCTTTCCCATTGCCGAACTCCTATTTTGTTCACCACTATAGAAGTTTGACTAATTAATAACCTTTCTGCTAAGCAAAAACTGCACACATTCAGCTTATGCAAGCCACAATCCCGATTTGCTCACAAGGAACAAATTCTATTCCATCTATTTCAGGCTGAGTTTGCACAGTTATGCAATTTTGAATCTGTGTATAATGTTTGATGTATCGTACAGTGGGGCAGTGTTATATTAATATTGTGTTCAAAAGGAAATCCTTTTTCTTTAACATAACGTATTATTTCCACTTTTTTCTTGCATTCAGGTGCTTGAGTTGTTTCCCGCAATTTTTCTGCATTCAATTGCGTGACTGTCTTTCCAAGCTGCCAAGTGCCTTTGCTTCATCCTTGTGCTCCTCTTGACGCCTTCAGTATGATGCCTGTCCGTTTGATCACACACGAAAGTGCAAAAACTCTCCTTTGACTTATCGTTCTGGTTCTGATCATGACTGCCACACCTTATCTCAAAGAATCCTTGCCTCGTTTTTCTGCAAGCTTCATCCCCCCCCTCCCTCTTGCTTTGTTTTGCGTTTTTGTCTTTAGGATAAATGTTTAACATTACTTTAGCAGTGGTGCTAGATGGGCTATCAGTCCCAGTTAAAGGTAAGCTGTCGCCGTCTTCAGGGCAGACACAGCACCCATTGACCGACACAGCATAGCAGACCTGCTGACAGAGAACAGAATGGCTTTTGTGGCACAAATTCAGATTCGCCTCCGAGTTTCTGTGCTTCTGGAGCTATGACTGTTGCTTCTGCAACGCATCTGTTTGCTGTGAGAATATCGCTACTAAAGTAGTGTTAAATTCTTGCAGCATTCTTTAGACCGAGTTACTTAGCTTTATCAATGGGCATCCTCTAGTCATGTGAACAAACCCAGCTCTATGGCCTGCTTATTAAAATCCCTGTTGGCTTGGCGGATGTGTAACGCGCTTTTTTGTCTAATTTGGTCAATCGGACCTCGAGCTTCACTTTACTGCAGCAGATGTCCAATTCAAAGTATTCACAAGCCTCTACATCACTCTCGTTGAAAGCAAACTAAGTTGAACTTAACAACTATTTGTGACATAGATGTAAGTATTCTATTACTTTTCTTTGATGTCAGTGTGCAAGAATATTCCCATAATTCTCAGCCACTCAATGTCCCATATTTCAGTCTTTTAGGTCCCTAGGGCACTTGTGAGTGCACAGACAAGGATGCTACATAATTGTTAGTAAACACTAGTGATCCTTGCAGTTCCTCCCATCTTTAATACTGCCATGGTGGTACTGGATGCTTGAAGGGCAAAGCTTCCAAATTTCAGATGGGATGACCTCAGCGTTCCAGCCTTGCAGACCTTGGAGAGCCCATCACGATGAAGGCACAGATTATTGGCAGACACACAGCTGGTGGTTTCAAGGCCTAGGCCTGCACGATCAGCCTTCCGATGAGACTTGCTATCCCAGCCTTGTGAGCTATGGAGCAGTCATCGTTGTGGTGGCAAGATAAGTCTGCACTCTATGCGCCATTCACTTCAAGGACTAGGCCTTCAAGATGGATGTCACTGAAGAAATTTATCGTCCCAGCCTTGCAAGCTTTGCAGTTGTCATTGCAGTTGTCCTTCGCATCGATAGGCAGGTCATTGGCTGCTCCAAGGGCTGGGCTGACAGGTTGTGTCATTCACCTCCGGGGGCATCCTGGCTTTGTGAACTTTAGACTGTTGTGCTGAAGGGCAAGGTCAGACAGGAGCTGAAGCAAGCAGAAGGTGCTCCCACCTCCCAAACTTACAGATGACGCCTGCAGCCACAGTACGAGTCCTGGGTATTATGGCACAAAATGTAAAGAATCGAGACAGATGCCATGGATACCCTGATCTTGCTCCTTTGGAACTCTAATGTGAACGATCATGATAGAAGAGTGGTGCTATCTTCCATTTCTGTTTGCAATAGGTATGAGGGCATTCAAGGCAAGAAAACAGGAAAATTAAAGGACCTATTTGTACATATTAAGTAAGGGACTAATCACTGCGGACCACGAAGCCCCGAGTGACAAAAATGAAGGGAATAGCTGGAACATGGATGAAAGCCACATAGGAAGGTTGCCCCATGGATTGTGCTGAAGACATGCAGTCAAGACTTCACTGGACCAGGGCAACCAGTCAAAACCTGGCCAACACATCGCTACAAGAGTACGGTTTGTAACTTCACCAGGCTACAGAATTCTAACACAAGGCCTGTGAGCTCCCGCTTCTGTGGCCAGAACACAAGCTTCTCGATATGGTTCCCGCTTCTTTGGCCAAGTGTGGACATTATGTTCGAGATGTCTTGGACCCTTCGGTCAAGCCTGTAGTTGCTGGGGTAAGTGCAGGGCTGCTTCCCTCTTCTCACCTTGCAGCAACAGTGAAATGTTTTTATTGGCTGAACAATACTTTTTTCATTCGCTTTGTTTTGTGCCACTGCTTTATTTGTTGTAGTCTGCTGTTCACGTTGAAATACCATCTTACTCTCAGCTTCTAACTTAAATCTTTACGATTTACTTCCCCTTCCATGGGTGCATTAAACTTTTATTGCATGTATGCGATGGATTTTTTTTTTTTTTGGGGTGGGGGGGGTGTACTATGAGGTTTTTGGAAAGTCACCAATTCCACATATAAATAACCGACATGATATCTACTGATTATTGGTAGCCATGTGGAAGACAGGCAAATTCAATGAATATGTAATGGCTAAAAAAATGACTCCACATAGTTAGATGGTCTGTTGAGATTTTTAGGCCTGCCAAAGTTATAAGAACACCACAGTGCAAGCCATAAAGTACTTAAATTTAGAATATACAAAATAGTATTCGGTTATTCACTATGTTGACTGTTTATTAAATAAAGACTGGCAGATTTTATTCCGTAATGATGCTGCGAACAGCCATGCAGCTCAGTATAGTTGCAGCCGCAATGGGTCTGTGCTGCGCAGAAATGTAAATGAAGTTTATTAATTAAATATTCACATAACATCTGACGAGCACTTAGTTGCCATATACATGCAGCCGTGCAGGTAGGTCTCCATGATCAATGAGCGCAAAAATTAGGCCATAAAAATAGCTGGGTGGCTTGTTTTATTAGAAATTGATTTTGCCCAAACTACACACAAATGAAAAATCATCACATAATATCTATCTCAATAAGACAAACATAAATGAGGGGGGAAATGGTACGACGAGGAGGACAACAAAGCCAGAAAGATTGGGCTTGGTTCGAAACCTGACAGCAGCTTCAAAGCATGGCCAGAAGGTTGGCCCAGGATGCTAGAAAATATATGTATGTTGGGAAGAGTTCGAGGGCATTGTGGTCAGCTTTATGCTTGATCCATAGTACTATCTGCAATGCGTGTCAATAATTGGCCTCCTGAAAGTTGTTTCCTATGTAAGCATGGCTGTGTATGTTTCAGCTCAAGAACAGGACCTGCTTCTGTGCCTGAATTGACAGGTGAGCACGCTTAATAAACCAGAGCGTGTCAATAGTGTACTGAGCAGGCGTATGTTAGCAGGCTAGGATTTTATTTGTCTTTAGTTATATTTCTCATCATTTTACCTGTTGCACAATGCAGACCAATGAAGGCCCAAGCTCAAGAGGGAAGATGAAAAAGTGAATGCATACATGACTTTCTTTAATGACAAAATGAATGTTTTCTGCATCAATGTCATAATACATACCTGCCAACTTTTTCCATTTCATCACAACAAGTCAGATTTTTAGAGGTTGCTTATAATTCTTCTATTGACACAAATAATTATAATGTGGGCATTTCTTAGGCACTTCATCATCTGCACATGACCATCATCACATCGTGTTCTTCATCTCTTGTGGGGACCCAGCTTAAGATTGAACTGCGCCTTCAGTGTGATCGGTCCACCAAGTCTTCGGGGCGTATTAAAGGTCATGCTAAATGCTACATCACAGTAACATTTTTTCATTTGCATCTTAGTAAAGGCAAAAACTGATCTTAACGGAATGCAAATATTATCAATGGGCAATTTTCAGAGCCAGACTACTCAGACCCACTCAGGTATTCAGTCTTACTGGCAGCAGTGCCACAATAAAACGGCAGGTAATATTTTGGCTGACGTTACATGAATATTTTGCGAATAAACATCACAAACATTTCTTTTTCTATGACGCAGATTATGTTTGCTGTGAATATAGAGCAGCGTGCCTTTTCCTAGAGCCTCTACAGTATGAAGCCATGTAAGGTTCCCAGAAATGTTGCATAATTCAGTTTCCTAAAATCAGCTTCGCCACAATACGGTCTTGTTATGCAGTGAAGCATATGCAATGTACGACGGCGAAGCATATTATAAAAGTGGAAAGGGGCCACTGTCAGGGACATATAATGTGTTCCTTAAAGTGACAATAAAGAGAAAAATTATTTCTTCTGCATTAGTAAATTACCTTTCTACAACACCAAAAACACCACTCTTACCAGTATAAGATGCTTGGTAGACCAGAAAAAGTGCAAAAACAAAAGACGGGTGGCGACGCCTCCTTGAAGTTCCCAGACCTGGTCGCTGTGACGTCATGGATTTGGATAGTATCTTCTAGGGCCTACTTAAGTACATAGCGGTACAGACTGTCTACATTGTGTTCTAAAGGAACCAAATATGAAGTTTCTGGAATTTTTACTCAGCCAACGCTGCCCAAATGCAAAAATATACTTTGAAATCCCTGACGTCACACTGACGCAGCTGTGTCGAGGTTTTGGCGTGAATTTCAAATACTGATACTTCGAACTTCATTTTCACATCTAATAACCAAACTATTGTTTTAAAATGACTGCCTGCAGGGTTCTAAAACAATGCTTTATTAGTCTAAACTGATTTATTGTTTTGCTTTAGTATCCCCTTAATGATACGTCTGTGCACCCTCCGTCTCCTGTCAGTAAAAGCACCAATACACCTATTTATTGTACTAGCAGGCCATAAGAGCTACTTTGGACATGGCTGGGGCAATGTGAGCTGTTATTTCAACTACCTTGCAAGGATGTAGCTATTATTCTAGAAATATTAAACACTTAAAAAACATGAACACTATAAACTTTGGCTTGATAAACAAAACGTTACTTTCTTACAGCTAGGGCCGCACTTTTCACCCCAGAACATGGGCCTTAAATCTCCACACAAACAGCTTTGAATGGCTGCCAGTAGTTATTACATGTGTCGGTATTTGTAGTATGACAGGAGACAGCAGGTGCGTGCATGTGTAATTAAGGAACACGCATGTCCTGTCAGCCTCTTTTCATTTTTGACATGCTTCACCGCGTAACACAGCTGTATTACGGAAAATCTGACTTTAGGAAACCGACTTACACAACATTTTTGGACCCTTGCCCAAAGTCAACCGAATTTCTTGTGCAGAAAACAATTCCCAGAATTTTTTACCATATTTTAGTATTTTATGTCTGCAAATGGTAGTACTTTTTGGATTTAAAGTTGAAGAGTCTGTAATACAAATGGTTTGTTTGTGTGTAAAATGTCTATCGGGGTATCTTAAGCACATGTGTAAGCACATGTGGTGCGCACGTCTGTAATTAAGGAACACACATGTCCTGTGACTACAGCTGTATTACGGAAAAACTGACTTTAGGAAACCAAATTATGCAACATTTTTAGACCCTTGCCCAAAGCCAACCAAATTTCTTGCGCGGAAAACAATTATCAGAATTACTATATTTCAGTGTTTTCTGTCTGCAATGGCAATACTTTTTGCATATAAAGTTGAAGAGTCTGTAATACAAATGGTTTGTTTGTGCATAAATTGTCTATTAAGTGCCAAGTAGAACACAAAAGCAAGATGACATACAACACAGAAAAGCTTAAATTTGGCCTGACAGCACAAGATAGCAGGAATTTTAGTTCTTGTGTAAATGTCTTTTGACCATAAGTTGAAAAACCCTGTTCACTTAATGTTGAAGATAAAGGCTATAAGGAAAAGTACACAAATTCTTAAGGAATGAAAATGCACAAGGTAGGCTCATCAGAAAGTATAAGCTTTGCCTTTTAGTGAGAGTTTCTTGCAAATTTAAATGTGGTTTGTAATGAGAGCTAATTTTGAATGCTGATAATTGTAAAAATTCTATCACATTGAAGTCGTTTAATAAGGATCTAGCTTCGCTTTTTCCTCCAAGTTTGGCGTCGGCATCTAACCAAGTAGACGTAGCAGGATACAGCTGTACAATGGACAGGGAAAACGTGAATATTTACAGGACAAAAGATTCCTGCCAGATAGACTTAGCGGAAGGGCTCTGCACTTGTGTGATGGGTGTATTTAATAGCTCATGCAATTCAGAGATGCTCAAACAGTAAACATGTTTAGTACCTCGTAGCGGCATGACTGTCACCTCTAACGCAGGCAAAAAAGATGAGCTCACATGCAGGTAGTGCGAGAATAGATCACGCTAGCGCACTTGACCAAAGTGGCCGCGGTGTCAGCCTGCCCCGAGATCCCGTGGCACCATGGCTGGCTTAAACAAACAGTGGCTACGGCAGCTACTTCTTCGCTCTGCCTCCCTCAAAGTGATGACACAGCTGACCGAGCCCAGCCTTCCCACAACTTGGTGACCAGGACGACTGAGCCCTGCCATGGCAGCATCAGCGCACCGACTTTGCAAAGGCGAGTAGTGACGTGGCCTTGCACGGTTTGGCAGAAGTCTTGCGATTGTAGGGGGCATGGGAATTCTACATTGACATGCTGGACATCTGGTTCATCCCGCTAAACAACCATTTCCTTCTTAACAAGGTTCCAGGCTCCGGCTCTCAGCCCCTGCTCTGACTTGTACAAGGACTCGTGGGCAGCCGTCCTTGCTCACTATGTCACCTCGAGCACTCACTCTCCTCCAGCTGGTGCTCCATCACAACAGCTCTCGCCATCTATCGTGTCATTCTGAATATGGTCGTCCCACATCACCTGCTTCCACCCGTGCCGGTCGTCGGCATGCGCCAACCCCAGCATCAAACCTCTACGTGGTCCATGAGCTTCCTCCCCCAGCTCAAAGGCAGCTGCTCGACGATTCTTTCCAAGAAATACACTGGGCTAAACGCAAGCGCCTTCGGCTACTTTACAGCTCGTCGCTGTTCTTCCTTAGACGTCCCCACAAGCTGCCCGCTTTCCACTCGGGGCAACTCACTCATCGCCAATTCAGAGGCTCAGCCACCGACTCAACAAGGCGCAAATTTCACTCTCGCTGGCGCGGCGTTGCCACAAGCACAACCTTCGTGATGCATTGAGTGACCACTGCAACCCTGATGCTATCGGCATTCGAGATTCCACTGAAAGCAGCAGCAGGCAAGCTTTCCGATGTTGTGCTCACATCTTCCGCAGATGCATGGCCTACCGAAATTTTGCAGGAGCAACTTTGCCATCTGGTTTCTTCAGCTCGAGAATCACTTCTAAATCAACAACATGAGTGACCAACACTTGCGCTATCTCCACGCAAGTCCCAAGCTGCCAGATGGTCTAGTTTTGGAGCTCTGAGTTCTACAGGCCCGTGCATCTACGAGTGCCTGTGGCAGGTTGCGATTTCTCACTTTGGTATCATATGTGGCTGCGCTTAACTCACAACCTATGCTGCCGGTGCTGCCTGGTGTATATCTCTCAGATTGCGAGAACCCGACACTACCAATGACGACACCGTCTGCACACTTTACCTGGGGGCTTTACCATTGGACTTTATATTTCAATTGCACTTCGCACTAGGAGATGGGCTCTGTAGCCGCGCGGCTATCACTTCCAACATAGACAAAGAAGATGGGCTCACGCACAGGCAGAGCAAGAATAGAACATGCTAGTGCACGCGACCTGAACGGCTGCTCCCAAGATCCCGTGACACCATGGCTGGCTGGCTTGAATAAGCCTAGTTACCTCTTCATGCTGCCTCCCATAAATTGGTGACCAGGACGACCAAACCTAGCCTTCGCACAACTTCTTTGTACATACACCTCTGCTCACAGTGCTTCCGTTGCAAGTCTGAAAACATTGCCTTAGCCTGCAAGTCATTATTGCATTCATGTAATTAACAATGAGGACTTGTTAATTTGAATTCCAGCAAAAGGGTTAAACAACTACACAAGTCGGAAATCAAAATGGAGCGACTCCCATGCATTATGGGAACCAATGTTATGGTAACATTTTGCTGGTAACCCAACATTGTTATGATTAACGTGAAGTGTTGCTAGGCGGACCAACATGTTTGTGTAAAATGAACTATGTGTGTAACAAAAGCAAAAAGACGTCAGTGACTATGATTGTGTGACACTGACAGCATGATTTCTACTCCGGCCATTTGAAGTCAGCTTACAACATGCAGACTGTTGCGTTCTACATGTGTACTGGACGAGCATATGAAAGAGAAGCATGGATTGTCAAGTTATCAGTGATTATGTGTCATACAATCGTACGTACCTATGGCTATGTCATGTGATGTATGTTAAAACAATGATGGCTTCATAGGTTTCTCAGCCCAAAGCAGTTTTTTAAAAACCCATAAGGGATTTCTTCGAAAAAAAAAAAAGCTTCATAGCTGAAAAAAAATTTTCTCCAGGTCCTGGGATGGAACCCAGGACATTGTGCTAAAGTCAGGTTGATGAGAATTTTCCTTTTCGTGAACCCTCCTTGATTTTGCGGGCTTCCACAGAACTGATTTGCCATTAATCGGTCTTAGGAGCAGGCAAATGGTCGACGGCCCTAACTTTGACCGCCTAAATGCCTTGGGGTAGCATACAACAGTTTATTGGCTACTAGCCTGCTTCTAAGGTCACATGCAATTAAAATGAATTATATTAACTAACACATGCAGGGTTGTTTTAATAACATATGCCTCCATGAACTCATGCACTGCCCAAGATCATAACACGCAAAAAGCACAGTTCACATTAGTAGGCCTTGCAAAGCGTGCCAAGATGCACACCATGAAATTTATTTGAATTGTTTGAGTGCTTCCTATTATGGCCATTTAATGGGACACTAAAGGCAAATACTAAGTAGATGTTGCCTATTAAAGTAGCATTCCATAAACCTCACAGTGCTTCTTCCATGCCAAGAAGAGATAGTTTACGAGAAAATTGCATCTGAAGGGTTCGCATACCTAGAGAGCAATTCAATTCGCCTGCTCCTGAGGACAGAGTGGCGAGGTTGTGCCATCACTGCCCTTCACTTCCATTGGTGAGTAAAACAGTACCCTACAGACGGTGCTACAGTTTTCTGTGCAAAATGCGTAAGCCCGGCCACGTAGCAACCGAGCCAAGACAGAACGTTGGACTCGCCGCTGCAACTGCTCTTGATCAAGTAGCACGGACTGTTCGGGAATCCCGCAACATCACATAAACATCGAATTCTCTGTAACTTGCAGTTTGTGCAAGTTTCGTGAGCCAGAAAATCCAGCTCAGCACTATGTGATAACGAAACTACTAAAACATGTAAGCGTGGGCGATGCTTTCAAGGGTAACCTCAATGGGTTCTTTTTTCTAAATATCAAATAGAACTATACAAATAGCATTTTCTTTCATCTTATAATGCAATGCAGCAATCTTTTTATTACTAGTAGATAAGTCCTAGCGACAGAACTTTAATGAGGAGTGCCTTCATCATCGGGCTGGTACTTGAATGTGCTGGGGCAGCCTCTAATTGTGTATTGCAGTTACTTCCGTTCATCAATTACTGAAGCTCTGTTCGCAATAACAGTGATGCCTTCGACGTTTTCGAGCACTAATCTATTACTTTAGCTTGACTTAATAATTGCCTTTAGTGTCCCTTTAGACACTAGTCCCTCTGACCTGCACAGGACTTGCCACAGCAGAGAGGTATTGCGCTGATAACCCCCACAGCACAACACACAAAGTGCTTGGCATGGTTCTTTGTACATCCTTGTCTCTCAGTACTCGTGTTACAAAGACACAATTGGGCTAATCACTTCGGTGCGGGAGAAACCATTGGGGCACCATATCTACTAGTCAAGTTTTTCAATTTGTGGCTAATTCTGAGCACATATGGCACGAAGTCATATCTAGTGATATCTGTTCTTCTTATGTCCGATGGTGTGTCCTAGTGAGGAACGCTTCACCTTTCAAAGAACAGATTTGGTAACGGCATGTACAACCAATTGTAAGTGGGATTTCAAATGCCTGTTCATTTGATCAAATCACATCAACAGGCCACTTGCCCCAATTGGGCAAATGGCCAATAAACCATCATACCCTGTCTTAGGGCATCAAGGGGCAGCCGAAGTCAGAGCCCTTGAACAGTTGCCTGCTGATGTATTTTATGATGCCTGCAGTTAAGACGTCTGCTGCTGTGGCTGTGAGTGGTAGTGGCTTATGCCAAGGGGATGGGAGGGTGAGTGCCACAGTAGCTGAATTGGTAAGGCACTACATGCCTAATGAAGGTGGTGTGGATTCAGCTCCTACCTACAGCAAACTATCTTTTCGTCCACTTTCATTTCCCTTATCCATACTATTTATAAATTCCAAAAATGCATATTTAATTTACCCTATGCTTTCTCCGAGTTCATTACCTATTTTCATCATCTGGTCAAACAATTATGGCTCAGCTCGATAAAGGCTAATTCAGCTTGGAAGATAAGAACATCCGAGGAGGCCAAAGGAAGTGACTTGGTCGGCAATTGTGGATACTGTTCAGAATCAGCTTTAAAAACGTAGAAGGTTTTCAGCTAAGCGCATAGCAAAGACAGTCAACATGTCATAAAGGTGCTTAGAGTAACTACTCCCTAGTGCACTAAACATGAAAGTTTTAGCTAAGTGTGCCCAAATTGCTGACAAGAAATGCGGAAATAAGGTTACTTGTCAATTTAGTATATGCTCCTGACAGAGCACCTTGGTGGCGAGCGTCGCAACACCCGTCACAGCAGAAGCGCAACTAGCGAACAGGTGGGGGAATTAGGTCATGCGTGCCATGGCCGAATCCATTTCCCGAAAGCTGAAGAGCAGCTCGACAAGGACTTGCTAATCAAATGTAAGCGGAACAGACGCCACTAGGCCTGAGGTGTACAAATTGTACACCTCATGTACAAATATGCGCACAAATTTACCCACAGCTTCAAGAACATGCCTGCTAGATACAATGTCCCATTTGTTCCTTTATACACCTGTCAAATTAGCCCAATTGTGTTCTCGTACCTAAAGACAAGGGTGTATGAAAAATCACGCCAACCATATTGAGCATTGTGCTGTGGGTTGGTCATAAGATATCTCTCAGCTGTGGCAAGTTCTACGTGGACCAAACGGCCCAATGCCTGAATGACTATTTGAGGGAGCATTCAAACAATTTAAATAAACCGGATGGTGCAGCACACATTGCAAGGCCTGCTCATATGAGCCGTGCTTTCGCACATTATGATCCTGTGCAGGAGTAGCAACAAAACATCGCATGAGCTCACGAAGGTATATTTTATCAGAGAGTGCACATGTTAGTAGCACTTCAATTGCCTTAATTCCCCAGAGGTGCACTTGTTTAATGGCTATTTGTAGCATTAAAAGACAAACTAGCACTGTCACAACATTCACCTCTTGCCTGTGCACAAAATTTGTACACTATGTTTCATCCTTTGAATCATTAAATCAGTTAGTAGTTCGCATTTTCATGTGTCCTTCCTCTGTAAATAGATTTTCGCACACAAAAACAATGTGCAGCAGACTTCACCAATTTGTCCAAGACGAAGTCCTAGTCAGACTCAAAAATCTCCTTCAGAGATTTTCTTACTGTGATGAGAATTTCTGTCACTGCATGGCACTCTGTTCGAACAAGGCCTTCACTGATAAGATGGGAGAAAAAAAAGGTTACAGAGGCAAAAATTGTCACATTGGCACTCAGATATATTCCCTAATGCAATGCCTAAAAGATTTTTTTTTTGTTGGACAAGAGGATCAGGGTAAGGCTCATGACTAATGAGCATTCTATTGCACAGATGAAGGGATTAACCAAACAAGCCCTGCGAAGTCAAGGAAGATTCATACAATGGAAACTTGGCATTTGCTTGAGAGTGGCATGCAGGGACCCGCAAACCCACACCGGTCATATTAGCGTGCATCTCACATCTATAACCTAATGCAGGTTCCTGCAATGAACCTACATCATGTTTGTAAACAAGTTGCGAGGAACATTTGCGCAAACCTGGTACCTCGCATAGCGCCATCACAAGAAGCAATACTAAATAGCAGCTTAGCAAACTAGCTGGAAGAAATTTAAGAAAATTTCTTGGTCTTCAAGACAGCCAAGCTTTAGAACAAAATTGAGCCAAAGTAGAACTATGAGCGGCTGGGCCACGTTCTGCAATATTTGTCTTCATAGTTTACATTGGGGTTGCTCAACATGTTCCTTTAGAACTGTGGCGAGCAGGTGCTCAAGCAAGTCGCGATTCGCTAGCCGCCAAAATCCGATAAACAAGGGAACAGTATGAACATGCAAGACAAGAAACAGTACAGGTAAATGCGACATCGAGTGCCATATAAAAATTGCAACAGCTCACTTACTTAGGCAATATCTGCAACAGCAATCCTACGAAGGATGAAACTTTTTTTTTTTTTTCGCGATCGATGCACAACACTAAGCGGCAACTGCAGCAACAAGCATTTGGAACGAGTTTAAACGTTTTTTACCATAAGAGCAAAAAGTTCTACCAAACTGAGAGCCCACATATGCTCCATTCACATCAGTAAATTCAACAAACAAGAGCAACAGCACTGAAAAACGTAACAGGAGCTGCACAAGACCACACTACCAACCATAAACGCGCTCCAAGGCATAAAGAAACGAGCTGCTCCAGCGTTGCGCCCAAGTGTGGCTCGAGATCGCAAGCTCGAACACCATCCGGTTCTTCCAGCGCAACTAACTAGAACAACATTCTATCACACAACACAGTTAGAAGCCGTAAAATTCTGTTTTAGCTAAGCTGAAAAGCTGAAGCAGCTCCAGCAGCGCGCGCAAAACTATAAACCGGAACACGCCATACTTGTTTAAACAACGTCATCATAACTGTGACGTCACTTCCGTGCGTGGCAGCAGCGTTTTAGTATGGCATTTCGCTCCTACCACGTGCGTGTCAGCAGTTTACGCCAAGTTTTAAAGATTGTGATTGTTTTGGTTCTTCTCTGTGGTTCGTGCCGTTTGTGAATTTATTTCTCTATGGTTTGTAGTTGAAAGCTTTGAGGGCGCGCGGTGCACGCACGTGGTTCCACAAATGTGACACTAAGCTCAGCGTTGCCGTGACCGCTACCCTGCTTCAAAGATGACAGACCCCACGTCCGCCAGCGACGTGCAAAACGTCTACCTGACGTCGAAAGACATAAAATACGACCCGCCATTGCCGGCGCAAGCTGTGAATTACGTGCGCGATTTCATCAAGAAACATGCCGGCCAGCGTCCCGGCGAGCTGGCGGATCTTGCGCGCTACACGGCGGTCCTCGAGCCTGACGTCGCACGGAAGAAGCGTGGCAGCGACCAAAAGGGAAGGAAGGGCAAGCTGCTCACTTGTCGAGAGAAACGCAAGTTGGGCATCTTCAACGTGCACAAGGACAAACTGTCGTACGCATCGTTCGTGCCCATCCACCTGATGTGGAAGGATTACTTCCGGGGTCTCGTACGCGACCAAGTGACTGAACACTCGCGGCTCCTGAAAGCCGAGTACACGGGCTGCTTTCTAACTGTTGCCGAGTCCCGCTGCCCGTCGTACGTGGGCGCCAGAGGCATCGTCGTCCAGGAAACCAAGAACGTGTTTCGCCTGATCACCGAGCAGAGCGTGGTGCGTACGGTGCCCAAGGCGCACACTGCGTTTGCCTTCGAGCTTGACGGGAGGATCTACAAGATCTACGGCAGCCACTTTCGTGTCCACAGCTTCGAGAGAATGAAGGCAAAGTTCAAGGCGCGCGGTGTTATCGGCCTATGATTACAGCAGAGATTACATTAAAGCATGTTCACTTCAGTCACGAATTACGTTCGACTTTCGATAAATGTGCTGGATTTACATAACGCTATGCCAAAACTCTATGCCAAGGTGCTGGAGACACCATAGAAAGCAAGTCAAGGTGGGATGCGAATGACTGCATTTCATAGAGAGCCACCATAATTACATAGTAATTGAATATTCATTAGCCATGTTACGTTTCTCCATTAAATATATTGGATCACCCGCTCAAATTACATGCAGAGGTTAATTATTGGGCACAAGCATTGCAACCAAGGAAAAACATCTTTCGAAATTACTATCGAAACGCCACACTTGAAACGTCCCGTCAGGCACGGTAGTGCCTTCACCAAAGCGGTCGTCTGAAGCGATAAATTTTGCTCAGAAGTGAAATGGGTGCATTTTAAAATAGCAGAATGTTCAATTTACTCAAAGCTTAATGTTCATTGTCTATTCCTTGCAACCACAGCCCTGTAATGGCAAAAATTATGTCCCCGTCCACAAACGTGTACGCTGTGACTGAAGGGGATATATTTCCATACTAAAATTACTAGAGGGAACTCTGGCGCTACAATCGCTCGGCAGGTACATGGATATGGTCTGTTCCTAATGCTTGTCGCTTCAGACGTCCTTGTGGCTTTACTTATTACACATTATACGAGTTTGCGGGTCTAAATTTTTAAGCAGTACTGTTTATTTTAATACAGAAGGCTGTATTAATAAGGCTCTGGGCACATGTGTGGAATTGCAAGTTGCATTTATAACACGGTATTTAGCTGAAACTGATCACTGAACTGTGCAATCGCACAAAGCTGTCTGAACCAGAAGGACAAAGTTTACACAAATCCATGTACAAACCATCAATCCCTTGATGGTTGAACAGCCACGCCTGCAGCTTCTGTACACACTTGCACCAGAGTTCCCTCTAGCTATCTTTGTAGGAACCTCTATGTATGATGGATCTCTGGGTGTCACAGGTATATGCATATCTGACCGCAGTGCTCTTGCTACACGACGAGACTGAACAATTGAGCAGTCTCCAAATGGCGACGGAACATTCTTTATTGTATTGCAAGAAGCACACCCTTCAATCTCGACGGCGGACCTAAAAGACCTGTGGTGCCCACTTCTGTGTACACAGCTTCGAAAGAAAGAGCCAGATTCAAGGCTGTTGATGTTGTTGGCCTGTGTTGGGTCTCTGGGCATCACAGGTGTTCATGCATTTGATTGCAGTGCTATTACGGTATGGTAGGACAGCAAGTTTGAGCAGTCACCATATGGCGACAAAATGTTCTTTATTGTATTGTAAGAAGCACAGAAAATGGACATATCAAGCACTTGAAACCAAATTGGACAAAACTGCCTTTGTCTTATTTAACCCTCTTTTAAAATAAAATGAAAAGCTAGACAATGTTTGCACAGTGCACCGTACATGTTTGGCAAAGCTCCAATGATAATGGACACATAATGGTGAAAGCCTGGCCACAGTTCAAAAGAAGTGATGTTTAACAGCGTGCAAAAATATATGAAAAGCGCATGAAAAAATAATTTCGTTGTATATTAGTTAACATGTGTATCCCTTTAACTTGTTTCGTGAAAGTACCAAGCCCGGTGTGACGTAGTTGAAGCTTCCGACATGGTGTTGCATGCGGTGCGCTTCCCTGTGTGACAATATTTCCCCTAGTATGCCAGAAACAAATGTAAAAGATGCCACAGTGGCATTTGGCAAGAGCTAAAAGTTTATTGACAAATGGCTGTGTTGCATTCATAATCTAATGAAAAAAAAAAACAAAGCTTTTCCAGGAATTGACTGCACACAAAAAGAGAAAAATAGCAAAATCTATGATAAATTTAGAGTCAGTGCCATGGCTCATGAATGAAATGAAAAAAAAAAAGTTTGGTTGCTTTCAAATAACTATTCATATATATTTCTTTTTTCCAAACAAGTGAAGAGAGTAATATGCCAGCTGTTGCCAGCTTCAATTGTTGGTCATTGGCTCTGGCCTTACTGCAGTGTCACTCATTCACCAGTAGTTGCCTCCATTGTTGCACACAAAATACACCACTGCAAAAGCTCATTTGATCTGGCTTGAACAATGCTGGAAACATTTCACACACTCAAGTGCACGTCGCAGATTAGGCACTCACTGCTTGGCAATCATGGAGGAGCAGTGGTTCACCCACAAATGAACAGTGTGCTCTGCCTAGGGCCAAAAAGCCAGGGGCGAAATCGATCCACAGATCTCCCGATTGTTGAGTGCCATAGTTTTTCCACAGGAGTCCTTACTATGCCTTAACGATGCAAGTCCCAGTGGCAGGGGTACCATTCTGGACATTGTCGAATTCCACCATATCATCAATTTCTGTAATGGTGGCATTCTTGAGCCAATGGGAGAGGGTGTAACAGCCCCATGGGTCAACCAGAGCTGACAAGATGGTGAATTCAACAATATGACAAAATTTGACAATCACCAGTATAGTATCCCAGATAAAGTCCTCTAGAATATTCTAGGGACCATATCTCAGTGTGGAACACCTGCAGCCATGGTTGTGAGCAGTGCTGGCTAACACCCCCTGGGCCAGTCTCTCCACATACCCAAATACCCCCTCACGCCCCCCCTTCCCAAAAATAAAAAATAAAGGAGAGAATGGCAGGGTGACCACCATGGTTGGTAAAAACACTGCACTTATCAAGCACAAGATATGGGATCGGCTCTTATATTCTGTTTTTCTGTCTACTTTAATTTCCTCTTATTATCTTTACATTTCAGTGAAGCATAATTTTCCCTATGCTTTCTGAGGCCTCTCATGGTCTCTCAATCACATCAACAGACAAATAAAAATTTATCCACTCAGATCCCCTTATCCTTCTCACTCAAGCCAAAATTTTCTCGAAAGGTTACGACAGCTGCATTTGTTCCATAAGAGGCTGCGCCGTAGGAATATGGGCTTAAACAATTAAAGGCTGGGCAAAGGTTTTCGAACATGAGAACAAAGGCACATCATATCAACTTTAAGTGGATAAGCTGCAGAAATTAGCTTTCATTCCAAATATACGATTGGCACAGCACTTTACAGATATTGTGTGGCAAGACACGGTGCTGAACTGAAAGGTACTAATAAATTACGTGTAATTACAGTTGGGAGATAAGCAAGCAATGCTGTGATAAAGTTGCAAGCCAAAGAAGTTGGTGGATGACACTACAAAACTTCATGGTGTGCACGAAAAAAAAATTAAAAACTTGTAGCAAAATGTATGTGTGCAAGCTCAAGCCATTGTGCTTAGCAAGGCTGCTGAAACAGGTGCTGGCATGAACTGTCGGCGTCAAATGAAAGTTGAACAGCGGAGCGCGTGGCCCAAGCATAAGTACAGATATAGTGCGCGCCGTCCAGTCATACCATTGACAAGCGCGCACATCCGATTTGGCCGCACTGCGCGATCCCCCTCTAGTGAGATAATTTCGCTTCTGTCCTGGTTCTTACATTTGAAAGGGAGGAAATAAAAAATAAAAACGAAGCTAAAATATTGCAGTTTACGGCGAGTCTTGTCGCACAGATCGCCGAAGCCACAAGTGCTGTCAGCGCAGTTTGCACCGTCATCGCCCGCACCGCGCGGGCGAATCTACCTTGCGATGACGGTGCACGGTGCGGGCGATGACGGTGCAAACTGCACCACGCGCACGGCTATTTGCGCTGAGAGCACTTGTATCTTCGGCGATCTGTGCGACAAGACTCGCCGTAAACTGCAATATTTTCAATTCAATTCAGTTTATTTTTCATTGATAATAATTTGTACAAAGGAACTGTTTTTATTTCTGTTTTTTCTGTTTTTTTTTTACTTCGTTTTTATTTTTTATTTCCTCCCTTTCAAGTGTAAGAACCAGGACAGAAGCGAAATTATCTCACTAGAGGGGGATCGCGCAGTGCGGCCAAATCGGATGTGCGCGCCTGTCAATGGTGATGACTGGACGGCGCGCACTATACCTTCACTTATGCTTGGGCCACGCGCTCCGCTGTTCAACTTTCATTTGACGCCGATAGAACATCAGTAACAAATAGAAATGGTTGACAAAAAAGTGTCAGTAGTGATCATTTATCATTTGAGCTAGAAGTGTTCAGTGCTGTGGAACTTTGCCACAAGAAAACATTCAAGAAAAGTAGCTTCCTTCCCCAGCAATTTCTTCAGAGAACGGAGAAGTTGGAGAGTAAACTTAACACTAATGAAAGAGCACTGTACTAAGATTGTGAACATGTAAAAAAAAAGGGCTGCGACACTCTGCTCAACAAATCTTGCACACATTTGGAGTATTTTGCGTGGCTATCTGCAGGATTCAAATTCCTCCTGTAGGAAGCTTCAGTACAAGAGCTTAGCAGTTCTTTATGCAAGGTGGAACATCTACGTAGACATCCAATTTCGTAAATGCATCTTGAGAGGGCCTACACAGGTCTCGACAGTAAGAATGAACCATGATGCCTACTGGAGGAGCCCAGAAGAGTTCTGACCTCTGTTTGAGCATCAGTCGTCAAGCTGTCTGCTTGACTGTGAAGGTGCATACTTCGCTTCATACTTACCAGGCAACACTGCAGAAGCTATGCCGGTAGTGCAGTCACAGCATTATAGCTACATGTCTTTCACAGTGCAGTTGCCTTTGATCTGCAAAGCTTTCTACGTAACTACTATTACGTACATTTAAATAAAACTTGTGGACATAACAGTACATCAAATGATGTACTATTATTGGTGCTCCTTTGTGCTTCCGGTATGTGACATACACACTGTGTATTTGTCGCGAGCACAAGCAGTGTGCTGTGGCCGTTCTCCACAGAAACATGATCTGCAACTCCTTCCATATATAAATGAATGTCATATTCACATAGAATTAGTTACATTGAATTACGTGACATATCTGTATATATTTCTGTCATATGTGATGCACTATTCTTTGGTTGTGAATGCAAGCAGGGAGAAAAATCTCTAGCCTTTGCAGTGTTCCCTGCTATGTACGAAATCAAGTATATTTGCTGACAAAGAAAGATCTGCACACATACATCAGAAGTTTGCTTATTGTAGCAGAAGGTAAATGTAGAAAGATGAGGCTTCCTAGCGCTGATGTGTAGAGCTGCCATCTGCTTTCGTTCTTGGCACTAGAAGCAACTGTCAAGACCTAGATGCTGTTTACTTTCACCTTTGGTGAAAATGACATTCTACATAATTGCAACTAACACCCATCGATTCAAACTTACATATTTCAAAATATTGGCTAAGACGAAATATTTTCATGGGGCACAACAAGTTCTATAAATGCCACATATGCTTAAAAACCAAGTTTTTCCTGGCAGACTCTGGACATCGTGAAACCAAGAAAGTTGGCTACTGTGTTCAGAGGATAACAAAGCACTGCGGCTCACCGCAATCTTTTTATCACCATCGATTTATACACTTTCTTTTTTCACTTGGGATGAAAAAATTGGAACCAACAGATGAGCACATCTAGATGGCACAGATGCCATCTACTAAAGACGTTGACCCCCCTTCTTGCCACGTTTCCTTTTATTAGCAGTGGTGGCAATAGGTGACATGCTGCAAGGAGACTCTATGCCTGAATGCAGCAGCCCAGCAGTATTTTTTAACAGTAAGAGAAAGAAAAAAGTTCCACAGCCAATTTTAGAACACTTATGGTGGCTAAAGCTTGTCAGTAAGAACTGATCAATGAAGGACCTAAAAAACTCACTTGACAATTTATCACTCAAGCACACCAGTCATAATTTTTCATGTGAGCACAGGCATGTGTAGAAGCTGCCTCTAGAGCTGCGTCTAGTGGTCACTGTTGGATAGCAGAGACAGACTGTCGCCACATGTTTTTTACTGGTCGCAAAGTCCTGGTGTGTGCGTGGTGTATGAGGAGCTTGTTGAACAGAAACTCCAGTGCAAAATTACTTGCTTAGATCACAGTCATCAATAAAGTTTAAATTTAATAAAACTGTTGTTTTTTTTAACCTCATTAAATCAGTAGTTTTATTGGCTGTACTCCATAGTTATCACAATATCCCTCACTGCTGTCATGATCACTGGCTGAATCTGGCAAATACATTAAAATGAAATGAAACCACACAGAGAACTGTTCACTCCACACCAACATCAAGCATTATCAAAAGTGCAGTATAATCACAGACTGCAGGAGTTGTTTAGAAAGTCGAGTAAGGATGGTTTTCAATCGTGGCCTTTGTATAGCTACTAAAAGGGTTGCAACGCTGACCAAGGATTTTATGTAAATCTCTCACAAGTTGCCTCGAGGAACATATGTGGGCCAGTCTCTAACGATGACATTTACACAGGCAACAATCTACCAAAAGATATCGGCAAACTTGCATGCTGTGCCTACCTTATTTAGTAAAGAAGAAGAGAGAGAGAGAATTCACATTTTTACTCTGTGAGCTGCATGGGAGACATTCTTTCCAAGGCCACCATATGCACCTGCAACAAACACTTGCTCAATGCAAAAACAAAGATAAATCACGCCTTACAGCTGCCAACAATTCACGACTGTTATGACGATATGTACAACTTACTGAGAACAACACATCCCAGCAAACATGCACTGTCCTTGCCACAAGTTCCAAGCTTGCTGTTGACACATGCTCAGCCAGCACCACAGGTGGAGTGCCGTGTCACTTGGACAGCACAAGCTTCTCCTTGAAGATCTTTTTCAGTGACTTGCGCTTCTCCTCGTCCCCCACCTCATCGCGCTTCTTGTCCGACTTGGACTTCTTGTGCTTTTCCTTTTTCTTGTGCTTCTTTTCAGGTGTGGGCTCGGGTGTGACCATCTTTTCTTTGATCTCACCTGAGAAAAATAAAGAGTACAATGTGGTTGCTTACAATTCAGGCATGACTGTCACTAGGATTTTGCATTTCCTGACCCCTCATTATGGACAATCTTACAAGGTATGTCACATATTACTTTTTCCTGGTCAGTACATTAAAGAAGCTGCTTTTACTGCATCACAGTCACCAGAGTGAGATAATAAATAATCAAAGTTAACAATAATTGAAAACAACATGGTCAAGAATATGCATTGCCTCTAAAAGTATAAAAACTAAACAACCCTTCCCCTACCGGGAAATAGGAAGCAAGTGAAGCATGTCCTGCATGCACCTGAGCTTCGTCACAGTTAAGTAACCCACAGGTAATGGTGCAGGATTGCTTTGGCCTCCTGCTGCCTCAGCTCAGGATCTTCTCGTTGCTGTCGGATTGCCTGGGCTAGGGCGGCTCTAAAGGCGCGTTTATAGTCCGACGTTATCGCCACGCAGTCGAGTGTTGCTCGATGCCAGGCGCATCGGAGCGCATTGGCAGCGTCCGGTTACGTTGGCTGTGCCACTGCGTCAAACCATCAGTCGAACTGTTATTCTTGGCAACATGACAGACTGTGTGCGCACGCTCACGCTACGTCGGACTATATTTAGCCCTTGATGGCTGGATAAAGGGCTAGATCAAGATCGTGCGGCTGTGCCGTTAACAGCAGCCACTGGAGTAGAACCCCCCTACGCCTTTCCTCATGTGCGAAAGACGGTGCATTACTGCCCTGCCTTACTTCCTTGCACGTGCGATATTGAGCCGCGATCGTCTCGGCCGACCCTCGCAAGTCAGTTGTCAGCCTGTGTCGACATGGCAAAAGTATGTTTTATACGCCCGATTAAAAAAAAAATGCCGCTAATTTGTCCGCTGTAGCCAAAAGTCCGTTGTAGCACGGTCCGTTAAAAGTGAACTTTGTTGCATTAATAAAGCAGGTAGAACAAACTAAGGCTGAAATATGGCCAGTTATATCCAAAAGTATTTTGTAACCGGGTCCGTTGTAACGAGAGTACACTGTATTCTCATATCTGGCATGCTTGATTAGAGTTCTTGCATTCTTGCATAGAGTCCAGATTCTGTAAACACACCAAACTTACTGAAAAACTGAAAATTTTTAATCCGTTCAGCAGCCGTATGCTTCTCATGATTCTGAAGATTTGAGAAATGCAATGAAACTAAATTGTCAAGAAACATAATTATTCAGCGCTTAAAGGAAATACAGAGCTCCAGAACTGCCAACAGCAACACTGGACAAAAGCAGTGCCTCAAAATTACAAAACCTGTAACGATCTTAAAATGGAAATAAGAAAGAATAAACTAAATGGAAGTTGGGTCTTCTGACAACTGCCTAATGCTCCCTTGCAGTTACTTATGGTGCAGCATACCATGACATCTGAATGTGTTGCAGGCTGTGTGACAAGGGTGTTATGTATATAAAGCTGCTGACTTCTCTTGGTAAGGATTTTATTCTCAACAGGAACTCCACTTTCATGCAAAATGTTGTAGAGAGCTGGAATGAGTCTTGGCACTCGCTTGAGTTCATCTGGTCGGTCATCTACTATGCTGCTACGTTGTGCCATGCAACAAGCAGCAGTAAGCAGACAACCAAGCAAACCAAAGCGAGTGCCGAGATGTCACAGCTTTCTGCTACCAGGTGATCGCCTTCTGTGTCATGGTTTCGTGACGATCTACACCTCCTGGAAAACTAAACCAACACTTATTCATAGGAAAGCTATTACAGTAAGCTATTTAGAGTGTTCTGAGGCCGCTTAGAAATGGAGGACCATCATTTAAAGCAATAAATGAAATCGAAAATGTCATATCAGTACCCCTTTAAAGAGAGGCTACACTAGCCAACTGATACTTCAATGTGGAAGTTGTGTTCCGTATGACACGGGTGGAAATGCTGTTTGGCAGCACCACACTCACTCTGCTTCTGTGCCATCTGCTCCTGTATGCTCCAGTCCTCCTGCATCACTCTGCAACAAGGAGGTGCATTTGCTTATGTGTCTCTGCACTGATTAATTCTTCAAACGAGCAGCACAACAAACACTCTAAAAACAAACAATTAAGAGCAAACTCCCTTAAGGTTAGCTACAGTCAGCTACATTTTTCAACTGGGTGAATAGCTCAGGAGCCTTCATTTACTTTTCTTAAAACTCTGTGCAGTTCTGTTTAGTTGAACTGCTAAAACGGTCAACAATTTTCGGTCTACACAATCAGCAGTGAACCAGCTACAGTTGCGAGATGGAAATGCTCTTGCCAACAGGAAAAACACATATATGAATGCAACTGAATGGAACCAACAGACAATAAAGTCAAGGAAAAGGAAATTGTGTTCTTTAATTGAAATGTAGAAATAACAATGAAGACAAGAAATGAAAGTAGAATAAAAGACAACTTGGCCAAAAGATAACTTAATACTAGAGGGCAAGTTGTTTGTTCCACTTCCATTTCCTGCCCACTCTGGCAGACCACCGTTTGCTGTTGCCAGACACCAATTGATAGAATGCCGCATTGCACATAGAAGTTAATTAAGTTTAACCAATCTCATTTTTTGTTAGTTACGACTATATGGAGAAAACAGACAATGTAGTCAGGAAAAGCACAGAATAAATTGTTATGTGTAACTGACATGTAGAGGAGGGGCACATTTTGCATGGGAAAATCTAAGCAAGCTGTTATAGAAGTTTCTGGAGATTGAACTCGGCAACTGCCAGCCAATACGTGCGAGTTGGACATGAAATGCAAAAATGCAGTCAACCTCCACAGAAACTGGGCACAGCCTCACACAGGCACTCTACTGGTACAACTGAGATATGAAAATTGGGGCTACACCATTATGCCGTGACAGGCAGGCAAGAAGTAAATAAAAGAAAATGAAATGCCCACCTCCGCCGATCCAGTTCCTGGCTGTCGACTATCTCATTGCGTGCCTCGACAACCTCAAGCAGCCGTTGGAGCAGTTCCTCCTCCCGTTTGGCATCATCTTCACATTTTTGATTCACTGTAAGGAAAAGGCACGAAGAATAAAATGACCACAATCCTCCTGCTGGATTTCTAGCATGAAATTTATTCCAAATATTGCACCAAGCATGACTAGCGCCTCTGACTATAATCATCACTCTCATGCCACCAATTAGCACCTGCATTCATGAGAGGCAACCAGCTGAGTGCATTCACTAGGGAGCAGCTCAACCAAAGTAGTGCACTGTGTGTAGTGTTAAAGAGGCCTTCAAGGCAGGTCACCTTAAAGGGCCCCTCACCAGGCCACACAGCAAATTTTGGTTATACACTGAAAGTTGTTACATGTCCTCTAGGGAGTGTTCTGCTGCAAAAATGTTTCAAACTGGCTCATTAATAGCCGAGATTGAAATATTTAAGTGCCGCGAACCCACGATTTCAGCAGGGGAGCTCCACTGCAAAGCGACACACTCTCTCCACTCACCCCGTCTAGCCTTCACAAGTGAAATTTTTTCCCTCCGTTCTCCTATACCAAACCTCGAGGATTGCGTGGTGCATACATTACGGGCCTCGCTTCAAATGTTTTTTTCTCTTGCCTTTTTTTTTTTTTCCCCCAGCACTAGGCACTTCTGCTGACGGTGTTGCGCGCAGGCTGTCGAGATTGTCTCGTTTCGCGCAGCGCACAATTTCGCGTGCTATGCACAACGACACATGACTAGCAGTATAATTAAGAGCTACACGAATACTGAGGCAGAACAAGTGGATTGCAGAGCATGATCACACGCTGGAACACGGTAGAATATGGCACAGTTTCCGTACCTGCGCACATGACTGCAGACCGTGGGAACAAGCAGACAAAGCGGAAGTACAACTCTCTTGCTTCGGTGCGAAGTAAAACAAAATACATGCAGACATTCCGTTTGTGTGTTTTATTATTTATCTAAACTACAACTCATCCATTCAAGCAATAGATCACACAAATAACAGATGTTGCCTTGAATAATTCTCGAAGTCGCGTGTCACCACGAGCAACGTTGTCACACTGCGGGCATGACTACATAGGTGCAGGGACACGACTACGTCACCGTCCAGCTTGGAGCACGGTCGCCATGAGGGAAAAGGAAAACTGTGTTCGCATTGAAATTTCAGACCTTTCTGTGGCGCGTAGCGATGTAGTTCTTTGCAAACACGATCATTAGCATGCGTTGTATACTCTGCGCTTATGGCCAGATCTGGTGAGGGGTCCTTTAAAGGCGCCCTGAACCACTTTTTACAGAAATGCATTTGAAGTTAAATTAGACTATTTCAGCAATACTTTGCTGCAAGAAGTTCTTCAATGCATTCAGCAGAAGCAGAGTTATTGGCAATCGAACAAATTGTTTGTTGTGTTTTCGCTCCTTCTTCAATGATTTGCACAGCGAAGGCTATGGCAAAGCGGCTTGGACCCACAACGCTCCGCCTGGTGTACATCAACGTGGCGCACAGTTCAAGTTTGATTTTGGACGTTCACATGGATGCACTATTTTCGATTTTGGCACCTATGGAGTGCCAAACAGGGCTTTCGTCAGACACGGTTATTGTCAGCGAGCTGCAGTGCAGTCGTCGCAGGATCCTGCAGCAGCTGCAGTATCTGCACTATGTATTAAAATTATGGGGTTTTACGTGCCAAAACCACTTTCCGATTATGAGGCACACCAAAATGGAGGACTCCAGAAATTTTGACCACCTGGGGTTCTTTAACGTGCACCTAAATCTAAGTACACAGGTGTTTTCGCATTTTGCCCCCATCGAAATGCAGACGCCGTGGCCGGGATTCGATCCCACGACCTCGTGCTCAGCAGCCTAACACCATAGCCACTGAGCAACTGCGCAACGTATCAGACTGCAGCTACATGCAACTGCAGTGTTTGCTTTGTGCATAACAGGGCTAGAGTGCACGCTCGCGCTCATATGCTCCTGTCTGGCTCTAGCTACGCTGCATGGCGCGGACCGGCTTTGTCCTACACCAGCTTGACCGATGGATAGTAGCCACATCCAACTTTCGAATTTTGAAGCGCTCTCATTACGAAGCGAAGTTTGCCAACCCATCTAACCAGGAGTAGTCAGGAGTGAGCATACGCTGGCAAGCGTGCATGTGGACTGATCTTAAGTTCCAAGTGGATCAAGGCTAGTTGAGTGTTTAAAACTAGCCAAAATTAGCGAGACCCAATGGCTACGACACCAATAAGCAATGTGGCCAAAGTTTAATTCCTACATGGATGGCTGTGGCCGAGCATGAGCTGACAAAAGTCCACTTGCTCCTGAAATACGTAATTATTATCGAAATTGGAAAGCAGGTTTTCGCTTACTTCAACCCGTTTATTAAACTACATGAATAAATATACACAGTAACAATAAGACAAAGCACACTGATCCAAACATCCTGCTTGATTGATGTCCGCTATTGGCCAATAGCATCCACCTATGGGAATCTGTTTTATTATGAAATAAAATGTCCAGGAAAGAGTGAGAAGCAGGCTTCTGTTGAAAAGAGAGCGTTTGAGAGAAACGTGACTTCACCCTTTAGTTGCGACATCCACATGCCACACACGACTGCAAGATTTGCCTCAGATCTGCACTGCCGCATATTCTATCTGCAGACTGTGCTTTTTCACCAAGCCTTAGCAGTGGTTCAGGGCCCCATTAAGCATGCACAACCGCAGCAGCAGATTTTCACTTTTACAATGAAAAAATCAACACCTGTGGCAGATCACACGTTTTCTGATACAGTCAGCTTTTACTTTCGCAAAACAGGAAATTGGGCGAGTTGATATAGGCTGAGCATATTTAACTGTAGTGCAAAAAAGACAGAGCAAGACTCCTTCTTACTTATGCTCAGTCTTTTTGCACAGCTGTTCAACATGGACAGTTCAACATGGTCGGTGACACTAAGTAAACATAAGGAATGATACTACACGGTGCTAAATTACAGTGCCATTAACTTTGTCGGGCCATCAGTGCGACAAAGAAAACCAGTGCAACACTTACAGGGCTTAGTCATTATGCAGCGTATCTGGTACTCAAGCTCAACTTGTTCTTCTTCAAGTCTCTGGGAACGTTTTCTGCAAAAGTATAGAACATGAATCAAGAAAGCAAAAAATTTTATAGTCAAGGGCAACACTAGCCACCCAAATCTGTGTCATCAATCCTGAAATGTCCGGATGTGACCATGATTGAAACAGCATCCATTTCTTAAATGTTAAAACACTGCAGCTGCTGGCAGCTGCTCACAAAACATAAAGCTTCTAGAAAACCTCTTGAAGTTACTGTAAAGGTGCACAGACATCTTGGTATGTTATTGAACACTCAATAAACGATTGTGGCAAGGGATCTTTTAAAACCTTGAAACATCCATGTTGAGAGCATATTTACATATTAGTATTCTTGGCTGAATTATCCGTGTTTGCCTACAATCCGGATTCTAGTTAAAAGGGCCCTGAACCACTTTTTATCGAAGTGGAGAAAGGCATCTGAAGTGAAAATAAGCTATTTCAGAACTAATTTGCCGCGAGAATTACTTCAGTGCGTTTAGCTGAAGCAGAGTTATTGGCAATCAAGCACTGCCTCCATGGTACTTCCACTCCTTCTTCAATGCCTTGCACTGTGAAGGCTACGGCGGTGTGGGACGTGCTCTGCCTTCTAAATGTCACCATGGTGCGAAGTTGAAATTTCATTTTGAATGTTAACGTAGACCCCACGACTTCCGCTTCTGGTGCCTATGATGCACTAAACGTAAGCCAAACGCCGTGGTCCTCAGCGAGCTGCAGTGTGCTTAGCCAGTGGACTCATGGCGGCAACCCGTGGCGGCCACAGTATCTGCATTACATAGCACACCGCAGCTACCAATAGCAACTGCACATAGGAATCCACTTTATAACGAAATAAAGCGCCCAGAAGAGAATGAGGAGCAGGCTTCTGTTAAAAAGAGAGCCTCATGCACCGTGTGCGACAGCAAAACTTGGCTGAGATGTTCATTGCAGTGTATGCTACCCGTGGATTATGTTATTTCACCAAGCCTGAGGGGTGGCTCAGGGCCCGTTTAAGGTTTTATGGTTTACTGCTGCTGTCTACCTGTAGTTTTGGTCACCATACATCAATATGCCTGGTTTTCTTCCATTAACATCACACTGTGACACTGTTTTGCCACCTTCACGCCAGCTAAACGAGCTTCACATCGCTCAGATGTACCTGCACTCAAACGACATCTTGCAGCCCGCATACCAGCCAGTAGGCCAAACATGCTCCAGGGTTATATCAGTCCAGTGTTACAGCTTAGACTTCTGTGATGCACTTCTCTATGTAACACCACTTTGCAATTCTCTTTCCCTACTCAGTACCCCTTACCCATCTCACCTCATCAGCAACTCCACCAAGGCCATACCTCCAAACGTTGCCAAAGGCCAGGTTTTAATCTGTACAATGCTATCAGATTTATCATTTTTGAGTGGGAACAATGGGTACTGGCAATAGCTGAGGGGGACCCAGGTATCTTCTGGTAAATACATTCATACAAGAACTTAAAAATGTGTTCATCTTGTTTACAATCTGCCAACACTACTATAATGTGTAGAGATTGCTCATACATTGACATTTCCTCAGACAAGTGCTCTATGTTTATTATTCATCAAGCAAAAAAATCTTGCTGTACATGCAAAGAAATCAGCATTTTCCCCTGTCATGCACAACATTCTAAAGCTTGCAACACCGTGTTTTAGTCCTCTGCAAAGCAAGCACAATGTGGTGCGTCTCAATGCTCTCTGAAAGTATGTCAAACTGCATAAACACTCCTCGTGTTCCGTTACTTCAATGAAACTGCCGCTCAAAGCACACCTCACTGCACTACCAATTACTGCTGTCCTGCAAACATTCAGGTGATGAGAACACAGACACAGAATCAACGTGGGCTCATGGCAAAGGCAATCTCACAGTTAATAACAAACTATCACAGAACATTCTAGCTGATGCAGGACATTGTGCAGAGCATTTTCCATGGCATTTGTGTCACACCATAGAGTTTTCTACAAAAATTACAAGAGGGAACACTGGCGCTAGAGTCTATGAAAGCTCCAACTATGGTGGTTCAACTGGCAGAGGAATGGTAAGTAGTAGTATGTGGATCTGCCAGTACTTCATCTTTCTGGCTTCAAATGGCCTTGGGACTTTGCAAATTGATCATATTCAACTAAATATTATGTTATAATTTAAACAATTCACAATGATTACACATGTGTGCAGGAATTTTTTGCCTTCATGCATTTCAAAAAATATTTCTAAGAAAATTAAAAGGATGCACTGTAATAAGTAATGCCACAAGCACAAGCATTTGTTTGGTAATGTACTGCAAGAAAAAAAAAACAGTAATCAAAACTTCAGAACTTACATGTACATGAGTTCTGCCTGCCGCCTGAACAGGTTGTTCTTTTCATTGACAAGCTCAAAAAGATGCATAATCATCTCCTCCTCTTCAACTGTTGGCTCAGCATCTGCATTAGGCAGAAAACAGAAGGATTTTCCTTATGCTGTTGCCCCAAAATAGATCATGGAGCAGCGCAAACAATATAGAATGAGTGAAAACATGTGTGAGCTCTTACACATCACTGTCACTACCCTTCGCACTAAAATGGTGAGTACAAGACTCCAGCGAGCAGCCATCCTAACCTCTTGCTACCTCCGCTCACAGGGTTCCAGTGTCCCCACTGTTTACATATTTGCCCACAAACACATGACACTGTAACCTGTCAACATCAATGAATGAATTGCAATGATTTCAGGTATGATCATTTACAGGAACCTTTTCGGGAGCCTCCATTCGTTTTACTTCAACAAGAGGCTAGCTTCCATAGCTGACACCGAGATGGCTTAGGAGTAAGGATCGACGACGAATGCCTCGGCAACCGACGTGTTTGCCGATGACATTGTTCTATTCAGCAACACTGCAGATGAGTTACAACAAACAATTGAGGACCCTAACAGAGAGAGTGTAAGAGTGGGGTTGAAGATTAATATGCAGAAGACAAAGATAATGATGAATAACTGGGCAAAGAAACAAGAGTTCAGGATAGCCAGTCAGCCTCTAGAGTCTGTGAAGGAGTATGTTTACCTAGGTCAATTAGCCACAGGGAACCCTGATCATGAGAAGGAAATTCATAAAAAAATAAAAATGAGTTGGATCCCTTATGGCAGACATTGTCAGTTCCTGAACGGAAGCTTACCATTATCATTGAAAAGGAAGGTGTATAATCAGTGCACTTTACCGGTGCTGACATATGGGGCAGAGACTTGGAGACTTGCAAAAGAAGCTTGAGAACAAGTTAAGGACTGCACAAAGAGCGATGGAACGAAGAATGCTAGGCATAACCTTGAAAGACAGAAAGAGAGCAGTTTGGATCAGAGAGCAAACGGGTGTAGCTGATATTATAATTGATATTAGGAAAAAAAATGGTGCTGGGCAGGTCTTGTAATGCGCAGATTAGGTAACCGTTGGACCATCAGGGCTACAGAATGGGCACCAAGAGAAGGGAAGTGCAGTAGAGGAAGGCAGAAGACTAGGTGGTGCGATGAAATTAGGAAATTCGCAGGTGCCAATTGGAATCGATTGGCGCAGGACAGGGGTCGAGATCGCCTTCGTCCTGCAGTGGACATAATATAGGTTGATGATGATGATTATTATTATTATTCTTGTGTGAAAAAATCGTAGGGCACATCTGTATCATCCTCAAGTGTTGTAGGTTTATAAATCAATGCAGGCATTTCTGCAATTTTTGTAATCGATTGGCCTCAGTGACAGATTGTAGGCGTGATGGACCGCCCCAAGTGCATCCTGTTAAATACCAGTTAGTGTCTTCTTCGCTCTTTCCCTCTCCCTTCCTTTTCCTTCCTCCTGTGCAGCGTAGCAATTCAACCGCGCACCCATCTGGTTAACCTCCCTACCTCTCCTTTCTCTTTTCTCTTCAAGCATGGTTTGATATGCTCAGATACGTTCCCCCTGTACAGGGCTGCTGATGACAACTTTCTAGCTATACCCTGGCCATAACTTGCAACAATATAGTTTGAAGGGTTTTCTAGAAAAGATGCTGCATTAGAAGGTTGCAGGGCATTTTTGGTTTACTCTAACCCATTTTATCTCAAAGTTTTTATCAGTACTAAAGTCAAAAACTCCCACAAGGCCATCTTAAGTAGAAAGAGCACTGGGAGGAAATTTCTCTTTGCAGAAGGAAGGTCTGCAAATCTTTCTTTCTTCTGCAAGAGGAAAAAGTGGCGGTTCACTTGTCAGCCCCAAGTGTGCTCAACGGCTTGTGTGTCAAGATGAACCAGTGTGAAGACAAACGGACCACCTGCAAAAAACAAGCATGCCACGTAGTACACTGCATGCAAAGAGGTGTTGCATTGGGTATTTCACTTTTGTGTGGTCGTAGTTGCATGGGGTGTTTAGGCAAGTCTTTCATTTCATGATTATGGAAGCACACCTACACAACAAAGTCACGTAGCCAACCACAGCTACACGTGTGGTGGTACACCACACTTCTAACAGAGCTGTATTGTGCACCATTTTACAAGTGGCAGAAAACTTGTAAATTTTGCGAGAGTTTCCCTATCATTGAAACAGCGGACAACTGTGTGAGCACACATCATTATTAGACCAAAAGAAGTGTCTATCGCATGGTGAGCAATCATCTTCTTTGTCAGCTGACAGCAAATAAATATCCTGCATAAACAGCAAAACCTTGAATAACTTTTGCTAGGCTAGTTAGCAATTAATCTTTATTAAAGCTAGGAGCTCAAAAAACACACACACACAAACAGTCAAGAAAGGCCCCTCCATGCACAAGCGCTCTGTACACTTGTGTGTGGGGGGGCCTTTCTAGGGTGCTTGTGTGCGAGAGTGTGTGTTCATGTGAGTGCTTCTTTAGTAAAGACAGAACTATGGTTGTTAGTAAATGATGCTGAACCCTGTAGGTTGCCCGGAAACATTTACTATTTATTCTTCGAGTGTATACAAATGAGGGCGAAATAATGTGCACTTTATGATATCATACCTGCAAATAACCATGTTCCCAATTCTGCCAGCACCAAAAGCCAGTAAATGCTAGAAATGCATTTTTTTAGTGAATGCAGAGGAAGAGCCTCAGAGAAAATGGAGGGCAGTGCAGTTACTGCCCTGCAGTTTAGGTCTGCAGCAGTGTTATTGAGCAGAGCAAGGCAAGGACTGGCAACTGCTGGTTCCAACACCAATGTGCTGAGAGACCTTAGTGGCACTGATCTCTGCAGGCAGCAAAACAGCTCCAACCTTTACTGACACCTTTGCAATTCTCGTTCAACTGCCCATTCAAGAGATCAGCAATGCAGGTTTCAACAACACAGCTCGCCTTTGTTTTTTCTTCTTAAGCCAAGAAGCCAGCACTGTTGCACTGTGCTGCTACGGGCCAGCTAGTGATTCCATAAACACAGACTGACTATTTACAGAAGTACTTACTTCCAACTAATGTTTTATTTCATGCGCATGAAATAGACACACATCTGTAACAGCACTGACACATCACAGACATACAAGCAGTGAAAAAACTAGAAAGCAGAAACTAAATTTTGCATAAAAATGCGTTCTTTCTTCCTTGAAGACAAAAGATGATATAAAGCACAAACTTTTTAGTCTATGTTGCAACATTAGATTTCCAATTGTTTTTTTTTGTAATTTACTCTTTGTTCTTTCCATTCCCACTAGTCAAACCAGGATATAAAGATCATGAATATAATGAATTATTGGATACAACGAAGTAAACCTGAAATGTTTCTTGCTGATATCAGCAAGTAACAAATATATGCTTATAATGAATATCGGACATAGTGAAGGTATTTTTATATTGGCTGCAACTTCATTATAACTAGTTTCAACTTTACTCTTACACCTATCATATTGTAACCAAAGGCAGCACCTTTCACCGTTTTTCCACTTGGACTGTCCTATGGTCTCGCCTCTACTGCAAGGACTGTCGTGTAAATATCCCTGTGGTTTTGCATCTCCGGCAAGCCACCTGGCTGACACTGTGCAGCCGAAGCCATGCCGACCAAGCGCCGGGTGCCCCTTCACTTGGACACATGTAAACACACCCATGGTCTGGCATCTCCAGCAAGCCGCCTGGCCGACGCTACCTGTCAGGCACTCTCCTATTACTCAGAAAGTAAAGTATTTTTTGCCAAGAGCAGTAATGCGTTTTTTCTTGCTCTCCAAAGTATGCGAGGTGCCCTCGCGCAGGCACCGCTGGCATTGAGCAAGTGTGCGTATATTCTTCCTACATGTACCGTGTGCCTGGTCAATTGTGGCATATTCGCAGCCACTGCCACCAAGTCCGCATTAATGGCCGTTCTGGTCGAACTATTATAGTTACTATTTCTTTTACAATATAGTTTCAGTACTGTGATATATATATTATTATTTGGTTTGAAAACATATATACACTTGTGAGAATGCTAGATAGATGTGTGTATGCTTCACACATGAAATAAACATCAGATGGGAAGTCAGCTATTCTGTGAATTGTTCTGTGACTTTCATTTTTTAACGTCTGAAGACTCAGTCAGCATTTTATTAACACTCACCAGTTGCCAAGAACAGCTTGTTATCACCAGCACCAGTGACAGAAAGAAAGAGCATGGAGAAGGTGGAGCCCGCAAACCTGAAGCAGCAGCAGCGGTGGCAACATGTCCATCTCTCAGGTACTTGCCGTTGCGGTCTCGAATTTGCATCTCAATCTCACGACCTTGCCTCTCCAGTTCCTCCTGCTTTACTGCAATCTCCTCCATTTCTGCTTGAATCTCCTTCAGTGGGATCCTCTTGATCTGTGACCAAACATGCCCGAGATGGGGAGGAGATTTTAATGAAGAGAAAGAAGGAGAGGTCAGGCCTGGAGAGCATGCCTCTAACCTGCTACTGCTCACAAGGGTAAGGGTATATACAGGGAAAGAGAAAGGTATAGACGGCAGGTAACTATGCAATAGTAGAATGAGTGCCTATGCACACATTGTCAAATAGGCAGCATTCTGGTATACAGAAATTTTTTTGGGGGAAGGGGGCAATGCATTCCTGGTGTACAACCCCCCTTGACTACTTCTGCGTTCCACATCAAATGTTCTGGTGCATACATATTTTGCACAGTCTTCACACCACACATGTTCTAAATATGGGCATCTGAGCCCATCCCACATAGAAAGCTAAGTTTGAATTTTATGGTGGGTTGCGTATAGTCAGCCAGCCTCCATGCACCCAAAATCTCCAACAGCAAAATGCAACTAAGGCATGGTAGTTGTTCCAATACAATAACACATCAAGCAGGGCCATTCCACATCAACGGAAATGGTGTGCTCGGCCATGTTAACTTTTTTTTTTAGCCCTGTAATGCCCACACACAGTTTTTGGACAAAAGAAATTTGGAAAAAACTGTTAACGATTTTTGGCATGGAGAGTGCATTTGTACACAAAGAAAAAAACACTTAAGAGCTATTCGAGATACAACTTTATTATTATAGCAATTATTTAATAAGTAATTCATTTGTTGAACTACACATGGCTGGAACTTCATTAGAGCATATCAAAATTGCAGCTATGTGCTTCACATTCAGTTCCCATGCGTAAATCAGAATTTTAAGGCATTAAACACAGTGTTACTGTGTAGCATATGATACATTGGGCATTACAGGGTTAAATACAAAATAATTGGTATGACAGAAAAATATTTTCCCAAAGATATTTCAAGCAAGGAAAAATATTTTTTGCACATTCTAGGGCCATTAGAATTTTCGCAAACAGTGCCAAACAAGGAGGGAAAATAAATTTGTCAAAAATTCTGCATTTTCTTTGTTGTCATACGATGTGCATCAAAATACTTGGTAGCCATTGTTATTTTATTAGAAAACAGTTGAGGCACTATATTATTGTCTTGCGACCTGTCATTTGCTCTTAATAATGACAAAAAAAATGTAGCGTTTTCTGGAAGTCAGTTATAAAAAATGATCAGGTATGAAAGCCCAAAAATACTTCCAAACAAATGTCCGCAAAATATATTATCTGCTGAAATTTTATTTGTGTGCCTCAGTGTTACACAACACTCCCTAAAAGCTATGCTGAAATTTAAAAAAAAAATAGCATTAAGGCTATATGGTTGCTCATTAACAGAACACTGAAACAGCCTTTGTGAAAACTCGGAGGACATCAGCGAGAAGGACATCAAGTATTTGTAAAGAAAGTTTAGGGCGGGCATTTTTTTGTTCTGAAGAAGAAAAAAAGTCGCAGTTGTACCCGAGGGGCGTAGAGTGGCATTGATAGCAAAGCAAAGCAAAAGACAACTACACACGAAGTAAGGTCTTACAGTTCGTATAGATTGCAATAAGCATTCGCATAATAATTCAGTAAGAAGCATGGTGTTTCGGCAACGCAGGCGAACGTGAGCAGATCCTACCCGATGAACGCGCGAACACTCGCTGTCACAACGTTGCTGCGATGAAAAGAGCAAACGGTGGAGAGCGAACGCTTCTGCTTCATTTCACTTCAACGCGTCTCCGAAACCCGACCCCCAGTACTAGGCGCGTGGGAAGCCAGCGCACATGCAGCCATCTCGGCTTGATGAATATTCGCCCCCGCCGGAGATTACTTCCAACGCAGGGCGCGGGCGGTGTACGCGCTCAGCCGTGCGGAAAGCCATGCGCAGCCACGGCCGGGCTAGAGGAGGAGAGGCACGCTCACCTGCTCCCCCTAGAGCGCCCCCCCCAAACACCCCGGCTCGGCCTTGCGCGCGCTTTATCACGTGACATCGAACTTCGGGAGCGCACCAAACCACCATCCTCCTAGGATGACCCCCGCGTGCTTTCCCTCGCACCCAAAGCATAGGGCACGCGGGGCGCGATACGATCTTATCGCACTTTGTATACAGAACCTCACGGTGGTGCCGACGGCGAAAATTCACCTGGATTGTCCACATAATTGCTATTGCTATCACAAAATTTGAAGCCGATACCAAACACCGCAAAATTTGTTTGTATGCCGGGCTTCGCCGCACGGCTTAATGGCGAGAAATGCCAACTGGACTGACGCACACGGTACTGAAATTCTGGCGCTGGGTTCAGTGCGACCGAAACAAAGACAATAGATGCGGCTGAGCAGTACATTATGCGGTTAGGCTTAGAATTCCCGTTTCCAGTAATATTTTTCACATACAAAGTGTTTCAGAAAATGCGTGCAAAATTTTTTTTTAATTCCTGAAAATAGGTAATATGTGATAAGGCAGCTAATTCCGACTTGAAAAGCCACAAATATCGCACTCTAAAAGCAGTTTACGCCCTTTAGGCCGTATCTTATCGCATAACGATTAATCGTCATCAACCTGGATTGCGTTTCCTTTATCGAAAACTCCTGAGCTCGCTACTTCCCTGTCAATAATGCCATGTCACGCTGATGACGCGCGTGCCGTTCGTGACCTGGCAGTACCGGGCGCGCAAGATAGATGACGATTAGCATAAACATTGCATATGACTTCGAGCCATCCCTTAATAAAGACATTTTTATCGTCATCATTGCTGCAGGACGAAGATATTTTAAATTGCATGTCAATTGCTCCTTCAAGTGAGTACTGACATGTTATGCTGCGGCATCTAGCCGCGCAATAAGTAGCAGCATAAAAGACCACCGAGCGGGCCGAAGCGAGGGCCGACACACAACGATGTTCAGCTCTCACTGGACCACCTATCGCGTCGTGTTCGGGAAAGAAAGAAAGAAAGAAAGAAAGAAAGAAAGAAAGAAAGAAAGAAAGAAAGAAAGAAAGAAAGAAAGAAAGAAAGAAAGAAAGAAAGAAAACTTAGGCGTGCAGACACGACACAGGAAGAAGGTCTGTTTCCCTCTTCTTGTGTCCCTGTCTGCAAGCCTAACATTTTTATAACATCAATCCTTCCAAATGGCTAAACTTCCTGTCGTTTCAAGTTTCGCGTCGCGACACATGCACTTCCAGGAAAACGAAACTGGTTCATAGAAAAACTATTACAGTAAGTTATTCAGGGCACCCCGAGGTTTTCCAGTATTTTCTTTTTCTTGTGTTCAGAGCTCCAGGACCCATATTTAACGCAAAAAAGTAAAAAAGTCGAAAATTTTTTGTGAGTACTTCTTTAACAGATGCGCCATGAATTAGGCAAACGCTGCCCCTCTGCATGACGCCTAAGGTTGCGTCAGTGACGCATATGTTCATTTAGAACATGGCGATAACAGGTTGCGTACGAGCAGGAGTGTAGCCGAGGGGGGAGGCACACAAGACACCGTGCCCGAAATGTCTGTGTATACCAGGTTTACCTGGCATAAAACGACGTGCGACAACAACCACCTGTCCCACCTCCTCCCCCGATCAAGCGCGAGCCCCTCTCGAAAAAAAAAAATTCTTGGCTACCTCACTAAAAGGGTTTATATGAGAAAGTCATTAATTTAATAATCAACCGGGTCAATTTGTACGTTCTGCAAGCGCTGCTGGACCCCTGGTGACGTTTGTTTTCCGCGCGAGCGCAAGCCATGAATTGTTTTTACCTCTTTCTGGAATTTGCAGAAGCTGGTGCACATAATGGCCCCGGCCTCTTAATTGTTTGGTTCTCCGTGGATGCTGCTCAAGGGCATTATTAAACTCCGCCATTTTGTGAAATTCGCCATTTCACCCGTTCTGATTGCTCATAGGGCTGCACCGCGGACCTTCTATGCGGTTCAATAGGATTCAAGAAACAGAAGAAAATAAAAGAAGGGCGGAACCCGATAGTGTCCAGAGTAGCAGAACCCCCGGGACATCACTTCAACTCGAGAATGCACTTCACCAACCTCTCTGCGAACTGGAACAGGCACAGACGGCGCCGGCCGCTTCTTTCGCTTCCAGTACGCGAACGTGCTCTTGGAGGGCGCGTCCTGTATCGACTTGTTCACTTGGTCCTTTTCTTGCTTGTCCTTGGCGCTATCCTTGACACTGTCCTTCGCGCTGCCCGCGTCGCTCTTCTTGACTGGGGGAGGCGGGGCGGCCTGCTTCTTCCTCGCCCTGGGGGAAGGCCTCCGAGGCGATGCCGTGCTCGAGAGGGACGCGTCGTCCCCTTCGGAGAACGGGTTCAAGGAATCGTCATACAGGCTCAGGCTTGCGTTCCGCGTACTGTCGTCGTCTTCGTCCCCGAACGGGTTTAGGGACTCTGGGTACTCCTCCTCCACCTCCTCCTCGTCCTCGCCGAATGGGTTGAGGTCTGTGGGATACGCCGTGACCGGGAGCTCCACGGAAGGCAACTGCGGTGCTACTGGGCTTTCGTTTACCGCCGCGCCTAGTTTGCCGTCTCCGCTGGGGGTCTCTGCTTGCTCGGACACCTTGTTTTCCTCGGACTTTTGGTCGAGACTGTCTTCGCCGCTCGGAGCGAGATCTTCGTCGCAGGGCGTGAGCTTTATTTCTAAACTCGGAGCATCCTGAGCTAATTTTGATTCGTGCAACGTTTCTTCCGGGGACTCATCGTCGCAATTCAAAGAGGGCGGTGGTTCTGTTGGCAAAGGCGGTGGGGTTTCCGACAACGCGTCGGGCTGATCGTCTGATCCACAACTCGAACTCACAGAGGCTGACGGCAAGTTAACTACACCGTGCTCCAGTTTTAACGTTCTAGTTCGCGGTGCTGGTTTCGGAATCGCATCGACTCCCACGGGGACGTCGGACTTGATGACTGGCAAGTCCAATGTGGTAGTTTTGCGCGGCGAAGCGATCTGGCCTCGAGGTAGGCGCGCTAACAAACTGTCGGGCGGCGTGGAATCCGCGAGGCGCCTGTCCGGACTGGACCGCTCCTCGGCCTGAACGCTCCGAGGACCGCTCCGAGGACTAACCCAAGCGGCGGGTTTGTTCTCGTTGGCCTGCGAGAACCGCTTGATGTTCTCGCGTACCGTCGACGTTTTCGGTGGCTCGTCACGGCGCCTCAGAAACTCCGGCAGCTCCGGCTTCTGCATCGACTTCCACTTGGCCACGGGGCTCTCGGAGCCCTCGCCGTTTCTGTCCAACGAGTCGGCCGCCGTCGTCGAGTCCGTCGATGCGTCGGCGGCGACCATGGCGCTCTGGAAGAGCTTGCGAGCCACGCGGACACTCTCCGTGAGCTCGAGCTTCTTTTCCGGTATCTCCGGCTTGGTCGCCGCCGTCGCCGGCGACCCTTTCGAAGGGGACTTTGGTGGTGGCTCTTCGCTCTGCGCAAGCGTGAATTCGGGCCCTTCGTCCTGCAATGCGGAAAAGCGACGTTTAAAGTCATCGCACTGCGCTGTACGTTGCCAGCTGAGCCGCTGGTTGATTTCAGCTCAAAGTTCGCACACAAGCGTATTTTGCAGTGAGCTCGGTTTGGTACCACGTCTTCGGGCTTTACTTGCCAGTTCCTTCCACAATAAATGCAAAGTGGGTGTCGCCTGTGGCCGGCGCCATGCATACAAAACGCGTAGATTCCGCTGCAACGGAACGGTGACGCCATCTGTCACGGCTAAAGTGAACGTCGCGTTTTTGACATAGCAGTGACCGATGGCGCCGCCGTTTTGTTGCAGCGGAATAAAAAATAAAGAAAAAACCTGAGTGGCGGCGCCGCAGACGACCCTCACACCGGATACATTTTGAACTGGTAAGTAATGTTCAAAAAAAAGTAATAAACTAAACTCCCTGCTTAATAATACGCACCCATATGCGAAATTTGAGCACGAACGAGCCAGCGGCTTAGCGGGAAGTGTCGCGTATGCCTGCCGCTCCTGTTTACGCAACGAACGCTCGTATAGACCCTTATCGTGCTTATAAACAGAGTTCCCAGGAGACTTACGGTTAAGCCATCAGGAACAACACAAATTACAATAGTATATAAACTTACAGGATCCTCCAGCTGCAGGGTGTCTACCAAGTTGACATTTCCAAATTCCCTGAGTTTTCCAGGTTTTCCCTGAGCACCTTTGCGAAATTCCCTGAATGAGTCAGATCGTTGTTTTATGTCAAGACAGGCTGACACCACGTTGCCCGATGCTGTCACTCTCTAGTAAGCATGCTGAAACAAAAAAATGACTTAATCCAGTTTGAATAGTAAGGAGTAATATATATTTTATTTAAAAAGAAAACCGAAGGAAGGTGTTAGTAAAATGCACAGCGAAAGAAATGGTAAAGCCCATTCCAAATTGAGTCGAACATTTTCAAATACGAATGAAAAGGAGATGCATACATAAGTAAATATTTTTTTAATATCAGATATTTCTACCAACAGATAGCAAGCTCATCTGTATGAGGTCCTGAACTTTGTCACAACTAAGGTTCTCTCTCAGCAGCTGGGAAGTCAACCTCAACTGTCCTGACATACTCTCAGCCCGTACACAACATCTCAGTGTCGGGTTTCACTGCGTAAACAATTTATTTTGGTTTGGATGAGGGACACCTGTGTCTCAGCATCAGCCATCACTTAGTTTTTTTAGCTCAAGCTCCTTCAAAAAGGTGGCGGCACCCTTCCTTTCCCGTTAATTCCTCAGTGCGTCGGTCCTTTCTGTTCTCATCCTCCTTCTACCACGCTTTCACCACATGGATCATCTGAAGCATCCTCTTGGTCAGTTGTACAGTCAACATTTGATTTCTTGGACTTCCGAGGGGCCGCAAAAAAAAATTTAAAAAACGGGCAGTCTGAAAAAGTTAATGCATGTCTTTAACTGCCTTTAAGGGCTAAAATTACCACAGGCACGTCTCAAAAAGCTCTGAAGGACTGCCAGTACGCTTTTTAGGCATATCAGAGCTTGTACTGTGACAGAAGACGACGTGCGCGCATGTGTAATTAAGTAATGTATACTGTGTCCCGCGACAATTGCCCCCTTCCCACGCTTGTTTTGCTTCACCGCCTAACACTAATGTACCGAGGCGAAGCTAACTTTCGCAGACTGGCTTTACGCAACGCGCTGTGCTCTGCGAGCTTCAAAGCCAATCGCTAGGATTACAAAGGCGGAGTCGGTGCCATTGGTGATAGCGGCGAATTCTTTCAATGAAAAACACGGCACCGCACGACAAGAAGCTTAATAGCGAACATAGAAGCAGCTAGGCCTGACGTTGCCGCGGTGGTGGTTACGGATTTGCGGATTTGCCTGCGAGTGCCAGTTCGAGGCGGCGAGATAATCAAAATAGCGGCGGTGGCGGCTTTGATTAATGCCATTTCAGACCTGCAGTCGGGTCGAATTGACTATATGGAGTACGTGGTGGTGCCGCAAAACCGTGCAAATTATCGGGCATGTCCGAAAAATCGGGCGTCTAGAAAATCGGTCGTTAACTACTCTGGCAATACATCGTGCCGATGACACGGCGTCAATAATGATTCGTTGCGATTCCTCTGTTACTGGAGCCAGCATTAACACGACTTTCGTTCCCTTTCAATAAAGTTACAGCTAATTTTCCCTGATGGAAGCACAAATTCCCTGAGTTTTCCCTGAGTTTTTCCAGACTGTTCAAATTCCCTGAGAATTCCCGGTTTTCCCGGTTTTCCCGGTTGGTAGACACCCTGAGCTGGTACCAGTATTGTTCGGGAGTTGGAGTGTTTGACAATTGTATTGTAACGTGCTACAACAACAAAAAAAGCCCGTACATGAGTTCCACGCATGGTGCACGTTCTTTATATCTGCAAACATCAAGAATACGTGCCTACAGTATACTATGCGGCAAACTACTTCTTCTTTCTTGGCTGAATGGACTCTCGAAAATGGCTGACCGGAAGTTGTCTGGGGCCATGAACGCACTGCTGCCACATCGCGGACGAAAAAGGTCTATACCTTTGGGCAGACGGTGCACTCGTAGGTGCCGGGCGCGTTGTCGCACTCGTTGTAGGCGCCCGGGCTGAGCACCGCGTTGCAGCGACTGCAGCGGAAGCACGACCTGTGGTACAGCCGGCCGTCCACCATGAGTCGCTCCAGCAGGAACACCCGGTTGCGGCAGGTGTGGCACGAGTCGCCGGCGACCTGCGCGAAACGCACACTGCATTGGAATTCCCTCGTTCGGGGTTTCACGATCGGCAGCCATTCTTTTGTGTGTGTGTGTGTGTGTGTGTGTGTGTGCGCGTGCGCGTGCGTGCGTGCGTGTGTATGTGCGTGCGTGCTTGTGTGTGTGTGTGTGTGTGTGTGTGTGTGTGTGTGTGTGTGTGTGTGTGTGTGTGTGTGTGTGTGTGTGTGTGTGTGTGTGTGTGTGTGTGTGTGTGTGTGTGTGTGTGTGTGTGTGTGTGTGTGTGTGTGTGTGTGTGTGTGTGTGTGTGTGTGTGTGTGTGTGTGTGTGTGTGTGTGTGTGTGTGTGTGTGTGTGTGTGTGTGTGTGTGTGTGTGTGTGTGTGTGTGTGTGTGTGTGTGTGTGTGTGTGTGTGTGTGTGTGTGTGTGTGTGTGTGTGTGTGTGTGTGTGTGTGTGTGTGTGTGTGTGTGTGTGTGTGTGTGTGTGTGTGTGTGTGTGTGTGTGTGTGTGTGTGTGTGTGTGTGTGTGTGTGTGTGTGTGTGTGTGTGTGTGTGTGTGTGTGTGTGTGTGTGTGTGTGTGTGTGTGTGTGTGTGTGTGTGTGTGTGTGTGTGTGTGTGTGTGTGTGTGTGTGTGTGTGTGTGTGTGTGTGTGTGTGTGTGTGTGTGTGTGTGTGTGTGTGTGTGTGTGTGTGTGTGTGTGTGTGTGTGTGTGTGTGTGTGTGTGTGTGTGCGTGCGCGCGCGCGCGCAAAGGACCCACGATTTTACTTCGAGAGCCGCATGCATCACGATCGGCAGCTAATTACAAAGTGCAGACAGAGTCTGTCGACATGGTCGCCTAGAAATCTGCCCAAAAAATATGCGGCGAGTAGAAAACAGAGCAAGAGGTTAAATTTAAACAGCGTCAGGGAAACACATACGAAAGCGCGATAAAATGGCAGTCGAAAAGAGCGCATACGCCCGCAAAAGTTGGTGCGCGATTTACGTGCGGGAAAGTGCACCAGCGTCGACACTATATACTGGGGTCACAATTCCTTCACATTTTCGGCATGTGCCACGCATTTGTGCTTTCACACTTTTCACGTCGTGAAAGCATACATTTCACGCCGCTAAATATTTTAGCAGGAATCTAGCTTGAATTCCTATGGAAGACGTCCCTTACAATGTGCTGGAAAAAAACGCTACCGGCAATGCGGCCGAGAGATCAAAGCTCACACTGTTACACGTTTACGTGCTTCGCCCGCTTTCATCGCACAAGATTAAGTAAACTGGCCTACACAGGATCACACAATTTGGTGATGTGTCGTATGAATATATCCACACATCCACGCTCTGTGGCTTCGCCTGCCTCACGCCTTTATTTATTATTAATTCTTTTTTCGTGCCTGCTGTTCATTTGATAACTGTACCAGCAAGACGTTCAGTTGGCGCGTAACGCTTTGGGGGTTTTCTTCCTGCACGACTGTCTCGAACTGATAACAGCACTCCACGACAGTGAACAACAAAAACGGAAACGAAATCGTGACGAACAGTGCACGAGCTTCCCCGCAGAAGCCCCCGCGAACGTGACCGATGTAGGTCGCGACACGAGGAGAAGGAAACGCGATCTTCCAGCCGTGCCTCATCCGCTCATCACGCGCAGGCTTGTTTTACACACCGGCGAGCCGCCGTCGAGTGGACAATTTCAGGGGGGCAAAAAAAAAAAAAGAAAAGACGAAAAATTTCAACGGAACTGCACGCTATAAACCCAACTGATCCAGAATGCTTACCCTAGTGTTTATATAAAATGAAAATACAAGAGGAAAAAATCGAATTAAAGTCTGACGGAGGTGCACTGAACAGTGCTGATTGGGGCATGTTTTGAAGGCAATCGAACAGCGCATGCGTAATCGCTTAAGTGCTCAGTGGCCAGTCATTTGGCAGAAACATTGTAAAAAAAAAAAAAAATGTTGCGAGTCACATCTTGAACACTGCACTTTCTCAGGACGCTACAGGGATCAACGTGTCCGTGCGATCAGCGAAGCTTTTCACACATAGCAACGCGGTGATTTTTGTGCTATGGCGTACCATTCTGTATACCTACACTGCAGTGAAACACACTACTAATCTAATGCTGATACCCTACCAATAACAACAGTGGGGGACGAATTGGTGTACTTATCTCCACGAAGATTCTCTTTCCTGTCTATTGCAGTTGGTCACGCAATAAACGCCTGGTTCGTTGTTAGTCATGCGTCTGTCGTCTTCACGACGTCTCGTCTTTCGCGCTGTTCGAATCCCTTCAAAATTCTGTGTTTTTGAAGCGCCAGAACCACGATATGACCATGAGCCACGCCGTACCGGGGGACTCCGGTTTACCTTTGACCGCCTCGGGTTCTGTAACGCGCACCCAAATCTAAACAAACGAGCGCTTCTGCATTTCGCCCTCGTCGAGCACAAGCGCTGGCTGCCGACCGATGTAGTTTGTTGTGAACGGTACGAGTAAGATCAAACAAGGGTAAAAAAAAAGCAAGTATCATGATGGGTATCATTACACCCATTATCCCGCACGCATGCTCACGCTTTTCGAAAACATCAACTCTTTGTCGCAAAGAGCGACAATTGAAGGGTTCCTGACGCATGCGATATAATCCCCTCGTGCTATCCGTGTAACTTCATGCAACGCGTGTGCAGTCGTCAGCGTGCTTGCCCGTCCCAGACGAGTGCTCTAATTGAGAAAAGCTCCATGCAGTCACCAGTTGGCCCAATCCAAGCTTGCTAAGTTGCACGATCTCCAGATTAACCACGTGTGCGGGTGTACTACCGTAACACGCCTAAACGGGAAACTATACGCAATGAGCGGCTCCTGCAGGCACGGACTGCGTAACCCGGGCCAGCTCTGGGAAAGTTCCAGAAACTTGCATGCTTGTTTATCTTTTCTTTTTTTACTTTCAACGTATTTATTACTCCTCGCTGCCGTGAGACAGACGAGTACGTGTACTACAGAAACACCGTGAGAACAGTTTTCAAGTTGACCGATCACGGATATTTGGTGCGTGTCGGCGGGTACAGTGCGCGGTCGGTTAATTTGGCTCCTTGTCCGGGATTTCAGGTCGGTGCCCTTAGATCTGTCAAGTAATACATAAGAGCCCATTCTGCTGGTAGTCATTACCCTTTCCAGCGAGACTGACCATAAAAGCTCGATCACCGCCGTTATGATGTTTTGACCCCTTCGAGGATTCGCGGTTGGATTTTATTTATTTTTGCGTGGTGGTTAACTCTGCCTAGGGACATTCCGATCTTGGGACTGCTCTAGGCAAAATGAACCATGCGAAAATACAAAGTTCAACAGCGAATCGCCAAAGGGGCCGAATATCCTGAAGTGGCACATCTATCATCTAGGGCAATCGCAAAATTTGGATTGCCCTAGATGAGCGGGGCTTATATATATATATATATATATATATATATATATATATATATATATATATATATATATATATATATATATATATATATATATATATATATATATATATATATATATATATATATGGCAACAACTTTTCTCTCAGTTCTCTATAGGTAACGTTTGGTTCACGCTACTCAATGGGCTTTCTGCTGTCTATTCTGTTCGACGTGCCATGGTACTTGCACCTGAGCTCACGAGGAAGCGCAGCACCGAAATGCTCTCCCACGTGACTTGGAACACCCTGCCACACACGTCACCCGGCTTTGTCCGCTCCGACAGCGACGTTTGCGTGCACTGGGACTGCGCACTGTACAGCCCCAGTGCAACCCCGCTGCAGTCAGATCTTGGCCGAAAGTCGTTTGGCGAGAAATCATTTCGCGCAGCCGGTCGAACGCAAGAATCACCTCGGTGGAATGAGTGCTGGTCCAACAGGCGCTGGATCACGCACTCGGCGACCCCGCTGTCGCTTGCGAATCATTTGTCGAGGCGCGTTTGTATTTTGTACGTGCCCAATAATTGCTCCCTTCCGTATTGAGCAAGGAGGAGTTCGTACCATGTGAAACAAAAGAAAGCGACTGTGTTAGCCTTCATTCACTAATTGCGATGCTTTGTCCATGAATGTATGAGTCAGACAATTTTACTCCAAGGGTCTGCCGACTCTTCAAGAGAAGCAAAGATGGTAGGAAGATCCTCTCTGTATTTTTCTGGCTAGCGTACAGTCCGTGATGTCGCATTTTTTTTTTCTCATAAAAGTGTACTGGCTCACCGGCTCCAGTCTCACGTACAAGTTCATTACATTAGCTGCAGCCGTATACAGAGGAAGGAAAATATATTGCTTCACCATTGCTGACGAAAAGCGGCACGTCCACTATCCCGTCAAGCACGGTATAGTGACTTTAGCAAAGTGGCCATGCAGCATTACCCTGCAGCCTTAAGTGAACAGGACCAACACTATATGTAATCAAACGCTACCGATTTAGTCACAGCTCAATATCCATGGTTTTTTTTGCTTTCTTTGCCACTACTGGACATAATTGGCAAGAAGAATTGACGTCCGCAAATGTCGGCACCATAACTAAAGATAGTCAAACGAAATTTAGAATTAATACACACGATCTGCACATATGCGTTCATGTGGTATTAATATGACCTTCATATGCGGCGTACACATTTGTGTGCGCAATTTGTTTATGTCAGTTCTGCCCATCGGAAAAAAACAACAGAACTGATATTGCTCAGTAGGTAAACCCCTGCATACTCGATGTGGCTCCATTTCACTTCATCTGAATTGGATATGACACGAGAATATTTCCGAAGGGGCGTGTTTGATGGGACGGCCATGTTTGATGGGATGGTCAATGTGCTGCGTTCCATTAGCGATAGTGAAGGAACAGTCTTTTTTTTCTCTCCCTCGTAATACATGGAGCGAATGATTAACTTGTGATTAACTGATTAACGTTACTTGTGCTCGTAGTTTGAGCCTTTAATTCATCGTTTAATTAAAAAGCGCGGCATAGGACTGACTGTAAAAGTGAATGTTTACTTCCAATAGTCTGCAACGCCTTGGAATAAAATTACGTAACTTTGACGCACTGACTGACAGTCCACTATCAACCGCGACTAAAAGGGGACATAGGAAATGAAAGCGGTAGCTAGTGGAAGCCGAACCCACAACCTATGCATTAAGTGTGCGATGCTCTGCCAATTAAGTTACGGCGGTGGCTGTTGCCTGCTCCAAAGTTCACGTAATGTACATTGACGCCAGCAGCGGAAGGATTTTCCTAATTTGCTGCCATCGTCGCGAGCGGCTAACACTCGCAAGGCTAGGCCTACTGCACAAAAACCCCAGTGGACAGGCGCCGCAGCTCAATTAGTAGAAAATCACTAAACACAATAACACCGTCAGGGGGTGCATAAAGGGTGTTTGGTTTGTCCCAGGGCTAACACCTCCAACCTTGAGGGGTGAAATCGTATCTGCGACGGGGATAATTGAATTTATTTTTGGGCGATATTTCGAGGCAAGTAAACATGGTACCTACGAGAGAAACACGAAAGTTGCACGAAATAAGCTTTAATAGCTGCCAGTGCAGAACTCTCGTGTCAGATATTTCGTTGCGCACCAGGTTGTCAGAACTTGTTCAGAGAAGAACAAATTGCAGAATACGTGCAGTCAGAATTCGTTAACTTTCACAATACGGCTTTTTCTCATCGCAGGCGCAGTTTGAAATCGCCATCGTGTGCAATATAGCGTTTCATGGCATTAAAAGCAAGGGTGTCAGACATGAGAGAAACCAGTACCTGCAAGGATGTAAGAATGGTCTAGACTGCATATATCGTGCAGAGGTGTGGGTTCGGTTCTCATCGGCAATGTTTTGACACTTTCATTTCTCTTACTAACTTTATATTCTAACTTTTTTTTAAAGGTAATTTCTCCTATGCTATCGTTGGTTTCATATATATGGTAGTCTCGTTCCGTTTTGCGTTACTCCTCATAGACGGACGGCATGCCTGCGTCATCTTTTCACGGAGGAGGGGGGGGGGGGGGGGCTTACATTTCGCATGTTCGCGCTGCCCTGGCCGACTTGAAACTGGCATTAGTTGTCCCTCTCCTTTCCAGTCTGCTCTTGGGATTCCACGCTTTCGCCAATACTCTCGGATTGGTAGGACACCGGCTGTTCGTCCGTGTCGTGCTACTCGTATCGTTGCAAGTCGTCAATATGCGGTTTGAACTCCTTTATTCCGTGTTTTCGTTATTAGCGTATAAGGCATGCGCAACATTATTTGGCACCGAAAAGGCTACGAAGCATTTTATTCGTTTGGTGTACTCACGACGAACTTGTATTTTGGGCGTTTTCTTTGTAGGCGTGCCTGATTTGTATCTTGGTTTTTTTTTTGTAGGCGTATCTTCAGCTGTCTTGTTCTCTGAAATATTCATATGTGCCGGTTTTTCAATCTTCTTGGGGTTCGATGATTTTAATTGTTTTCCTTCTGTGCGAGTTGACTAATTGCATAGGCCGTCCTTGTCCTTGTCCGCCTTTCTTGTTTCCGTGTTTTTATTCGCGCTAAGTGACTACTTCAAATATGGCCGTGTCTGGCTTCTTCCCCATGTTTATATCATGCTTTGGTGTGAGCGAACAGTGGCCAAGATTATGGCGTTTGAAGCCGTCCTTTCGTTGAAATATCGAACGACTTTAAACAGCCAAGATCAGCGAGTCACAGTCTGACTGGCACATTTGGAGGTGCCCTACAGATGAAGTGTTCTCTTTGGTACAGACTGCACACTCAACAGCCTTCTGTGGAACTGATTGTTTTTTTCTATGCATCGCAGATGACAGCCGTTTTGAGTTGAAGGATAGACGTCATCACGATTGAGAGTGAGCTGCCGTAGCACTCCGGCCCCGCATTCGGACCCTGAGAGCCCAGTCCCGCCGCCATTGAAAAAAAAAAAAGTCATCACCCACAAGACTGGAAGCCCTGGTGCCTTCTTCGCTTGCGACAGAATCACAAGAAGTGCAGCACGAGGTATTTCTTACCGACGCCGCATCGTGATGCTGACGCTAAGCTGACCACCGTCCAGAAGAGGAATGTACGCGGTCATTCTCGGGAGTGGAAAGTGGATCAGAGCACTGAAGACAGCAGAGATCGAATTACCAGACCACTTGTTGACATTATCCCCTTGTTGACAAAGTTTTTCTTGCCTCCGTGAAGAGATTGCCGCACCAGGCAATTCGATCTACTTTTCCGCTCAATAACTCGTCGGTGCACAACTTTTTTTAACAAGTGGGTCATTCGAGGGCAGCGCCTCGCTGACACGACCGCGTGCTCAAGACTTGGCGTTCGAAAATGTTCTCGCTCATTCTTTTGCTATAACGCAGTCACAAAGGAGAGAATTGTCCGTGAAGTGCCGAAGGCCGCCCCGTGTGCCCTCTGGTCGCAAATTCCAACGCATTTTCGAAGGCATATCTATCCGTCTATCGCCCGGAACGTCACTTGAAGCCCCTCACCGATATGTCGCCGATTGCATCCTGTTACGAACTTGCACCGCTGCACCACGATAACGGCTTTGTGGTCCCGTAGCGCTCGTCACCCGTTTCGTGACAGAGCGTTGGTAGCGAAGACTCCGAGCCTGGCGTCGATGAGAAATACAAAAGGGACTTTATACATTATATACAGGTTATCATACAGGACATGAACGGGTCGGCACTGGGGCCGAGTGCTCACAACAAACGCGACTGTTCTCGCACGACGACGTCCGGCGAAAACGCGTTTCACATCTCACCCCAGTCGGGAGCGATACTCTCTCCCGGTGGGGTCGGCAGATCCTGTTTTCGAGCGGCGTGTCTCTGCTTTTATAATCCCCGAGGCCCATTGTCACTCAACCGGCCCAATACAAAGTCAGCACACGACGGTCGTCCGAGGGGTCCAACCAGCGACCGCGCTGGCCACCCGGTTCAAAGTTCGCGCGCGCGGTGACCTCCAGGCAAGGGAGGTGCGGCGCCGGGCCGTCGGGCACACGCGGACACGTCAAAACACGCTGCTCCGCCGAGGCTTCTCCCGCACGAAGGCGCAGCATCTTGACTTGTGAAGGGAGAATTATGGCGCTCGCAGGATAGATTCTGCATCTTGCAGATTCGGGATCCGGGCTTGTGGTAATGGCACAACAGCATCCCCGCCCTCAGATAAGGCGCCGGGAAGACGAGCTGCCTCCACGTGGCTCGGATGCCAGGCGCGCACGTTCGTCAGGCTCGTCCAAGTTCACGTCCAGTGTCGGGACGCCAGGTAACCTCACGTGCCCAGGTCCGACTCGCCAGGACAGGAGCTCTGCTCACCACGTCGTCGCCAAGGCACCTTGACCAGCTCCGCTCGGGTCGTTCCTAAGACCTTGCTTCTCGCCACTGGTCCCGCTTGGTCGTTCTGCAGCTTGCAAAACCGACCGGCAAAAGGCAACACCCAACACGAACAAGTGCCCTCTGTCTCCCGTCAAACACCAGACAAGGCCATAATTCAAATCAACCTAACTACATTGTTTTCCCCTTTTTCTCCCGCTGCAACAAGAGGCAGGTGTACGATCTAGCACACAAGGCTTAAACAATCAGTTTTCAAATCATCAACATAACAAAATAGAAACAATCAATAATCAGCAATAATAATGACAAATAGAATGGTCCCCTTGAAATCGCTTTGGACCGAAAACATACTAATGAGGAAGCAAATGAGGTCATTCATTTTTGCCCCGATCTCCCTGTGAACAGGACAGGTCGTCGCGAAGTAAAAGAAGGTAAGCAACGAGCAGGAACGAGTAGGCCACTGAAAGAAGCGAGGCCTAGAATGCACGACTTAGAGCATCAGCGTTCGCGTTCAACCTTCCCTTCTTATAACGGACAACGAGGCTGTGCTGCTGTAGGGTCATGCTCCATCTCAGCAAACGGCCGCTTTTAGAGGACATGCTACTTAACCAAGTTAGAGGGCAATGGTCTGTTTCCACAACAAACTTAGAACCGGAGACATAACAAGCCAGCTTCTGAACGGCCCACACAACGCAGGCGCACTCTTTCTCAGAGGTGCTGTAGGCCTCTTCTCTACAACTTAGTTTGCGACTTAAATACAAAATTGGTCGTTCATGACCACTAGCATCTTCCTGGCATAGTACCGCTCCCATGCCGCGATCACTCGCGTCGCATTGAATGACGAAACCTTTCGAAAAGTCTGGTGCCGTCAGAACGGGCTTATGGCTTAATGCTCGCTTCAGCATTTGGAACGCATTTTCTTTCTTTGAGTCCCACGTCACCTTGACGGGCTCCGACTTCCGAAGTGCGTCGGTTAGCGGGCTGGCAAGGTCAGAGTAGTCTCTCACATAGTGTTGGTAATATCCAGCTAAACCTAAAAAGGCCCGTATATCCGTCTTCGTGGTTGGCCGGGGATAGTTCAAAATAGCAGCTACTTTGATGTCGGACGGTCTACGCCGGCCGCGCCCCACCACCTGGCCCAAATAAGTCACTTCACCGCAACCTAGGTGACATTTAGCTGGTTTCACAGTAAGACCTGTCTCTTTCAACCGGCTCAACACGACTCGCAAGTGCTCCAGATGTGATTCCCAAGTGTCCGAAAATATGGCAACATCATCGAGGTACGGCAATGCGAACTCGCCTAAACCATGCAGCACTCTGTCCATCAGGCTAGAGAAACAATACGGCGCGTTTTTGAGGCCGAAGCTCAACATGAGTGGCCGGAATGTTCCAAGCGGGGAAACGAAGGCGGCATAGCGGCTAGCCCGTTCCGTAAGGGGTACTTGCCAATAGCCTCTCACGAGATCCAGGGTAGAGATATAATTTGCCTTCGACACTGTCTCTACCCTTTCTTCCAGGTTCGGTATAGGATATGTCTGATCTCGGGTTATCGCGTTCAGACGCCGATAATCGACACATGGCCTCGGATCTTTTCCTGGAGCCTGGACTAGTATCAAGGGCGACGTGTAGTCGCTCTCACTTGGTACTATAACCCCCAAGTCACGCATGCGCTGAATCTCCTCAGCCATGATTTTTTTCTGCACGGGCGAACACCGGTACGGTTTACTGCGGATCGGTTGATCAGAGGTTAACTCGATGTCATGCTCTAGGACCGTCGTTCTTCCGGGACGGCTCGAAAAAACCTCCCTAAACTCTGAAACGATTCCCTTTAAATCCTCCTTTTGGGCGGCACTTAGACGCGCTTCCAACGTCAGCTGTTCCACCATTAGCTCTATACCACATCCCTTCATATCAGCCGTCGTCAGGATTTCGGCCCCTTCCTCATCGTCAGCATTTATCGTCATGCTTATAATCGCGCGACGCTGAATGTAGGGTTTCATCAAGTTACTGTGGTAAATTTTGTTGGGCCGTTTCCCTAATTTAACTTCGTAGTTGGTATCGGAAAGCTTAGTTACAACCTTTGCGGGCCCCTCCCAATGAACCTCGAGCTTGTTTTTTTTCGACGGTCGCAGCAACATCACTTGGCTACCTTCTTCGAAGGTGCGTTTTTTTGCTGACTTGTCGTAGTATTCCTTTGACAAGGTTTTCGCCGCCTTCATGTGGCTCTCTACAAGATCTTTGGTTTTCCCGAGCCTCTGGAGGAGGTCGAGGACGTACGAGACTACATTTGGGTCGTCGTCACTGCCTTCCCAAGACTCTCGCAGCATGCGCAACGGAGTTCTTAGGCTCCGGCCATATACAAGCTCCGCGGGGCTAAAGCCGGTGCTCTCATGGGGAGCCGATCTCAAGGCGAACATAGCGGCGGGAATGCAGGCCTCCCAGTCACAGTGACGCTCAAAGCACAGGGCTCTCAATATTCGCTTCAGCACCGAGTGCATCCGCTCTACTGGGTTAGATTGCGGGTGATAGATGGAACTGTGCACTACTTTAATGCCGCATCTTTCCAAAAAAGTAGAAGTTAGGCAGCTGGTAAAGACGCTGCCATTGTCGCACTGAATCTCGGAAGGGAACCCGACGCGTGCGAACATTGAGAGCAGAGCGTCCACGACCTGGGAGGAATTTAGCTCCTTAAGAGGTACTGCCTCGGGGAACTTGGTCGCGACACACAGGGCGGTCAGAACATACCTACAACCGTTCGTTGATTCTGGCAGAGGGCCTACAATATCGATTACTAGTCGCCGAAAAGGTTCGGATATGACTGGCACCAACTTCATCGGTGCCTTCCACTTGTCAGTGGATTTGCCGATTCTCTGGCAGGTGTCGCAAGAGCGCACGAATTGTTCGACATCCTTCCAACAATACGGCCAATAAAACTCCTGAGCCATTCTAGCCTTGGTCTTTTTCAAGCCAAGATGCCCTGCCCACGCATTTTCGTGCGCGAGTTCCAGTAACTGTCGGCGATATTTCCGAGGAATCAGAAGCTGTTCATATTTGCGACCCTGCTTATCTGTGTAGCGGCGGTACAATAAGCCAGATTCCTCGTAAAATGAAACCCTCTTTTTTTTCACTCCCAGTTTGACGCTCTTCATCAGATCGGCTATTGAACAATCTTCCTTTTGCTCGCGAATCAGAGTTTCTCTTTCAACTGCAGCCAGCTCCTGCCAGCTGGCGGAAACCGGAGCGAGTAGGGATCCTGCGTCGCCTAACTGCGGCGTCGTGTCCTTATCGCGGCTAGCACGGGACGCGTCACTCCCAGTCACTTCCAGGACACACTCGACCAGGCCAGCCTCCGAGCTCTGCCTCTCCGGTGCCTGCTCGCCACTCAAGTTACCCTGATCAGTCCGTGTGCCGCACCGCTGTTCGCTCACCGACTCAAAGTCAAGTTCCCTTGACAGCTGGCGCGCTTTGGATCGCGTGAGGGCCATGTACGCCACGTCGGCAAAGAATGATTTGCCCTGATCCTTCAGCAGCTGCTCCGAGCTATTTGAGAAGAGGTAGGGAAAGTGCTCCGGGAGGGCGGCAGACACAGCGGCTTCTGTGTTAAGTTTCCCAAACTCTCCTTCAATGGTAACCGTTGCGATCGGTAAACAGACACTCTCCTCCTCGGCCACTTGCCGTATCCAAGCGCACTCTCCCGTAAAATCACTCGAGGAGACGAAAGACGGGTGGACAACGTCCATAGTTGCTGCAGAGTCTCGAAGTGCTCGGCACTTCTTGCCGTTTACCTTAATTTCCCGCATATATGGCTCCAATAGTCGTATGTTTTTGTTAGTTTCCCGTATTGTCGCAAAAGCAATTTTCTCTGGGCAGCTCGCTGCGATGTGCCCTTGCTTTTTGCAATTGTAGCAAGTTAACGGCTTCCGTTTTTCAAAAGAACGCATCGTATCGTTTCGCTGCTTGGGACCATCGTTAGCATTCTGAGATGCATTATGTCCTTCCCTTACAGTTTCTTTGGTAAGAGACTCATCTTTCCGAAACTCGCGACGCGTGATTTGCTTCCGTTCGTCGGACTTCCCGGAAAACCCATCTCTTCTATCAGCTTTTTCTACGCGCACTGCCTTGCTGTGCAAGCTGCGGCGGGTGTAATACTCTTCCGCTAACTCTGCTGCCTTGTTTAGCTTAACCTCCTTTAGCCTATCTTGCAGCCAGAGCCGGACATCCTCATCAATGCAACGGTAGAACTGCTCCAACGCGATGCATTCGACAATTTTGTCGCGGTCGTCGTAAACCTCTTCGCCCTTCAGCCATTCCACCAGGTCGGCTTTTAGACGAAACGCGAAGTCAACATTCGACTCCTTACCCTTTTTTGCATACCGGAACCTCTGCCGGAAAGCTTCGGGCGACAATTTGTACTTCCGCAGTAGCGCTTCCTTCACATCACTGTAGCTCTCAAACGCCTCTTTCGATAAGCAAGTTATTACGTCTGATGCCTCCCCAGGAAGCAAGGCTAACAGATTCTGTGCCCAAAGGGATCGCTCAATGCTATTCCGTTCGCACACATGCTCAAATTTCACGAGGTATTTGGCCATATCCTCTCCGACGACAAAGGGTGGTAGTTGATCGCGTATTCTTGGAACATTAGAAGTGAGACTAGGCGCCAGCGAGTTATTTCGGGTCTCCAACTCTTTCATTTTAAGCTCATGCTCACGTCGCTGCCTCTCCTCTTCGCGACGTTCCTGTTCTCTCCTTTCCTGCTCGCAACGTTCCTTCTCCTCCCTTTCCCGACGTTCATTGATACCCGCCAAGGCCTCTGCGGCTTCCTCAGCCGTTACGTCCCCAGTCCTCATGACCTCAAGGATCGCATTCTTTCTTTTGGTTGAGCCCAACTCAATGCCCAACTCCTCACAAATTTCGAGAAGTTCCTTCACCTTGTACTTCTCCATCGTTCACACTGTCCTCCTGCTGTTTACCCTTTTTGAATATACCTGCCGTACGCTACTATAACACTACTAGTAAGACATATGCAAGTATTTCACACTTTGCCCTGTTTTACCCCCTCAGCATCCCCTGGTTTTCAAAACACTCTTACTAGGCTTGAAACACCCAAGGTTATCACAATGCAACACCAAATCCTTCCTTAAGCTACTATACCCTGTGTCAAAGAAAGTCTGGTGTTTGAGGTAAACTTCAGGCACTCACCGCGCCGAGGTAGCTGATGCCGGTCAATCCCGTAGCTGCCATCCAGTGTTACGAACTTGCACCGCTGCACCACGATAACGGCTTTGTGGTCCCGTAGCGCTCGTCACCCGTTTCGTGACAGAGCGTTGGTAGCGAAGACTCCGAGCCTGGCGTCGATGAGAAATACAAAAGGGACTTTATACATTATATACAGGTTATCATACAGGACATGAACGGGTCGGCACTGGGGCCGAGTGCTCACAACAAACGCGACTGTTCTCGCACGACGACGTCCGGCGAAAACGCGTTTCACATCTCACCCCAGTCGGGAGCGATACTCTCTCCCGGTGGGGTCGGCAGATCCTGTTTTCGAGCGGCGTGTCTCTGCTTTTATAATCCCCGAGGCCCATTGTCACTCAACCGGCCCAATACAAAGTCAGCACACGACGGTCGTCCGAGGGGTCCAACCAGCGACCGCGCTGGCCACCCGGTTCAAAGTTCGCGCGCGCGGTGACCTCCAGGCAAGGGAGGTGCGGCGCCGGGCCGTCGGGCACACGCGGACACGTCAAAACACGCTGCTCCGCCGAGGCTTCTCCCGCACGAAGGCGCAGCATCTTGACTTGTGAAGGGAGAATTATGGCGCTCGCAGGATAGATTCTGCATCTTGCAGATTCGGGATCCGGGCTTGTGGTAATGGCACAACAATCCTCTCTTCGGCCCCGACCGGTCTCTGCCCATGGCCGCGGAGCTAATAGCGATTCTCAGATTAGATCCAGACACATGCAGTTGTAGACAGATTGCAACTTCAAAAATGGCGTATAATCTGCGCTTCCAAACGGTCCGCTTTGTATACCGTTACCGGCGCGTTCAAGTCAGACTCCTTACTCCAAAGGCCTTTGCGGCCAAGTTAAACTCGGTTCACTAATGCGCTTCGCCACTGTGCTGCCCGCGTGTTTGATTTCCACGGATGTTTCCTCCGCGAAAATGGTTGGCTCTGTAGTAGTAAACATCACTGTATGTAAATATTCCTACCAATTTGTGGGTATGTTTGTAAAAAGCTACGACATACGTGATAGGCAGGCGTTCTGTATCTTTAAATAACTGTTTACGCTCGTGGATTTCCGCACGCAAGTGCCATGCAGGGACTCAGGCTCAGCTTTGGGCCTTTCCGGGACGGGAATTCAGTTTCCTACAGATACGGTGCGCGTGGTTGGTATATGACGAAAGCACACTGGCGTGCGCTTGCTGTCGGACGCTGCGCGCGAGAGTGAAAGTGCGCACGAAGGCAGAGGAGGCGCTGCACTGCAGAACGGGGGCCCCGCGCTAGTGTTGTGGGATTTCGTGAGCTCAGGCGGCCAACTGATGAAATAGACACGCTATGGAATAAGCTCAACAACCCCTTGACGGCGAGGAACGTTAAGATGGTGCACTACCGTCAACACCTGAAGGGGTATTGTGCAAGTGTCCACCTCGTGGACATGTCCGTTTCGTCTGCTGCTGAAGTTCTGATTGACTAAGCTGGGGTAAGCGGCAGAAGGAGACAGGCGCGCCAAGCCAATTAGCACTTCAGCAGCAGACGGGACATGTATAGGTTCACGGAGGCACGGAGGCATATCGTATCAGCGCTACATCTTGGGCACTGCGCAGTGGTGAGCACCAACTCCGACCTCTGTTATGATAAGCATGTATTTTTGACAATGTGGGTTTTCGCTGTTATCGTGTCTTATTTCGGTGTGCAATGTGCGTGTGCGCGTGCACGCTGGCATTTTCTTTGCAAAGGAACGCATTCTGCTGTGAACAAACATAGTTGCACGCGGCGCTCCTTCCCCGTCACGTCGATTTATTTTGATGCACGAAGACACAAAGTACACGAACAAAGCCCCGCCAGCAACACAGACGGGAGGACGGCAGCGCCCATCTGCAAGAGAGTCGCTTACCGCCATATCCGGTGTTCTCCGTTTCCTCTGCGACCCCCCTTGCACAACAACGGAACGAAGAAGCACATAAGCGGGATCGATGAACAGCCGTTTTTTTTTTTTTATTGCCTTTGCACTGTACACAAAGAACACTTGAGCAACAACAGTCCTGTTGTGAAACGGCATGACAAGAAGGGCCACACGACACGTGTGTACAGGACGACACTGACTCGAAAGCTTTGGTATACCATTTTGCGGAAGACGGCGCAGCTTGGCGGGCCCCCGCGGAAAAGAGCCCTGTGCTCCGGGTGGGAGGAGGAAATGGAGATCACGATGCTCGACGGGCTATAAAGCTAATGAGGGACCGGCGTCCAGGAGGCGTCATACCTTGGTCGGGGGCCCGATGCTCAGCGGCGGCGGTGGAGACGAGGACGCGGGCCTCTTGAGCGCAGACGCGGCTGTCGCCGCTCTTCGTCGGGAGCCGATGCCTGCGGAGGGAAAGTGAACGAGACAGGGAACATTACGCGTGGGCCGCCGTTTCGTTTATTTATTACTGCCTAAAAACAATATATTACGCCTTGCGACGACAACCTCTCGGCGCCGTTCAATTCATCCACAATTTCTCTGCAGTGGCTTAACCATCCACAAAATTGTCCCGGACTGCTCCAGCGACGCTGCAATCCAGCGTTCATCGGCTGAAAGCTGCGCCTCGGGCAGTTTGGGAAGCAGTCCCAGAACTGCCCGACGCGCAGCCCCCGGGCAGTCCGCGGGACGACGATTCGAAGGGACTACTACCCGGCGAATATTGACAGTCTGCTGCAGCGACTCACTGCCTTCGAAGTACTGGTAGAACTGGGACACGTAGGTGGCCACGCTGAGCCGGTCCGGTTCGCGGTGGGCCAGCATGTCCTCGGCGTCCAGTAATGCCGGGATGCCCAGCTGGGACTCGGCGACGCTGAAGGCGAGCCGGTTGTTGGCCAGCACGTCGCCCTTGCGCAGCGAGTCGAACTCGATCAGGTCGGGCCGGAAGTGGTGGATGAGCGCGCAGAAGGCGAGCCCGTCGCGCCACGACGAGCTCATGTCCACCACGTGGACGTCGCGGTAGCCCTCGGTCACCCGCCGGCACCACAGCTCGAGCGCCTTCAGCCCGCGACGCTCGCCCATGCTGCAGCAGCACAAGTTGCGGACCACCACCGCTGTAGCGGGCGCCATTTCGGCAGGCAATGTACATTGCGTAAATTGAGAGATAATCGAGCCTAGGGGTAATTTGTAATGCGACAGCATTTGTTTGGCTACCTCTAAGGCGACCAATTCGTCGTGTCACAAACAATAAACGAAGGAGCAACGGAGGAAAAAAAAGTGGACAGTGTCAAGGTTGGCGTCTCATTGACGCCACGGTAAATTCCAGATGCAGGCGAAAGGACATGAGGGAAAAAAGGAGTTGATTTCCAAGGAGAAAGGAAACGCACAGTGCGTTTGGCTGCAAAAAACGACGAAAGCCAAGCGGACACAGCGTCACGCTCTGCTCAATCGGCTAGGCAGCGGAGCCATGCAGGGCAAGCTTCCGTCGCTGCCTATAAGAGCGTTGTGGGCACAAACTTTACAGCGGGCTTGCATGTGCAGCCGTGTGCGTATCTGAGCGGAACGCATACTCTTCCATCCGAGGAGCTTCGGCGAAACACTAATCGCTTTCAGTGATTCGTCCTTCGTGCGAAACTGGCCCCCTCCCCCTCCATCTTTCTTTTTAACGACGCTGAGAGGGACATTCGACGACCAATACATTTAAGGTGTTAGCTTTGTTCCGAAGGTCCAATCCTTAATTTAACGGACAGTTGCTTGGTCTCTGAAAGCGAACGCTAAGAGACGGGGGCGCATACATATAGCAAATCGGCCTCTCTCTCTCTCTCTCACACTCACACACTCACACACACACACACACACACACACACACACACAAACACGCGCGCGCGTAACGTACTACTCCTACAAATGTACCGATGGCAGGCTCCGTTCATTGCTAAATTTCGCAAAGGAACAACAAACGGCATCAGGAACAGCAAACGGCATCTAAGTAGCCGCCCTGCAACAGATACGCTCCTTCAAGCGCGGAATAGCTTCACTCAAGCGCAGCTTTCTTCGCCTTCTTCGACGGGCTTTGGCGAGTTCGCTCTTTCGCTTTTTCGCACAGCCAAGTGGGCCGATTCCGGAGACCGTGTAACAAGTAAACTGGGCCGACCCCGGAGATGGTGTAACGAAAACTGGGCCGATCTCGGAGACCGTGAAATCCACAGTAGCGCGTCTCACAATGGTGGAAGGCACTGCGCGTCTCGCGCCACTCTCTTCAAGAAGCTGACGCAGACTTTGAAAATCGTTACCTATCGTTTCTACTTGAATTTTTACTCCACGCAAGCTCCACGCAAATGCGAGCGTATACGCTCGCATTTGGTCGAACATTAGCAGACGCCAAAATTTCCTCGATGGATTTAGCTACAATGCCGTGCGAATATAAGCGGCGTGCCGCCATGTAACTTACGCTGCTATCGCGTATTCGAGCCATTTTTGCCAAATTTCGGTAGGTGCAATTTCACTACCATCGATGTAAAGTTCGTTTATTTCTAAACGATCAACTCGCTGCTAAACGAAATGAAGTTTCAGTTTCACCAGAATTTTCCGAAACTGACAAATTTCCTGAAAATTCCAAGTTTCTCCTGACAATATACACCATGTACAGACAATCAACATTGTCTTCTACCCTCTGGTGATTAGCGATCGGATTTGCTTTAACTTGCACTACGCCGACCACACAAGCTTGGCAAGTTATACGCCGTTGAAGCGCTGCCAGAATCACTCACATTTGTCAAGAGAGGAGTAGGGTAGCCCTGCAACGGCCTATACAGTCTTAAGTCTATAACGACTCGACCTGCAACAAACGAGGACGCCTCTCTTCTAAGACTTCAGACATATAAAGAACATCCCGATGCCTCGTTCGACGGGTTTCGAGTGCGATGACTCGAATGGTAGGAGCAGCAGCTGCTGCTGCTTTTTAGCCTTCGGCCAAGTAAACGGGTAACAGGTCTGGGTGTTCCCGGAGTATGCTTGACAGGTAAAATAAAGGTGATTCGGGCTAGATTGAGAAAGAGAGCGCTCCCTGTACAGGCGCAAGTCGCTTGTTCGGGACAGCCCGCGCGCAGAATACACTGGGTATTTCAGCAGACACTCAACGTTTTTTAAACGTTGCCTATGGCAGATAGCACAATTATAGTTCATGGGCTGGTCTACTCGAAGAGGCGGGCATTACTTGCACAAAAAATTGAAACGCATAATCAACGAATTACCAAAAAAAATCGATAATTAACTTTTAAACTAATGACCTTATGGCCCATAGTGCAATTTACAAATTCTAGCCGTGGATTACGCAAGGCGCATCCACTTGGAACGAGTTCTCAGGATGACAACCGCTTCGAGATATTACAAGTTCTCAGTATGACATCAGCTTCGAGATAGCAATTCCCTAACTTTGCGGAGAAATTCGTTGGCGTTCCGGTTAATTCCTTAACGAAACGTCGTTTTATGCATTCAAGCACAAAAGTAACTGGAACGCCAATGCATTTCTCCGCAAAATTCGCTAATTAATATCTCGAAACTGGTGTCATACTGAGAATTCGTTCCAGGTGGATCCGCCTTGCGAACTCCACCGCTAGATTTCGTAAATTGCAATATGGGCAATAAGGTAATTAGTTAAAAAGTTAATTAGCGATGTTTTGTTAATTTGCCGATTATACATTTCATTTTTTTTTGTGCAAGTAGTGTACGCCGCATCAAGCAGACCTCCTCATGAAAGCTAATTGTGCTGTCTGCCACAGGCAACATTTACGAATTTTTGAAGGTGTTCGCTGAAACAACCTGTATATCTCTACAGTGTCCAAACGCTATTCCAAAAAGAAAAACAAAGGAGGCAACTTGTTTGCATTTACTTCTGGAATGGAGAACACGTTCGTACGAAAAAAAATGCTATTTGAGTAACAAATTAAACGTTCTTATCTTTCCCGTAAACTTCTTGTCATTCACAGATTACCGGAGCCGTCGATGAAGGTAACAAAGTGACAACTTGCGGCACTTTTTCCAATAACAATGCGTTTGCAAATTTGCCAAGTGTGTTCTCGTCGAAGGAAAATCATAAAAGGGCTGCACGTTAAAAAATATGTCACTACTAACACTTTGCACCAGCAGCCATTGCATCATTATATTTGTGTGATATCTGATGAAGCTTTGCCTGAAAGGATACCGCTGGCAGTACTACCTCTCCTGCAAACTAGTTTCACGCAAACGCTAATACGTTTACAAACTAGCTTACTATATTAAACTATTAATTAATAATCAGTAATTGGTTTGCTGATCTATCCCCCACTGAAACTTCGCTTCGGCGTGTCAACGCCGATTCGAGTTTTCCGTTAAGCATCACGTCGTTTATGTCAGCATTTTGAGGCTTGTAAGGCGTGTAAAAAGTGATACGTCGGGCGTAGTGGGAACAAACATATACGCTGATGTGTCAAGTCAATTAACGCGCAGATTACATACAGTGCCGGCGGTGTCCACAGCTCTGGTTCGGATCCCTCGGCGTCGTTCAGCGTTTTACAATACTCTTATCATTCACACCGAAAACCCCGGAAGCTGTACGACTGCGACGGCAAAAATAGCGACGGCGGGTTCCCCTGTAACGGCAGACTGGTGGCACAACGAATGCCTTCCGCATACACGCAGGAGGAGGAGACCGTTGAACATAATGCGCCCCAATTAGCCACTTCATGCGCGTGCGCGCGTGCGTGTGCTGGCCGATGGCCACAGGCATAATACGACTTATTCGAAAGGAAACTTTGCAAGAACCAAGCAGCTCTTGTGTTGGTGGGAGCTCAAGAGTACCTCCAAAGCCCCGTAATTATCGAGGCTTCGATGAACGTTGGTGAAGCGGGTGGTGTTTTTCACGGAGAGCGTCCGCAATGCTGTTCGACGTTTTTATCCGTGACGACTCCACGCAGCATCGGCCAAGGAATACTTGGCAGGCAACGTTCGCGGCGAGGGCAGGAACGCCGAGCGCTTCGCTGACGGAAGCACGACAATCACGTACACGATCATCGATTACGCAAGAACTCATCGAGGGCTTTTTAGGGGAACGTCTCCTTCCAGCAGAAGACCGCGCCCGTCTAAACCACGCCCTACAATCCTGGAAATTCGGAATCGCGCATCGAGAGATTCCTGGTGGAGAAATTTCGATGTTGCAGGCGTTTTGAAGTCGTCCGCTGGGTCCTTTTAAAAAAAGTTTCTGGCGATCAATCAATTTTTGGCCTCGTCGCTGTAAGGCACAGCATTTCTGCCTGCCACTTTGCACTGCATGCATAGGAGACTCTTATAATCAACCGTTGAAAGCATCCATAAATTAAATTGAGCGCAGGCGGTAGCGCGTTGGTAGTTCATAGCGTTCGTCGCCCAAGCTGCGAGAGGGGTTCGTACGAGTGCTTCGAATGATTTCCACAAAAGCTGCACACAGCTCTAACTTGGCTTCGGTGTGTGCTTCATGCCCTCCGTGTACCCGACCGTCTTCGCCGTTTCTTTTTTATTGTCCACAATAACCCACCTATAAAAACCAGGCCCAAGAGAACACGACCCTGTAATTTGTCTCACAAGGTCACACCAATATGCCGTCATTTCTCACTCAGATGCACAACATAGTCGCTACTCGAATAAACGAATACGGGCCAGAAAGGGTGAAGACACATTTGGGCACGGTAGCTCCCTTCGCTCACCAGTTGCTCTATAATTCGCGGCACAAAAGTTGACCTAAAAAGACATTCTTTTCGCTCGCTGGCCACAAAAGCGTCGGCGTCCACGGCCCCCGCACATCCGTGCCTCGTCTGCCCGCAGATTGGCACACAAAAGCAGACGCTCACCACGGTCACGTGATCACCAACGAGTGCGAGTCCAAACACGGCACGGGCTCTCAAAGTTCAATTTCAGGTGCCATAGTCGTCGAGAAGTTACTTTTTCTTACCAGGTAAGTTAACTCGCTTTTCATTTTTTTTTTTAATTTTCGTTTCCTTTCCCTCCAGTATATGCAAAAGTGTCTTTTTCTAACAGGATACATCAGAAGCGGTAAACTGCACAACTTTCTACCGAGCCATTACATATAAAGCAGGCTCTTCGCAGGTTTCACATAAACATACTTTTCTAGGGCAACACGCAACCACTTGTAATACTCTTACTTCACGTGGTACTTCATCTTCCTGAAATCTGTTAACTCGGAAAACGGCCTCACGCGATGGCAATTTCTTTGCCCTCTGAAATATTTTGGGAAGAACGGCACTGCAAGAAAGGCACGCTATTAAAAGGAAAACCTGCGAACGCACGCAGCCTAGGCAGCCACGGCGAAGACGCCCACCGTCGCTGACTGACGTCGGGAAAAACGGCTGCTCCCAGAAAAGAGGTCCAGCGGCGGGTCGTTAGCCGCCAACCAGGTCCGCTGACACCAATGCTCTCTCTGTGCCGAGCACCACCAGTGGCCGTTAATCACGCGCAATGATGACGGCAGGTTGCGCCGAAGAAGGCGTGGACGTATGAAGCTGCTGCACAGCTTGAAGACGCGTCCAAACTAACACACTGCTCCGCAGGGCAGCGACTAACGTTCCTCGCGTCGCAAAATAAGTTAAGGCCCTTGCCCTTTGACCAATGGAACGTTTTCTTCGGGCGGAAAACGATCATGCCACACTCGTTATCAGATAGTAGCTACGCTAAATCTATACGAGACGCGCACACGTCGCATCGGCGCACGCCCAAAACATGGCCTCTTTGGGGCGCAGCCGCAACTTCATTCGCGCGAAACGTCAACAGCGCGCGCGCGCGCGCATGCAGCGCCGCCATCGGAGAGCGACGAAACGAGGGTTCACGCAACACTACTCACCTGTGCCCGCTAGTCGAGGGAACCCGCACGGCGTCAGCGACTCGCACCGAATGGGCCGTAGTAGTCACGGCAAAAGGAAAACCGGCGCGAAACCAGGTCACGGCGGCCGCAGCCGTGCCGCCGCCGCGTCACGTAGCGGGTGAAAACGGCTGCCGCCAGGTGGCGCGGCGTGAAAACAGCTGACAGTGGCCCAAGCGGAGACCGAAAAAACAAAGACGCGCCGTTCGAGTCCGCGACGTAACCAAGGCGGGGACGTGCGTTGTCGAGCGAGTTTGCTTGGAAGATGTAAAACTTTACTACGAGGACGTGTTTGCGCCATTTGAGGCTTATCTTGTCCCTAGGCAATATTCGTAATCTATCTTATCTCGCGTGCCTTTTTCCCTTTCTGTAAGGCTGCGCGCTTGGTACTTCCAGGCCCCGAACGACACGCGCGATACCAGCGATTCCCGACAGGAAAGCAGCGAGCGCGGCTTTCACGAGAGGAAACGAAGCAAGGCAGACGTTTATCAGGTGTGGGAACAAGATACGCCCGAAAAGGTCCAAACTTTTCTGACGGGCAGGGCCGGTGGTCGCTCACGGCAGATGTTTATTGAAACCATCACGGCGTTATACACCTTACTCCAGGTTGTCAGACATGCACAAGCTAAAGACGAAGCAGATGCAATCAGTGAATGAATCGCTTATCAAGCATCTCATACTTTCTCTAAGGAAAACTGAGGCGTCACCACTGTAACGGCGGTATGGTTGCACGCGTATTATTAACACATCAACTTTCCTTAGAAAAAGTGAAGCTCGATCAGTGAGGAATCAGCGGAATCCGACATACAAGCTTCAGTGTTGCATCTAGTTCATCTTCACTGTGCGTATGTCTGACAACCTGGGTATCTATAACTTCTTGGTTTCAATAAATGTCAGTTGTGAGCGGCGGTCCTGTAAAACGAAGATGCGGAATGCACTACGACCAGACGTGCCTTCTTTCATTCCGCCCAGAATTATAGGGCTCATTTAGAAACAAACATGCGCTTTTTGTAGAAATTTTTAGCGGATATCGGATGACTATGCTGATATGTAGACGCTTTCATCCAAATACATGTGCCCATGGCGGATCTTTAGCAAACTGCCTGCCTGGATTTAACGCGTCGCTAGCTGGTTCAAATTGACCACTTGCAGAAGTACGACTGCGCATGCGCAAAAACCGGCCGCGAGGCGGCGCTTCGTGAGCGCCGTCTCCGTGGTTGGAAAGCAAACTGCTCTGCTCGGGCGTGACATGCCGCCCAACTGAGTCGCTTTCGGCTGCACGAGCTATTATTATGAAAATGGAAATAGTAATTTCTTCAGATTTCCGCCCGCGAAGGTTAATGTGGAGAAGTTTGCGGACGGCAGCGGTGAAGCGGTCGAACCCGGACGGCACGCCGTGGCAGCTAACAGTGCATTCTAGGATCTGTGGCTTATGCAGGCAACTTCTATTCCCTTGTCATCTTCTGCCAGTTCTGCAACGCTGAACAGAAGGCCAGCGACGTGCTGGCAGGGCTCGCTGAGGCTGTAAAATATAAAGAATGCAGTTTTCCTTCGCGCTCGTCACTGAGTGACCCTGAGTAGATGCGAGTACGATTAAGCGATTTGTGAAGAACAGCGCAAACAGATGCGGCCAGTCTATGTACGTCATGTCATTTGTGAGTCTGCGCTCGTCTTCTTTTTTTTCCGTACATGTCAGTTGTGTTGCGCTCTCTTCCAACATGACTTCGAACCAATTCGTCAAACTATTTGCCTTGGTGGTATTCGCGAGTGAGCGGGAGCGTACTGGCCTGCGGACGCACGCGCTGCCCATATTTAAGCTAATATAACGTATAATAAAATAGGTTGGCGTAAGCTTTGAGGCCTTAGCGCTCACAAAAATGCGAAATTTGGGATACGCCTTCGTAAACCACAAGCATGCAACACAGCAGTTTGGCGAAACAGCACGAGATGAATATCAAATTTGCAAGCTAGAACGTGTACATCTGTTGTTCCATGCGAGAGTTCGGGGAATGCGACAGGCATAAAGCACTCATCCGGTCACACATTCACAGTGCTCTCCGGCAGTGTCGCCAATGGCTTTTGTGAACCATGCTGTAACCACGTAGATGCCCGACTTCATGGATGGTGTGTACGTAGCTCCTATGAGGCCAAGTGGAAGGTCCACGGTGTTTACGTTAAGTTTTATGTGCTTAACTTAACCCTCTTTCTTTAAAGCCCATCGGCGGTGTGCTTGACAAACGGACGAAGTGTTGGCATGAAGATAACCCCACGCATTGTCGCTCATTATCTAGCGCTCTGAGAAGTCAGCTGTCCGTCCCATTTGCAAAAACGGCAAGAGAATGAAGTCCTCTTCAATCATATTTAAGGCAGGTCATATATGGCAACTACCAAAGAACGTCGACGCTTTCACAAAACGTGTAAGAAGCTCTGCAAACACAACGTCGCCACTCGATGCCGCCGTACCAAAGCAAGGCTGGAGCCGGGATGTTTTCCAACCAAGCGGCGAGGCGCAAGCTTCCCGTTTTTCATGCTAGGTGGCGCTCCGACTTCTGCAAGTGGTCAATTGTGAAGATGACACGCTGTGTATCCCAACCTCACTAAAGAACAACGCACAATGCAAGAAAATATTGGCCGCTTATCAATAGCGCTAACTTCATCCGCATTAAAACTGCAGTTGTGCACCATCGTGCATGTTCGCTGACGATCCAGCCACTGACTGAGCAGGTGTGCTGAGGCGCGCAAATTTCACTGACGGTCGACGCAGGCCGCTGCTGGGCCGCTGTCTGTCGACACTCGGCGGTCACTGTTGTGTGCATCCGACACAAATCACGCGCGCTTCCTAACATGTTACTGCAAATTACGCAAACCTTCGCTTGGGCCAGATATGCCCAAACAAACCTGAAATTTTCAATGAAATACATGGCTCGGATTTTATCAGCGACAGTTATCGCGTATCACCGATACAGGGACATACGATAGGCCGTGCAGTTAAGGGTATATTTTGTGAACATACGGACATGCATTTGAATTGCAGAAAACCTGCAACGATATCAGAGCCATCACATGTTACTTGGAACTGTAAAAATAAAGAAAAAAATAAGGGTATTTCTCGCAGCTCCAACTTGTACATTTTTTTTTTAATTTTGATGAAAGGCAGGTTACAAACAATATAAACACATCTGGCACTTTCATATTCTAACATATTCAGGAAAAGAAACAGTATAGCCTGTTGTGCCATTACCACAAGCCCGGATTCCGAATCTGCAAGATGCGGAATCTATCCTGCGAGCGCCCTAATTCTCCCTTCACAAGTCAAGATGCTGAGCCGTCAGGCAGCGGGGTCCTGCGGGAGAAGTTTCGGCTAGCCGCATGTTTGGACGTGTCGGCGTGTGCCAGACAGCCCGGCGCCGCACCTCCCTTTGCCTGGAGGTCTCCGCGCGCGCGAACTTTGAACCGGGTGGCCAGCGCGGTCGCTGGTTGGACCCCTCGGACGACCGTCGTGTGCTGACTTTGTATTGGGCCGTTTGAGTGACAATGGTTCCTCGGGGATTATAAAAGCAGCGTCGCGCTGCCTGAAAAACAGGATCCGCCGTCCCACCGGGAGAGAGTGTCGCTCCCGACTGGGGTGAGATGTGTCACGCGTTTTCGCCGGACGTCGTCGTGCGAGAACAGTCGCGTTTGTTGTGAGCACTCGGCCCCAGTGCCGACCCGTTCATGTCCTGTATGATAACCTGTATATAATGTATAAAGTCCCTTTTGTTATTCTCATCGACGCCAGGCTCGGAGTCTTCGCTACCAACGCTCTGTCACGAAACGGGTGACGAGCGCTACGGGACCACAAAGCCGTAATCGGGGTGCAGCGGTGAAAGTTCGTAACACTGCTGGCACCGGTTGGATGTCGTAACAAGCCTGAGAAAACTTACATACCAGGTACCAAAAAGTTCTAGAAATAATTTTTTTGTAACATCCAAACTGAATAAATGAATTTCATCCAGTTGCTTTACAAGTGTTCAAAGTAGACATAACCTTGAAAGAGTTTTCATGTAAAGTCACTAGGCGACATAGCAGTCTTTCGCAACCAACTGTTCGGCTTGTTGCCGCGTTTAGTTGAACATACAGCACTGAGCTATAACAGAGCGTACTTACCTTTCGGCCCTGGCGGTGTCAATTGACGACTTTACAGAAAACGTCCATGAAACGAAGTGAACAGATAAAGTTAAGCTTTTAACGTGAAGCCAGCATAGTCGCGAGTGACGTGATGGGCACAAATCCTGAGAAAATAGTCAACTTCTGCGTTAGGCGGAAAAACACCTAGTAGAACGCGATTCCTGAAATAGCTGCTGACAAAGAATTATTGAGAAGCCGTCTTCGAATAGTGCCACAACTATTGGAGGGGGGGGGGGGGGGCACAGAAATTGGTGCAAGACGATCCCCATAGTCGGCCGTCCGTGAACTACAAATACCGCTGCAAATGTGGAATATGCGAAACTGTTACAGTGCGCATGACGCAACAATTTACAGTGAAAGCTCGTTAATTCGAACTTCAATAATTCGAATTTATGGATAATTCGAACTGTACGATTTGGTCCGGCCAAGCTCCACAGAAGTCTATGTATAAAGAAGTCCGTTAATTCGAACGCGAGAAGGTTCCCTCACGGATAATTCGAACTACGATCGCCTGGCACACGGCCAGAGAAACGCGCCTACTGCCTACACACAAGGCTGTATTGCCTCCGAAACGGAGAGAATGGCGAGAGAAGGCAAAATCGGAAAAAATCTAACCGACGCGGGGTGAGCCAGAAGGCAGCGGCGGCTGCCGCCTCTGCGTTCTACGTAACCCCCGAGACTTCTTGCCCGTTGTGAATCTCGGAGGCTTTGCAAATCTTGTACAGCTGCTAATGCTGTGCGGAGATGGCACGGCAAGCGCCAAAACACAGCGAATCAAGTACGTCGCAGCTGCGCTTGCAATCAAGAACCAACGAATCAGGGCCTTCGCCACCTTCACATGTTCAGCGTGTTTGTCTTGGCACTCTTCGTCGGTTGTGCACCTCTGTTTTCAGCTTAGGAGGTATCGGCCGTCGCGATTCATTGTGATGGTGTTAAGCCTCGGTTAACGTTCGTTTCGGTGGACACCGGTGGTGTGGCACAGTCGGACCCAGAGCTTCGACTTTCGGACCCAGAGCCATCACTTTCTAACACGCCAAATTTCTGACACGCCTTACTGCTTCCAAATCGCAGTGTACTGTTGCTCTCCTTCACTTTCGTTAGTTCGAACTTTCGTTAATTCGAACTGAAGCGGCTTCCCCTTGCGGTTCGCATTAACGAGCTTTTACTGTACAAAAACAAAACTGAAAGTAAAAAGTATCCCTCGCAGACTTCCAAACAGAGAGAAATCAGACGAACTTTTTCTCCTGAACTTTTGGAAGTAATCCGACATTTGTGTTACGCATCTGTGGATATGAAAGCTGCAGGTGCTACAAATCACACCCTCAAACAAAGCGACAAAGCGCCATTCACACACACACACTTACTGCGGAACTTTTGGAAAGGACAAGAAGTTATCCCTCATTCGTATTAAGCATCACTGCCAAAGATGAAAGCGGGTGTTACCAGCTGTACCCCCAAATAAAGTGACAAAGTGTCATTCGTACAACGACAAACCAACACACAGACACAAAAACAGACAAACTTTTGCTGCTGAACTATTGGAAGTAACCCCACATTTGTGTTATGCATCCCTAGGAGATGAAAGCTGGTGCTACCAATTAGACCCTCAAATGAAGCGACAGTGTCATTCGTACAATGACAAACCAACAAAGAAACCAGATGAGCATTTGCTGCTGAACTTTGGAAATGGCCTGAAGCGATCCCACATTTGTGTTATGCATCACTGCCGGAGAGCGAGACAAAAACGAAAGGAGGGCACTTCCAGCTAGTAGAAGTTTTCTTAAACTTTTATCACGCCATTCTTAACTGGCTATTGTAAAGCCTCACTTGAGGTCGGAATAGAGCATTCCCTTTGATGGACGTTCTTGCTTTGCATAACTTTAGAAGCTTGACGCTACCTTGAATTTCTTTCTCTGCCTCCGAGTGCTCTCTGAGGCTGCTTTTGCCGTTAGCTCTTGAAGCACGCCGGAGATGAAAGCAGGTGATACCAGTAAGACCCTCGAACGAAGCTATGCGTGCCGTTCGCTCACTGACAGACTAATACAAAGAAATTACACAAACATATACTGCTGAATTTTTGGAATGGGCCACAACTAATCACACATTTGTGTTATGCATCACTGCGAGAGATGAAAGCTTTTGCTACCACTAAGACCCTTAAAGGAAGCTACAAGTTTCATTCGCAAACTGACTAGCAGAAAGACACTAGACACACATTTCCTCCTGAACATTTGGAGAGTGCCAGTCATCTCACATTTGTGTTATGCATCATCGAAGGAGATGAAAGCAGGAGCTACCAGTGAGATCCTCAAACGAAGCTACAGTGGCTTTCGCGCACTGATACTAACACAAAGAAGCCAAACCAACATTTGAAACTGAGCTTTTGGAAAGGGCCAGTAATACAAAATGTGCGTTATGCATCATTGCCAGAGATGAAAGCTCGTGCTAACAGTAAGACACTCAAACGAAGCTACAAGTGCATTTCGAGGACTGATACGCACACACAGAAGCCAGACAAGCATTTGCTGCTGAACTTTTGGAAATAGCCAGAATCATCCCACATTGGTGTTATGCACCACAGCCAGAGATGAAAACAGGTGCAGTAAGACCCCCAAATGCAGCTACAAGTTCCATTCGCGCACTGATACTAACACAAAAAACCACACAAACATTTGCTATTGAACTTTTCTGTAAAGGACCAGAAGTAATATCAAATTGTGTTGCGCATGAGTGCCGGAGATGAAAGCTTGTGCTACCAGAAAGACCCTCAAACGAATCCATGATAGAATGTAAGCGCGCCCGAACGAAGACGTAGAATGAAATAGAGACACAGAGACAGCGCTACTTTCAGCTATAGATTTTTATTTACGCACAAACCGATAAATATAAACGTCCTCGTTCAGTCGCGCTTACACATTTTATCACGGATTCTAACCAACCAGCCCGACAACGTGTTTTGGCCTCAAACGAAGCTACAAGTGCAGTTCGCACAGTGAAGGACTAACACAAAGAAGCCAAATAAACATTTGCTGTTGAACTTTTAGAAAGGGCTAGAGTCAGCCCACATTTGTGTTATGCACCATTCCCGGAGATAAAAGAAGGTGGCACCAGTAAGACCCTCAAAGTAAACTACAATTGCCATTCGCGCACTGACACACTAACACAAAGAAACCAGACAAACATTTGGTTCTTGTTGAACGACAACGCGATGCTTCACACTTCAGTTTCATTGCAAGAATATCAGGCCAAACACCAAATTTCTGCTCTACCACATCCCCCATATTCAGCCAATTTGTCGTCATGTCCTTTTTTTTTTTCTGGTGAAATTTAGTTATTTACTTAAACATATTGTCGATACCTCATGGAGTCACAGCAGGAAGGGCAAGCACAACGGTAGGATTTGTGAACAAATCAAATATAAATACTGCATATACTCATAGGACTGAATGCAAATGTTTTGCAAAGCTATACAGGGTGTCCCAACAATCACGCACCAAGATTTAAAACTGCGCAAATGCCCGTAGCTGGACAGAATCAAGGTAATGTTGTTTGCCGTCGCTTGGAGATACTCAGATAATTTTTTACATTCCGCCTAATTAGATCATTAACATTAATTAATCAACTTCTCAATTATCAGATGAAAAGTGTCAATGAGAAAATTGGAGCAACGTGAAACAAAAAAGAACTGGATTATCGTAGTTGGATTGTCGGGCCGAAATCCGGTCATCGGTTTCGTGTAATCGCTAGCGCGTCGAGAAGAGCGAGTGAAGGAGACATGTTCGGTGAATCCGCTTGAGAAGATTGCATGTAAACGCGGTCGGGTCGCGACGGTCAGTTCGACTTCTGACTCGATCCGATCGCGTCGAGTCAATAAGCGAAGCTCGTCCATCCAATTTTGCGCTGCTCTACTGATAGCCAAGAGAGGTAAGTGTTATATGGAGAGCATAGTCCGTGCTATGCTGCCCCCTTTGAGTACACGCGGTGCATTGCACGAAGACTGGATGAAATGTGAAGTCGTGTTTACCTGTCCAGAGAAAGTACTCCTGCCATTGGTATTTTTTTTTTAATCATCCGCCGGAGAGCCATGACAGCCGTGACACTCACAGCATTGCTTTCTGAGATGGTACAGGCTACGTGAGCGGGGATTTTAACCATGCAGACTTCGATCGGACTGTCGAGAACGTACAGACCAAACAGCTAGACAGCAGGCTCACACCATGTTTAGTGAATTACTGAGTCTTTATCTCGATTTTACCAGTATTTAAAATATATTGCGATATATGTAATATCCACCTTGGACTTATTTCTATGCCATGACCCGAACATTGCATCCACATTGTTCGCTAGCTCAGGTACGTGACCATAGCGGCGTTGCGGCATAACTAACCATATCAGGAGTGCAAATTACGGTGACAAACTTCGACCAAAAATATTAATGAGACTATATGTCTCTGCATAAATAGTACCTGCAATCATTACGTTATCATAATGACGTACAGGTTGTTCTTTGACATTGCGGTCTGCTTGTGTGCGTGTGCGTGTGTGCGTGCGTGTATGTGTGCGTGCGCGTATGTGTGTGTGTGTGTGTGTGTGTGTGTGTGTGTGTGTGTGTGTGAGAGAGAGAGAGAGAGAGAGAGAAAATAAGGGTTTATTGTAGTAGAGGCTGTTTGGTTATGGTGGGTGGAGCCCGTCTTCCAGGGCCCCACTGGTTACAGCGGCTCGCCGGGCCTGGTCAAGGGTCGCCAGCTGGCTTCCCAATTCCACTGCCGCGAGTCGCGCCTCCCACGACCAGTTATGGTGAGTGTTGTCTAAGAGCGACGAGATGGCAGCCGCCAGGCGTAACGTGCAGTGGAATGTTGTGTGTTCCCATGTCGGTGTTTCTTGGCACCACGGGCACTTGTTGCTGTATTTGCCTGGGTGCATTTTGTGCAGCCTGTATAAATGCGGGAAAGTGTTTGTTTGGAGGCGGCGCCAGTCGTGTGCTTGCCTCCTGCTTAGGTCTAAGTGGGAAGGGGCTTTGGTTTGCATACGTAGTCGTAATTCGAGGATTTTTTTTTAGCGCACCGGGTGTCGAGGTGTTCTCTTGGGCGGTGCGGCCCGCGGCTCTGCATGTCGTGCCTCGAGCCAAGCGGTACGCCCGTTCGTTCCCCGCTATCCCTGTCTGCGCCGGGCACCAGGTCACGCAATGATCCATAGCGAGTTGCGTTCCTAGGATGCGGAAGACGCCGCCCGGTAAAGCCGAAGGAAGACGCGGCAGTGTGTGTGTGAGAATCGGTTATTTGAAACAGTTGAGCATTCTGTGTGGTAGAGAATCTCAAACTAAGAAACAAATAAATGGCTGGTAAAAAAAATTAGGCGTTCATTAAAATTGTTTAATAACTGTACTCTACCTAACCAGCAAGAACTACGAAATGCTAAATATGGTTGTCAAAGCTGCTATAAAAATTAAAAGTTCATTCTTTTTTTTCAGCTGAATGTTAAGTTTTAGGGGTGGGTGAATATTAAATATCATGTACTCGTGACACCTGCGGCAGAAAGGATGTTCCACATCTGCCGCCAAGGTTTGTGAGTGGTGGCGCTGGCTAACACTCCCAGGGTTAGTTCTAGTAGTAACACATATATACCCAAGAAAGTGGATGGGGAAACGGCGCCGCGGTAGCTCAATTCGTTAGAGCATCTCACGCGTAATGCGAAGGCGTGGGATCATTCCCCAACAGCGGCAAGTTGTTTTTTCATCCACTTTCATTGCCATTAATTATTTCTGTAATTCAATTAATAAGTACACGTATGTCGTCCTTGGTGTTTTTGTTTGTTGGCTTCTCATGATACGATCAATAAAAATCGGGCCCCTCAGTTAACCCCTTTCCTTCTCGCACTGTTTTTGTACGCCTCCGTTGCTTGTGGTTTCCCTACTTTTCTGCCAACAAACCTCCAATCGCCTCTTACTCATCTTTATTGCGGACATGTTTACTTTTCCCCTGCTATCGCTGAACCTAAGGGCAGCAAGGAGGCTAGAGAAGCCTGAACCAACAGCCGGGTAGATATCTTCACATTATAATAAAACATGTTCCATCGTTTCCCTAGCTTTACCGCAGCAAGCACATGCTTCTTCCTTCTTATACCTCGCTTTATAACTACGTTATATATAAAATTCTAAGGCTTCCCGACCTCGCTTCGAGAAGTAAGGAGCTTCCCTTTGAGTTATCATAAATTGTTTCTTTCCCGATTTCGTTTTTCCTCTGAAGTAGTTCCTCATGGCAGGTTTTTTTTTTCCCCCATTGCCGCCGCACATGACATTATTTCAGCCTCTCTGACATTCCGCTTGACGCTGTTTGTTGCTCTGTTGCTCACCCTACAGGCCGCATACTTGCTAATAAGCTTCCTAGTTATTTTCCTCCACTGTGAATCAATATTATTCCTGTACAAATACCTGAACACTCTCCCAGCCCATTTGCTTTCTTCCATATTCCTCAGTCGTTCTTCATAATAAATTTTACTGTGAGCTTCCCTCACTTCAAAACTAGTCCAGCCCATATCACCCTGCACAGCTTCATTTGTAGTATTCCCGTGAGCGCCCGATGCGAGGCGTCCCACTGACCTTTGGTTCCCACCGAGTCCTGATTGTACCCCTGATTTAAAGCAAACAACCGCATTTCCAAAAGTAAGTCCTGGAACCATTACACCTTTCCACATACCCCGGCGCATCTCGTACCTATTGTATCGCCATAGCGCTCCGTGTTCCATTGCGGACTGATTTCCCTTCCCCTTTGCTGTTATTGTTCTTTTCCTGTGTTTCCTTATACCTATTGCCTTCGTTTACCCATATACCAATATATTTATGTTCTTGTACCCGAGGTATTTCCTGGCCTTGTATTACCACTGTCATTTCACTGTTTTCACTGAATACCACAACACCCGATTTTGCAACGCTAAATTTCAAACCTAAGTTCTCGCCTTCCTATGCAGACATATATTAGCCAGAGGTCGGAAATCACTTTGCTTGTTAGCTGGTAATACAACGTCGTCCGCATAAAATACGCGGATGCGCGAAGGCGAGCGCCATCTGGTGGTGGTGAAAGGAACCCAACGACGCACGTCTTCCGCTGCGACTGGTTGGCCTATTCGACTAGAGAACAGCCACGCAGTACCCATGGTAATTAAAGCCCGGCGAAATCCGCAAAGCTTCGCTTTGAAAAGTTGATATTCGCCGACCTCTACGTTAACCGAAAGGAATTACCCAAAAAAAGTTTTGGAGATAAAAAGTACAGGAAAGACCCCATGGGCGTGCATGCCTTGACCGTACAGGTGATAAAATTAACTACAGATTACAAAAAGCAGACACTTTCAAAGAATATTTCGTTAGTATTCTTTCATAGCGTGTCTAACACTTACCGTTAGAGTATTACAGCAAAACGTTTGCGAATTACATTGGCAATCACATTTAGTACAGCAACTGATTCTCGTGGCTGGTCGCAAACGTAGTTCGGCCGTACATACACCACGGGGACAAAAAGCTTCGTTGACAACGTGCAGGCAAACCCAGTTAAAAGCATGCAGTTTGCGGCAAGTTGTCTGAACATATTTTTACATCAATATGGTCAAGAACGTTTATTTAGTCGGCTTCTTCGCGCCTTCAGAAGAGATCTCATCTCAAAAATGGATACTCAAGTATTAAGCAGCTTGCTGAATTTTAGCGTTAGATTTCACATGATTTATTTATTTATTTATTTATTTATTTATTTATTTATTTATTTATATTACCCTCAAGGCCAGGGGGCATTGCAGAGGGAAGTGATATGAAAAGTGAAAAAGTTACAAGAATGCAATATGTTACAATAAAAAGAAGAAATAATCATTGCTGATATTACACAATGTTATAGCTAAGGTGCAAGTGAAATGAACATAAAGTCAGATTAGGAAAACTAGACAGTAATAATCTTTGGCAAGTACAAGATAGCTGCAACTTATACAATATTCGCTAGTGCTAGTTTAAAGGCATTGTTATCAGTAATAGCAGAGTACTTCCATGTTTTTCTGGTCACGAAACTCCGCCGTCACGCTATGGGAGAGGTTCATATGCTGCCCAAAGGTGCCGCGACGCGGCGCCACTGTGCCACAGAGGGCATCGTTCGCGTACCGAAACGCGTGTGCAGTGCGAGGCGAGCTGAGTGATCGGGTGCGTTTTGTGCATGTGCTGCGCTATTTTTCGAGTGCTGGGTTGTTTAGTTGAAGTGGCGGGGTGGGACAACGATGCCGAACACGTGTTGCAAGTAACAACTGAAGAAGAAGAATGATGGTATCTCTAACAAGCCATTTAAAAAAATTGCTGTATTTGTGATGTGGCTACTTCTGTTCGTTTGAGTTGTTTTGCCATGTGTTATGAAATGCTTATGCTTTGCACTTTCTTGTTTATAGAAACAATCGATTATGTATTCTGTATTTATTGCCATTCGTTTCCTGGTGTTTGTTTCCTGCCCTCCAATGCACATATCTCACGTTTGATGTTATTCCTTTATGCTTATTATATCAGTGTCATGCTTTTAACAAACTTCTTGCATTGTGAATGGTGGACCATTCGTGACCGGAGGCCTCTGTGCTGTCTGTATTTCGCTCCGCTTATTTTACATGATAAATAAATGATCGTGCTCGTATGTTGTTTTTTGCACCAACACGTTCTAGGTATTTCTTTTCTTAATCGAATTATAAAGCTTTTAACACGTTGTAAATAGTTGCGCATTAAGAACAAAAATACCTAGTCTCGTCGTTTATGCGTCGGAACCACGAGCAGCGTGAATAAGTGCTGGGCTTACTGACGCTTCTAAACGACTGCTTGCTAAGGCAATTGCCTAATTACAATACAGCTAGTTTCAATTGTGCAGGTCCTAACACTTCACGTTCGCCTTAATCCGTTGCTAAAAGCCGCACCGAAGACATTAAGTAGCGAAGTTTGTCTTGCATTAATCCTACCTAAATCTCATTCACAAATAGCATCGCTTCGCAGAGAAATCTTAAGCGCACGGAGCAGCTCAATTTCCTTTTCTTTGTCATTAAGTATTCTACGGTAGCAGCCCTTTGCAATAACAATTTCATTCTTTTGATCTCCTTATAAGATACTGCCCACAGTCAGAGTCCTTCTCTGCCACAGTTTAATAGAAAGCGAACAGCTGTGCTCGGCGAACAATCTGGCGCTATGCGCAACGGAGAGTTGGCGCTTGCTTACGTGTAAGCAGGGATGCAACAGCCCATATGTTTGCATCTGGTGATAAGTGGGACCACTGGCGCTTTGTTGCTAATGCGCGGTGTTTAACTTGACGCAAATATTAAAAAGCGGAGCCCACCGAAGTGTTGAGGCGAACGGCGATGATGAAGAAATCTGGACCGAGACCTCCCGGCCGTGTACAGCGGACGCATTTCGACGGGGGCGAAATGCAAAACACCCGTTAATTTAAATTAAGGTGCATTTTAAAGACATTTATAGTAGCGAAGTTTGTCTTGCATTAATCCTACCTAAATCTCATTCAGACATTTATTTACGTTTATTTAAATTTAGTTGCATTTTAAAGGATCCCAGGTGGTCAAAATTAATCTTAAGTCCCCCACTACGGCGTGCCTCATTATTGTGTCGTGGTTCGGGCTCTTAAAATCCCAGATTTAAAACATTTTTTTTTTTTTTTGGTCTGAGACCGCCTCAAGCTCCATGTTATGAGCGGCTTTTTTTCGTCCCGGGCGCTCATATCATGGCAGAAGACGCGCTCAGGCAGTAATTTAAGCATATTCAATGTTAAAAATAGTTACGTGAAACTAAAGCGACGGTTGAGGAAGTCGAGAAAGCTAGAATACCGAGGCTGTCCCACACACAACCACAGCGGTAGCGGCGTTCGCATGCCCTCTCATGCACGGTTGCGCCTCTAGCGGCGGGCGCTGGCTCTATATGAAACTGAGGCGGCAGTTTCGTGACCAGAAAAAAAAATGGAAGGGCGCTGGTAATAGTTACGATGTCCGAAGGAAGGTGGTTCCATTCCAGAGATGTTCGCGGAAGAAATGACTGAAAAAAACTTTTGGTATGGCACAATACAAACCCTACTTTGAGGGAATAGTCAATACGATGAGAAACATACATTAGTGGCGTAATTAAATCATATCGTAGCACAGGCTGATAGTATAATTTATGAAACAGAGCTAGTCGAGATATTGTTCGACAAGAAGCCAATGGCGGTAAGTTGAGGCTACTTTTCACAGTGCTTATGCTTTCAGTTCTATTATAGATAGAAAGAATGAAACGAACCGAATTATTTTGAACAAGTTGAAGAGAATTAATTAGGTTAACTTGGCATGAATCCCAAACAGCCGATGCATATATATTCTAATTTTGGGCGTATTAATGTCGCATACAGCAGTAGTTTTAAAGTTGGCGGAGCGGAATGAAAATTTCGGTGCAAATAACCTAACGTCCGGTTAGCATTGTTAATTATGTAATTAGTATGGACAGCCATTGACAGGTTAGTCGTAATATGAACTCCAACGTAGTTATAGTTGTCAACGGATTCAAGGGCAATGTTATCCAGGTACTACTTAGGTAAGGCATAAGCCGCTCGAGATATTACTTTGAGTTTATTAATATTAAGTTCCATTAGCCATTTCATACACCAGCTAGAAATAATGTTTAGATCGGCCTGCAGTGCAGTTATGTCATCGGAGTTACTTATTTTGCGAAAAACAGCGCAATCATCGGCATAAAGGTGAATATTTGAGGATATTTCGAATGGAAAGTCGTTAATATAGATGAGAAATAAAACAGGACCTAGTACGGAACCTTGTGGTACACCTGAACATACTTTAGTGAAAGAAGAGTTATGGTCGTTAGTACTGACGAATTGAAAACGATTGGTTAGAAAACATTTTATCCATTTTGAGAGGTTACAGTCAAGATTAAGAATGTTTAGTTTGTATAGTAATAGCTCGAGACATACCTTATCAAATGCTTTAGAGAAATCTAGGAAAATGCAGTCGGCAAAGGAGGATTGATCTAGAATGCATTGTAACTTGCGCGTAAACAAGATGAGCTGTGTTTCGCACGAATATGTTCTCCAGAAACCATGCTGCGCTGACGTGAAAAATGAGGTAGTTTCGAGAAAATTAACCATATGACTATATATGATGTGCTTCAGCATTTTGCAGCAGATGCTGGTGAGAGATATCGATCTATAATTAGCGGGAGGAGATCTAACACCTGACATTATTTAACACCTGTTTGCTCTTGTTCGCAAATTACAATCCCCTGAAAGAAATAGACGACGATAAGAGCACGCGCACAATGCGGTAGATGTGGTTTCGGCAGGTTGTCTGCGGCAGGTTGTCTTTTCATATGCTTCCATAACGCTTGTCCTTACTATTGCGATATCATTAGAGGCGGACTTCACCCACATTGGAGGTATACCCAACAGAAAACTCGAGGTGTGTCAAGCGTACACGCGAGCGCGTCATAATGTGCACGAAATCACAGGTTTGTGAGAGATCATGAAACGACAATTGATAAACGAGTGTGCAAGCTATAGGTCGCACGTGGCGCACCAGCGCGCAGCTGCCGAGACGCCACAATCGTTCAACTGAATTCTGGGGTCTCACGTGCCACATGAGGCACGCCGTCATGGGGGGGACTCCGGATTAATGCTTACCTCCTGGGTTTCCTCAACGTGCACCCAATGTACGGAACACGGCTGTTCTTGCGCGCAACTCATCACATGTTATCGCATATAAGAGAGTTAGCCATGGCCAGTACTGGCATAGTTTTTTTTTACGTTTATACATTTCAATACTTTAGACATAACTTTTAATTTCCTTTTGTTCTCTGGCTTCAGTGTCTGTTCCACATGGCTGTCTCTAACAAAAGGAACTGAGCCCGTCTACTACTCTCATTTTTCTCGTTAATTGAATTTCATAAAGCTTTCGACACATTACAACTTATTACAATTTGTACTGAGCCTTTCACGAAGAAATTTTATGAGGCTATTAACTAGATAAATATGTATACAACCGGTCGCCAACGAAGCGTAGCTCCGCGATAAGTTATATAGGCTTGTATTGGACGAAGTTCACGTTTAAGGGCGCTGCAAGCACTCAGGTGCCGGACGCGTTTCCGCGTGCCTTTTTTTTTTTTTTTTCGTAGGAAAAAAGGCCCACACGAGACCTAGGCTGCTTTAAAACTGTTATCGGTCGTTTCTTTACGTTATCCACAATTTTTGTATTCACGCCTTGTCGATTTGGTAAACTAAGTAATTTTATTTATATTTATTAAACTTACTGAAATGTTTATGTCTGCAATAGGAAAGAAAAGATGCTCATGAAAAGCACCCAATAAAAGTTACCGCGCCTATAGAAATCGATCAACTTGATAAAAAGTATTCTGTATACGCGCTGTTAATCATTTCCGTTGGAATTACTAGCAACGTCATGCACCGTCTGAAATGACGACTGAACTTCAACTATTTGTCCGATTTGAACATTTTTGGCAAAATGGACTTTCTGGCGAAGTTTTATTGCCAATAAAACTTCGACTGGAGGTATTGTCGAAGCTAGCCTCCGGTGCTCCTAGCACTGCAATAAAACGACCCAATAATCTGCGCTTCGGTCGACTCGCCAACACAACTTTTAAATTACAGCAGCAGTGGAGCACAGAAGCTTGTCTAACTTTTCAATGCGGCATACCCCTGTCATACGGGTACCCGAAAACTAACTCCGTCGTCTTACTCTGGAGGGAGATGCACTCGGTGTCACACGGTCGCCCTTCCGCCCAGGGAGCATAATGGAGCTTTTGCTATAAGGAGATCGGCGATCTCCATCGGCGGCTGAAGGGAGTACTCTTGTGCCCGTACTTTTTGTTGTGAAAGTGATAATTTAATTATTGTTTGCCTTAAAAGTAATGTAGCGCGTGTTTAGAATGTTTTTTTATTGAATTAAATGTCCAGGCACAATTCAGCAACAGTTATGATTGTTGCTGCACAATATCTCTACTATAGGCCACTTGGCGCCACGTTTTTCTCGTCCTTCAGGGCGTTTACACGAACCCCACAGAGACGGGTCGAGGCGCCTCGTCGGGCTCGAACATGCCTGTCGAGTTCACGTAAAAGCTAGCCGGTCGGACTGAACAAGCGTCGAGTCGGGCTGAGTCATCCCGACCCGTTTGCAGCGTGCACGTGAATGCGGACGGCCGCCCGCGCCGAGACTTGCGCGGGAACCCCGGGACGTCGCGATTTATGCGGCGGCAGCGGATGCAATAATACCTGGGCAAGGTCGAGACAAAAGGCACCGTACAGTGCAACCTCATCGTAGAGATAAGAACCAGGAAATCGAGATGTTGCACACAGCAGCCGCAACCGGAAGCCAGCTTCCAACGCGTTGACGTCCCGACTCGTCAGAAGAGAGTTCATTTTATTTATTTGGAAATACTGCAGGCCTTAGAAGGCCAAGGGCAGGAGGGGAAAGGTACATACAAAAAATATAGATTGACGGAGTAGAAAAACGCTCCGAAAAAAAAAAAGAATAAAAAGTAGGAATGCATGATGAGTAAAGCACCTAAATAATGCATCATCATCATCATCATCAGCCTGGTTACGCCCACTGCAGGCAAAGGCCTCTCCCATACTTCTCCAACTACCCCGGTCATGTACTAATTGTGGCCATGTTGTCCCTGCAAACTTCTTAATATCATCCGCCCACCTAACTTTCTGCCGCCCCCTGCTACGCTTCCCTTCCCTTGGAATCCAGTCCGTAACCCTTAATGACCATCGGTTATCTTCCCTCCTCATTACATGTCCGGCCCATACCAATTTCTTTTTCTTGATTTCAACTAAGATGTCATTAACTCGCGTTTGTTCCCTCACCCAATCTGCTCTTTTCTTATTCCTTAACGTTACACCCATCATTCTTTCTTCCATAGCTTGTTGCGACGTCCTCAATTTGAGTAGAACCCTTTTCGTAAGCCTCCAGGTTTCTGCCCCGTAGGTGAGTACTGGTAAGACACAGCTATTATAAACTTTTCACTTGAGGGATAATGGCAACCTGCTGTTCATGATCTGACAATGCCTGGCAAACGCACACCAGCCCATTCTCATTCTTCCGATTATTTCAATCATGATCCGGATCCGCCGTCACGACCTATCCAAAGTAGATGTATTCTCTTACCACTCCCAGTGCCTCGCTACCTAATGTAAATTGCAGTTCTCTTCCGAGACTGTTAAACATTACTTTAGTTTTCTGCAGATTAATTTTTAGACCCACTCTTCTGCTTTGCCCCTCCAGGTCTGTGAGCATGCATTGCAATTGGTCCCCTGGGTTACTATAGTAAGCAAGGCAATATCATCAGCGAATCGCAAGTTACTAAGGTATTCTCCATTAACTTTTACCCCCCTTCTTCCCAATCCAGGTCTCTGAATACCTCCTGTAAACACGCTGTGAATAGCATTGGAGAGATAGTATCTCCCTGCCTGACGCCTTTCTTTATTGGGATTTTTTTTTTTAATGGAGGACTACGGCGACTGTGGAGCCGCTATATATATCGTTTAGTATTTTTATGTACGGATCGTCTAAACCCTGATTCCGTAATGTCTGTATGACTGCTGAGGTTTCAACTGAATCAAATGCTTTCTCGTAATCAATGAAAGCTATATATAACCGTTGGTCATATTCCGCACATTTCTCTATCACCTGATTGATAGTGTGAATACGGTCTATTGTTGAGTAGCCTTTACGGAATCCTGCCTGCTCCTTTGCTTGACAGAAGTCTAAGGTGTTCCTGATTCTATTTGCGATTACCTTAGTAAATACTTTGTAGGCAACGGACAGTAAGCTGATCGGTCTATAATTTTTCAAGTCTTTGGCGTCCCCTTTCTTATGAATTAAGATTGTGTTGGCGTTCTTCCAAGACGCCGGTACGCTGGAGGGCATGAGGCATTGCGTATACAGGGTGGCCAGTTTTTCTAGAACAATCTGCCCACCATCCTTCAACAAAACTGCTGTTACCTGATCCTCCCCAGCTGCCTTCCCTCTTTGCATAGCTCCCAAGGCTTTCTTTACTTCTTCCGGCGTTACTTGTGCGATGTCAAATTCCTCTAGACTATTCTCTCTTCCATTACCGTCGTGGGTCCCCCACTGGTACTGTATAAATCTCTATAGAACTCCTCAGCCACTTGAACTATCTCATCCATATTAGTAATGATATTGCCGACTTTGTCTCTTAACACATACATCTGATTATTGCCTATTTCTAGTTTCTTCTTCATTGCTTTTAGGTTTCCTCCGTTCTTGAGAGCATGTTCAATTCTATTTATGTTATACTTCCTTATGTCAGCTGTCTTACGCTTGTTGATTCACTTGGAAAGTTCTGCCAGTTCTACTCTAGCTCTAGGGTTACAAGCTTTCATACATTGGCGTCTCTTGATCAGATCTTTCGTCTCCTGCGATAGCTTACTGGTATCCTGTCTAACGGAGTTACCACCGACTTCTATTGCACACTCCTTAATGATGCCCATAAGATTGTCGTTCATTGCTTCAGCACTAAGGTCCTCTTCCTGAGTTAAAGCCGGGTAGCCGAATAATGCAGAGTGTGGCAAATACAAATTGAAACACTCTTTCATAAGCACAATTTCGAAGCACTGGAAATGTAATAGGGAAAAAGAGGAGGGTATAATTCGAAATTATTACAACGCGTAAATCAATAAATATTGCATACCGATACAAATTGAAACAATATTTCGTAACAACAAGCACTCATTTTGGATAGTAACAGACGCTATTGAGTCAGTGCTGGGAAGTTTGCTATAAGGTAGGCTGTTCCATTCCGTTACTTTGCGAGGGAAAAAGGAATACATAAGGACGTTGGTTCTACCATTATAAGGCGTTAATGAGGCAGCGTGGCAATGTCTTGTTTGGCGGGCAGTAAGAGGTGTTATATAAGGTTCGGGAGAAAGAGATAGTTTATTGTTACTCAGTATGAAGAGGAGTTTAAGCCTGTGAATTCCTCTTCTTAATTGCAAAGATCGAATTTTGTGTTAAGCCATTAACTGACTTGGGGAATCGCTTGAGCGATATTTAGAAAAGATGAACCTTACTGCTTCACATTGTATCATTTCTAGCGCATCGATGTTCGTGTTAGTATAGGGATCCCATACAATAGCTGCGTATTCGAATTTAGTACGGACAAGAGACGTGTAGGCGATAAGACGGGTTTCAGAAGGTGCGTGTTTTAATATATGCCTGAGGAAGCAAAGCTTTTTAAAAGCTGAGTCGCAAAGATGAGAGATGTGCGCGTTCCAACTAAGGTTACTGGCTATTGTAACACCGAGGTGCTTCTATTCATTCACCTCCGTAAGAGCTTTGGATACTAGCCTATAGGTAAACGACAATTTATTAATTTTCTAGTGATCTTCATAAATACTGCTTCATCAATGTTAAGCTGCATATCCCAGCGTGCACACCAAGCTAATACGTCTCAAAGGTTATAGTTTAGAGTAACGACTTGATCTTGTTCGCAGATGATTTCATTAAAGAGGAGACAGTCATCAGCGAATTGTTTTATTTGTACGGGCTGAGTAACAGTGTAACAGTGTCTACACTGTCATTAATATATAAAATATAATGCGGTAAGGTCGGGCTCGGTAAGCCTGAATTCCGACTCTACAAACTCGCGTAGGGATAATATATAAACGTGGCCTTTGTTGTGCTAGTCGTGCAGTGGTCGCTGCGGTCACTCATGACTGACACCGGCAGAGTAGACGAAAAAAAAAAAAAAAGCTCAAGAGATCACCGTGCACGAAATGTTGCGTTTTAGTACAGTTCGCAGCAGTTCGGGTAACCGAACCCAGAGCCAACTTGCCGCGGCCGCAAAGGGAAACACATAAGCACAGGGTGGCTAGCGTCACTGTCAACACTGCTGTGTTTAGCAAGCGCACTTTGATAATTAACAAGATGTTTTTCGCATCAAACATAGTGAATAATATTTTTTATGCAAAGAGCGTTAAATTAGCTACGAGCGTAATTAGAAGTTACACTCTTGTACACAACCCAAACACCGCTGAGTGCGCCTCTGGCGGCTACCTCTAAATATTCCTTATTGGCCGGGTGACACAACCACAACTTCCTTACGGTCGAACTCCCTTAGGAAGTGTCGCGCTTCCTTATCATAAACAATTTCATCGGTGCCCGTGTGACACGGGCATTAGCGATCTCTCAAACGGTAAAGGCCCATGAGTGTGTTATTTTGATAATTCTGTTTGCCTAACATCAAGTGCATCATTATTGTTCCCACCGTGGAATGCTTTTGCCCGTCAGTGCTTCGACAGCGCTTGCACAAATTATTGCGAGCAACCCTTCGCGTCCTGTCGGACTTTCACCCACGGAAGAGCGCGCAGTGGATTTGAGATTTTTCTGGCTCTCCGTACTTACACTAAAAATATCAAATTATTCATCATCATCATGCTATTTTATGTCCGGTGCAGGACGAAGGCCTCTCCCTGCGATCTCCCATTACTCCTGCTCTGCGCCAACCGAGTCCAGCTAGCGCCTGCGAAACTCTTAATTTAATCACCCTACCTATAGTCTTCTGCCGTCCTCGACTGCGATTTCTTTCTCTTGGCACCCATTCTGTAACCCTAATGGTCCACCGGTTATCTAACCTACGCATTACATGACCTGGCCAGCTCCATTTCTTTCTCTTAATGTCAATTAGAATATCGGCTATACCCGTTTGGTCTGATCCACACCGTTCTCTTCCTGTGTCTTAACGTTACGCCTAACATTCTTCGTTCCATCGCTCTTTGCGCGGTCCTTAACGTGTTTTCGAGCTTCTTTGTCGGTCTCCAAGTTTCTGCACCATACGTCTACACCGGTAGAATGTACTGATTGTACACCTTTCTTTTTAATGATAATGGTAAGCTTCCAGTCAGGATCTGACAACGTATGCCGTATGCGCTCCAGCCCATTTTTATTCTGTAATATTCCTTCTCATGATCAGGGTTCCCTGTGATTAATTGACTTTGGTAAACTTACTCCTTCACACTCTACAGGCCTACTGTCGATCCGAAACTCTTGTTCCTTTCCCCGGTCATTTATCATTACCTTTGTCTTCTGCATATTACTCTTCAACCCCACTCTTACACTCTCTCGTTAAGGTCCTCAATCATTTGTTATAACTCGTCTGCAGTGTTGCTGAATAGAACAATGTCATCGGCAAACCAAAGGTTGTTGAAATATTCGCCGTCAATCCCTACATCTAAGCCTTCCCAGTTTAGTAGCTTGAATACTTCTTCCAAGCGTGCAGTGAATAGCATTGGAGAGATTGTGTCTCCCTGTCTGGCCCCTTTATAGGTATCTTCCTATTTTTCTTGCGTAGAATATTAAGGTCGCTGGGGAATATCTGTAGATATTTTCGGAGATATTTACGTAAGCACCCTGTACTCCTTGATTACGTAATGCCTCTGACTGCTGGTATCTCTGCTGAATCAAATGCCTTTTCGTAATCTATGAAAGCCATACAGAGAGGCTGACTGTACTCTGCGGATTTCTCGGTCACCCGATTGATGACATGGATGTGATCCATAGTAGTGTACCCCTTCCTGAAGCCAGCCTGTTCCCTTGATTGGCTGAAGTCGGGTGTTGCTATTATTCTATTGGAGATTGACTTGGTGAATATTTTATATAATATTGGAGGTAAGTTAATGGGCCGATAATTTTTCAATTCTTTAACGTCTCCCTTTTTGTTGGTTAGATAATATCGGCATTCTTCCAGTTCTCTGGCACATTTGAAGTCGATAGACAGTTCGTATAAAGTGCCGCCAGTTTTTCAAGCAGTATGTCTGCTGTATCTTTGATTAAATCGACTAGTAGTCCATCTTCTCCTGCCACTTTTCTCCGTTTCGTGTCTTGCAAGGCGCTTCTAACTTCATCGCTAGTTATAGAAGGAGCCTCTATAACCTGTTCATTACTACTTCGAATGGAGGTATCGTGGCCGCTCTGGGCACTGTACAGGTCAGTATAGAATTCTTCCGCTGCTTTTACTACATCTTCAAAATTGCTGATATTACCCTGCTTGAATTTCAGTGCATACAAATTATTACTTTCATTCATGTTCCTTGGGATGCTTCTTTGAAGTTTCACGTATTCGAATTCTCAAACGTGAGAGCAATTATTACTGCTTTATATCCATTCAAAACACCAGGGATCAGGCTACAATTTTATGTACCGTGGTATACACCGCGACTGAACTAAAATGCTAACAAATAAGATAACATAAAATGAGCACATTTCTTGCGGTATGTAGGATGTCCCAGCTAACGTTAGCCAAGCTGCCTGAAGAAAGAAAAAGCGATTAACATTTCATTTCATCGCCTTCAAGGCCCCAATAAATTGGGTGTCACATAAGGGATGGTAAGAATATAAGTACATAGTCACAATAACAGGAAGTTTTTTTTTCTTTTTTTTACATTTTCAACGAATTGCGATGGGCACATGACGACAGCGACTTCGTTAGGAAGGCCGTTCCAGTCTGCAGCTGTGCGAGAAAAAAAACATGGGAGACATACGGTGTTCATTCGTTAGACTTCTCACGACCGGACACCGCAGGTCTGATAATCGTATTGTGCACCGTTGATTTTTATTATTATTTAGCAGCTTGGGTAACGTTAGCTGGGACACACGGTATAACTAACAAAAGAGTTTACAGCAAGCGCTGTAAGACCCTCCGCTATCTATATTATTATTGGCGACTTTGCCCAAGGGGCAACCTATATATATATATATATATATATATATATATATATATATATATATATATATATATATATATATATATATATATATTCAATAAATATCGGCGGACGGACTCCCCTTCTCACAACTTTGTGTACAGGCAGACCTACCGACATTACAGGCTAGATCTAAATATGGAAGACTTAAATATATTTACCTAATAATTCATCATCATGTTCATATTAGGTATACAGACTTTTTTGAAATTCTTTCTGGTGAAACTACTAGACATCGTCATTCAATGTTTATTCGTGCCCCTGTTATTCATACCGATTGTTTCAAGTATAGCTTTTTTTCCAAGAGCTATCAAAGAATAGAACTCCCTGTCGGAAGAAGCCGTTTCATCCTCATCAACTGATTTCTTCGCAAAACACATCGGAAATATCCTTGTTTGTCAGTAATATACTTTACTTTGTATCTTCAGCGGTTTATGCTGTTACCTCTTGGTGTTATTAATTTTAATTTTTTGTCCCTTTTTTGTTTCAATGTACAATTTTCCGTGTACAAAATATGTCATTTATAATTGTTCGTACTCCTCTCCTGCTATAGCCCTGTGTCAGGGCTGGCAGTATCTGTAAATAAATAAATAAATAAATAAATAAATAGAATGTGCGTATGTGTGTAACCCACACACGCATGTGTGAATTCATGCTGTACAGGGCTCACAACCTCAAGTTTGCCGACAGACGCCACTCGTGGTGGAGAGCGGCGTAACCACGTGTCAGGCCGCCGGCACCGTGAAGCGCTCGCGACACCCGCGATCAATTGCAAAAATAGCTCCTTGAGTCGGTTAATTTGTTCGCTATGGTTTGGCGGTCGGATAGCCAAGCTGCCCGGTACTGTTGCGTGGTGAACTTAGTTAAGGCGACTGACAACTGGCCAGAATGTGTTCCGAGACGTTGATGGAGGTGAAATGACCGTGATTTATAGTGACAGAATCCAGCGCCCCGTTCCCCATTTAAGTAGGAATTGTAATTTTAAATTGGCAAAAGAAGTGAAAAACCAGTAAGTGGCGAGACCTGGCGGTTCTGAAGCCTTGGTACTTCGGATGTAGTCCATGAAATTACAGTACGTAAGTCGACTGTTATTAAGTACAACATAATTATTGATTAGAATTGCAGTTGCTATATTGTTACACACTTGCGCTTTATTCTATGCTTCGGAAATCAAAAGCGCACGCATGGCTACGACAACACGCTCAACTGCGTATCACCTGTAAAAACGTCGTTTCGTTTTCCACCCGATTGATTTCGCTTCGACTGGTTAAATACCAAAGCAGTTGGACAGGAAACAACGAAAACACGTAGCTATTGTCGCAGAAATACCTTAACAGTTCGGAAAACATGAATCGCAGGAACATCGACTTGATAAACAGAATAATACTTTCTCACAGTTACGGCTGCATTTGTCTGCCTTCCACTAATGACGGCGTATAATCGCTATCGCGCTCACCTATAACCGTTTTCAGCTTGCTTCCAGATCGAAAAATTCTGATAAAAAAGAATATTTCATGCCGTTTTCCGCGTTACCACTTCATGATTAGACACTCTGACCGGTAAGCTTTCCATACCATTAAAGAAAATAGGTACTATGAAAATTGGTTGTCAGTCCCTTTAAGAATCTAACTACCCAGAAATATAAGTAGCACTCACACAACAATTTATAACGGCGAGCACGGTCGCCGAGCTCATGGTTCCATTGGCATTCCGCTATTTGTGTGTCCCGGTCACCGTATACGCTTCGCTAGTAATAGACAGTTTTAGTTACACGTACGTAAAGCTTCACGTACGCAAACGTGAAAAGCCTACGTACCTTACGTGCACGCCATCTGAAACGCTTTTAGCTACACGTACGCGACGCACGCCAAGAGGGACCCCGTAGCTCCATCTGTCGGGAAATGTGAACACGGCGGTAGCCAATCCGCCTCTGCGCACGCGCGGAGCGCTATCGCTTGTTCGTGTTCTTGCGGAACTCCCGCCCGAAGCTGTCTACGTGCGCAAGAAACGCACGCAAAAAAATTGAATCACACGTACGCCCGTGAGACGCGCGCGCGCCCGCTACGTTCTACGCATGCGCACTGCTCACACGTAGCTCTACGTACACAAAGCCTCTACGAACGTGTAACTAAAACTGTCTAATCTGGTGCTCACGTTTACGTTCGAAAATGTGCAGCAACACTCGCGTCGCAAGCGCAATCGGAAGAGACAAGTATGTTTTTCGGCACAGAATTGGGGACAAGAAATTTTCAAAAGGCAGGCGTTGTAGTGCCGAACGATAACACAATAACGATAAGCCGGCGAAAAACGTGATCAACGTACGCGCGGCAATATTTAGGTATGTGCCTATGTGTCGTCTGCGGCATTATCTCCGCTTTTGTTCCGCGGCCATTCACAGGCGACTGCAGCTGCGGGAGCGACGATGGACCGGCGTCAATATTTTTTTGCAAGTGTGGAAACGGTTATGAACTCCTCGGATGACGGGCTTCAAGTCTTGCATCAGAATTAGTCGTACGGCTCTTTCGATTACCAAGTTACTCTAATTTGCACGTACACTGGTGTAATTAGTGCCTCGAGTAAGATTAAAATGTGCGCCTACATGACAAACACAATCCCGAGGCAATTGCCTGTCAAATCTCCCCTATAATCTGAAACGCGTGACGTCAAGTGTTCGAGATTGTCAGCAAGGCAAGACACCACCACCAAGGCCAGCAGGACTGCTACAGCCAATCGAGCCTCCTTGTCGATTGTTCCAGTATATCAGGATGCACTGAGGCTTGAGGGGGGTGCCCTTTCCGACGTCAACACATCCGTGAATAAGTGGATCGTCGCGGCTACCGACTACCTTACCCGCTATACGCCGAAACGAAAACCTTGCCTAAAAGTGGTGCGGCCGAAGTGGAGAAACTCTTCGTCGAAAATTAGAGAGTTTTAGAATTGGGGGCGCAAGGCTCTGGGCCCCCAAGCCGCGTTGCGTCGGTTGCTCTTGGGTTTAGATGAGCAGCAGAGTTTGAGGGTTGGGTAGAACGCAGACAGCGTTGGCAGTGGCGTAGCAACAGGGGGGGCCGGGGGGCCGTGGGCCCCGGGTGCAAGGGGCCAGTGAGGGAGGGGGGGGGGGTGTCATATACGTCTGAAGACACCCCTCTTTCCACCGGCTACACCCAGCGGGATACGTTAAGGGATAAGAAAAGAGCAGATTGGGTGAGGGAACAAACGCGAGTTAATGACATCTTAGTTGAAATCAAGAAAAAGAAATGGGCATGGGCAGGACATGTAATGAGGAGGGAAGATAACCGATGGTCATTAAGGGTTACGGAGTGGATCCCAAGGGAAGGGAAGCGTAGCAGGGGGCGGCAGAAAGTTAGGTGGGCGGATGAGATTAAGAAGTTTGCAGGGACGGCATGGCCACAATTAGTACATGACCCGGGTTGTTGGAGAAGTATGGGAGAGGCCTTTGCCCTGCAGTGGGCGTAACCGGGCTGATGATGATGATGATGACACCCAGCGGGGGGGTGACAGAAAACCTAAGGGCCCCGGATGCCACGTGACCTAGCTACGCCACTGAGCGTTGGGTTGAGCGCTTGGGGCGTCGCAGTGTGGAAAATAGAAAGGCGCTTGGAAAAAAAAATGAACAGCTTTTCTTACAAGTGAAAACACACAGAATGCATTTTTGAGCAAAAACAACGAACAATAAAATGTAAGAAACTGTACCGGTTAGCATTACGAATTAAGTGTGCGATTCTAAGCCAAGCAAAGCCAATCGAAGCCAAGTGCTCTTAGTTGGTGTTTTCTTGTGACGCGTTGCGAAAAAACTGCGAGGTCACCCGCGTGAAATGGTGAAAATCAGTCGAAGTAAATAAAGTTTGCTCTGCGACCATCTGCTGTACGCCATAGCTGTCACCCGCGAGGGCGGCCCAAGACGGCTTGGGGGCCCACGCTAGCTTTCGATTTTTGGGTCTTGGGTTAACGCAAACGCAAGAACCCAAGACTGGCTTGGGTTTTGCGCATGCGCACTGGCGGCCCGCAATTTTCTTGGGTCTCCAAGCCGCTTGGGCCCCGAATTCTATCCTGTTACAACGCGGTCCTCCGGAAAGTGCTCATCGCCGACCGAAAGCGCGCCACCAAGCGATTCTGCAACACAGCCGTACAAGCCATAAGTGGACAGCTACCTACCATCCGCAGACAAATAGTCTTACGGAATGGCTGAACAATACGTTCGCCGACAAGTTGGCGATGTACGTCGACGCCCAACACAAGAGCTGGGTGCGGTCCTTCCATACGTAACCTTCGCTCACAACACAGCGGTGAAGGAAACAACGCACGCGACGCCATTCAAGCTGGTTTATGGAAGGAATCCGGCTATGGTGGCTAGACTCTAGCCACCATAATTCGGCGACGACGCTAGACGCCATGCTACCGACGTCACCGACGAAGACAACCTCGATGTGGCCTGCCTATCTCCAGAGCGCTGAAGCAGCCCGACAGTTCTGCCGCATGCGCATCAAGAACCAGCCACGACGTACGTCAAGTACCTGCCCGGCGACCGTGTTTGAGTTTGGACCCCAGCACGCTATTTCGGACCCTACAAGATCACCCGACGTATTGAAGCACTGGACTATGAGGTCGTGTCTAGAGTTACTGTATATGCTACTTATTTGGTAGCATATACAGTAACTATTACTACTAACCTAGCTCTAAACTATTCTACTAACCTAGCTTTAATCACCCTCACTGACAAGATCAAAGCGGAACTTGATGGGGGCAGATTCTACTGCATATATGTACCACTAATGAAAGAAGCAACAAACTTGAAACTAGTCGTGCCATCACAGCGGCGCCGCTCGCGGCCTGAAGTAGTCCGTGTTGTGAGCCCTTTCACCAGCGCTAACGAACTCTGGGACTTTGTTTCTTTGTTTGCTACTTTTTTTGTTACTCCCGCGTGTGTAGCATCAGGACGATGCTTTCTAAGGGCAGGCGTTGGCATGTCTTCTCTTATTTATCCTTTTTCCGAGAACTGCATTTCATCCGCTAACAAATTAAAGCTATCACTCAGTGCAGGACGCGCCTGCATGATTGGTATCGTTGTGCCTACCTGTTGTGTATGTTCTCGCCTAACGTTGCATTGTCAGATTGTACGCGCGGCACGAATTGAGTAGCAGCTTCCGGAAGGCACCGAACGACCGCAGTGACACGTGTTTGCGACCAGCAGCCACAGCGCACCGTTTGCTTTCACGATCAAACATAGTACGTAGTAGCAGGGCAATGGTGCACAAGTAACTTCATCATCATCCTATTTTACGTCCACTGCAGGATGAAGGCATCTCCCCGCGATCTCCAATTACCCCTGTCCCGCGCCAACCGACTCCAACCAGCGCTCGCAAATTTCCTACTTTCGTCGCACCACCTAGTCTTCTGACGTCCTCTACTGCACTTCCCTTCTCTTGGTACTCATTCTGTCACCCAAATGGTCCAACGGTTATCTACTCTATGCCTTACATGACCTGTCCAACGCCATCTGTTTTCTCTTTATGTCAATTAGAATGTCGTCTATACCCATTTGCTCTCTGATCCAAACCGCTCTCTTTCTGTCTCTTAAAGTTATGCCTAGCATTCATTGTTCCATCGCTCCTTGCGCAGTCCTTATCTTGTTCTCAAGTTTCTTTGTCAGTCTCCAAGTCTCTGCCCCATGCCAGTACCGGTAAAATGCACTGATTGCATACCTTACTTTTCAATGGTAACGGTAAGCTTTCAGTCAGGAGCTCGCGATGTCTGCCGTATGCGATCCAACCCATTTTTCTTCTTCTATGAACTTCCTTGTCATGGTCAGGGTTCCCTGTGATGAGTTGGCCTAGGTAAACGTACTCCTTCGCAGACTCTAGAGGCTGACTGGCGATCCTGAATTCTTGTTCCCTTTCCCGGTTATTTATCATTACCTTTGTCTTCTGCATATTAATCTTCAGCCTCACTGTTACACTCTCTCTGTTAAGGTCTTCAATCATTTGTTGTAACTCGTTTAGGTGTTGCTGAATAGAACAATGTCATCGGCAAACCGAAAGTTGCCGAGTTATTCGCCGTCGATCCTTACTCCGAAACCTTCCCAGTTTAATAGCTTGAATATTTTGCTTGAATAATATTTCTTCCAAGCACGCCGAACTTGTTATATGGCATATATTTGTGTCCATAAGTTGGAATATATGAATTGTAGAAAATGTGAACTCAGTAGAAAGCCTCACCGATCAAAAACAACTGCACTGGAAGAAGCACCCAGTGAGACGCCTGTTAAGGTTTTGTGGAAGGCACTAGCGTGAAAAATGGTTGTGAAGTGCAGTTAGGAACAGTTTCCATGCTTTTTATTGCTGCAACTATTTGCAGGGAGACCGTGGTACGTTTAGTGACCTTCGTCAGAAGACCGCGGCGCTGCCTGCATGAGACGTACACCTTTCAACGTTAAACATGAGAAGGCTACTGAGTTACCGTGACAACGGCGGAACTTCGCCACTGCGACACCGACCATTCTATCATGCCTTAAGCCCACGACGTAGTTAAGCCTGATATGGAACTACGTCCAATTGAAGCTGACAGCCAGATAATGAAGCAAAGCATAGGTGAAGTTATTTTAGTTTTAATTGAAATGTAGAAATGACAAATTAAAGGGAGATGAACGTCACGGCACAGTATGTGGCAGTAGGACATTGCGATGTTTCGGTACTCACTTCGTATGCTGCTACTCATTTTAGTGGCCGGCGTAGCTGCATAACGGGTCTCAAAGTCGCACTGCCCACACAAGCGGCCGTGTCGTCGTTTTGTGTTTCCTTCCTATGTCTTCGTCTTTATTAGCGGTCAATGTGACATAAAGTAAACGCCAACTAGGCCAAACTCAAGTTCTTTTGAAAAAAATACTAGATTTGCACAAGCACAGTAGTCAACCTGGTAACGCTGTGCGGAACCCTAGACAATTCGCGCTGGATGGATGGATGGATGTTATGAGCGTCCCCTTTGGAACGGGGCGGTGGCTTGCGCCACCAAGCTCTTGCTACTATGCTGCCTAATATCCTACCTAGGTTAACCCATGAGAACAAAAAAACACACTATAAACTACCACGTCCAAATTTTCTGATACCCTATTGCGAACTGTGCTTTTGTACGTCTCCGTCCTTTGTCGTTTCCCTACTTTTCTTCCACCAATCCTCCAATCGCCTCTTACTGATGTCTATTGCGGACCTGTTTGCTTTTCCACTGCTCCCGCTGAACCCAAGGGCTTCAAGGAGGCCAGTGGTGCCTAAATCGACCGCTGGATAGATGTCTTCACATTCTAATAAAATATGCTCCGTCGTTTCCCTAGCTTTACCGCAGCAAGCACATGCTTCTTCTTCCTTCTTATATCTCGCTTTATACGTGCGTGTTCTAAGGCATCCCGATCTCGCTTCGAAAAGTAATGAGCTTCCCTTTGAGTTATCATAAATGGTTTCTTTCCTAATTTCGTTTTTTCCCCTTAAGTAGTTACTCATGGCAGGTTTCTTTTCCATTGCCGCCACCCATGAGATTAATTCAGCCTCTCTGACTTTCCGCTTGACCTTCTTTGTTGCTGTGTTGCCCACCCCACAGGCCGCATACTTGCTGGTAAGCTTCCTAGTTCTTTTCCTCCACTGTGAATCAATGTTTTGCCTGTACAGATACCTGAACACTCTCCCAGCCCATTTACTTTCCTCCATATTCCTCAGCCGTTCTTCATACTCAATTTTACTGCGAGCTTCCCTCACTTCAAAACTAGTCCAGCCCATATCCCCTTGCACAGCTTCATTTGTAGTCTTCCCGTGAGCGCCCAATGCGAGGCGACCCACTGACCTTTGGTTCCCGTCGAGTCCTGATTGTACCCCTGATTTAAAGCAAACAACCGCATTTGCAAAAGTAAGTCCTGGAACCATTACCCCTTTCCACATACCTCGGAGGACCTCGTACCTATTGTATCCCCATAGCGCTCTGTGCTTCATTATGGCTGCATTTCTCTTCCCCTTGACTGTTATGGTTTTTTCCTGTGTTTCCATATATCCGTTGCCTTCGTTTATCCATATACCAAGGTATTTATATTCTGTTACCCGAGGTATTTCTTGGCCCTGTATCTCCACTGTCTGTTCACTGTTTTCATTGAATACAATAACACCTGATTTTCTAACACTAAATTTCAAACCTAAATTGTTGCCTTCCTGTCCACAAATATTAGCCAGACGTTGCAAATCACTTTGGTTGTTTGCGAGCAACACAATGTCGTCTGCATAAAATAAACCTGGGAGTTGCTGCTCTATTACTGTACCTGCCTGTTTGTATGAGAGATTAAACCCGATATTACTTCCTTCTAGCGCCCTCTCCATCCTCACCATGTACATCATAAACAGCAGCGGGGATAAAGGGCACCCCTGCCTCAGTCCCTTGTTGATATGAACTTTCTCCGCGCTCCTCATCCCTTCCCATTCAACGCAAACAGTATTTTCTAGGTAAATCTCTCTCAAAAGCTGTATACAATCGTTACCTAAGCCTTCCCCTTCCAGAATATCCCACAAAATGCTGCGGTCTACGTTGTCGTATGCTCCTGTAATGTCCAAAAAGGCCACATACAACGGTCTGCTTTCTGCTTTTGATATTTCAATACACTGAGTAAGAACAAACAAGTTATCATCCAAACGCCTACCTATTCTAAAGCCATTCTGAAGCTCTCCCAAAATGTCGTTATTTTCTGCCCATGCTTGAAGCTTTAATTTGATTGCCTGCATTGCTAGCCTGTATATTACCGATGTAATGGTCAACGGTCTATACGAGTGAATTCTGTCTTTCTCCCCCTTACCTTTATAAATTAAATTCATTCTACTTTGTCGCCAACTGTCTGGTATTCGTCTATCTTTTAAAGTTTTTTCAACTGCTTTCACGAGAGCTTCCTTACTTTTTGGTCCCAGTTCATTTATCAGCCTAACGGGAACCTCGTCTAGCCCTGTGGCTGTGCGCTTAGGTATTTTCTCTTCCGCTTTCTTCCAGTTTAAATTTGTAAGCACTAGCTCCTTTCCCCCTTGGGTCTCTTTCATGCTCTTTTTCTCTTCAAATACAACCTCGTCCTTGCCTTGGAAAGATTCGGCTGTTACTTTTTGGATGTAATTTATTGCTGCTTCTCCTTCCAGTCTGTTTTCATCTTCGTCTAGGATATGTTGTTGTATTGTTGTTGATTTTCTGCCTAAAAATTTTATGTGATTCCAAAATATTCTAGGTGCGGCCTTCTTTTTCTCACGTATTTCTGACAACCAACTCTCACTTTCACCTTTTAATTTTGCTTGCACCAGTATTTGAACCATAGACTTTTTCTCCCGGTATATTTCCCATTTACCGGTTACTTCATCCTGTGGCAACTGCGCCTTCTTTGCCTGCCTGTGCTCTCGAGATGCTTTCTGTCTTTCGGCGATCGCTTCTCGTATCTCCTTGTTCCACCAGCTTTTCGGTTTCTTTTTTCCTTTCCAATGAACGTGTTGTTTCTCTTTCCGTATTTCTGTGGTTACTACACTTAGAAGCTCACCATATTCCCACCCCTTACTTGGCGACTTGCCAATTTCTTCCTCCACTCTAGTGACTATATTTGCTATTTGTTCAGCGTTCAAATTTGGGCTGGCCATTTTGCTTTCGTTGCTCTCTTTCCCAAATACGCTAGCGCCGCCGCGCTTTCCAGATACGCTAGCGCCGCCGCGCGGATTTTTTCGGAACCCGGGAGGGGGTGATGGATCTCCCGCCCACGCGGTTTCTGCAGCTGTGTTGGCGTTTTGGTACTCTTTGATATGTAAAAAAAAAAACAGTTGACGAGCGAAGAGCAACCGCATGTGCAGTGTGCCACAATGCACAAATCGTGCAATATTGGGAGAAGTATTGGGAAAAGCACCACTTTCCAAAAAAAAAAAGACAGGAAGTTGTGGGTGATCAAGCTTCGCATCGGGAAGCAAGTGAGCGAAGAAACAGTCATATGTAGCGAGAATTTCAACAAAAACTTCTTTTGGGGCCACCTTGGTGAGTGTACTTGACTGTTGCTCAATGATTTCATTTTATTTTTGTGGCGAGCTCTTACGAAAGCGGCTGAAGAGAAACGCTGTGCCTTCGCAAAAGATCCCGCTGCGGCCCCACGAAGCAAGACTGAGACCATGGTGTAACTGAGACCTAGCGTTGGCCGAAGAAGGCCCTCTACAGATTCCCAAAGTAAATTTAAGTACACAAGTGTCACCGTTTATTAAGTTTTCTGCTTGCACTCGCGCTGTTTCGGCAAATACTCTTCTATAACAATGTTGCAAGAAACAAGGGCCAGGACTACGTACCTGAAGCGGTCATTGATGAAGAATGCGCATGCGAGCTTCCCTACAGCACGCGAAAACATTAATAGTGCTGTAAAACGGGGCGCGCTGGCACACGTCATAGTGTCACTCATATATTGTAACTCGGCACTACTGAAATGTTTACGTATTATCTGGCATCATTAACAAGCATTCCGTATATAAGCCGGTGCGTCGAGCCATTTATCTCATCGTGAATGCACCCAACGTTTACCTTATGCAGCGGCATAAAGCGCATACTGCGCTTTGTTTACATCTGAGCGCTACCGATTAACTGCTTGGTGTCAATTCTTGTACATCGCGTATAGGTTACGAAGCGTTAAGGATACATAGTGACCTTTACGGCGCCGGGTATACACTGCAGACTTGAACATTTACAGTATGCGGCGGGCCTCTCACGGCGCTTGTCTGCAGGCAGAGTTACTCGACCTGAACAGCCGCGCTTGTTGTCTTTCGTATTTCACACCATATTATATGGCCAGCGTTAAACGTAGCTTCTCCCTCTACAACACATCTCTGCGTTTCCTTAGCAATGTTAAGGATCGCGCTTAGAGATACCAGAGGCCCGTAAGCCGCCTGCTTCTGCAGATGCGCACGCTTTCGCATCGCCTCTATCCCCGCCATATTGGAACGTTCTCCGCGCCACCTATAGGCGCTGGAAAGTGCGAATAGACTTTCAGCGTGTCCGCTATTACTGCAAACGGGGGTGGTTAGGGCGGATTGCCGGATGGTCGGGGCGTAAACATGAGCGGTGCAGACGCCTGGTGGCGTAGAACTCAACCAGACACAGAGCTAAAATTGCAGTAACTTACTATATTCTGCTTTGCTGCTGGTGCAAATTTTCGGCAGCGGCGTAATTGTGAACACGATTACGCCACTGCCGAAATTTTACGCCAGCAGCTAAGAATAATATAGTAATTTGCTGTGTTTATGTGGGTGAGTTTTGCACCACCAGGTGGCACCACCAGCCTGGCTGCTCACGTTTTCGCCATAGAGAAAGGGAATTGTATTTTTCTTTCTCTATGTTTTCGCTCCCGCGCTTGCCAGAATACCGCAAAGCGCCGCCAATGCGGCCTGCAAAACGCCTCGCATAACGTCGATTCCCACAGTGCGTGAAATCTGCACAATTTTGCCGCTGCAGACACGAGCGGCACACAAAGCAGCTAATTAAATGCTATAAAACTACTGCATCGAGTTTTCCAGCATATGCCGAATAGCGATTATTGTCTGTCCGGCAAAGCGCTGAGACCACATTGTATCCGGGATCGCCTCAGTTAACGCTACGCCATCTCGTAGATCAGGGGACGCATTCTCGGACGGTCACTTTCGGCGATGTCACTTTCAGTGCGCACCTACAAGGCTCGCTGAGCACTGCTGCGTCACGCGACAGTGAGCGTCCCCAGGCCAGCTTACTATTGCATTGTCTCTGGGGTCGGCCCACTTGGTGAGAAACTGACTGAGCAGACACGCGAAACCCGGGGCATAGAAATATCCGCACTAATAAAAGAATTATGCGCTGTCGCAGTGACGATATCTGGGTGCCGTTTGTTGTTTCATTGCGTAATTCCGAAGATAGCACGGCCGGTCAACGGCGCAAACGGGTAGCACATACGACTATAATAAGCCGGCTCATTATATGTGTGCTGTCATGTGTGAAAGCTGTTGGCATGAAGGCAGCAGCAGCCACTGTCGGCACAAAGAAAGGTTCGCCTTAAAAAGCTCACTGAATTTCAACGGAGCGCTTATCAAAGCCACTGAAGCAAATCGCTGAATACGTCAGGGAAGAGACACGCCCGCGCCGACCTAAACGAGATAGCCAGGACGTGTCGACAGCTGCCCGATGTCTCACCGAGATAAATTCGAAGAATTTGCCACAAGGTATGCTAATACTAACAATAAAGAAGTACGCGCCTTGCATGTCACGAATCCCGAAGGCACGTGACAGTTGCAGGGACACCCGCCGAAGAGTTAACATCTTTCCTTCATAGTTTACACACTCGGCTGCAGAGACGAGGATCACGCACGCCCTTTCGTGCGGCTGGCTCAGTCGCTGTCCATTTAAACGGACGCGCGCATGTTCTTGCCTGACAAGCTGGTCGCCACGAATGGGCTCCCAATGCAGTCACCGGCGAGGGAAACACCGCCCTGCCATGCACACATGCCTTTAGCATAACGCCCAGGGGCGTTAGGTAAATAAATCTGCGTACAGTGCATTTCATGCACGATGTCAAATGCTGCGGACGGCTGACAGTTTGCGTAGGCGCACAGCAAGGCTCCGCCGACCGCTGATGAAAAAACCGGAATGCGCATCGACGGGAATGCGTGTTGCCCTGTTCCGGTTAAAAGCCGCAGGCTCTGGACACTCAGTGCGCAAGAGACGCCCCATAAGGCTTCTCGTGTGGCATTAGCCTGCTCACCGCTCTAGCGACGAGCCAAACAAGCGCGATTATAGTCTAGCTCGGCTGCAGGCCGCTTAGAATGGAAACATCGCCGAAGCGAACTCTTTCCCTTTCTTTCTTTTTTTTTTCCCCCACTGGCAGCGCCGGTAACACAAACAAAACTCGCTTACATTGCTGCCGTCCGCCGGAGCACCGTTCCACGACTCACATGCACAGCACACAACACCGGCGTTGTCCACACTCGGTGGTCATGTCTGTTGGCAGCCACAAACTGCGGCACAAGCTCGATGGTCACACATCAACACTGCCACACTGAAACACACGGCGAGCACGTAGAACCATGTAGAACCGTAAAACAAGGAACGCACACGCCGACTTTCGACAGACGCATCAGACCAACGTACTGCGCTACTACAGTGGTGCCACTCAGCGACCCTACCATGCACCATAACAAAAATGGCCGCAACAGCGATGTTAGCGCCACTTTTATAAAGTCCTCGAGCGTAGCAAAGCAGATGGCAAGACGGCGTTAAAAATTTATCAACTTGCAGATACTTAAGCAATTTTGAAATAATCGCAGGAAAGTCAAAGATCAAATTCTGTAATAATTAATTTTATTTTTTATCTATTTTTTTGCACCCTGATGACATGTTCAACGTAGTGAACGTATATCTCGGAGGACATTTTCTTGTATACTGCAGGTTCAGTGTTTTACGCGTTCCCTTCTCTACTACACCAAAACTGCGTTCTAATGGCATCTGAGCCAAGACAATCCGCTTTGCAATCCGTACGTCCGCTTCCAGGACTTTCATGGAAGCTCTCATGCGTTTTACAGGGCAGCATGCTTCGCAGAGTTTGCGGCGTATGATACATACAAGCGCCGCGCAGTTGAAACTTCAGCCACAAAACTTGAAAGGCAAGAGCAAAGCTTCGCAGGACTGGCTGACGAGACACCTTAATGACCCCTATGTGAAACAGTCGCGGTACGACAACTACCGAGCTAGGAGCGCTTATAAGCTTGTGGAGATTGACGACAAATACCGTATCCTGAAACCTGGCTGCACTGTCTTGGAATGCGGAGCAGCGCCTGGAGCTTGGACACAAGTTATCGTGGAAAGGATCAACGCTAACGGAAAAGGTTACGACAGTGTTTGAACGATGGGTTCAAGCGAGCTTCGGCCGTAGCACCCATACAAACACGCTAGGGAGTTACGATATAAAATACCAACAAAAACGTCATATTCGAGCGAAAAGATTTACAGCTTTTGTGTTTTGACTGACGTTGCTATTTGGACTTTTTGGTGCGCCGTTGAAGCAGAAAACTTAGCTTGGGACGGGGCAAATGAAGCGGTGCGCTCATGGTGTCTTGCATTTATTTGTCTTATCTGCAACGTGCTGCTTTTTCTGTTGTGTGTTTCGATTTAGTTTTTCGTGATGCTAGCTGCTTCGTATGTCCGACGTACTATTACGCATATTATGCCAGATTAAACTGAACGCTCTACATCTGCGTGTCTGATTCAAGTGTTCATAATTGCAAGAAATCTTAACTATCCCAAGTTGCCTAACGAATATTGAACATGAATTGCTTATTGCAGTGAGATGTTTGAACACGCTCCATTCCTTTCAGACCACACCACCACAAGAGGAACGGTCATTGGCCTAGACCTTCTGCCTATTGATCCTGTCCCAGGTGCTACCTTCCTCCCCAACACCGACATATTGAAGCCCGAGTCCACAACAAAGGTCTTGCAATGCCTCAGTGGCAAATCTGCGGACGTTGTACTGAGCGACTTGGCACCAAATGCCAGTGGTGTGAAATCTCTTGACCACGAGGCCATTGTCACACTTACATATGCAGCTCTCATACTCTCCTTCAAAGTTCTCAGCATTGGTGGTTCTTTCTTATGCAAAATCTGGAACGGCAGTGAAGCAGTCAAGCTCTCAGACGACATCAGAAGGTTTTTCCAGTTTGTCAACTACGTGAAGCCACCAGCAAGCCGAAAGGAGTCTGCTGAGATTTACATCTTGGGTCGTGAATTCAAGGGAGCCGAGAAATAACTGGGCAGTGTAGCCAAGGAGATTGAGTGCTGCCCAAGTGTTGCTCCTATTGCACACTCTAGCTGTAGATATTTGTGCTTTGCTGACAGCAAGCAACCAGTGCCAATGCAGGAGTGTGCACCAAGACCTTGCAAGTTCTGCGAGTCCGCACTCGCTAGGTACACGTGCCCAAGGTGCAATTGCGGGTACTGCTCCATCAAGTGCTACAAAGATGCCAGACACCAAGGCTGCAGTGAGGACTTCTACAAAGACTGGGTCCAAACTTACTTGCGCATGGAACAGGCCAACCCTGAAACCCAGCGAAAGATGGTGGGCATACTTAAGGCCGTCCAGAAAGATGAAGAAGAAGAAGATGACCAGGAAACGAATGAAGTGGCTGCTCTCGTCCAACGTCTGGAACAGACTGACATCGACGCTGAAACTGCCTGGAGCTATCTCACCCCAGAAGAGAGGCACGAGTTTGAACGTATGGTTGAGACGGGTGACGTTGCAAAGCTCGTTCCACTATGGAAGCCATGGTGGGAAGAAACGGTCCTTGTCACTGAAGTGACTGCAGAAGAGAGCTCCAAGCAGACTGTCCAGCCTCTCAGCATGTTGACAAGCAAGCCCCCTGCAGCATGTGTTGTGAACAGTGTAGTGAACATTTTGTGTAGCTACGTCCATGTTATACGGCTGTACAATGGGGAGATGGTTCCGCAGAGTACAGAAGAGTTCCTTAGCATCAGCTCGGTTTTGACAGATGATGCTGCGTATGGCACCTCGGCTGAAGCTGTTCAGGCTGTGCTGCAAAAAGTCGTCATGAGCCAAAGTGTGACGGCTACCGAAGAGCTCCCATCTTTGCTGAGAGCCTTTCGGAAGTTTCTGGGAAGTCCGCAAGTGAAGGCCAATGCACTGAGAGCTTTGGATGAAACTCGTAGTGTATTTGATGCAGCAACAAGGGAGCCTGAATGCCAGCGGGAACTGAAACTAAAGCTTCGACGGGCTATCAAGAAGGTTGAGTACATGATGTCATGGACAGTAGAGCATGGAGAAAAGCTGCTGTCATGCCTAAATGACATTGATGTTGAAGCACTTGCAGTTGCTGAGAATGTGTCAACATTTCAGGAGGCATGCAAAGTTGTTGAGGAAGAGAGGAACAAGACCTCAAAGCCAAGAGTACTGATTGAAGAGCTCAACTGATTGCCATGTGGCACTAATGATGTCATCATATGCACATTCTCGGTCAATAAAGCTTGTGAATTTAAGCCACACGACTTGCTGTGCAAGATTTATTGCAGCACATCTTTTTTTGCTTACATTTTTATTTTTTATTTCATGCATACTCCAGATAACGAAAGGGTCCAAGCAGGAGAAGCATGTTATGATCATGTATATAGAACTTTTCGATAACTTTTTTAAATCTAGAAGCAAGAATATGACTCGTAAACTACTGGAAAAGACATTACTAGTGGGAATACAATAAATGTGGCTTTAAGATGCTTCCGTTCATTCATAGTGTATGGAAAGAAAGGACTTCTATGTGTCAGTTTTTGGAAACGAAGGCCTATACGGGTGCCACAAATGTTTTAGACATACAGAAGAGTCTAGCGCTAACTCCCAGTGAATGATTAGGCAAAAAAATTCAAGCCTGGACTTTTTCCTGTGGAACAAAAGTGATTCAAACATTGTTTTCCATTATAATTTGTGTTATGAAATAAACCATTTCTTATTTTGAATAAATCTAAATGACATTCACAGTGTTAGCAAAAACTCACTGTCAGAGCCAGTGCCATTGCTGTTTTAATCAAAATGGCACTGGAAGAGGTTTTTGCAGAGGTAGGTGAAAACGACATGTGACCTTCGGGCGTTAATTACCAAAGGTCACCAAGTCATTTTACATGCTATGCTTCGCAACTGTAGCGCTCTGGGTCAAGAAATAGAGACTGTCAAATGTGATCAACTGTAGGGAAGGTAATGTGGTCTACATACTGGGATAAAACCTGTGACTGATAACGATGGACATTAAGTGTAAATAAATTTACATTCTGTGAAGGTAAACTGTACTGAAATCCGCAACATTCATTGTTATAACATTGGGTGCATGTTATATTTGGGGGAACACAGCTTTCGACTACGACCCCATCAAAAACTGTGCGTTATATCCAGATTTCTAGAACCATGTTGGTAGTGAAAAAAAAATTACTCTTTTAATTCAATCTGCCGGGTAACTACATCAACTCCATCGATACCGTCAAGGTTGAAAGGCAGTCTAAGCTCTTTACTCCCCCTTCAAAGGAGCAGATGCACAAATTCAAGCGCAGGAGAAATGGCACCAGATGGTGAACAAAACAACTCTTTATATGATGAGTGTTAACATTACAGTGAAATAACAAAATCATCGCAGTACACAAAATACGTCGCAAAGATTGAGATCTTGATGATGTAAGGTGCTTGTGATAGCGCACTTGATTTCAACATTGCTGCACACTCATCACAAAGCACTGTTTAACCCCTTAACCGCCGTGACAAATTTCCACAAAAGACCCAATTTTTTCAAAAATATTTTCGCAAATCTTTCGGCAATCGTTTTGCAAAAATTCACTAGTGAACTCGTCATTAGCACCAGAGGATGCTCCTTGTGATAACGAGTTATCATCAACGGTTAAGAGGTTAAACCTAATGATGCCTTTTTTTTCTAAACTGTATAAGGACACAAATGAAAGCACTCTACTCAATTTTTTTCTCGGGCTCTTTTTTTTTTTTCCTACTAAGCAAGGGTTCAAGAGCAATGAAAAATAACTTGAAGCAGCATTCAGACAAGGACCGGAATCGAAAAGAAACAGGACGAGTGCTGAACTGCCAACTGAAAATTTTATTGAAGGAACAACCAGCTTTATACCATGTCAGAAAAAAAAATGCTAACAAGAACCAAAAGGTTGAAGGGCATGCACACTGCCTACAAGTAGAGATAAACACCTCTACTTGTAGGCAGTACATATGCCCTTCAACCTTTTGGCTTTTGTTGGAGGCTTTCTTTTTTGACATGGTATAAAGCTGGTTGTTCCTTACACAAAATTTTCCATCGGTCGTTTAGCGCTCGTCCTGTTGTGTGTGTGTGTGTTTTTCGTTTCCTGTGCTCGTCTTCACGCTGCTTCAAGTTATACTAGAGATGAGCCAATGCGACTGAATGATGTCGTAGCTAAGGTACGAATCAGAGATGTACACATTAGACATTGCATTATGTCTCTGGCTGCATTTACACACCGATTTGTACATTCTAAGCTTCACCATAACACAGTACTTTAGTCAGTGCCTACCTCACATTAATAATTTTTTTCGTCTTTTGTTCACATAGCTAGCGTCTGCCTCGTATTTCAAGAGTTCTTTAAAACCATGAAATCACTCCCCAGTTAAAGCCAATACTATTCTGATCCAAGATTACTTTTTTAATGACTAGCTAGGACAAGAACTGCAGAGGTAGGTGCCTTTATTTTTTCATTTCTTTTTTCAGCACTCCAGTTGTGAGAGTGCAACTACCATTCTGACCATTCTGTTCTTGCATGTGTAGCCAACATACCATCGCACTCAATATCAGCTGCAACGCACGAGCTGTGGCCGCAATGACGTGCTTGAGAGGAAACTGGCAAGGGTCTCGTCATTACAGCAATGAACATACCCCTGTGCTTTCCTTTGTCTGCTTTCCTTGCGGAGTGATAATACACTGGCCCGTTGGCCAATGCGGATGCCCTTAGCACAGCATGCTTGGTCACAGTAGACTCGTGCTGTAGCTTCGTAACCATTTCTTTCCTCTTTTTCTTTTTTTCATGATGGAGTGACAGCTGCTTGGTAGCCCAGTCTAGTATCACTCCACAAAAAAGCAGACAACAGAAAGCAGGGAATATGTGCACATTGCTGGAATGAGCAAACCCTCTCAACTTTTTTCTCGAGAGCCTTACACTGGTCATGGCTTCTGGCAGCTCATATTGAATGTTATAGTCCAAGCATACCAGGTCCTTAGACAATGCTCTGTTGATATTGGCTGACTTGTCATTTCCCTGCTCCGCTGATTCATGCTTGTTGCAAGGCCATGTTACCCACTACAGTGAGTGCAAACTGTAAAAACGCTGGCAGACTGTGTTTTTTGAATGCATGTTAAAGATACCTGTGTGGTCAAAATTAGCCTCAAGCCTTCAGAGTAAGTTTTGGATCTAAAACCCTGTCAATAAACAATCATATGCTGTCACATGCTACATAGCAGCACCATAATGGCAGCGACCGTTCGTCTGACCTGCAGACAGCAGTCATTGCTCCTGCCCATCTGCATGCCAAAGACAATGATCACATTTTGTCTATGCAGAGAACCAAGGCTTCTCAGGCATTTATCGCAATGTGTCAGGTGCCACATAATGCCATGGTTAAGTCTAAAGTTCAATTGTAGACTGTCTGGTCAAGAGGAAACATTCCAAAGGGTAAAAGATGCACACTATTGACCAAAGTTTTTCATGAAAAGACTGTTTCAGCTCGTGCACAGGAGCCTTGCTCACAAATGTCTTGTCCACTTGTTAAAAACTTTGTTTGGTGTAGTGTGCATTTTTTACCCATTAGAATGTTTCATCCTAACTGGATGGGCTTCTGTCGAACCTTGGACCTCAACAGGGCCCCCATGCAGAGGTCGGAACATTGTGTCTTTTTGTTTAAGACTTTGGTCACTATAGTGTACATTTTTGCCCTTTTGGAGCTGTGGTTGTTCTTATGTGTGACATGCCAGATGGGAAGAATGTGTGCGCTTAATGTTTTTTTCATTGCAGTCCTCGTAAATAATCTGCAAGAGAAAGTCCACACACAAAATATTACGTACTAAATGGATGAGCAATTTTTCAGTGGGTGCCCCTATCTCTGACATGACAGCCAGCTCATGTCAGTTGGCTCTTGGATAAATTACATAACAATAAAGGCTGTCATTAAGCCATTTTTTCACTCATGTTAACACAATTTTGTGCAAAGCACAGCCACTTATGTACAAAACAAAGCACATGCAAGAGGTATTACTAGATAAATTCAACAATGGTTTGTATACCTTTTCTACATTATTCCAAGTGCTGTCCACATTTTACACCCAGAATGGCTACACTATAGTAAAAGATGCAGTGGGTTTAATGAAGACAAGTCACTTGAACAGACCAACACTGCTATGTCACAGAAAAAGTTTGAACAGAAACTTTCACTGAACAGAAAAACGTGGGACTTCTTCAGTTCATCCACAATGTCTAAAGCAGGTAAGTTAGAAAGTACAAAATGACAGTTTTGGATGAACACTATGACACATGATGAATGTTTCCCAAGCAACAAAAAAGCTGCCTTCTACAAGAAAAAAAGATTATATATATATATATATATATATATATATATATATATATATATATATATATATATATATATATATATATATATATATATATATATATATATATATATATATATATATATATATATATGCAATAACTAAAACAGCCAGCACATTCTAGCTTCAAGAAAGAAACACAAAAGCATAAACTTTTGTCACATTCCCTGTACACAATATCTAGTCAGCTTTCCACACAGCAACAAGCACAGTCAAAACAACCTTAACAGTTGGCAAACAGCTTCCACACTTTGACTAGGCACATCCGTGACAGGTACTTCATGACACTTCTGGTTGCTTGCGCAAAACTTCCAATTTCCATTTCTTTTCTCCTAAGCACTTCTAGCAGGCACCAACATTTCCTGGCTATTCTGTGAGACTGCAGCCACTGTAAAAAAGGCCACATTTACCAAACTTTCAGTGACAGTGTCAGACAAGTTGAGTCAGCTAGACTCACAGTGCCGGAGTGGCAAGCCTTGTGACAATCTCCTGCAAGCACTAGTTTACAAGCAGAATGGATCCGAACCACAGGCGATGAGATGGCACTAGCCGCATGGCTAACTACAACGCTAGCCTCAAAAACAGGGTGCCCAACAAAGAAAGATTGCTGGGCAGGTATAAGCAATAAACTCAATGAGAGGCACAGAACTGATCAAGAGTGGAGATACAGGGCATCATTTCTGATTCCCCGATCAGAAAGAGCAGTTGACGCTGGTGAACAGGCATCAAGCACTACCCATGCAACTGCTTGACCTCATTCGACATTTACAAAGAATGGCACGGTAGACTCGGGAGCGCCTGCCGACATGCACCGAGTGCAGTGGTCGCATCTCTTTTCCACATCCTGTAAGGCACGGTCTGCTTGGCTCCATCAGTGCTTGCGGTCGGTTGTGTAGACCCCAATGATGGAGTCTGTGCTTCCTGAAGCCAGGCACATCTGCGGGTTGGACAGAACAGTGGGTTAGGGAGCCAAGGGGCTGGCAGAGCCAAGGGCATTCACCTTGTATGGGTGGAAGGCCAGGCAGGAGACGGGACCAACACGCTGGTTGATGAACCAGTCGTGGTGACGAATGGAGCCCATGTTGTCCCCTTCCTTGTTGAACACACTGATCTGCTGGCTGGCCGACCCACTGCACACCATTGCACTGCCATCAACTTGATGCTTGATTGATATTATGGACAGGGCTCTTAAAACAATAATATACAGTCAAACTTTGCTATGACAAAGCTGCATTAGACATGAAAATACATTCGTTATATCCAGTATTCTTTATAAGCATATATGTTCATTACCCATAGAAAGCTTAAATTTACTTCGTTATATTTGATAGGTCCCTACATCACCATTTCTTTTTTAAACAAGGTTCGACAGAATATTATTACCTTCATAGGATGGCAATTGTGCTAGAGAGTTCCTGCTTCCTAACCATAAAATCTAGAACATCTTGCATGGCTTATTTGATGCAAGTCTGCTTTTTCAAGTAAAAAGAAATGTCACATGCCACATATGTTCCAGCAGGTTTTTCCACAGAGTGTCACCATGCACACAACGAAGGCAAAAGCAGCGTCACCGAGAGACCACTCTGCTGTCGCTGTTCTTTCAAGTGGGCAGCGGGAAAAAAAATATCAGCACTGCCATTTGTTGAATGGAAAAAATAATTTCCATTCAATGTCCACAACACAGACTGTAGCTACCACTGCCCCCCTCAGAGTGACATTCATGGCTGCGAAGTGGTACTGATGCATCTTATTGTTTTAAAGGCAATGCACATGTGATAGATAAACGAACACCAAAAAAAGATAAATAAAATGCTTAACTGCAATACGGTTTGGAAGAACTTGCTGTTAATCTTCATATTCTTTTTTTTAGCTGCACGAACTGATGACCACAAAGAGAGCATGAAACACGAAAAGGCGCAGTCCTTGTTTTGTACTCTCTTCTCTTTGTGGTCATCAGTTTGCGCAGTTAAAAAAAGAATGTTTGCTAAAGGGTTTAGTTGCAATTTATCAAAGTTTCACTAAGTGGAATGCACTACATAGATAACGAGACTGTGGAGGTCAGCAATGATGGTTACAGTCCCAGGAAGCGGCAATTAAATCTGGCCGCTCAGGCTGGGCGCACTAGCATGTTCTTGCGTGCCAATGTGCATACGGCGGCATTCCTCTTCCTCAATGGTGCTATAGCCACCTGCCACGCCATTACAAGAATAAAATGATATCTGTGTGAAAACAAAATAAAAAAGCAAGATTGCAATAAAACTGCAAAAATATTGGACAGATTGCAAATTATTTTGTGGGAAAATTTCAAGCGTTTCGGTAGATTAGGGGAGGTCGAAGACATTAACAACATACTGCAGAGCTTGCTAAATTGCTGCACAAGAGCTCAAAATGATATTAGAAAAAGATATAGTCAGAAATAGGAAAATAAAAAATATTGAACTGAAACTTTGCAAAGGTATAGCGGAATCCCACAACATTCTGATAGTGGCATTCAAGATTGCTTTATGAAATTGAAAACATTTAACAAATAGGGGTACATTTATCAGAGGGGTACATTGAGCAGTGGTGGTGGAGAGACATGAGCAGCAAGTGTTATGGAAATTAATGTGTCTAGGGGCACAATAAGTTTAACTTGTCCATAAAAATATTACCACTAACGAAATAAAGCTTTACTGGAGCTGTAGACGGTAGAAGCAATGCTGGTAGTAACATCCTGTAACGCTTTGTCAACAACGCATTAAAAATGTTTCTCTTGTACAAAGGAAAAAAAATTAGGAATTTTACACTAGAAGCTACACAGAATATGATTGGACACTGCAATAATAGTTCCGTTTCCTCTATAGTTATACGCTGCACCACAGGATGGCACTGCCAACATGGCTGCTCACGCAAGTATATCTAGTAACCTAGTATTCCGTAACTGCAATATGTTTATGGATCTGTTAAAACTGTCGATTGTGCTGCATTGGCATGATCCTGCTCGGAATTAATATGCGGGAGCTACATTTGTCTTTGATTAAGAAGCTTCATAGGCCTGTCAAGTGTGGTTTTCTCACATGCGGTTCACTTCCATCTTAGAGACACACGTAAGAAACAGACCATGCAAAGACGTCAAAGACCGGGTGGACAGCCATGGCAGTCATGTCGACGTGTGTAGAGACCGTGTGTGTTGAGCAGCTCTGACCCAGCTCCCAGAAGCGCACATCACCGGTCACGCAGCCGCTGGTGATGCGGCGCTCCCTAACATTTAGATGCACGTTCACAATCCAGCTGTTGTGTTCCCGAAGTGTCATGATGCGGCTGCAAAGTGAGTAACAGAAAAAACAGTCGTATTGCAAAGCATTTTAACCTTTAGTACTAAACGGGTGAGTAAAAATATGCTACTTTTGAGCTTTCAAGCAAATGCTGACAAGCCCTGTAATAGAGGAGGTGCTTCAAGGGGATTATCATGGGGACTGGCAGAAAAATCATCTGCCGCTATTTTATGTTCGCAATGTCTTAAGTCCTACTCAATGCCATATTTACTTCATTCACTGCTCATATATCATGGTTTTGTAGATTCATATGGTGCATTTTGCGGGCCCAAAATGAAGGCACAAACCTATCGCTGTCACAGTCCACATAGCTGTGTAAATCCATCATTCATTTCACATACACTGCGGCCGGTAAATGTGTGTTCAAAATTCATCCCTGGTGCATAGATGTGGCTCAGTGTATGTCATGCACCTCCCTTTCTTGGCCCTAAACATTGTGAAGGTGAGTCACAATACAGTCAACGATCAATTTTTCAGACATGCCCGATAGTTTGGATGCCTTTACGGCACCGACACATACCCCTTAGAGCCAACGTATGGGACATCTGAAATTTCAAACTCTTTGCCATCCGATTTTACAGACTTTTTGCCATGATCTCAGGTCCAAAATGGCAATAATCAAAGCCACTGCTGCCGCCATCTTAATTATCTCGCAATGAACCAGCGCTCTCATACACCCATTCGCTAGCAGCCATATCTACTATGGCAACACTAGGCTAAGTTGCTTCGACATTTCCTGTCAAGCTTCCTGCTGTTCAGTACCACGTTTTTCATTGAAAGAATTCGCCACTGCCAGCAATGAAACTGACTCCACCTTTGTCATTCTCACCTATGGCGTTGAAGAACGGAAAGTATGACATGGGTAAGTTGCTTCGACATTTCCTGTCAAGCTTCCTGCTGTTCAGTACCACGTTTTTCATTGAAAGAATTCGCCACTGCCAGCAATGAAACTGACTCCACCTTTGTCATTCTCACCTATGGCATTGAAGAACGGAAAGTATGACATGGGTCAAACGTTGCATAATGCCGGTTATCGAAAGTCAGCTTCGCCACAATGCAACAATATTACGTGGTCAAGCATATATATGGTACTGCGGTGAAGCACACCCAGAGTGGAAAGGGGCCACTGTCATGGGACACGGTATGCGCAGTTAAACCTCAATATAACGAAATTCTTGATATTATGAAGTACCATGTATTTAGAATCTCAATATAATAAAGTAAGTTTGTATGAAATTTAAATATAACGACATTTCGCTTCCGTTGCAAAAGAATGCCAAGAAAATAAATGGAAACTTCCGCAGACGCAGATGGTCAAATGATTGAATTACAAGCAGCTGCTTGCAAACACACCTCTTAAATCGCCTGCGGTGCGACAAAAGCGACTGCCGATGTCGAGCTGCATCATGTTCCCTATAAGTCCAAGTGCGATAAGATCATATCACGGCGCGCGCACTTTGTGCTTTAGGTGCGAATGAAAGTGTGCGAGGGTGAAACAAGAAAAATTGAGGCTTCAAGAGTGCCGCCTTCCCACGCGAGCAAAGGGAAAGAGGGGAGGGGAGCTTGCTCGCGGTAACACGATCAAGCGCGCACAAGAGCCTTAGGGGGGGGTGTTAAGTTGGCACATTGCGATTTCTGGCACGCAATTTCGGCTGTGGCTGCGCAAGGCTGTAAGCGCGGCTGAGCACATACGCAGACGTGCGGTAATCTACGCAGCTGTGTGGTAATCTGCCGCGTGTGCAAAGAGCGGGCATGCCGAGACGGCGTGGCATCATGTTTGCTGTCTTCCCGCACGTTTAGTATTGGATGTTGCGTAATTTCGAGTTTCCGTGACTCGTTGGAGCGAGAGATAGATGAAGCATTCGCTCCCCGCTGCCAGCGCTTTTCATGATAGCGTCATCCCAGTGCGGGCGACGCTATCAGCTGTGGGGGCGGACTGCACGCGAAAGCTTGGCTGACTTCACTTAATCCGTACCGCTGATGTGAAGATATTGTCAGCATGACATCAAAGCATACCATTTGTACAGCCAGATAATGAAGTACAGCCAGACAGATAATAAGATAATGAAGTACAGCCAGACAGCCAGATAATGAAGCAAAGCATAGGTGAAGTTATTTTAGTTTTAATTGAAATGTAGAAATGACAAATTAAAGGGAGATGAACGTCACGGCACAGTATGTGGCAGTAGGACATTGCGATGTTTCGGTACTCACTTCGTATGCTGCTACTCATTTTAGTGGCCGGCGTAGCTGCATAACGGGTCTCAAAGTCGCACTGCCCACACAAGCGGCCGTGTCGTCGTTTTGTGTTTCCTTCCTATGTCTTCGTCTTTATTAGCGGTCAATGTGACATAAAGTAAACGCCAACTAGGCCAAACTCAAGTTCTTTTGAAAAAAATACTAGATTTGCACAAGCACAGTAGTCAACCTGGTAACGCTGTGCGGAACCCTAGACAATTCGCGCTGGATGGATGGATGGATGTTATGAGCGTCCCCTTTGGAACGGGGCGGTGGCTTGCGCCACCAAGCTCTTGCTACTATGCTGCCTAATATCCTACCTAGGTTAACCCATGAGAACAAAAAAACACACTATAAACTACCACGTCCAAATTTTCTGATACCCTATTGCGAACTGTGCTTTTGTACGTCTCCGTCCTTTGTCGTTTCCCTACTTTTCTTCCACCAATCCTCCAATCGCCTCTTACTGATGTCTATTGCGGACCTGTTTGCTTTTCCACTGCTCCCGCTGAACCCAAGGGCTTCAAGGAGGCCAGTGGTGCCTAAATCGACCGCTGGATAGATGTCTTCACATTCTAATAAAATATGCTCCGTCGTTTCCCTAGCTTTACCGCAGCAAGCACATGCTTCTTCTTCCTTCTTATATCTCGCTTTATACGTGCGTGTTCTAAGGCATCCCGATCTCGCTTCGAAAAGTAATGAGCTTCCCTTTGAGTTATCATAAATGGTTTCTTTCCTAATTTCGTTTTTTCCCCTTAAGTAGTTACTCATGGCAGGTTTCTTTTCCATTGCCGCCACCCATGAGATTAATTCAGCCTCTCTGACTTTCCGCTTGACCTTCTTTGTTGCTGTGTTGCCCACCCCACAGGCCGCATACTTGCTGGTAAGCTTCCTAGTTCTTTTCCTCCACTGTGAATCAATGTTTTGCCTGTACAGATACCTGAACACTCTCCCAGCCCATTTACTTTCCTCCATATTCCTCAGCCGTTCTTCATACTCAATTTTACTGCGAGCTTCCCTCACTTCAAAACTAGTCCAGCCCATATCCCCTTGCACAGCTTCATTTGTAGTCTTCCCGTGAGCGCCCAATGCGAGGCGACCCACTGACCTTTGGTTCCCGTCGAGTCCTGATTGTACCCCTGATTTAAAGCAAACAACCGCATTTGCAAAAGTAAGTCCTGGAACCATTACCCCTTTCCACATACCTCGGAGGACCTCGTACCTATTGTATCCCCATAGCGCTCTGTGCTTCATTATGGCTGCATTTCTCTTCCCCTTGACTGTTATGGTTTTTTCCTGTGTTTCCATATATCCGTTGCCTTCGTTTATCCATATACCAAGGTATTTATATTCTGTTACCCGAGGTATTTCTTGGCCCTGTATCTCCACTGTCTGTTCACTGTTTTCATTGAATACAATAACACCTGATTTTCTAACACTAAATTTCAAACCTAAATTGTTGCCTTCCTGTCCACAAATATTAGCCAGACGTTGCAAATCACTTTGGTTGTTTGCGAGCAACACAATGTCGTCTGCATAAAATAAACCTGGGAGTTGCTGCTCTATTACTGTACCTGCCTGTTTGTATGAGAGATTAAACCCGATATTACTTCCTTCTAGCGCCCTCTCCATCCTCACCATGTACATCATAAACAGCAGCGGGGATAAAGGGCACCCCTGCCTCAGTCCCTTGTTGATATGAACTTTCTCCGCGCTCCTCATCCCTTCCCATTCAACGCAAACAGTATTTTCTAGGTAAATCTCTCTCAAAAGCTGTATACAATCGTTACCTAAGCCTTCCCCTTCCAGAATATCCCACAAAATGCTGCGGTCTACGTTGTCGTATGCTCCTGTAATGTCCAAAAAGGCCACATACAACGGTCTGCTTTCTGCTTTTGATATTTCAATACACTGAGTAAGAACAAACAAGTTATCATCCAAACGCCTACCTATTCTAAAGCCATTCTGAAGCTCTCCCAAAATGTCGTTATTTTCTGCCCATGCTTGAAGCTTTAATTTGATTGCCTGCATTGCTAGCCTGTATATTACCGATGTAATGGTCAACGGTCTATACGAGTGAATTCTGTCTTTCTCCCCCTTACCTTTATAAATTAAATTCATTCTACTTTGTCGCCAACTGTCTGGTATTCGTCTATCTTTTAAAGTTTTTTCAACTGCTTTCACGAGAGCTTCCTTACTTTTTGGTCCCAGTTCATTTATCAGCCTAACGGGAACCTCGTCTAGCCCTGTGGCTGTGCGCTTAGGTATTTTCTCTTCCGCTTTCTTCCAGTTTAAATTTGTAAGCACTAGCTCCTTTCCCCCTTGGGTCTCTTTCATGCTCTTTTTCTCTTCAAATACAACCTCGTCCTTGCCTTGGAAAGATTCGGCTGTTACTTTTTGGATGTAATTTATTGCTGCTTCTCCTTCCAGTCTGTTTTCATCTTCGTCTAGGATATGTTGTTGTATTGTTGTTGATTTTCTGCCTAAAAATTTTATGTGATTCCAAAATATTCTAGGTGCGGCCTTCTTTTTCTCACGTATTTCTGACAACCAACTCTCACTTTCACCTTTTAATTTTGCTTGCACCAGTATTTGAACCATAGACTTTTTCTCCCGGTATATTTCCCATTTACCGGTTACTTCATCCTGTGGCAACTGCGCCTTCTTTGCCTGCCTGTGCTCTCGAGATGCTTTCTGTCTTTCGGCGATCGCTTCTCGTATCTCCTTGTTCCACCAGCTTTTCGGTTTCTTTTTTCCTTTCCAATGAACGTGTTGTTTCTCTTTCCGTATTTCTGTGGTTACTACACTTAGAAGCTCACCATATTCCCACCCCTTACTTGGCGACTTGCCAATTTCTTCCTCCACTCTAGTGACTATATTTGCTATTTGTTCAGCGTTCAAATTTGGGCTGGCCATTTTGCTTTCGTTGCTCTCTTTCCCAAATACGCTAGCGCCGCCGCGCTTTCCAGATACGCTAGCGCCGCCGCGCGGATTTTTTCGGAACCCGGGAGGGGGTGATGGATCTCCCGCCCACGCGGTTTCTGCAGCTGTGTTGGCGTTTTGGTACTCTTTGATATGTAAAAAAAAAAACAGTTGACGAGCGAAGAGCAACCGCATGTGCAGTGTGCCACAATGCACAAATCGTGCAATATTGGGAGAAGTATTGGGAAAAGCACCACTTTCCAAAAAAAAAAAGACAGGAAGTTGTGGGTGATCAAGCTTCGCATCGGGAAGCAAGTGAGCGAAGAAACAGTCATATGTAGCGAGAATTTCAACAAAAACTTCTTTTGGGGCCACCTTGGTGAGTGTACTTGACTGTTGCTCAATGATTTCATTTTATTTTTGTGGCGAGCTCTTACGAAAGCGGCTGAAGAGAAACGCTGTGCCTTCGCAAAAGATCCCGCTGCGGCCCCACGAAGCAAGACTGAGACCATGGTGTAACTGAGACCTAGCGTTGGCCGAAGAAGGCCCTCTACAGATTCCCAAAGTAAATTTAAGTACACAAGTGTCACCGTTTATTAAGTTTTCTGCTTGCACTCGCGCTGTTTCGGCAAATACTCTTCTATAACAATGTTGCAAGAAACAAGGGCCAGGACTACGTACCTGAAGCGGTCATTGATGAAGAATGCGCATGCGAGCTTCCCTACAGCACGCGAAAACATTAATAGTGCTGTAAAACGGGGCGCGCTGGCACACGTCATAGTGTCACTCATATATTGTAACTCGGCACTACTGAAATGTTTACGTATTATCTGGCATCATTAACAAGCATTCCGTATATAAGCCGGTGCGCCGAGCCATTTATCTCATCGTGAATGCACCCAACGTTTACCTTATGCAGCGGCATAAAGCGCATACTGCGCTTTGTTTACATCTGAGCGCTACCGATTAACTGCTTGGTGTCAATTCTTGTACATCGCGTATAGGTTACGAAGCGTTAAGGATACATAGTGACCTTTACGGCGCCGGGTATACACTGCAGACTTGAACATTTACAGTATGCGGCGGGCCTCTCACGGCGCTTGTCTGCAGGCAGAGTTACTCGACCTGAACAGCCGCGCTTGTTGTCTTTCGTATTTCACACCATATTATATGGCCAGCGTTAAACGTAGCTTCTCCCTCTACAACACATCTCTGCGTTTCCTTAGCAATGTTAAGGATCGCGCTTAGAGATACCAGAGGCCCGTAAGCCGCCTGCTTCTGCAGATGCGCACGCTTTCGCATCGCCTCTATCCCCGCCATATTGGAACGTTCTCCGCGCCACCTATAGGCGCTGGAAAGTGCGAATAGACTTTCAGCGTGTCCGCTATTACTGCAAACGGGGGTGGTTAGGGCGGATTGCCGGATGGTCGGGGCGTAAACATGAGCGGTGCAGACGCCTGGTGGCGTAGAACTCAACCAGACACAGAGCTAAAATTGCAGTAACTTACTATATTCTGCTTTGCTGCTGGTGCAAATTTTCGGCAGCGGCGTAATTGTGAACACGATTACGCCACTGCCGAAATTTTACGCCAGCAGCTAAGAATAATATAGTAATTTGCTGTGTTTATGTGGGTGAGTTTTGCACCACCAGGTGGCACCACCAGCCTGGCTGCTCACGTTTTCGCCATAGAGAAAGGGAATTGTATTTTTCTTTATGTTTTCGCTCCCGCGCTTGCCAGAATACCGCAAAGCGCCGCCAATGCGGCCTGCAAAACGCCTCGCATAACGTCGATTCCCACAGTGCGTGAAATCTGCACAATTTTGCCGCTGCAGACACGAGCGGCACACAAAGCAGCTAATTAAATGCTATAAAACTACTGCATCGAGTTTTCCAGCATATGCCGAATAGCGATTATTGTCTGTCCGGCAAAGCGCTGAGACCACATTGTATCCGGGATCGCCTCAGTTAACGCTACGCCATCTCGTAGATCAGGGGACGCATTCTCGGACGGTCACTTTCGGCGATGTCACTTTCAGTGCGCACCTACAAGGCTCGCTGAGCACTGCTGCGTCACGCGACAGTGAGCGTCCCCAGGCCAGCTTACTATTGCATTGTCTCTGGGGTCGGCCCACTTGGTGAGAAACTGACTGAGCAGACACGCGAAACCCGGGGCATAGAAATATCCGCACTAATAAAAGAATTATGCGCTGTCGCAGTGACGATATCTGGGTGCCGTTTGTTGTTTCATTGCGTAATTCCGAAGATAGCACGGCCGGTCAACGGCGCAAACGGGTAGCACATACGACTATAATAAGCCGGCTCATTATATGTGTGCTGTCATGTGTGAAAGCTGTTGGCATGAAGGCAGCAGCAGCCACTGTCGGCACAAAGAAAGGTTCGCCTTAAAAAGCTCACTGAATTTCAACGGAGCGCTTATCAAAGCCACTGAAGCAAATCGCTGAATACGTCAGGGAAGAGACACGCCCGCGCCGACCTAAACGAGATAGCCAGGACGTGTCGACAGCTGCCCGATGTCTCACCGAGATAAATTCGAAGAATTTGCCACAAGGTATGCTAATACTAACAATAAAGAAGTACGCGCCTTGCATGTCACGAATCCCGAAGGCACGTGACAGTTGCAGGGACACCCGCCGAAGAGTTAACATCTTTCCTTCATAGTTTACACACTCGGCTGCAGAGACGAGGATCACGCACGCCCTTTCGTGCGGCTGGCTCAGTCGCTGTCCATTTAAACGGACGCGCGCATGTTCTTGCCTGACAAGCTGGTCGCCACGAATGGGCTCCCAATGCAGTCACCGGCGAGGGAAACACCGCCCTGCCATGCACACATGCCTTTAGCATAACGCCCAGGGGCGTTAGGTAAATAAATCTGCGTACAGTGCATTTCATGCACGATGTCAAATGCTGCGGACGGCTGACAGTTTGCGTAGGCGCACAGCAAGGCTCCGCCGACCGCTGATGAAAAAACCGGAATGCGCATCGACGGGAATGCGTGTTGCCCTGTTCCGGTTAAAAGCCGCAGGCTCTGGACACTCAGTGCGCAAGAGACGCCCCATAAGGCTTCTCGTGTGGCATTAGCCTGCTCACCGCTCTAGCGACGAGCCAAACAAGCGCGATTATAGTCTAGCTCGGCTGCAGGCCGCTTAGAATGGAAACATCGCCGAAGCGAACTCTTTCCCTTTCTTTCTTTTTTTTTTCCCCCACTGGCAGCGCCGGTAACACAAACAAAACTCGCTTACATTGCTGCCGTCCGCCGGAGCACCGTTCCACGACTCACATGCACAGCACACAACACCGGCGTTGTCCACACTCGGTGGTCATGTCTGTTGGCAGCCACAAACTGCGGCACAAGCTCGATGGTCACACATCAACACTGCCACACTGAAACACACGGCGAGCACGTAGAACCATGTAGAACCGTAAAACAAGGAACGCACACGCCGACTTTCGACAGACGCATCAGACCAACGTACTGCGCTACTACAGTGGTGCCACTCAGCGACCCTACCATGCACCATAACAAAAATGGCCGCAACAGCGATGTTAGCGCCACTTTTATAAAGTCCTCGAGCGTAGCAAAGCAGATGGCAAGACGGCGTTAAAAATTTATCAACTTGCAGATACTTAAGCAATTTTGAAATAATCGCAGGAAAGTCAAAGATCAAATTCTGTAATAATTAATTTTATTTTTTATCTATTTTTTTGCACCCTGATGACATGTTCAACGTAGTGAACGTATATCTCGGAGGACATTTTCTTGTATACTGCAGGTTCAGTGTTTTACGCGTTCCCTTCTCTACTACACCAAAACTGCGTTCTAATGGCATCTGAGCCAAGACAATCCGCTTTGCAATCCGTACGTCCGCTTCCAGGACTTTCATGGAAGCTCTCATGCGTTTTACAGGGCAGCATGCTTCGCAGAGTTTGCGGCGTATGATACATACAAGCGCCGCGCAGTTGAAACTTCAGCCACAAAACTTGAAAGGCAAGAGCAAAGCTTCGCAGGACTGGCTGACGAGACACCTTAATGACCCCTATGTGAAACAGTCGCGGTACGACAACTACCGAGCTAGGAGCGCTTATAAGCTTGTGGAGATTGACGACAAATACCGTATCCTGAAACCTGGCTGCACTGTCTTGGAATGCGGAGCAGCGCCTGGAGCTTGGACACAAGTTATCGTGGAAAGGATCAACGCTAACGGAAAAGGTTACGACAGTGTTTGAACGATGGGTTCAAGCGAGCTTCGGCCGTAGCACCCATACAAACACGCTAGGGAGTTACGATATAAAATACCAACAAAAACGTCATATTCGAGCGAAAAGATTTACAGCTTTTGTGTTTTGACTGACGTTGCTATTTGGACTTTTTGGTGCGCCGTTGAAGCAGAAAACTTAGCTTGGGACGGGGCAAATGAAGCGGTGCGCTCATGGTGTCTTGCATTTATTTGTCTTATCTGCAACGTGCTGCTTTTTCTGTTGTGTGTTTCGATTTAGTTTTTCGTGATGCTAGCTGCTTCGTATGTCCGACGTACTATTACGCATATTATGCCAGATTAAACTGAACGCTCTACATCTGCGTGTCTGATTCAAGTGTTCATAATTGCAAGAAATCTTAACTATCCCAAGTTGCCTAACGAATATTGAACATGAATTGCTTATTGCAGTGAGATGTTTGAACACGCTCCATTCCTTTCAGACCACACCACCACAAGAGGAACGGTCATTGGCCTAGACCTTCTGCCTATTGATCCTGTCCCAGGTGCTACCTTCCTCCCCAACACCGACATATTGAAGCCCGAGTCCACAACAAAGGTCTTGCAATGCCTCAGTGGCAAATCTGCGGACGTTGTACTGAGCGACTTGGCACCAAATGCCAGTGGTGTGAAATCTCTTGACCACGAGGCCATTGTCACACTTACATATGCAGCTCTCATACTCTCCTTCAAAGTTCTCAGCATTGGTGGTTCTTTCTTATGCAAAATCTGGAACGGCAGTGAAGCAGTCAAGCTCTCAGACGACATCAGAAGGTTTTTCCAGTTTGTCAACTACGTGAAGCCACCAGCAAGCCGAAAGGAGTCTGCTGAGATTTACATCTTGGGTCGTGAATTCAAGGGAGCCGAGAAATAACTGGGCAGTGTAGCCAAGGAGATTGAGTGCTGCCCAAGTGTTGCTCCTATTGCACACTCTAGCTGTAGATATTTGTGCTTTGCTGACAGCAAGCAACCAGTGCCAATGCAGGAGTGTGCACCAAGACCTTGCAAGTTCTGCGAGTCCGCACTCGCTAGGTACACGTGCCCAAGGTGCAATTGCGGGTACTGCTCCATCAAGTGCTACAAAGATGCCAGACACCAAGGCTGCAGTGAGGACTTCTACAAAGACTGGGTCCAAACTTACTTGCGCATGGAACAGGCCAACCCTGAAACCCAGCGAAAGATGGTGGGCATACTTAAGGCCGTCCAGAAAGATGAAGAAGAAGAAGATGACCAGGAAACGAATGAAGTGGCTGCTCTCGTCCAACGTCTGGAACAGACTGACATCGACGCTGAAACTGCCTGGAGCTATCTCACCCCAGAAGAGAGGCACGAGTTTGAACGTATGGTTGAGACGGGTGACGTTGCAAAGCTCGTTCCACTATGGAAGCCATGGTGGGAAGAAACGGTCCTTGTCACTGAAGTGACTGCAGAAGAGAGCTCCAAGCAGACTGTCCAGCCTCTCAGCATGTTGACAAGCAAGCCCCCTGCAGCATGTGTTGTGAACAGTGTAGTGAACATTTTGTGTAGCTACGTCCATGTTATACGGCTGTACAATGGGGAGATGGTTCCGCAGAGTACAGAAGAGTTCCTTAGCATCAGCTCGGTTTTGACAGATGATGCTGCGTATGGCACCTCGGCTGAAGCTGTTCAGGCTGTGCTGCAAAAAGTCGTCATGAGCCAAAGTGTGACGGCTACCGAAGAGCTCCCATCTTTGCTGAGAGCCTTTCGGAAGTTTCTGGGAAGTCCGCAAGTGAAGGCCAATGCACTGAGAGCTTTGGATGAAACTCGTAGTGTATTTGATGCAGCAACAAGGGAGCCTGAATGCCAGCGGGAACTGAAACTAAAGCTTCGACGGGCTATCAAGAAGGTTGAGTACATGATGTCATGGACAGTAGAGCATGGAGAAAAGCTGCTGTCATGCCTAAATGACATTGATGTTGAAGCACTTGCAGTTGCTGAGAATGTGTCAACATTTCAGGAGGCATGCAAAGTTGTTGAGGAAGAGAGGAACAAGACCTCAAAGCCAAGAGTACTGATTGAAGAGCTCAACTGATTGCCATGTGGCACTAATGATGTCATCATATGCACATTCTCGGTCAATAAAGCTTGTGAATTTAAGCCACACGACTTGCTGTGCAAGATTTATTGCAGCACATCTTTTTTTGCTTACATTTTTATTTTTTATTTCATGCATACTCCAGATAACGAAAGGGTCCAAGCAGGAGAAGCATGTTATGATCATGTATATAGAACTTTTCGATAACTTTTTTAAATCTAGAAGCAAGAATATGACTCGTAAACTACTGGAAAAGACATTACTAGTGGGAATACAATAAATGTGGCTTTAAGATGCTTCCGTTCATTCATAGTGTATGGAAAGAAAGGACTTCTATGTGTCAGTTTTTGGAAACGAAGGCCTATACGGGTGCCACAAATGTTTTAGACATACAGAAGAGTCTAGCGCTAACTCCCAGTGAATGATTAGGCAAAAAAATTCAAGCCTGGACTTTTTCCTGTGGAACAAAAGTGATTCAAACATTGTTTTCCATTATAATTTGTGTTATGAAATAAACCATTTCTTATTTTGAATAAATCTAAATGACATTCACAGTGTTAGCAAAAACTCACTGTCAGAGCCAGTGCCATTGCTGTTTTAATCAAAATGGCACTGGAAGAGGTTTTTGCAGAGGTAGGTGAAAACGACATGTGACCTTCGGGCGTTAATTACCAAAGGTCACCAAGTCATTTTACATGCTATGCTTCGCAACTGTAGCGCTCTGGGTCAAGAAATAGAGACTGTCAAATGTGATCAACTGTAGGGAAGGTAATGTGGTCTACATACTGGGATAAAACCTGTGACTGATAACGATGGACATTAAGTGTAAATAAATTTACATTCTGTGAAGGTAAACTGTACTGAAATCCGCAACATTCATTGTTATAACATTGGGTGCATGTTATATTTGGGGGAACACAGCTTTCGACTACGACCCCATCAAAAACTGTGCGTTATATCCAGATTTCTAGAACCATGTTGGTAGTGAAAAAAAAATTACTCTTTTAATTCAATCTGCCGGGTAACTACATCAACTCCATCGATACCGTCAAGGTTGAAAGGCAGTCTAAGCTCTTTACTCCCCCTTCAAAGGAGCAGATGCACAAATTCAAGCGCAGGAGAAATGGCACCAGATGGTGAACAAAACAACTCTTTATATGATGAGTGTTAACATTACAGTGAAATAACAAAATCATCGCAGTACACAAAATACGTCGCAAAGATTGAGATCTTGATGATGTAAGGTGCTTGTGATAGCGCACTTGATTTCAACATTGCTGCACACTCATCACAAAGCACTGTTTAACCCCTTAACCGCCGTGACAAATTTCCACAAAAGACCCAATTTTTTCAAAAATATTTTCGCAAATCTTTCGGCAATCGTTTTGCAAAAATTCACTAGTGAACTCGTCATTAGCACCAGAGGATGCTCCTTGTGATAACGAGTTATCATCAACGGTTAAGAGGTTAAACCTAATGATGCCTTTTTTTTCTAAACTGTATAAGGACACAAATGAAAGCACTCTACTCAATTTTTTTCTCGGGCTCTTTTTTTTTTTTCCTACTAAGCAAGGGTTCAAGAGCAATGAAAAATAACTTGAAGCAGCATTCAGACAAGGACCGGAATCGAAAAGAAACAGGACGAGTGCTGAACTGCCAACTGAAAATTTTATTGAAGGAACAACCAGCTTTATACCATGTCAGAAAAAAAAATGCTAACAAGAACCAAAAGGTTGAAGGGCATGCACACTGCCTACAAGTAGAGATAAACACCTCTACTTGTAGGCAGTACATATGCCCTTCAACCTTTTGGCTTTTGTTGGAGGCTTTCTTTTTTGACATGGTATAAAGCTGGTTGTTCCTTACACAAAATTTTCCATCGGTCGTTTAGCGCTCGTCCTGTTGTGTGTGTGTGTGTTTTTCGTTTCCTGTGCTCGTCTTCACGCTGCTTCAAGTTATACTAGAGATGAGCCAATGCGACTGAATGATGTCGTAGCTAAGGTACGAATCAGAGATGTACACATTAGACATTGCATTATGTCTCTGGCTGCATTTACACACCGATTTGTACATTCTAAGCTTCACCATAACACAGTACTTTAGTCAGTGCCTACCTCACATTAATAATTTTTTTCGTCTTTTGTTCACATAGCTAGCGTCTGCCTCGTATTTCAAGAGTTCTTTAAAACCATGAAATCACTCCCCAGTTAAAGCCAATACTATTCTGATCCAAGATTACTTTTTTAATGACTAGCTAGGACAAGAACTGCAGAGGTAGGTGCCTTTATTTTTTCATTTCTTTTTTCAGCACTCCAGTTGTGAGAGTGCAACTACCATTCTGACCATTCTGTTCTTGCATGTGTAGCCAACATACCATCGCACTCAATATCAGCTGCAACGCACGAGCTGTGGCCGCAATGACGTGCTTGAGAGGAAACTGGCAAGGGTCTCGTCATTACAGCAATGAACATACCCCTGTGCTTTCCTTTGTCTGCTTTCCTTGCGGAGTGATAATACACTGGCCCGTTGGCCAATGCGGATGCCCTTAGCACAGCATGCTTGGTCACAGTAGACTCGTGCTGTAGCTTCGTAACCATTTCTTTCCTCTTTTTCTTTTTTTCATGATGGAGTGACAGCTGCTTGGTAGCCCAGTCTAGTATCACTCCACAAAAAAGCAGACAACAGAAAGCAGGGAATATGTGCACATTGCTGGAATGAGCAAACCCTCTCAACTTTTTTCTCGAGAGCCTTACACTGGTCATGGCTTCTGGCAGCTCATATTGAATGTTATAGTCCAAGCATACCAGGTCCTTAGACAATGCTCTGTTGATATTGGCTGACTTGTCATTTCCCTGCTCCGCTGATTCATGCTTGTTGCAAGGCCATGTTACCCACTACAGTGAGTGCAAACTGTAAAAACGCTGGCAGACTGTGTTTTTTGAATGCATGTTAAAGATACCTGTGTGGTCAAAATTAGCCTCAAGCCTTCAGAGTAAGTTTTGGATCTAAAACCCTGTCAATAAACAATCATATGCTGTCACATGCTACATAGCAGCACCATAATGGCAGCGACCGTTCGTCTGACCTGCAGACAGCAGTCATTGCTCCTGCCCATCTGCATGCCAAAGACAATGATCACATTTTGTCTATGCAGAGAACCAAGGCTTCTCAGGCATTTATCGCAATGTGTCAGGTGCCACATAATGCCATGGTTAAGTCTAAAGTTCAATTGTAGACTGTCTGGTCAAGAGGAAACATTCCAAAGGGTAAAAGATGCACACTATTGACCAAAGTTTTTCATGAAAAGACTGTTTCAGCTCGTGCACAGGAGCCTTGCTCACAAATGTCTTGTCCACTTGTTAAAAACTTTGTTTGGTGTAGTGTGCATTTTTTACCCATTAGAATGTTTCATCCTAACTGGATGGGCTTCTGTCGAACCTTGGACCTCAACAGGGCCCCCATGCAGAGGTCGGAACATTGTGTCTTTTTGTTTAAGACTTTGGTCACTATAGTGTACATTTTTGCCCTTTTGGAGCTGTGGTTGTTCTTATGTGTGACATGCCAGATGGGAAGAATGTGTGCGCTTAATGTTTTTTTCATTGCAGTCCTCGTAAATAATCTGCAAGAGAAAGTCCACACACAAAATATTACGTACTAAATGGATGAGCAATTTTTCAGTGGGTGCCCCTATCTCTGACATGACAGCCAGCTCATGTCAGTTGGCTCTTGGATAAATTACATAACAATAAAGGCTGTCATTAAGCCATTTTTTCACTCATGTTAACACAATTTTGTGCAAAGCACAGCCACTTATGTACAAAACAAAGCACATGCAAGAGGTATTACTAGATAAATTCAACAATGGTTTGTATACCTTTTCTACATTATTCCAAGTGCTGTCCACATTTTACACCCAGAATGGCTACACTATAGTAAAAGATGCAGTGGGTTTAATGAAGACAAGTCACTTGAACAGACCAACACTGCTATGTCACAGAAAAAGTTTGAACAGAAACTTTCACTGAACAGAAAAACGTGGGACTTCTTCAGTTCATCCACAATGTCTAAAGCAGGTAAGTTAGAAAGTACAAAATGACAGTTTTGGATGAACACTATGACACATGATGAATGTTTCCCAAGCAACAAAAAAGCTGCCTTCTACAAGAAAAAAAGATTATATATATATATATATATATATATATATATATATATATATATATATATATATATATATATATATATATATATATATATATATATATATATATATATATATATATATATATATATATGCAATAACTAAAACAGCCAGCACATTCTAGCTTCAAGAAAGAAACACAAAAGCATAAACTTTTGTCACATTCCCTGTACACAATATCTAGTCAGCTTTCCACACAGCAACAAGCACAGTCAAAACAACCTTAACAGTTGGCAAACAGCTTCCACACTTTGACTAGGCACATCCGTGACAGGTACTTCATGACACTTCTGGTTGCTTGCGCAAAACTTCCAATTTCCATTTCTTTTCTCCTAAGCACTTCTAGCAGGCACCAACATTTCCTGGCTATTCTGTGAGACTGCAGCCACTGTAAAAAAGGCCACATTTACCAAACTTTCAGTGACAGTGTCAGACAAGTTGAGTCAGCTAGACTCACAGTGCCGGAGTGGCAAGCCTTGTGACAATCTCCTGCAAGCACTAGTTTACAAGCAGAATGGATCCGAACCACAGGCGATGAGATGGCACTAGCCGCATGGCTAACTACAACGCTAGCCTCAAAAACAGGGTGCCCAACAAAGAAAGATTGCTGGGCAGGTATAAGCAATAAACTCAATGAGAGGCACAGAACTGATCAAGAGTGGAGATACAGGGCATCATTTCTGATTCCCCGATCAGAAAGAGCAGTTGACGCTGGTGAACAGGCATCAAGCACTACCCATGCAACTGCTTGACCTCATTCGACATTTACAAAGAATGGCACGGTAGACTCGGGAGCGCCTGCCGACATGCACCGAGTGCAGTGGTCGCATCTCTTTTCCACATCCTGTAAGGCACGGTCTGCTTGGCTCCATCAGTGCTTGCGGTCGGTTGTGTAGACCCCAATGATGGAGTCTGTGCTTCCTGAAGCCAGGCACATCTGCGGGTTGGACAGAACAGTGGGTTAGGGAGCCAAGGGGCTGGCAGAGCCAAGGGCATTCACCTTGTATGGGTGGAAGGCCAGGCAGGAGACGGGACCAACACGCTGGTTGATGAACCAGTCGTGGTGACGAATGGAGCCCATGTTGTCCCCTTCCTTGTTGAACACACTGATCTGCTGGCTGGCCGACCCACTGCACACCATTGCACTGCCATCAACTTGATGCTTGATTGATATTATGGACAGGGCTCTTAAAACAATAATATACAGTCAAACTTTGCTATGACAAAGCTGCATTAGACATGAAAATACATTCGTTATATCCAGTATTCTTTATAAGCATATATGTTCATTACCCATAGAAAGCTTAAATTTACTTCGTTATATTTGATAGGTCCCTACATCACCATTTCTTTTTTAAACAAGGTTCGACAGAATATTATTACCTTCATAGGATGGCAATTGTGCTAGAGAGTTCCTGCTTCCTAACCATAAAATCTAGAACATCTTGCATGGCTTATTTGATGCAAGTCTGCTTTTTCAAGTAAAAAGAAATGTCACATGCCACATATGTTCCAGCAGGTTTTTCCACAGAGTGTCACCATGCACACAACGAAGGCAAAAGCAGCGTCACCGAGAGACCACTCTGCTGTCGCTGTTCTTTCAAGTGGGCAGCGGGAAAAAAAATATCAGCACTGCCATTTGTTGAATGGAAAAAATAATTTCCATTCAATGTCCACAACACAGACTGTAGCTACCACTGCCCCCCTCAGAGTGACATTCATGGCTGCGAAGTGGTACTGATGCATCTTATTGTTTTAAAGGCAATGCACATGTGATAGATAAACGAACACCAAAAAAAGATAAATAAAATGCTTAACTGCAATACGGTTTGGAAGAACTTGCTGTTAATCTTCATATTCTTTTTTTTAGCTGCACGAACTGATGACCACAAAGAGAGCATGAAACACGAAAAGGCGCAGTCCTTGTTTTGTACTCTCTTCTCTTTGTGGTCATCAGTTTGCGCAGTTAAAAAAAGAATGTTTGCTAAAGGGTTTAGTTGCAATTTATCAAAGTTTCACTAAGTGGAATGCACTACATAGATAACGAGACTGTGGAGGTCAGCAATGATGGTTACAGTCCCAGGAAGCGGCAATTAAATCTGGCCGCTCAGGCTGGGCGCACTAGCATGTTCTTGCGTGCCAATGTGCATACGGCGGCATTCCTCTTCCTCAATGGTGCTATAGCCACCTGCCACGCCATTACAAGAATAAAATGATATCTGTGTGAAAACAAAATAAAAAAGCAAGATTGCAATAAAACTGCAAAAATATTGGACAGATTGCAAATTATTTTGTGGGAAAATTTCAAGCGTTTCGGTAGATTAGGGGAGGTCGAAGACATTAACAACATACTGCAGAGCTTGCTAAATTGCTGCACAAGAGCTCAAAATGATATTAGAAAAAGATATAGTCAGAAATAGGAAAATAAAAAATATTGAACTGAAACTTTGCAAAGGTATAGCGGAATCCCACAACATTCTGATAGTGGCATTCAAGATTGCTTTATGAAATTGAAAACATTTAACAAATAGGGGTACATTTATCAGAGGGGTACATTGAGCAGTGGTGGTGGAGAGACATGAGCAGCAAGTGTTATGGAAATTAATGTGTCTAGGGGCACAATAAGTTTAACTTGTCCATAAAAATATTACCACTAACGAAATAAAGCTTTACTGGAGCTGTAGACGGTAGAAGCAATGCTGGTAGTAACATCCTGTAACGCTTTGTCAACAACGCATTAAAAATGTTTCTCTTGTACAAAGGAAAAAAAATTAGGAATTTTACACTAGAAGCTACACAGAATATGATTGGACACTGCAATAATAGTTCCGTTTCCTCTATAGTTATACGCTGCACCACAGGATGGCACTGCCAACATGGCTGCTCACGCAAGTATATCTAGTAACCTAGTATTCCGTAACTGCAATATGTTTATGGATCTGTTAAAACTGTCGATTGTGCTGCATTGGCATGATCCTGCTCGGAATTAATATGCGGGAGCTACATTTGTCTTTGATTAAGAAGCTTCATAGGCCTGTCAAGTGTGGTTTTCTCACATGCGGTTCACTTCCATCTTAGAGACACACGTAAGAAACAGACCATGCAAAGACGTCAAAGACCGGGTGGACAGCCATGGCAGTCATGTCGACGTGTGTAGAGACCGTGTGTGTTGAGCAGCTCTGACCCAGCTCCCAGAAGCGCACATCACCGGTCACGCAGCCGCTGGTGATGCGGCGCTCCCTAACATTTAGATGCACGTTCACAATCCAGCTGTTGTGTTCCCGAAGTGTCATGATGCGGCTGCAAAGTGAGTAACAGAAAAAACAGTCGTATTGCAAAGCATTTTAACCTTTAGTACTAAACGGGTGAGTAAAAATATGCTACTTTTGAGCTTTCAAGCAAATGCTGACAAGCCCTGTAATAGAGGAGGTGCTTCAAGGGGATTATCATGGGGACTGGCAGAAAAATCATCTGCCGCTATTTTATGTTCGCAATGTCTTAAGTCCTACTCAATGCCATATTTACTTCATTCACTGCTCATATATCATGGTTTTGTAGATTCATATGGTGCATTTTGCGGGCCCAAAATGAAGGCACAAACCTATCGCTGTCACAGTCCACATAGCTGTGTAAATCCATCATTCATTTCACATACACTGCGGCCGGTAAATGTGTGTTCAAAATTCATCCCTGGTGCATAGATGTGGCTCAGTGTATGTCATGCACCTCCCTTTCTTGGCCCTAAACATTGTGAAGGTGAGTCACAATACAGTCAACGATCAATTTTTCAGACATGCCCGATAGTTTGGATGCCTTTACGGCACCGACACATACCCCTTAGAGCCAACGTATGGGACATCTGAAATTTCAAACTCTTTGCCATCCGATTTTACAGACTTTTTGCCATGATCTCAGGTCCAAAATGGCAATAATCAAAGCCACTGCTGCCGCCATCTTAATTATCTCGCAATGAACCAGCGCTCTCATACACCCATTCGCTAGCAGCCATATCTACTATGGCAACACTAGGCTAAGTTGCTTCGACATTTCCTGTCAAGCTTCCTGCTGTTCAGTACCACGTTTTTCATTGAAAGAATTCGCCACTGCCAGCAATGAAACTGACTCCACCTTTGTCATTCTCACCTATGGCGTTGAAGAACGGAAAGTATGACATGGGTAAGTTGCTTCGACATTTCCTGTCAAGCTTCCTGCTGTTCAGTACCACGTTTTTCATTGAAAGAATTCGCCACTGCCAGCAATGAAACTGACTCCACCTTTGTCATTCTCACCTATGGCATTGAAGAACGGAAAGTATGACATGGGTCAAACGTTGCATAATGCCGGTTATCGAAAGTCAGCTTCGCCACAATGCAACAATATTACGTGGTCAAGCATATATATGGTACTGCGGTGAAGCACACCCAGAGTGGAAAGGGGCCACTGTCATGGGACACGGTATGCGCAGTTAAACCTCAATATAACGAAATTCTTGATATTATGAAGTACCATGTATTTAGAATCTCAATATAATAAAGTAAGTTTGTATGAAATTTAAATATAACGACATTTCGCTTCCGTTGCAAAAGAATGCCAAGAAAATAAATGGAAACTTCCGCAGACGCAGATGGTCAAATGATTGAATTACAAGCAGCTGCTTGCAAACACACCTCTTAAATCGCCTGCGGTGCGACAAAAGCGACTGCCGATGTCGAGCTGCATCATGTTCCCTATAAGTCCAAGTGCGATAAGATCATATCACGGCGCGCGCACTTTGTGCTTTAGGTGCGAATGAAAGTGTGCGAGGGTGAAACAAGAAAAATTGAGGCTTCAAGAGTGCCGCCTTCCCACGCGAGCAAAGGGAAAGAGGGGAGGGGAGCTTGCTCGCGGTAACACGATCAAGCGCGCACAAGAGCCTTAGGGGGGGGTGTTAAGTTGGCACATTGCGATTTCTGGCACGCAATTTCGGCTGTGGCTGCGCAAGGCTGTAAGCGCGGCTGAGCACATACGCAGACGTGCGGTAATCTACGCAGCTGTGTGGTAATCTGCCGCGTGTGCAAAGAGCGGGCATGCCGAGACGGCGTGGCATCATGTTTGCTGTCTTCCCGCACGTTTAGTATTGGATGTTGCGTAATTTCGAGTTTCCGTGACTCGTTGGAGCGAGAGATAGATGAAGCATTCGCTCCCCGCTGCCAGCGCTTTTCATGATAGCGTCATCCCAGTGCGGGCGACGCTATCAGCTGTGGGGGCGGACTGCACGCGAAAGCTTGGCTGACTTCACTTAATCCGTACCGCTGATGTGAAGATATTGTCAGCATGACATCAAAGCATACCATTTGTCGCCGACTCCGAAATTCATGAAAATAAGTTGTTTCCTATTTCAACTTTGCTTTTTTTTCTATTGCCCGATAATTCGAAAAATTCTGTGACCCCTTTACTTGTAAGAAAAATGGATCATCGACCGTACTTAATTGCACAAAAGGTCGAATTTCAATATAACGAAATTTCGATAAAGCAAAGCAAATTGACGATTTTACCTACTTCGTTATATGTATTCTTCAACTGCATTCTTTAACTATACATTCATGGTGCAACCGCCATTTCCTGTCACAGTACGACCACTGATACACCTATTAATTGTACTGGCAGGCCTTCAGACCTGTTTCCGATGTGCCTGTGGTGATTTGAGGCCTTGGGGCCAGTTAAAGGCATGCATGACTTTTTCAGACTGCCCAATTTTCAGATGTTCTCGAAGCCCCTAGGGAGTCTGAAAAATCAAAATCGGACGTTAGCTGTACAATACATGGGTGGAAGCAGCTTGCGGTGCTTTAGAACAGCACTGAAGCAGTAACTTCCGTTTTCTAACATGGCCACAAGTGGCAGTGGCTAACACCCCCAGGACCAGATCTAGTATGCATACAGAAATACCCAAGAAAGTAGACAAGAGGATAGCCACTGCTGTAGCTCAATTGGTATAGCAACACACGCATAACGTGGAAAATATGGGTTTGCCTGTCATTGGTGGCAAGTAATTTTTTCGTCCACTTTCATTTCCTTTTTCCTTATTATTTCTGCATTTCAAATGAAAACAAGTTAGTTCCCTTCATGCTTTCCTTGACTTCATATGGTTGTGACAAAGAAAAATCGGTACCTCTCTGTTTCCCTTTTCCTCGTTCATTCTGTTTCTACTAGCTTGACAAAAGCTTGAGGTGAGTCAAATGCATAGAGAGTAAGAAAAGCAGGAGCAAAACATAAAACTAGATTGTCTATTTTTTCTCAATTTTGTGTGCTTTCCCTGACACATCAGTAGGTGGAGGGCCATTCAGGAGGACACTAAAGAAGTGCAACACATTGGCACCCTTGGCAAACTAGAACATAGCGCAAAAGCTCCAGTGCAAGAAACCTGCTCAGCCTAGACTGCTTTGAGAGATTGTCTGCGCTCACAAATTGCGGCACTGACCAGTCTGCAGGTGGTAGCCGCCGGTCATAGACCCGGATGGTTCCGTCACCACATCCAGCAACTAGCAGGGAGCCCTCGTGGTCAATGGAGAGACTTGTGATGGGATAGTCGGCGCCAGTCGGCATGTCCTGCAACACAGTATGCAGGACATGTCAGGGGCAGCTGCCAGCACAAGCAATGTATCTCTGCAACAGGCTGTGGTGCCTGAGGACAGTCAGAGCAGACACAGCCTGGCAGACATTACTCATAACCAGTCACTAATATATATGTAAGGTGTCATTGTAAGTTCTGAATGAAATGGCGACAATCATGATAGTTCTAGAATGATGGGCCCATGAGACTAGAAGTAACGGCACCTGCAATGTAAATAACCTAACACAACTGACACCTCAAGTGCCTTAGCTATGTCAGAGGCAAAGTTTAATAACAAGGACAGCATGCAGCAAAACAAAGTGCATGTGACAGATGGAAGGCAGATGCCTGAACACACAAGATAATACATAAATTTCTTAATTTCATCACCCGAACTAATTTTCTGACATCCTCAACTACGCTTCCCTTCCCTTAGCAACCACTCTTTAACTCTAATGGACCATTAGTTATCTGCCTATGCATTACGTAGCCTGCCCAGCTCCAATTTTTTCGCTTAATGTCAGCAAGAATATTGGCTACCCCAGTTTTCTCTTTGATCCAAACCACACACTTCCTATCTCCCAACGTTATGCCTAACACTTGGCTTCAATCAACCAATAGAACAGGCTGGCTTCAGGAACGGATATTCTACAATGGATCATGTCCATGTCATCAATCATGTAAGTGAGAGATATGCGGAGTACAATCAACCTCTCTATATGGATTTCATGGATTCGGTAGAGATACCAGGCATCATGGAGGCACCGCATAATCAAGAAGTACAGGAGGCACACGTGAACATATTGGGAAATATCTGCAGTGATTCCACAGCTACCTTGCTTCTCCACAAGAAAAGTAGAAAATTGCCTATCAAGAAAGGGTTGAGGCAAAGAGACACAATATTTCCAATGCTATTCCTTGCATGCTTACAAAAAATATTAAAATATTAGACTGAGAAGGCTTAGGAGCAGGAATCAGCAATGAATATCTCAATAACCTTCGGTTTGCAGATGGCACTGTCCTGTTCAGCAACAGTGGGAATGAATTGCAACATATGATTGAGGACCTTAACCAAGAAAGTGCAGGGGTAGTGTTGAAGATTAATATGCAGAAGACAATGAAGGGAACAAGGATTCATGATCGCCAGTCAGCCTCTAGAGCCTCTGCAGGAGTACGTTTATCTAAGTCGATTACTCACAGGGGACTCTTATCAAGAGAAGGAACTTTACAGAATAATTTTTTAAAAAAGGGAGGCGTACGGAAGGGGGGGGGGGGGGGGGCTGGAATGTACATGGCAAGCATAACCAACTCCTGACTGGGAGCTTACCACTGTCATTGAAAAGAAAAGTGTACAATCATTATATTCAACCGGCGCTAACATATGGGGAAGAAACTTGGGGGCTAACAAGAAGCTCAAGAACACGTTAAGTACTGCACCAGAGCGACGGAACGAAAATGTTTAGGCATAATTTTAAGAGAGGAAGAGAGAGGTGTGGATCAGAGAGCAAGTTGGGATGGAGGATATTCTGGTTGATATCAAGAGACAAAAATGGAGCTGGGCAGGCCAAGTAGTGCATAGGGCAGATAACCGCTGGACCATTAGAGTTACAGAATGGGTGCCATGAGAAGGGAAGTGCAGTCGGGGACGGTAAAGAATTAGGTGGGGCGATGAAATTAGGAAATTTGCAGGCACAAATTGGAATCAGCTAGCGCAAGACAGGGGTAACTGGAGATCGCTGGGTGAGGCGCATGAGCGTTGGCTGGGACCTTCGGTCCGGATTGAAATAACCGAAAAATCAAATGAACAAAAGTCGAATTAATGAAAGTCTACTGTACCTTCAAGGCATGCAACTCACATCAGGCTAGGTGATAAGTTAAGTGCCTCTGCAGCATCAACCATCACGAAATTTCAAGTAGACATTATTTCACTGATGTAAGACACTGAAAAAAAGGTCTTAACAAGTGTTCTGTAGTGCTGGTGTCATATCAACAACGGAGTAATTCAGTTACATTGAGTAACCTCCCACACTGTGCACTGTTTTACGTGCGGCCAAACTATAAGTGCACACAGTCATGTCTCAAGCTTAAGAACCTCACCAGCACTTTTTTCTCCTGGTTGGTATCCCAGACACGAATGACCTTGACATCACCAGATGTGATCAGCGTTGTTGTCTCTTGATCCCAATCTAGTACCATGCCAGATCCTGCAGAGAAACGCTTGTCTGTGATGCAAAGCAAACATCGAAGTCATGATGGCTCAAACTGGTGGAAATGTGAATTGCCTTTGCGGTCCCATCACAATGGCATGCATTCCAATAGAGAGGAACTGCTGGTAACATTAGCATATGGAAACAAGGGCTAACTTAAACAATAATCATTGTTACATACCACTGCAAGTGCTGAATCCTCGTGTACATGCAGGACATGCATACTGCATGACTGTGACAACTGAACATCGCCTTGGCACGTCCACTGTCTTCCGCATGGGCTCCATTGTTGCGCCGTCGGCTACCACTTCTGCTCTAGTTGTTCAGATCACGAAATGTTCAAAATTTGCCTTTTAAATTATGAATGAGGATTTTGTACATTCATGTGTGTGCCGTTCTTGACAAAAGCAGAGGGTTGCACCATTCATGACTGCTGCACATTATTATTATTATTATTATTATTATTATTATTATTATTATTATTATTATTATTATTATTTGTAAACATGCAAGCACAGAAAGGAAACAGGGAGGGAGCAAGCTGACAATTGCCACCGAGAGGGGCACGACGCCTGCCTACTCTTTCGGGAAGAGGGAATGAAAAGAGGAGAAGAGAAGAAGATAGGAAACAAAGAAATAGGAAAGAAAAATAGTAATAAACACTGTCAAGGCAATCAGGGTTCAGCCATGGATGCTTCTATCATGATTGCACTGGCAAGAAGTACAGAACTACATTAACATTTACGACTGTACAAATAAACGCACAAGATTACCTGGCTCAAACAAAGGTAAACTGTCAACTGAGTATAATGTTTGTTATTATTAAGTCTGTTGTCACCAAATATTTACCGTTACACTGCGCTGACACTTGTTTAATCACAGTGAGAATAGATCGCAAGTTTTGTACCCACACACTGTCACATTTGAATATTCTTTATCCATGCCACCAAATATTGCAATTCTGTGTTTAATGACATTGTGCGGATTAGCGATACACTGTTATTCAAAGAACGCTTGTCCCATTTGGAAATGGCATAAGCTTTTTTCCTAGCTTCCGTTTTTCTTTTTCTTTTTACTCACAGATAAAAGAAGAGTTCTGAATTTCTATTTTCTTTCTAAGCCTTGGTATGCCTTGCATAAAAAAAACTGTTGTCGGTGGTATAAAAGATATTCAGTGTATTCAGTTTTCCAAAAGTGCTTTGAGTTTTGGAAGTGCCTTCTGGGCGTTGTTTGAGTCATGTTTACTTTAAGACTGTAACTCTGCCTATTATGTAGGTGAAATTACGCATTTCCCTTACTTTTGAGGTCAATAAAACAAAATAGAAAAGCTGCAAGGAGAGGCAAACTGACATGACATTTTCGAATTCTCATTTTTTGCTTTAAACAAAGGTCCTCGGACTTGAAGACCTAGAAGAAATACTGGCAAGCCTCAGAACGCCTTAACTAATTTACTGCAGTCGAGCTCACTTGTAACAATCCCAGATGTAACTAATTATCAGTTATGACAACCATATTTCACTGCATCTGCGATTTCCCAAGCCTGTCTATTTAAACTGCGTCCAGATACAGCAAACATTTTCAAAAGTGCCATACTGTTACAGCGAACACTTCAAACCCGGTCATGGTAAAATGAGGGTGCATATGAAGTTCCAAAGCATGGAAGCGTGACACTTGCTCCAGTCCAATCACAATGAGGATAGGAACAGCATACAGTGTACAACAGTACTATAGCACAAGCACACGCACCAATGCCATCTCAGAGGCTACGGCGGTGGCATTGCTCTGTCATGTCGCCAAAAAAAGTCCCCAATCACTAAATTTAAAAATTTGTCATTATGCAGACAAATTGCTAAATCTAGCAACAAATTCGCTGAAATGGCAACACTGCTACTTTGTGATCAACTTCTGCAGCATAGATTAACAACACGTACACCATCCGGGAAACAATATTGAAACTAATTCATAGAAAAGATACTGCATGAAATTATTAAAGGCACTTTGAGGTTTACCAATATTTTTCTTAATACTTCAAGATCAGGGGGAAAAAATTCAAAAAATGAATAGTTGAATATGTCATTGAGTACATTATAAAGTGAGTTAGCACAGACAACCGATGCCTCCCTTGGAGTAGGGAGCAGCATGGCAGAGGTGAGTAGACGTGCTCACCTCTTGCTGTCATCGGAACGTCTCCAAGGGCTTGGAAGGCTGCCACCAATTCACGGTTGGACAAGCTGTAGTTTCGCCATACACGAACGGCTCCGTCATCTGTCAAGTCAAGGTGAACTGCACTGTCAAAGCAGGTAGTACATCACTGGAACGCAAATAACAGGATCAATTCCGGCTGTTTGCGCTGTTTGCCGTTTTTCTTTAAGCAGATGCTGCAAAACTTTTTGAATATGCCGTGTAACCATACTAGATGAGAGACAATGCTGCCATGAGCATCTGCGCAAAATTTTAGTCGCTTGCACACAGCAGGAAACATTCGCTCATGATTTCTTGCAGCTTCTTCGAACCTCAACAAAAGCAGACAAAAAAAAAAAGCACCAAGAGAAACAAGGAAATGGCAAGCAATGCCATCATTCATATCAGTTCGGTGTTTATGAAAGCCAAAAAACAAATGCCTCAAAATGGGCAATAAAGGATACAAATTTTGCACTTCCGGTCCTTAGCTATTGCTGTCTGGTTCCTGTGATGCCGCCTCCTTCATGGTGTAAGATTATGTTGCTAATGCTTAAGTCTCACTTCCTGCCTTGTGTACTGCTTTTGTGCGCTTTGGTCTGTGTTTTCGAATCCTTCGTAAGCAGCTGGAATCATTTGAAGGCAGGCACAGGTGTTATCGTTCCTTAATCTAGGTTTGTTGTTTGAAGACATGCAGTGTGAATTCTGCGCTTGTCTTGTTGTGGCTGCAATACAAATTTAGTGGGACATGCTCCAATACTTGTAGTACTCAACAGAAATGCAACTATGATGCATCTGCGCATTTGTTGGCTGCAAAGATGATGACATGGATACGGAATTCTAAACCGAGTACCACAACATGCCAAGCTCCAGAAAGTGTGTGAAATATAAACTGCGTGGCCAGTAATGCCAAGTCAGCAGACATAACTGTCATGCAACAGTCAAGCGAACAAGCTGATGGCAAGAAAACAATATCACAGATAGGCTGCTTTGGCCACTACAGGTTTCTGATGAACACGCAGACCATGTTTTCTGATAACTTTCCGACAGTTTCTTCGGTTATTCCTTCAACGCAGAGCGAAATGCTTAGGCTAATACAAGATTTCATGCTATTTGCTTTAAGTTAATAACGATGATCACAAAGAGCCAGCATACCTGATCCCAGAAGTAGGAGTGGTACATCATGTGCATTTAGGTAGGTGAGAGCCGTGATGCGTGTCTGTGCGGGATTCTCGTTCATATGGCAGCTCTGAAGGTTTCCATGATCATCCCAGAGACTGCACAAGGGAAGCGCAAGGTATCTGAGGGGGCCCAATGATCACTCACTGGATGTCCAAAAGTTACATCTAGGCTATGCACAGTGTGAAAGGCAAAGGACTACAGTATTTGGGAAAGATTCTTTCACAGAAATTATAAATATCTATTGCAACAAGTGCCCAATGGCAGGCCCAACAGAGGTACGGTGGCTTGCAAACCAGTGATGAAAGGCAAAAAAGATGGGAAAAATAAAAGAATGGTTATAAAGCATGGTCCAGTTTACTTTTGCTTGCTTAAGGCTCTTTAACTTGAACTGCAATTTCAATATACAGGCTAGAATTGGGTTGTTGCAACTGCGACTCAACCATGCGGTACCACGCTTAGCAGCTGACAGTCGTGGTACCTTAGTCACAACAAAAGCTGCAAAAGAATTTGCAGATTCCTTGACATTCCTGGGAAATGAGGCTGCAGGTGACAAGATGTGAACAGGAAACCACAACACTGGGCTGCAATTGCTATGCTGGGGTTGCAATGCAGGTTTTCTCAGTCTAGAGCGTGCTTCGACCATGTGTAACTTTCACGCGAAACGCAAAACACTGACAAAAGGCACTGTAATCTTGGCACATGCAGTATAACATGTACAGCAAACATATAACAGCTACTTGTATGGAACTCCTGAAAGGAGATTTAGGAACAAAGTGCAGCGATTGTGCAGGTACGAGCCACAATTCAAAAACACAGGAATAGCGCACAAGATTGAACATGAAGCAAGACGGCTTAATTGTTGAAGAGGGAGTAATGCCATCTCCAGGTGACAAGAGCATAATCACGCCATCCATTGCCCTTTCTTAGAAGAAATGGCACTTCCTTCACAGAGAAAATGCATTCAAGAGTTTTGTTCCAGCTTAAATGACGTTATTTTTGTTATCTTTATATTGCTATGCATTCTTCTGCCTTATCTGTTTCTATTTAAACTGCAATAGTGTTGTAAAGGTTGAAAAGTAGTTTAATCCCCACCTGGGGTTCCTTTGTTGAGGACAAATTGGGAGGGATAATTTTTTTGTTTTAACTATGGGGTCTTACATGCCAAAACCACTTTCTGATTATGAGGCGTGCCATAGTGCTGAACTCCGGAAATTTTGACCACCTGGGGTTCCTTAATGTGCACCTAGATCTAAGTACATGGGTGTTTCCGCATTTCGCCCTCATCGAAATGCGGCCGCCGTGGCTGGAATTCGATCCCGTGACCTCGTGCTCAGCAGCCTAACACCGTAGCCACGGAGCAACCACGGCGGGTGAGGGAGAAAATTAAGGAATTAAGATGGTGGCCACGCAGGAAAATAGTTGTGCTTTCCTGGGATCTGTAGTAAAGACGTGGGGTTTTTCAGAAGAAAGAGCATGCATAGTCATAGGGGACGAAGGCCTTCGGAGCCAGAGACAACACGTCAGCTCATCTCCTGCTTTATTCCTTTTTTTTTGTGTGCACGCTCTGTGGCAAAGTGTGTGCCTCTCAACCTCTTCCTTCTTCGCTTCCAATGCCACCCCTAGTAGCAGACGATGCTACTTGACTACTTGAAACAAGCACTTCAACCGGGTCTTCAACGGAATGGGTTCTCAGAACGAGATGCCTACCTATAGGAATCCCTGTTGGCAACACAGAGCTCTGCCTCATGCGGTTGAAAGGCTAGGCAGGTAGGAACGCTGGGGCACCGGCTGTAGAACACCTGCTCGTCCAGGCGCGCTCCAGTTGCTGCACACGCACACACCTTGAAGTTAGCCATTGTGTACCTTGGATGGAATTTTGGTCATGTGCGTGATAGAACTCTACATAGAAATCCCTCTCGAAGTGTGGCTAACCGTGCCAGATCTGGTGAAAAGCAACACCATTTTTGTGATCCAGGATTCAGCCACCAACTAATTTTGTAAATGCGCTTGAATACCTGGATTTCTTAAAAGCCTCATCATATGTGCCACAAAGCCAACACACACAAAGTGGGTAAAATTTCTCAAGGAATTGCATATTCTGTTTCATTGTATGAACTCAACCTTCTTTATGTACCATATTACTGCTGGGGTGTCTTATTATGCTCTACACCAAACTATAACTTTGATCTGACTAACCATGTGAAGTAGCAAAGGCCCCAGAAAGTGCATCTGTTACGTCCTTGCTTTGCAAACTAGAAGCAAAGCAGGCACATCTGTAAAGGGTTCAAAAACTGGGCCCTGCCAAATTTTACAAATTTACACATTTTTGAAATGTAAGCTGTAAAATGTGTGACCCTACATTGTGAAATGTAGCTTCCCAGGTGATTGGCATTAGGAGTGCCTCTCACACCTGTGTTCACGTTCTTCTATGGCATATTCTTGGTTGGCATCTACTCCTCCACCAAATAGACTCTACAATATGTAAAGCCTCCTTAATTCAACCCTCATTGATTCAGAAAATAGGATAACACGGACTCATTCTCTGGTTGTGGAACGCATACGCAACATTTAATGGCACCAAATGCTCGTTAATTTGGACAAGCCTTGGAGCGTGGCGAGTGAGGAGCACTGCAAGTGCGCAGTGTGAAAGAGCAAAATCAGCGCTAGTGTCCAACCAAAACGAAGCGGTGGAGTCCGCATCGTCACTCATCAGCAGAAAATGACAGGAAAGCCAGAACGTTTCATGTTTATTTGTGTTTATAGTCCTTATTCTTGCATTTGCCGCTGCGCATGATACTTTGTTGGGCATGTGAATTTAGAACTGGTTAGTCGCGATTCATGATCGCATCAAAAGCGACCACAGTTCCGCCTGCAGTGGCTGCACCTAACAGTAGTTTCGCTTTGACTCGGTGCACACATTGTCCGCATGCTTTTCAGAACCAAGCAGTCACCATCTGTGAATGGCTTTTCTCAATTAAGCAACATGTGCAGGTGTAATTGGCCCTGGCATATAGCTAATTCCACAGATCAATTTTCGTGGAACATGTTTTTTAGCAAAAGTCTATAGCTTCTCCATGATCACTTGAGATCCATCACAAAAAACAATCAGTCATAAATCGTTAAAGAGCAATCCAAAGTGTGCTTCCCTATAGACAAAAGCCTGTTAGAAACAACAGACGTCTTCATCTATTCGTTTTAAAAAGAAAAGAGCTCTTTCAGGCTAAGAAAGAGCGGAACAGATTATTACTAAAATTACTTTTGAGAGTCAGCGTCAACAACAGTTAAACCTCAACATAACCAAGTCAATAAAATGGGCAATTTGCTTCTTTACATCAAAATTTCACATTACTGAAGTTCGACGTTTTATGCAAATAAGTAAAGTCACTGATGGATTTTTCTTACATGGAAGAGGCTGCAAAATTTTGTGAATTATCGAGCAATTGGAAAAAGCAAGTTTGAATGAGGAAGAAATTCATTTTATTGAACTTAAGAGTTGGCAACGAAAGATACGATTTCATGCTGTGTCAACGATATCTTCACACTGGTGGTATGGGGTGACCCCAGCCACACTCTGGTGTCCATTCTGCCCCCGTGGCTGATAGTGTCAGGCGGGTGACACTATCAAGTGAGGCCACACTAGCATGAAAAGCATTCGCAGTGGGGGCAGTTGTCTGCCTCTCACTTAAACATGTCCCCAAAACCCGAGATTACGCAACCTCGAATACTGAACGTTCGGGAAGACAGCAAGCATGATCCATGCCACGCAATCTCGGCAAACTCACTCTTTGCACACCACGCGCCAGAAGACCTCTAAAACAAGGCACACGGGCTGCGTGCATGCTCAGCCATGCTCAACAATGTGCAGCCATGGACATGCTAAAAATGGAGACCCTCGCACACTTTCATTCACACCTAAAGCATACAAAATGTGGAACGCAATAGGACCTTATCGCACTCAGACATTACATGGAACATGACGCTGCTCCGCTTCAGCAGTCGCTCATGGTCATGTGGCGCATGATTTGAGAAGCAGCCACTTGTAATTCAACCATCTGAACGTCTGCAGAAGTTTAAATTTATTGTTTTGGTAATCCTTCGCGGCAGCAGTTAAAATTCGTTATACTACTGAAATAGTGTATAAGCACACTTCTTTATATTGATGTTCTAAATACATAGTGATCTATGGACAAGAAGATATAAGTTAAATGCTTCATTATATTGAGAATTTCGTTATACTAAATTTAGTTATATCGAGGTTTAGCTGTATTCACAATGCAGAAAAGTAGCTGAATTGAGTGAGCCATTCAGCTTGCACATTAAAATTAGCAGTTACATAAGAAAGAGCAATACTTCTGAACTTTGCTTGTAGACAGCTAGAATAAAACTTTCGTTTGGGCTAGTTGGTTTACCATGTAAGTATAGGCAAGGCAACATGCAAAAAGACACAGACAGAGAAGGGTTGTGTAAACAGGACAGGTGCGGGATTTCAACGATATTTCAGAAACACAACACAGGTGCAATATACAGTAAAGACCCGCGTATAATATGAGGTTTATTTCCTATTATTAGCGTCCCAAATTTTTTACTCTACTATATGTGGATCCGAACAAAAATTTCAGTCAGAAATTTGGGCTAAAAGTTTTGGTTTCATTATTGCTGCGTGGCTACGGCTTGGCTTCCTTATTGCCGTGTGGCTACAGCTTGGTTTTGTTATTGCTGCGTGACTACAGCATCATTTCTTTATTGTTAAGGGCGCACCTTGGCAGCACACGTGCAAACCACGCTTCGCAAAGTGCATCTTTTTTATTCCACATTGAAGGACCAAGATGGCCGCACCACGAAAACAGTACTCGGCTGCTTTCAAGAGAAAGGTTATTTTAGCCACACAGGACATCGGCAACAGTGCGGCCTGGAGGCAGTTTGGCATCAACAAGGAAAGCATTCGCGGATGGCGTCGACAGAAGGAAGCCCTTTTCGCGTGCAGCAGAACGCGAAGAAGCTTTCGCGGCCCGAAGAGTGGGACCTTCTCGGAAATCGAACTCGCCTTGACGGAGTCTGTACGCCAACAGCGAGCCGTGCATCTAGCTATGAGCGTGGAGCTTATGCAGGCAAAAGCTAAGGAGCTTGCAATAGAAAAAGGGCTACCAAGCTCAGCCTTCAAAGCGAGCAAGCACTGGATTTATCGCTACATGTGCCATGCTGGCTTTTCCTTACGCCGCCGAACTTCGATTTCACAAAAGCTGCCCGAATCATTCAAAGAGCTGCTTGTGGCTTTCCAGCACCACATTATTTCGTTGTGCAAGTCCAAGAACTTCCAGCTAGGGCAAATTGGCAATGCTGATCAAACACCGGTTTATCTGGACATGCCATCGCCCCTCACCATGCACGAAAAGGGCTCTAAACAAGTTTATGTACGGTCCACTGGCAACCAGAAAACGCGAGTTACCATCATGTTGTCCTGCCCTGCAGACGGACGCAAGCTTCCACCCTATGTCATGTTCAAGTGCAAAACAGTAACTAAAGGTGAGGAGCTGCCAAAAAATATGGTCGCAAGATGCCATGAGAAACGCTGGATGAACGAGAATCTTGTGCTCGACTGGATAAAGTCTGTCTGGTGTAAGCGGCCCGGCACACAATTGTCGCTCCCGTCCATCCTCGTGCTGGACGCATTTTGTTGCCATTCGGCCGACTCAGTGAAGATGCAGTTGCGTGAATCCGGCACTGAGCTCGTCGTTATCCCAGGTGGGATGACGTCTCAACTGCAGCCTTCAGATGTTTGCGTGAACAAGCCGTTCAAGGTCGCGGTCAAGCGATGTTACGCAGATTGGATGCGCACAGGTGAGCCTGCAGTGACGCCGACCGGGAGCTGAAGCGGGAGTCGCCAGCCGCGCTATGCAAGTGGATTGTGGACGCATGGGCCAGCATACCAGAGGACCTTGTGTGTCACGTATTCAAGAAGTGTGGCACCTCGAACGCACTCGATGGCACAGAGTATGAGTACCTCTGGGAAGATATGTCCGACAAAGAACCATCCAAAGAGAGAGTAGCTGAGGAAGACAGTGATTGAAGTGCGGAGTGCAATTTAAATAAATGTTTTCCTCGAGTTTTCTTTACTCGTATTATACGCGGATAAAACTATTTTTTTCCAGTTCGCATACAAAAAATTTCACCTCATACTATATACGGGTTCGTATTATACGCAGGTTTTTGCAGTAAACATATACCTATTTGTCATGTTACACACAAATGTTGGTAAAGGTGGAAGGAAAACGTAATCAAAGCTATGGATACATCACATCTTAAACTCTGTCATCAGTACTTATATTCAAGCTAAGTACAAAGGCAAAACACACAGTTGTCTTCTTCCAGATGCCAATCGTCAGACAACAATTGTCACAATTGTCAGATATCAACCAAATGCAGGACACTGCATGCATCCTGCAACACCCACACAAGCACCTGCCTGAACAGTGCTCACCGGTTTTCCGACGTTCAGCCTGCGCAGCCAACCTTATCCGTGCATTACGCAGAAACCTCCACTCCCGCTGCTGGTGCTCCATGCTTTCGGAGTCTGAGGCCTGTGTAACCTGCTTTCATTGCAAGGGAGAAATCAGTGTGCAATCAGAACCCAGACCAGCCTTGTCTTCACTTGATTACCAAGTGATGTCAGTACACAACTACAAATCCTAACTATTTGTACCTCAAACTGGACTTGGAGAAATCTTCTGTTAGACCTTGTGCTAAAACATTATGGTCAAACCTGTTTCCAGCTTAAAGGATAAATCACGATCGCAGTTAAATGCGAACATTCAAATGGAATGGACTTTCTTAGAAGGTTGGAAAGAATATGTTGCATGTATCAGAAGACAATTCCAATTCCTTAAATTAAAAAACTAACCTGGTTTTAAAAAGTTCTCTGTGATGCCTATCTGTACACTTGCATCATGTCTACATTACTGATTACATTAGGTTCTAGGTTTTTATATGTCAAAACCACAACCTGTTTATGAGGCATGCCTTAGAGAAGGACTCAAGGTCAGTTTTGATTTGACCACACAAGGTTCTTTAAAGTGCATGAAAGTATAAGTTCACGAGTGTTATTGCACTTCGCCTCTATCAAAATATGGCTGCCGCAGTAGGGACCAAACCGCAACCTCAAGATCAGCTGCACCACGCCATGGCCACTAGGCTATCACAGTGGGTACTGTCTCCATATCCACACTATGAAAAACAGAATCTAAACTGGCTTCGATTCAACTTGCAGATGAGCAACCGCTGTGATGCCCCGAATCATAGACTGCCACCTCATAATGTATGAGGTTTGAAGTTTAGTTCTTTCTTCTTCACAAAAAGGAAGCTTGGTCTCATTGCAATTAGAAAGCCTGGGCTGAAATTCAGCCCAGGCTGATTGCGAACTCCAATATTCATGAAACATGCGCACGCATGTGAAGAAGAATGTTAAGCAGCAAAGGTACTACTATAGCCAATGCGGTCACTTTTCTGGGCCCTGTGACAAACAGGCATGCATCATTCCTGTTGGTTGATCGGCCTATTTTGGCAAGCCAGCACAGGCAGCTTCTTTAAAGGGCCCCTCACCAGGCCACGTAACAAATTTCCGCTATACATTGGAAGTTGTTCCGTGCCATCTATGAAGCGTTCTGCCGCAAGAATTTTTCAAATTGATTCATTACCTGCCGAGATAGATATACTTCAGTGCCACGAACCCATAATTTTAGGAGGCGAGAGCTACGACTAAGAGAGACACTCTCTCCACTTTCCCCGTCTAGCTTCCGCAAACGAAATTCCTTCCCTGTATTCTCTCATACCAGAGCTCGAGGATCACGTGTCGCATACATCACGGGCCCCGCCTTCATTTTTTTCCGCTTTCATCTTTTGCTGCGCAGTGCATTTCAACTGGCAGTGTTGCATGCGGGCTATTGCATCTGTCTCATTTCACGCAGCATGTGATTTTCCACGCTGTGCACAAGGGCACCTCACTACCGGTATAAGTCAGTGTTATACAAATATGAGGCACATACAAGCGGATCACAGAGCATGATCTCGTGCTGGAACACGGTAGAAAATGACAGTTTCGGTGTCTGCGTGCGCGACTGCACGACGTGGGAACAAGCAGACGAAACGGAAGTAAATCTCTCTTGCTGCGGTGCGAAGTAAAACAGGAACATGCAGACATTCGGTTTATGTGTTTTATTATTTCTCTAAGCTTTAATTCGTCTATTCAAGCAACACATTACACAAGTAACAGATGTTGCCTTGAATAATTCTCGAAGGTGCGTGTCACTATGAGCAACGTCACAACAGCGTGATATACGTAGCCACACTTGTGCTATATATATATCAACTCTCCAACTGGGAACGCGGCGCTTGCAAAGAGAAGGGCAAACAATGTTCAGTTTGAAATTTCAGCTCTTTCCGCAGCTGTAGCAATGCTATACTTAGCAGACACAATTGTTAGCACGCAATGTAGGTATGGTGCTTGTTAGCTCAAGATGTCCAGACCTGATGAGGGGCCCTTTAAGACAGAAGAGGTGCATTCTTGAGAAGAAGAAGGAAGCTTTGCGACAGCCACTGCACAACATGCAGAGAGACAGGCAAGCAGAAAAGAGAGAGAAAGAGATAGAGGCAGTACCACTTGGCACCAGGGGGACTCCCTAGCAGTCAAGGAGTCCCCTGCTCCCAGCTGGGGCACATCCAAAATCTGCACAGAGAGCAACAACAGCTGTTCCCACCACACTGCGGCACTCCAGCCATGCTCTACACAAGAGGTCAGAATGTTTGCACATTGTTCAAACCAATGTTACTAGAAACAGCTCGGTTTCACAGCTCCCTATCTTTTCCAGCGGAGGAGCGTGTCCTGAGTGGCACTCGCTGCAACGACGTCGGTGCTGCAGTCCCAACCTGATTCACAGCTCAAGCACTGTCTGCTACACCACAAGCAGGAAGCATAGGTCGGCAGACTGCTCGCCAGCCGAATAAGCAGAGCACAATGATGCATTTATATCGCTAAGTTCTTTCACACCCAAATTAACAGCACGGCCCTCCCATTTTTTGTGATAAGTGCCTATAGGAAATATATAATTGATGCCTGTACAATGTTACTGGGTTGGTGTTGTGGAATGCTTGAATATGCAAACTGTGAGCAGTGTAAAGTGTTACATGCGGAGCCAAAACTATCTTGTCATCAGCTGTCATCACATCACTGCACTCCCTTCGAAGCTTGGATGCACCCAGTTGCATCTAGGTGTACTCAATTGTTACTCGTAACAGCTGCTACTACCTACTCTCAGCAGCAAATGTCACTGCCATTGACAGCTAGCTACGTTGAACAGTAATTTTATTTGCATGCAAACATAGCTGACCGCTAACAGGAGTGGTACTTGGGAGCAGTGGCCATTGCTTATTCTTTATGGTGCACATATCGCGCCTGAGAGTAGCTGCAAGTTACCACCCGGCGGTATTGAAGAATGGAAATCTATTTGAGATTAAATTTACTTTCGCAGCTCGCACCGCTTGCTTTCTGTGTAGCAGACAACACAGCAGCTGTGAATCAAGTTGCAACATCATAGCTGCTAGTTCCAATGACTGCCACTTGGGACAAATTTTCTGGTAGAGCTGTGAAACTAAGCTGGTTCTAGTAATGTTGGCTCAAACTAAAAGTCTACTGCTGCGGCACAGCCTGGCTACCCACACCTGTTGAGTTTACCCAGCAGCAGTAGCAAGTGAAACAACATTCATTACAAACCTATTGTGCCATGAAAAATGTTCACGCCAAGCAGACTTTCCAAATATCCATAAGAAACCCCAGGAAAGAAAGTGCAGAACACTGTTGCACAAGCACATGCCACGCAGTTATTTCAGATGCTCTTTGTAGTGGACCATGTATCCCAGAAGGCTGCAGCATGTAGAGTCATAGTCTTGACAGACTTTAACCCCTCATGCAGCATTTTGGCATTGCCACTGTTGCACTTGAGAAGGCTGGCCATCCCATGCAATGCCCACCACACCACACCACAAATATTGACCGAACAATGTGACAGACTGAGCTAATTCGTATTCCATGATTAAACTTACTTTAGCAGACAGAGGTGACAGACCGAAAATGGACAAAACAGGAACAATCGCTTCTGCATATCTTATCAGTTTTGTGTTCATCGCTTCTGTGTGCTAAAATTAGTAATACTGGCCATTGTTATATCATAAGCGCCTGTACTGACAGCCCCGTGCGATTCTGTGCCCATCATGCCATGCCTCCTGTTGAAACATGCCCCTTTAAGCAATCTCGCAGCTGTTTTGCCGGCAGTGTTTGTTGGCAACCAATGGCATTTCTTATGGCTTTCACATTTTTCTATTCTAATATATACCAAAGGTATTCGAGATGGCTCGTATGCACTGCAGCAACCGTTCTCAGTGCAACGGGCCAAGCAGCGCAGAGAAGGATGCCACACCACTTTTGCCATGGTAACCAGCCTGCCAAAACCTTAATGCTCCAATTTGCATTGAAATAGCTGGCAAGTATAGCCATCAGGGTTGAGCACGTATGGTCATATCTTATAGCTTTGGACACCACAAATTAGAATACTGGTGACAAAAAATTCCAGCACATTGCACTACATCTAGATGCCACAGAGTGAACTGATTCATTTGTTTGTGTAAGAGCACACCGGCTGTTAAAGTTATTTGTAAAATTTTGCATGAGAGAATACTAGACCTCATAGATTTTATGAATCAATCTGAAAGTGAATAAAGTGACTATAGATTACAGGGCTTTTACTGTACTGCGAGAAAATGTGCCTAAACAATACAAACCACTTCTGCTTAGCAAGTGACTGTTGCGATTCCAGAATGGACACCAGAATTATTATACCTTTTAAGACAACATATGTAGCAAAAGCTGATGAAACATAGGTGTGTATCCCTATAGTTTTCAATTTGTGGCATGGCCAAAGGCTCCTAAGCGAGACAGTAGTGTCAATGAGATGTGAGGATACCACTAGAGTAGTTGGGTGCTGCTGGAATTTTTCAAACAAAATAAGCATGAAACTATGTTGGCTTATTTCACATATGACATGTTAAGAACCGCCACTACAGTCAATGTCGGGCTGCGAAAATGTTAGAAAAATCGGGCAATCAGAAAAAATGAATGCATGCCCTTTACTGTCCCAAAGGAACCAAATCTCTGCAGACACATCCAAAGTAGCTCCGAAAGCCTACCAAAATACTTATTATTGTGACAGCAATTATATGGACACTCCAGGTGAATTTTTGCCATCATCAGAGTCGCCGTGATGTTCCGTACAAAGTCCAAAAGCGATTAGACTGTCGCGACACGACATATGCTCTATGTGCGAGGGGAGCCAACAATTGCAGCTCAATCTTTCGCACACAAAGGAGCAAAGCGGGGAGGGATTGCACCGTCCTTCGTTGTGCACAATGCATTGGGAGGAGGGGAGGGAGGGGGGCAGCGTCTGGCAGCAACTGCATATTAAGCAGCCACACGTGGTCAGGCAGGCCATATCTTGAAGGTGATCTGCGTTGGGGGCAGAGTCTAGGTGTGCTGACGGCTCATACCTTCGTGCGTGCTGTGTTATCACTGCTCAGTTTGCATTAAAGCGATAGACAGCATGAAGGTCACTTCGCTCGCTGCTGTTGCCGCGCTTCATCACGGCAGCGTTTTGACAGCGAGTGTCTGCGGTCATCGAGTGTGATGCGTTCATGTTTGCCTGCACATGTCGACGCCATGCTTGTTAATTTACTTAATAAGCAAATGTTTAGAAGTTTACATGGATGACAAAACTAATATCCTTACTTTCTATAGCTGTCTACTAATTCGCTATTGCAATCTATGCTTCCCCTTTCTGGCGAAAGTGACCATTTTAGGCATATCTGTGCTTGCACTGTGACAGGAGACGGAGAGTGCAGGTGTCTATAATTACTGTAGTGTCCCCGAACAGTGGCCCTCTCCCATTCTTGCTCTGTTTCACCGAAATACACTGCATATGCTTCACTGCATAATGCTGCTGTCTTGTGGCAAAAGTGATAAAGAACCGGCATTATGCAATGCTTCACCTTTGTTGTGCTTTCTGCACTTAGAAGACATCGATGACAAAGGCAGAGTTGGCCCCATTGCTGACGGCAAACTTTTTTCAATAAAAAACACAACTCCGAGTCCTGAAAATTTGGCAGAGACTGTCGAAGCAGCTAGGCCTAGCGTTGCCATGGTGGCAATGGCTGCTAGCGGATCGTCATGCGAGAGCAAAGGTTCGATGCAGATACTCGAGACGGCGGCGGTGGTGGCTTCAATGATACCATCTTGCAGACTATAGACGGATGCACTTTAAGTCTGCAGTGAAGCCCCGCCCAAGCCCTTACTACCGCCAGCCACTATTCCTGTGCGAGGCTGCAAATAGTTCGTACTTCAAGCTTTCCCTGTTACCTAAATTAGGCGGTAACCACAAAAGTAATATTATTAGCATGTAATTTTATACGTTTTTACTTGTATATTATAGCAAAATGACAATAGCCTAATTCTTTATTGAACTGGAATAAAACGCTTGCTTCACAGCAACTATTTATTGTCAAGTTTCACTTCAGTTGGTAGTGAAGTTTCATGAGTAAAATGGGCTCAGCAATGAAATGAACTGTACTGCAAACTTTGAAGAGTGAAATTCTCAGACTCAATACACTTTGTTTATGTTTGTTGCACACCTCATCGCTTCCACCGATGAAAAGACTATTCAAGAACAGCAGACGCTCCGAAGGTATGAAGTATGACGCCATTTTGAAAATGTCACATAATGACAATTTTGTTTGCTTCTGTGATTGGCTGGCGGACTAACAGAACCCTGCGATTTTTGTGCGTTGGTTGCCAACTGCTGTTTTTCTTTAAATTGTATCGTGCTGTTATTGTTTAAGTTGTTTTTTTAAGTTGTATCCATACTTGAACGATTAACTTGCTGTGAAAGATGCACTAGTACTGTCCTCACTTTCTTTTCTTGTGCATCTTGCACAGCCTGTTAATAATTCAAGTGGTGCCTTCAATTATTGCTATTTAGGACCTGCGGCCACGTAAAATGTCTGAAAAATCGGACGGCGAAGGGTTTTAGCATCCGCAATTTCAGACATTCTTATACACATGGCAGTGTCATAAAGGCATCCGAATAATCTGGCACGTCCAAACAATCAAGCATCCAAAAAATCCGTCAGCTGTATTTAGATTCTGCAAGTAATTAACCATACATTACATTTGTGACAACAGGAAATTCTGGTATTTTGACACTCGGTCTGGCACAAACCATCTGCTATTGCTGTTACATCGGACCACACGATGAGGAGAAGCATAGCAGATGACCTAGCGAGCAAGAGTAGGTGCCAAAATATCACAACGTTCTGATCCCACGTGATCACCTTTTGTGTCATGACATTCTGACACATACCTCTCCTGAGAAGAGACCAAAACTGGTTCGTAGAAACGCTGTTATATATATACAGGTGTGTGAATACTTGAATAATTCTGTACGTGAATCGAATATCTCATACATTCGATTTCTCTAATATTCAATCTTTAGAATATTGGTACCTTCTGTGAATGACCTGGCTGTGTGAGCATGCGTGGCATTCCCACAACGTATAATCTTTATCGGTACAAGGTTCGACTAGGCCACACAAGCCAACGATCCAGACTATTAATGCTACACTAACAGAGGGAAAAACAAAAGCAGCACGTATGGAAAGAACAGAATCATGTGTGAAAATCGGGCTGTTTAGTCACCAGAAGACATGCTGGTTGCATCGAATACACAAGTACACAGTTCACACATGCAGGTTCGTGCAGTTTGGAGCTTTCTACTCACAAACGAGCACATAGACGAACTTGGCACGCACGCTCACAAGTTGCCGGCTAGTTGACCGCAGACTAGAATGCCGCTTTAATAGCCGTCAATCTAACCCATATATGTGACCTCGCAACCGATGATGGATGAGCCACCCATAGGAACATGTTAGCAACTAGCTTACCAACGGCTTACCAGGAGCAACGGCTTACCAGGAGCAGAATTCTCGAGCAATCAATTTCACATATTTTACAAGACTCAGAACTGTACTCGTTGAAGTAGACAGCTTGCAGTGCTCTTGGCCACTGTGCAAAGATAGAGACCTTGGCACAGCACATGAAATGCAAATGCATGGGGAACCGCATATTTTGTGGGCACCGCACCATTTCCTATACGTCCCACTTATTTGTTGCCCTTTCTCTCGAAGTATTTTTGGGGCCAAACTGCGGATATCTCGAAATCTTGACTGAGAATGCAACAAAAATTCTGGCGCTGGACCGTTTCACAAGATTCACACGATGCTGCCAAAAGTAAAATCCCTCTATTTTTTTTTTTTTTTTTCTCCTTTAGCCGTGCCTACCACAAAGCAGATGCTTTCCCCAAACCTGAAGTCGGAGCCTGGTGGCATATCAACTTTCTCAAGCAACCCTGTGACACGTCACGCAACGGTAGAGACATATGTGGAGGCAGGCTCTGCAATAGCACGATTGGCGTAGTTTGTCTTGTTTGAAATCGTTCAAATGGCCACAAATGGAGGGGACTGCGAAGATGATGGCGACTATGATGAACTACCTTGAGAGATGCCAACATCTGCTGAAACGAGGAATTTGCTGCACTTGCTGCAAGATAAGGTTGAGTGTAGCAACGGGGAAGATTGGCTCATGCCATGTGTCAAGCAGCTAGAGGACACCTTCCTAGGCCCGAGTGTGACCACAAAGCAGACCAGCATTACGCCGTTTTTTTCTGCTAAATAAGATGGCAGTGCCACAAAATCCAGCTGGTTAACGTCTCTTATATGCTACTTTTTTTTCTCTATCAAACCTTTACGAAAAGCAAGATTAGAAGCTGCTGTTGAAGAACTGGTAAGTAGCGATTTTTTTAGAAAGGACTCAATTTTTCATGGCAATTTGTACAACTTTGCTTATCACAAGAATCGCTTATCTCGAAATTTTTCCCACTTTTTACTATTTCGAGTTACGAGGTATTACTGTATCTGCAGGTTATACCTACGGATTTTTTCCTTCCTTCTTTTTAGAGGTCCTGAAATATGGAAGGTGCAGCCTATACGTGAAAAGATATGTATATTATTTGTTTGTTTCTTCTGCTTTGGAAACATTGGATAAGGAAATTTGAGATGAAACAAATATCAAACAGTCTAATATTCAATCAAATATTAAAGAATGTTGAATATTCGTGCAAGCCTAAATGTAATGCATGCTGCTTCTCAACACACAATGGATCATGTTACGATTGTGCAAATAAGGTAGTTATTCAAGTTGCAAAGAGAACACACCGCACCTTGTTGAGCGGACGGGTGAAGTATTGGGAGCACCAGTCCACAAAGCCTGTTGTCACCAAGGGTGATGAGCTGCGTGCATTGAGGTGCTCTTCCGTGTCGTCCTCTGCCACCTGCCAACAGCAAGGCAAAAAATAAATTCAATGAGTGGTTGTTTGAGCATGGTCACTCCCAATGCTGTGTATTCCTTCTATCATAAAAATTGGCAGTTTCACTGAAAAATTAAGTACTGAAATTTGAAAGCAATAGCAAGATTTAGCTAAGCACTGAAGAAGTTTCAAAATGCTGGCGTGGTGAGGCGTGTCTCCAGTGATATTGCACATTAATGGTGCATGAGATTATACTCAACACATACCATCGAAATTTGTCAGTGCCCAAAGAAAGGATTGGATAGATTTAGCTTGACGACTGTTCTTTGTTCTTCTCAAACCTCCTTTGTTCTTCTCAGGTCTCTGTTCTGCTCAGACAAGTTTATGCACCACGATGTGGTATACACACAGCCGCTCAGCAGGAACACTAATGTTTTTGCCCAATGTTCATGCCAGCAACAGAAGCTAGAACATCGCCCTGGCTCCGGCATAGCCCATCGAGTGAAGCATGACTATATGTCCACTTGACTTCGTCACATTTGCAGCCAAACACACCATGTGTCTTTGGAAACTTTGGAACCCTCCATGTTGTGGGAATGCTCAACTCCCACACGTCCCCTGATATGTTGTTTTCCCAGCATGTCTCGCACCTCCTGTAATCTGGCTTCTCCGCGTTGCTTGGTGCCGGCGGCGGTCGGTCTGATTGCAGCGCATTACGAGAGATGGCACAAGTGTGGCGCTGCTAGCCCTATTTGACAACGGGGTTGGTCAGCTGCGACAGGGAGCAGGCTCTTTGGCTCCGGGTCAGCAAGCGGTGCGTGCGTTCTGCGCGTGCGCCAATACATGCTTCTGCGAGACCGTCTCGTGAGGCCTCGTTCAAACGTGCCGTCGTTCGCGTGACCATACGTGCGAACGACCAGGCGTTGGTGTCCAGCATGGGGCAAACATATTCGCTCTCTATCCGGTTGCGATGAGTCGGGCTTTCTCGATTTCTCACGCGGCCATCAGCATGTTTTGCGGATAGCAATTTGGCTAGCAAGCATTAGTGTATAAAAGGCACAATAAATGCCCTTGCACTACTGTGTTCGTTCCTTTCTCGCAAGAGTACAGGTGAGATCCCCACAATGTGCAAGTGTTGCACGTGTAAATACTGTGACAGCACAATGGTGGCGGCGCAAATGTACCTCAAACGTCCGCATAATTTCAAATGCAACAATAATCCTCTAACACTAACTATAGTAGCTCATGTTAGAGGCAAAAGTACACGATTCCCACATGATGCATCCCTCACATTTTACTCCCATAAAAGACAATTGCAATGAAATTTTGTACCATGCAAGAAGCCTGGGTTATAGTGTAGATATAGAGGAGCCTTCATGCAAAATTTACCACTTGAAATACAAGTGGAAGCATCACAAAAAGCTTGCAAAAATAGCCACTGAAACTGAAAAAGAAGCCACCATTACCACTCACTAGAAGCGATGCATGACCTTGAGCATGTGGCTTTGCAGCATGAACTCAAAAGATAAAGCGATGCACATGGCTGCCTGTGGCGCGCTAAAAAATATGTTGGAAGCGGTGTGCTGGGACTTGCATCATAGCGGCAGCCAATAGGCGCACGTGTCATCTGCTTAGGTGCTGTTCAGAGGCTGCTAACAGGAAAACTATGCACTTACCAGCCATGCAGTTTTGCCAAAGTTGCATTAATGGTATATACTACTAATTTCTAACAAACTTAGCCAAAGTAAAATTTCGTTGCAGTTGGCCTTTAAGAGCTGTCAGAAACAGCATTAGCTGAAGGGGGCATGGATAGGGACTAAGATACAACATATGTCTAGTCTCAATCCACCACAGCCTCAGATCATATTTGTTCTGTTTTGTTTTTTCGGGCTGTTTCCCACATCTCCTAAGGTGAACCGGTAAGCCCCAACCACTGGAGCCTAATTTTGACAATATGTTTTGTTGCAGTTTTATTTTTTAAGGCTCCCCAAACATCTACAGATTGACAAACTTGTCTGGGCAACCAAACATAGCTGATAGCTTACCGGTGCAGGCACGTCGGGGCCTCGGTCGAAGATCTTACGTGACCGGCTGAAGTGAGCTGTATGCTGGAACTGATGGCTTCGAGTGGGCGTCTGCACCGGTGGTCGTAGGCTCAGGTTCATAGACGTCGGTGGAGGGGACTCACTTCTGGGCACCGAGTGGGAACAGAGCCTTAGACAACAGTGGCAGCCAGCCTGTATTCACTGGACACAGGCTCACACTAGCTGAGATGGTCAGCAGTTTCTACGGGCTCCTTTTCATGATTCAAGACTCGCACTATTTACAGTTCACACTTAACAGGTACCAAAGGCCTAGGTGGTAATCCATGATTTAGTTAAGCAGTACACTTGAGAAAACACTTGAGCAATAAGCTAATCTTTCGTGTTTGTGTGAATGTGTTTTCTCAAGTACACTGCTTAACCAAATCGCAGCTCACACTCCCTACAATGCAACCAGAAAGCAGGTGCATGGTATGCACTTTCTTTCCGGATATAGCATGGTGGAGCTCAGTCTCTTGTTTACCCTACGACCATCACCGTAATCAGCCTGCCCTCTCCCAGCAATCTCTACTTACCCCTGTCTCGTGCTAGCCGATTCCAAGTTACGCCTGCACTTCATCACATACCCTAATTTTTTGCCGTCCTCGACTGCCCTTCCCTCTCCATGGCACCCATTCTGTAAACTTAATAGACAACCTGTTATCTGCCCTAAGCATTACATTGCCTGCGCAGCTTTATTATTTCTCTCTTAATGTCAACTAGAATATTGGCTGTGTCCATGTGCTATCTAATCCACATCACTGCCATCCTGTCTCTTAACGTTACCCCCTCATTGAACTGAATGCATATGAATTAAGTCCAGCTATGCAACGCAAAGTACCCGCTATTATTCGGCTACCAGAAAATTCCGTAGTCAAACAGGGAGCAGGTGTACTTGTAATGACATGAGTCATTGAGAAGCCAGTAACATGTCCCCGACTTATGAAACTGCTACAAGACGGGATGCATGAAGATTCTATGGTCACAAGTGACGGTTATAGGCATTAGGTCATTACGCACGTATGAAAACTTACGACAGGTAGCTGATCTTTCCCGAAGGGGATGATGGCTCCGAGTGGCATACAGAGCTTTTCCGGCACTTCTTGGCCTCAAAGCTTGACTGAGCCTGGAAAGGCAAGCATGTAAACCTATTACTGTAACAATGTTTCATATATATTGTTTGCATCGCTGAAATTTTGGCAACTTGATAGAGAGTCGTGTTACTCAAGGCAAACAAGATGCCTGCCTTGAGCAACATATGTGTTCCTTACGTCATGTGCTTAGAAAGTTGGATTAAGCAAGCCTTTTATTTTTTTTTGATGCATTCCGTAGTGAACTTTGTCAAAACATGTATATATTATACTTTTGTTTTACATGGGCTCTGTCTTACTTTTCTTTTTTTCTATACTGCTGTTACTGTATGGGTGGCATGACCAAGTCAGGCAAATGTTTGCCTTTAGCCAAGTCCCCTACGACAATCGGTAATACTGTTTAAATTACAGAGGTAAAGAAAAACAAAGAAAGAATGCCTAGGACAAATGTCTTTTATGGAAAGTTTACTCCTACCACACTGGTGGCGTTTTGACGCATGACAACCTGCCCACTGTGGCAAATGCAACCTAGGCCACATTATGGCATACTGCTTTGAACACATGTGGTCTCCAGTGCCTGAAGAATCAGAACCAGATGTGCTGTAAGAATCTTCTGTCACTCTCTGCCAAAAGTTGTTTGCAATCATGACAACACGTTCTTAAGCATAGTGAAAGGGATCACAGAGCACATCTGTCCGTCTAATTATTTTCAATAAAATAATTGAAAAGGAGAAGTCTGCACAACGAAAATACTCTCGTGCTAGTCCCGCATGCCCAGGTGACATGGTAACAATACAAACATTTTGACTTAAACAACAAGTTGCACCACCCTTCTCCCACTACCTGCGTTCCTCAATTTTACACACTTTGCTCGAAAATGCCATAAATGTGGTTTCACCTCACAACTTAAGAAAGTAACAGCTTTCCAAGTATGGTTATCACAAGGCCTATATGCACATGGCAGGATCTTGAAAACAGTAATAAAAAAGAACGGAAACCGAGACGGTATTGGCCTCGAGCTCCACCACTGGAAAAGCTGGCGCCACCATCGGCGTGACGTGCTAGGAGGGATCACGTGGACATAGCGGCCGCGTCGGCTGCTTCGGGAGCGCCGAAGCGAGCTGAAAACGAGAGTTTCAACTCCCTCGTATGCTGCGGTCCTCATTTAGTGGCGAAATTTTCCCGCTTCGAGTGTCTCCTTTACAACGCTTAAAAGCACTACAATAGGTAGTGGCTGCCTTTGAAGGCGCGCAACATGGTAGGCTGCTGCTCGGTGCCACAATGCCGGATGTACGCAACGGAGCCCGCAGTCAGCCTTATTCACACGTAGCCGCAGGACAAGCTGCGTGAAGTTTGGCTCGCGAAACATAAAACCGGCAAACATCGGCTACAACTCGAGTATGCAGCAAGCACAGACACGAGGAAGATTTCTGCTACGGCGCCCGGTCTGCGATGCTCTGAAAACGCGCACTGAGACGCTCGCCCGATTCCGCTGCCCGACTAATGTCATGACGGTTTGGTATATGAACTTGTCGATGCTATAGATACTGGCAAGTTGAGTGGAGTGGAAAGGCAGCGGTAAGAAGCATATTTTTAAAAAGCATGGCATATGGTCATGTTTGTGTTATGAATTAATGCATGCACTGGATTACAAAAAAGGAGCAGCGGGAAACTGCATGCTGAGAACACCGATAAACATACAGTGCGACGCAACTCGACAAATAATATTGAAAGGTCAAAGAATTTAGAAGAAAAAAAAGATTTAATCGTCGCGATGGCACATCAGAGTCCCCGTAGGCGTCGAAGTCTCTACAATGAAGTTATTTTTGAACAGCTCTGATAACACCCACGCAACAATGGTTGCTTGTATACTGTCAAATGCTCATATTCTGCGGCCTAAAGCTCATGGCACTGTGCGAAAACGCGCGCGCGGAGAAAGCGAAACAGTGCGCGGACAAGCATCCAGACGCGCCGGTCGCTGGGAATCTGCGCGATCGTTGCATTGAGGCTTCGTTCTATTACGCTCCATTTAGTTATACAAACACTATAAGAACATATTTCACATAACTTGCTCTCAGCGTTTACCTACCTTTTACGCAAGAAGCCGGTTCGGGAGACTCCATCGCGGTGACCGCGCGCAGTGGCGTTCACTGTACGTATTCGGTAAAGAGATAGCGTCTGTAAACGATTCTGAGCTTTCAGTTTGCCCAAGATTATTATTTAGACAGTAAAAAACTTCTCTCGTTTCGAAAGTACTTACAGAAATGTCCGGGAGAGCTCGCGCGTGGTGTTTTCAGTGAGCGCTGACAGCAAATCCTATGAGGAGCGCGCCACGTGATCCCTCATACTACGCCAGCGAGGCGCTTCCGCTAGATGGCGACTCCGTAACTCCTCGCCGCCAATATGCCAGGATGAAGCTAATGCTCAAGTTGGCGAGCTTCCAATTACCAAATTATTAAATTGATACCACATGGAGATGGTGCAGCTGACAAGGAGTACGTTTGGGAAACAGTGCAGCCCATGCATGGACAATCATAAATATGTTTTGTTCCTGAAATATTTAGGCCCAAATTTAGCAAAGCAGCCTTTAAGCAGAATATATGGCAACAAACTGTAATGTAATGAAACATTGATGCAATGACGTAGACTGCCAATTTTTATTACTTCATTATATTGGGCGTCAACCATATTATACGAAGGTAAATCTCAGCATAAAAAGCTCTTTTGCAACGGCTTCCCGGCAACATATGTAGAGGAGACAAAAAAGAAACCTTCCAGAATAACTGAGACAAGATGAAAATGAGCTTCGCCATCTGAACAGTGAATGCAGTGCTGTGGCTGAACACTGCGAGATTGGCACGGAGAGGTATGAGCATGCTCAATATGTGTTACAAAAAGGGGTGTGTGATACCAAAATTTTTCAATACAAATCGAATACAGATACTTAGCTTCGAATTCCAAATAATGATGCACACATGTATTTATTAGCAAGTTGGGTTATTGTAACATCACACTTAAATGGTCAACAGTAAACACTTCGACTAGCAAGCCAGTATATTAAATGAATGTGTATTTCACTCACGTTAACTTAGAAAATTGAGTAATCCTCATTGTCTGTTCTCGCCAATATTTATATAGAAGGAAAGGCTAAGACCCATGTTTGCTCCCGCACAGCCAGCAATATATTCGATTTGTGTCGAATATTCGTATACAACTGAATATTCAAAAACTTATGATCACCTACAGGGTTTGACAATAAGGTAATAGACTGGGTCTGGTAAAAATAATTTATAGATCCAATAGCTATATCATAAAAATCCTTCAAAGTAGTCTCCTTCGGTGTCGATACACTGCTCCCAACACAATTCCCACACTGCAAAGGCTCCCTGGAAGTCAGCTGCCGTAACCTCTTTCAGATATTCTGTGACAGCCCGTTGGATGGCAGGAACATCGTCAAAACAGTGACCTATAAGGCTTTTCTTGAGCTTTGGGAACAGGAAAAGTTTGATGGGTTCATACTGGGGCTGTACATTGGCTGCAGCAAGGTTGCAACCCATATCAAGGCCAGGTAGGCAGTCAAAACGAAGGCGGTGTGGGCTGGAGCATTGTCACGGTGGAGCTTCCAGCGATTGGCAATCTCCGGCTGTTTCTGTTCGACAGCTTTGTGAAGGCGTTCAAGGACTTCTTTGTAGAACACGGCATTGGCGGTTCATCTCGGAGGTACAAATTCTTTGAGGACCACCCCACGCTTCCCAAAAAAGACAATGAACATTGTCTTTACCTTGGACTTCGACATTCTCACATTCTTTGGGTGCGGGGAGCTTGCAGTGTGCCACTCCGAACTTTGGCGCTTGGTTTCAGGGTCATATTGGAACACCCGTGATCCATCGCCTGTTATTATACCGTCTAAAAAGTCCCATTCACGTTTTAACTGCACCAACATCTTACATGAAACATCAACTTGTCGTTCTTGTACATCACTCCACGCTATTGGCAACAATTTTGAACAATGCTTCCGCATGTTCAAATTTTCAGAAATAAATTTGTGAACTGTTGTTTTGCACATGTTGAGGTCTTTGGTGATTAATATGATACCCAAACGACAGTCGAAGTCCAGGAGATTTTTTTACCTTGGCCACATTTTCGTCCAAACTACTCGCTGAAAGGCATCCAGATTGCTCAATGTCTTCAATGGTCTCCCGTCCACCCGTCACCATCCTGTCCAACTCACTGAACCACCGGAAAACCTGGGCCCTTGATGAGTCGTCATCTTTGTAAACCTCCTTAACAAAGGTATGCGTCTCGAAAGCGGTTTTGCCTAGGTAAAAGCAAAATGTAGTGATGTACCGCTACTCCAGCAAATGCTCAATTTTTTACGTTTTCCGTCGTGACAAAAACTCGAAAACGGCTTTTGCGCCACTTCAAATCCTCACTGCATCAGACGTCAGACATGACTGCCACCTGATTACTTGGCTGAGAAACCCCAACACAAATCCCACCTCCGGGAAGCGTGCTACTGGCGACTGCAGCGCCGCGCAGCAGGCAGTCTCATTACTTTATGGACAAGCCCTGTAGTTTCCAAATCGAATACGAACATTAAAAATATACTATTCAATAATATTCAAAATTTTTGAATATCCGCACACCCCTAGTTACAACACAAAAGCCTGTTACCGAAGGAGCTCCAAAGCTGTATGGTAGTGCCAAAACATGAAAAATTGGTGAACTAATTGTCATTCCAGTTACTCATGTATAGCCCCCAGTTCAAGAGTAATTAATTGTTGGGCTAGTTGGTTTTTTTGCTAAGGGAAATCGGCATAACAAAAAGACAATGCACACAGAAAGAAAACACAGACAAGTGCTTCCTGTGAGGGTTGTCCTTTTAATGCGCTAATTTTACTCATCAGTAGCACCCAGTTTACAAGAAAAATGGCATGTGTCATTTTTCTTAGTGAAAGAAAGAAGTAGTAGGTCTGTACTGTGTTGTAACAAATACTGAGCCTGATAGTAAACAACACTTGAGACCAAGAAAAACCTATATAGAAGCAGCTGTGTGTTGAATATGGTGCATTCAGGCTAATGTCAGGACAATACACAGGTTGCTGGAAACTTTTGTCATCCACTTACATACACAAAGCCTAGCAAGCTCATAACCTACAAAAACGCTGCTATAGCGACATGCTGGACCCATAAAAAAGTGCTCTGTCTTCCTGATCTAAATGAAGGAGTCAGAACCACTCCAAAATGCTTCGCTTCGCAGTGACCGTAGTATTCTTCTTATAATTTCTTGGCTCAACTGACGCGGACAACTACACAGGTCATTCTGGCTTCCTATCTTATGTTTCCCTCACCTTGGTTCTCTTCCTCTCCTTCCTGCACCCATGTTTATATTGCGGCGTGAACTGAAAATAAACGCCCATTCTTCTAGCTTGTCAGCTTGCATCTACTTCCCCTTCGTCCAGCACAGTGTCCGACTAACGATGTAACAGGCTCATTAACAAGGGAATTCATTCCCGGGCTAGTCAGTACATATTTAACAGGGATAGGCGGGCTAGTTGGTGGTCGACATTGGTATGCCTCATGTAACCGCGCAACCAACAAGGGACAAAGAAGAAACACGAATGTCCGCGCCTGTCCTGTGTGTTTCTTCTTTGTCCCTTGTTGGTTGAGCCGTTACATGATGGGTGCCTTCATGTCCTGTTCACTCAGTTTTCAAGATGGATTTGGATTTCGTAAATGCAACAACATAGAGTGATTATGTAGAAATACTTCTACATTACGTATTATATCAGTTATTTTGGTACTTTTGCTGTAATCCTCTGTATTCATGTGAACTGTGAACCCCTGTAATGGGGGCTGTAGGCTTGTCAAGTTGCTGAATGGTAGCTTTTATCCAACACTTTTCTGTCTGTTTGTTGAAACAGACAGAACTGAAATGAATGAATTGTTGATTGATTGATACATTGACTGATTGAAATTAATGAATGAACAAATGAATTTAAATAAAGCCTGGCTGCCTGGTCTGACCTTATCACGGTAGGCCTTGAGCAGCAGGCGGGCCATGGCGGCCACCTCGGGGTGTGGGTCGTTGCCCAGGGTGACCAGTGCACGCCACACCTGGCTGTAGACGCTGCCATAGCTGCCCAGGATGCTGCCCAGGCTGCAGATGGACGTGCTGGAAGACACGCGCCGCATCTTCTCTTGTACGGGTGCCTGCTGCTGCTGCTGCTGCTGCTGCTGCTGGGCCAGTAACACAGGCGGGGGCTCTGGCAGGCCCTCCACCACGGCAGCACCCGACAGCACTGCAAGCAATAGTCCCTGTCAGGCGTGGCATTTCATGCTTACAGGCATACTTTTAAACCTTCTGGATACCGAGTGTTTTTCTGGAGTGCAACAAATTCAATTTCTGTCTAGGTAACACATTATGCCAGGCTTTAAATTCAAATGTTATTTAATGGCAATATGTTGCTGAACACTTACAATCTTTAAATCTGAAAACTCAAATAAAAATTAAGACTTATGCTAATCATTACATTAATAAAATTTGTTTTCCTCAGGCAATGTAGCCCCTTCATCTCTGTCACTGTCTCTTGATGACACCTTGCAAGCAACATCGAAGTTCCTGAATCAGAGTTCCCAAAGAGTACTTGAATTTCTGCATTGTTTGAAGTGCTCACATTAATGTATCATACTGAATCACAATGTTGGCAAACAAGAGACACAAGCACCACCAACAATCATTAATCTGTTGTATAAAAACAACTACCATAAAATTTTAGTCTAACCAACTTCTGAGTAGATGACGCAGCCAGTGTATGGATGTTGCAGGCTCATGGATTATCTCGGGCACAGCCAGGTGCATGTATAGGCAACCAGGAAGGCTGCCTATACACTCTATACACTATATACTCTCTATATACACTATATACACTCTATACACTATACAATATATACTCAGGCACAGCACTTAAAGGGTTAAATTTTGTTAGCGCACAATTATTGACCCCCATTTATCTCAGCACTACCACAACTTTGGCATCACGCTGATGTGCTCATTTCTCTAACAAAATTCATGCAACCTCTCATAGCCAATATATGGGTTGAATTTATTATGTTGCCACGTAACATGCCCTCAGAAAAATCAGTTCCGTGGAAGTCTGCAAGGAAGCTTCCAAAGAAGTAATTCATATTGAGTGTTCCTGCATGTTGAGTTGTCAATTAATTTTGCCTTCCTCTGCAAGCCTCCTGATTACCACAAATGGTGTGACCAGCTCGAAAAGGCTTTGTCCAATGTTTGATCCCCAGACCAGGATAAATGTTCCTTTGACTGAAAAGCTTCATCTCCAAGCAAACCGTATTGGGTTTGTACTGCTCTTGGGTGGATGACATTTCCCTTTTATGACGTGCCTTTTATGTGCCTGCTTCCCTCATCATTTTGTTTGAACTGTTATGCAATTAATTAAAAGGTACAGACAAACCAGCAGGACCAACCGATTTTCTGTTCCTACAGAAACCAAGCTTGCAAATAAACGCTGCACTTTGGTTGGTTGAGTGAGACGACGAAAAAAATGTCAGTGACTGCAATTGTATTCTTTCGAAATCAGTTCCACTCTAAAGCAGACACAAATAAAAAAAAATAATATTTTTGGTGTCAATACAATTGTAAAGAAGCTCTCCAAAAATGGGGCATTCTGCAATGTTCTACTACATTCTGCTATGAGGTTGGCAGGCATGAGAATCAAGCGACCCACATCCCTCAAAATACTCACGGTTTCCAGTGATGGGCAGCAGCTTGAGCCGGTCTCGTGATGCCACCTTCTTCATGCCAAGTGGTGTGATCTCTGAAAAACACCAAGAGTCATTTAGGCTTGCTGCAACAAGTTAGACAAGGCTTAGGTTGCCACAGCTTTCGGTTACTACACTTCAGAAAACAATGTCTGTGTTCAGGTGTCTTTCAAGGCCACTGGGCTTTGTAAAGGAAATGGAATTGAATGGGCTGTAAGGGAAATGTAAAGCTGAGGGTCTTGACTGTGGCAGCCTTCATGCCTTCAGGTAGCATATGAGGATTTCTTGAGCAGTTTTCCTGCTCCTAATTTCATATACTATGCCACACCTGCAGTTACATCCACCACAATGGTCATGAGTAGCACTGGCTAACACTCTCAGGGCCAGATCTTGTAAAAATACATAAATACCCAAGCATGTGGATGTGGGAACAATCATAGCTCGATTGCTAGAGCACCATATGCAAAATGCAGATGTGGGTCCGGCTTCCACCATTGGTAAGTTGTTTATTTTATCCACTTTCATTTCCATTTACCTCATCACTTCTACATTTCAATAATTACCACAGGTTATTTCCAGTTTGCTTTTCTTGGTTTCATTATCTGTGGGCTCGATTCCCCTCCTTATTCAGAAAGTACAGAGTTGCACATTCTTAGCCAGTTGTACCACTGCCTAACAAGGAATTTGGTCCAAGGGCTCGGACAAGCATTATTTATGCCCAATGCCCACCACTTCTGCAAGTCTCCACATTAAACAATGTGTAACACACAATGGGCAGATGGGAAACGCATAACCAGAGGGCAATTTTAGCTATGTATTAATGTATTAAAATAATGCAAGTTCAAGCAAAGATGTGCCCAGGAGCTGCTCTTCATGATGATGGTAAAGCAAAACACAATAATGCCTTTTTATAGTTCCCTAAGCGTTAAAAAAAATCAACTGCAAAAACCTTACAGCCTTTTACACATTTCACAGCATGGATGCTATCTGGCATGGAGTACTGCAATGCTAGCCTGCTCCCTCAGTTGGTTGAAATCTATCAACTCACCGATTTCACGAGGAACTACTTTAGAGGAGTTCAAATACAGTACAGCAAGTAAGCTGATTGCCCCATAGTTTGAGTCCTACCTGCACTGGCAGGACTCAGTAGGTTGCCCAGGTTGTTGGCATGAACAGCCTCCTTGGAGGTTTCTTCCTCCAGGTACTGGTATGCTACAGCCACAAACTGGGTCTCGAACACGAAGAGAAGCCACTGCAATGCCACCACCAGCTCCTGGATAGGGCCAGTTGAGAAAGGCGGGGCTAAGCACAAAGCTGTTGGAATGCTGGATGACAGTGTTGATTAGAGACAACCTATGTTTGAACTTAATATTAAGTGTGGGCCTAACGTGGATTTTGACTGCTAAAGTAGGCCATGCGCTTTTTTCAGAGCAAGGCTACTGTAGATGTAGCACATTTGAACTTGTCGACGTGTAAGTGCTTGAAAGAACACTGGACTCGAAATTCCAGTAATAAACGGTGAAATTTGTAGCGCGCACAATAGACAAGGATGTAGAGAAGGATGCAGAGAAGCGATCGCATGTCCACCTTTATCTGCGTCCTTGTCTATTGTCTAATTTCACCATGAATAGTATACACTAACTCGCCCAACTGTCAGTTCTGTTCCAATAATACAGTTTGATGCATTCATCATGGGACTTCAATTTGGCTAGTCTTGATGCAGGAGCAACAATAGCGCATCAGCAAGGTCTCCAAGATTCTGAAGCTCCGTTGAAATTAAAAACTCGCGCATTGCCATTCATAAAGTCTCATCATCCATGATACGTTTAAAACCTTAGGATGCGTGATTGTACAGCATCAGAACAGCAATATTAAGGAAGAAGACTGAACTTGGTGTTCTGCGAAAACATAAAATGTCAGTTAATCCTCGGCCTCGATAATGTGTCATAATTCAGTCTGTCCCTTAATTTGGAATGCAACGTTTTTTTCCAAAAAGGAGGAGTCCTGGCCAACACAGCTAACTGACTGAGAATGGCCAGAAGAGATCAGAAGATATAATTTGTTGGTGCTTCAACAAGTGACTATGGAAGCACTATGAATATGTACGAAGCAATTTTCTTTAAATACCAAATTTGTTACACAACCAGTATGAAACACTGGAATACTCACCAGTAATGATCCAATCCCTAGACAATCCTACGAGTGTTTGTAAGCCAACAGGGACAAACTTTAGAAACAGATCAATGCCTTTCCAAAGCAAAGTGTTGTAATGCCCTCTTTGTCTTTCTATGATACCCCTATAATTATAGCTGAAGACAAAGAAGACCACACCCTCTTTATGCCTTGAATGGCGCATAGTGAAACCATAACAGTGTTGGCCTATGATCTGATGCCACACAAAGATGATGTATTGGACTATCTTGGACATTCCAATTTCTTAGCACACCTGGACTCGGAGTACTGACATTCAGATGACATTCATGTGACCATCTTTGTCACGATGAGTGCACACTAATTGAGAATCATGCCTTTTGGTTTGCAGAGCCCAGTGTCATTTCAAGGAACTGTGAAATCCACCGTGATGCACTGACATGAGAATACTGAAGTTCAATGATGTGCATATAGTATCCTAATTGCTCACAACACGACTGGAATAGTGAACTTAAGTTTCACCTTGCGGACCATTGGGCTGCCATCATTGGCCACTGATGAGATGAGGGTCATGCCAATGTTGTGGTCTATGGTATCAGCATGGTCAGTGCGCTTGGCAGGGCAGTTGAGTATGGTGCCGAGTGCAAACACTGCAGCAGCTCGGACCTGCCGGGGCGTGCCAAAACAGATGCACTACATCAGAGCACACAGGATAACCAGAGCAGTGCAAGCACAGCAGCTGAAGCCATTCGCGGCTCCCTCTTGCACCAGCAATACACCCACTTGCCTCTGGCACAGGGTCTGCAAGTAGAGTACTAAGTTTCTCGTGAGCACTGTCCCGGATGCCACACCAACGAGCAGCTGTGTAGCCATTCCAAGTGCGGCCAAGACAGATGGCAAGCCACTGGCGAAGCCGAGGGTGGCTGTCTGTCAGCTGCTCCGTGCAGAGGGCTATGACATTGCCTTTCAAAGCTGCTTCCTGCAGAGCACAACACGGCCAGCTAGAGTACATAAAATCCACTAACGCAGTCAGCACTAAATCAATTAGTGTAACATCCTTTATAGCTGCTCTAAATCCGACTGTAACGGTAATGATTTGATATGGCCTTATGAACACTGGTTCCATGACAAGCAAGACAAACATAATCAACAGAAGGTTTGGAAGAGCAAAACTGCATCTTGAACACCTCTTTAGAACAGGAAAAGCTGCCTTTCTGAGTGCTATAGAAGCTGATTGAGCACTGTTATTGAGCAGCCCAAGAACTTTTTTTGAGCAGGTGGGAAGCACATTGAAGTCGAGTCCCTATGCGCTCCTGAAACACCTTTTTAACTGCACTTAGAGATACCCTTCACTGACACCTATCCATGCACACGTCACAAAGAATGAACGGAGACAGGTAAGCACAAAAGCACTATAAAATAGAAATGCAGTGCACAATGAGAATAACCAAATGCCACTGCATGAGGGTAGAGCACCTTCCAATAAGGCACACACACTCTTTATTTTCCCAGTTCACAAAGAAGTTCATAGAGTATTAACTTCAGCAGTGATGAAAATACTGCATTTCTCGCTTTACGAGTGTTTCCTCCCCCCCTCCACCCACCCCCCCATGGCATCCACACACTGCTGAACCACTGGCACATCAGTTGAACACATTAAGCTTGAGAAGGAATGCAACACTTTTATTCCAGTCATCACTATTACACAAATAAAAAACTTATATGCAAATTCCGGCATCTGCAAGAAAGTTGTTAGAATTACTGTGTCATATTCAATACTTTGTTATAGCCAGGTTCCCTACGATGAGGTTCAAGTGTAGTAGGGTATGAGAAGAGCAACAGTACCTGTCCGCTGGGGTAGTTGGCCACGATGCACGACATGACAAAGGCAGCCATGGTTCGATGCTCCGGCTGCATGAGAGATACAGACAGCGTCAGAAAACATGTCTGCTTCCAACAAGATATCTCAGCCAGAACTTACCGGCATGGACAGGTCTGACAGCACACTCAGGAAGTAGCGATGGCCATTGTCTCGAACGAGGTCTACTTGACACGACTTGCGAGCAACAATGCAATAATAGGTTAGCTGTATGGCAATTCATGACATTTGGGACGCTATAGAAAGGACCTCACCTGGTCGACAGCCAGTATCTTGGCCCAGATGGAAACGAGCAGTGGTCGAAGGTCTCGGGCACAGCTTTGAAGCAGCTTCAGGATGTACGGGAAGATCCCAACTGACAGAGCCTGCAAGAAAGTTTCATTCTAGCTCCCTGTTCCAGTACATAAAAAACTGTACTGAAGAAAACAACTATAATGCTCTATATTCCAAGTAATCATCATATTGTCCCGGCACTTTGTGCAACACATTGTGCAAAATTTCCAAGACAAGACAAGACAAGCCTAAACTCCAGAAGTTGGATGTAAACAATTGACAGTGCCTTTAACAATAAGCTTGAGGACCTGTTACGGCGACACTACACGAGCAAACCGACTAAAGGAGAGCACCATATAAGCACAACCAGCAGCACCAACAGAGCATTACCAAAATAAGCTGGATAGGGTTCATGCCTGATAAGTTCACCTTCCAACCCTTTCAAAAGTGCTGCCTTTTAGATGCACTAAATGCAAGTAAGGACAGTGCCAATCACAACAGCACCCATCACAAGAATGAGCCACTATGTCATAAAAGCATGTACAAACCTCGAATGTGGATACGTTGAATTACTGGAGATAATGAAGTAGTACTAAATGTAAAATTTGGTAAGCCATGCTTTATTTCAATGAGTACTATACTGCTAAAATGGAACTGAAAGTATGCAATCAGATGCAGTATTGGTTATGTTTGCACATGATGCAAAATAATATGCAAGAAAGCAGCAAAAAGCTGAAGCACCTGCAAAAGTAACTTCAAGTGCACTACTCTGTAGTTTTAAATTAATAGGCAAACAAAAAAATTATATGCTTTGGTCCTTAGCACTATAAGTGAAGAGCAGAAGGAGCTCATCACAGGCATGGCTTATCTTAGTGTTGTTTGCATTTGTAATTCTGATGCACAGCCCCAATTGAGGTTTTGTTTGTGCCAATTTCTTTTTCACTCTTTTATAATGAAGATTTGATACAAAGAGAAAAATATGCTACATACAAATGCAACCTGGTTGTATTCAGGTAGATGCATAACAAATCTGCCATTATAATCATCAATGAAGAAGCACTTAACTGCTTTATTTCTTCCAGTCTCCTTACATTTAGAGCAAATGTTAATTCAAATTTTCAACATAGTACTGCTGCTGGCTTGGATCTAAAGCCAGCTTAGATTTGTGTGAGAGAGTGATTACAATTAAATATCTACCATGTAAATGGTGAATAACCATGAATATTAGCATCTGTATTCAAATTAGAATCATTCCAGAGTTTCCCCAAGACCTTTGCGAGCAAGAAAACAGGAAGGCAAAGTTCAAATTTCTAGAGAACATTTGTGAGAAGTGCTATGCGAGACAAAAGACCTTCCCAAGAACAACTGACCAAGTTGACCGCCCAGGGGCCCAGGTCGAGGAACCTGCCTAGGAGGTCGAGTGCCCGGACCCTGTGGATCTGGCTGAGCAGCACCTGCAGGACGATGGGCAACTGTTCCGGCGGAGCCGACTGCTCCGAGCCAAAGGTTAGCCACACCTGCACACAATGACAGCTTTTGATTAGGACTTGATTTGTCACAATCGATGCCTTGTAATCATTGGAACTGGCCTTTGTGTTTTGATCCCTGGTAGTGTGATGTGCATAATGGTGCTCATCACTCCAACATTACTAAATCTGTCTCGTGTAGGTTTTTTTTCTCCTCGTGCAACAGTCGAATGACCAGCGCAATAAAAATAGTGCTGTTCTAGTTTTAAGTATTTGTGCACAAAGGTAGTTTTTCTAAGACACTGTTTGTCTGGCAAATTACCAATTTTACATATCATAATTCACTGAGACATTGTTAAAATACATATAGGTATATGCACCCAAATCAGATAGCAAGGACTTATGTGCTAAAACAAAAGTTCATTTAAGGCAATCTTCACACAACAACATGCACTTGCTGCTGAAATCACAATGTACAAAAATGCCATATGACAAGAAGTGCTGATTAGGAACAGGTTCTTTCTTCGTATGCTGTGAGCAATAATGCCCACAACGTATGTATTCTTGCGAAAGAGCAGACGGCATGTGTGTACTCTATCATATTATGCATGCAATGCAGATGTAGCCTCACTGCATTAATATACTATGCATTGTCACATTGTAGTGACGGTGGAGAAGCAGACAGCAGCATAACTAATGAAAGTCAGGAATGAGTCTTTATTTTAACACTTTATTGGACGAGCCTGCACCATGAAAACAAGTAATACTCAAGCACACAATTATAGAGGCAAACACCGTCATCAATAGTTGAAATTTGATTCGTGGGTCAAACGCGTTGGCTATTTATACGTGACTCATTATACGTTCGCATGTAATCGGTGGTGCTTGCATACGTTGCAGAATGTACACTATTCACATCGCACATGCCATATGATTACAGACAAGATTCTTTTGCTATAGAATCGGCGACAATACTCGAGAAAGTTTCGATGCATCAAGGTATGGGTTGTGCCGAGCAGTAACGTTGTAACAGACAGTCAGTGAAAAAACAAACAATGTACTCGCATCAGTATGTGCAGCACTTCATCGCTGAGCTGTTAGGCATCTCTGAAAGCAATGACAATGACACGCTTCAGTGTTCATGCTTACAGGCATCAAGATGGGAGTTGTTCTTTGTTTGGTACTTCTGGATTTGGAAATTTAGGGCTTGTCATCTAGCAGTAACATGAGAAGATGTAGATGAACGGTGGATAGAATTATTAGTGCTGCAAGACAATGCAGCCATAGGGCAATGCTTGTCTTTGTGCAAAAAGACTCACTAGTCAAAGCCAACACAATTACGGCATCATGTGATTCAAAAAGCTCATAGAAACACTCAAGACATGCTGGGAAAAACACTTTTTTCATATTATTTCTTGCCAAATTACGAAACAGGTGAGTGTTCAGACTGAAAGAACATGGCTGTTCAACCTTCTCTAACTGATTTTGCTTAGAGGCCCTGCTGCAATAGCACACAGCAAGTACTTGAACATATTCTGCATACACATAAATTAATGTTCATGTTGTCCACTTCTCTTCTCTTGAGCCTGCACGCCTCACCCTTTTTTTCATAATAAATTAACAATTTTACGGGCCACCATCAGTCACAAAAACATTTTTTTCATTACATTAGTGCTCAAACTTTATCAATTTTTGCAGAAGATAAAAGAAGAATGATGCATTAAACATTTGTTGAAACATAGAAAATTTGGCTTGAATCTCTCCTCAAGCAATGCAACTTGGCCCGCTTTGCCAAACAGTGGCCAGAGCCCTCATTTAAGTGCTTTCTTCCATGAGTACCAACAACCTGCCCTCCATTTAGGCATTTGCTCCTCACGTTAACTGCAGGTATACTAACAGCACGAATAAAAGAAAGAGGACATTGGAAATGCACTAATGCTTTGCTTCAGTGTTTGTACTTCTAAAGCAAAGCTTTCTTTGCCTCTTCAGCTTTTGCACTACTGCTGCTGTTGCTGTTTTGCACGCCACATCACGAGGAGGTTCAGAGCATGTATATACATGGCAGGAATGGAGCAGAGAGGTAAAGCAACATGAGAAACTCGATTGGACCTTTTCATTGAATTGCTACAATTGCCTCTGGAACTTTCTAGACATTGCCACAATACCCTCTAGATAGCTGTAATTATATGTATCGCACTGCATCTGTGCCCACACACCACTTATCAACATGCTTCCTTCGACAAGCATCATACATGGCCTTCGTCCTCATGACACAGACAGCTAAAAGATACAGGCGACGAAGCTGCGCTCACATCATCCGCTATTGCTGCTACCTCACTAACTCAAACAAGCTGCGTATCATTCAGGTTCTAGCATTGCGTTGGATCTGCATATTCTTTACCTCACTTTTAAACGAGGCTGAGAAGGTGGATGTGCACCTGATGCAGAAGTGCTAGCTTCCAACCAACTGCATGTGGAGCCCAGTTTAGCATTCCAAGCAACGAACCAGAAGACACTGGTGGCAGGTCAATGAATGAGATTATTCAGCAAAGCAGCTTTTGGACAGGCCTCACTTCTCGACATGCGACATGCCAACACTGTTTCGGGTGCTTTGGGTCATGAAAGAGGCCCCACCTGAAAGGCTGTCAGCTGCTGGGCGAAAAAGGGTGAGTGCTGAAAGGGATGCCCCTGCTGGACTCGTGCCAGCTGAGCCAGGCACAAGTCCAATGCCAGGTCCCAGGCTTGCCACATGGGGTGCTGGAAGGTTGGCGGCAGTGCGGGCTGTGACACAGGCTGGCAGTCGTATGCACGCATCACCCGTTCTGCCAGCAAGAAGTTGCGAAACAAACTCGCAACTAGCAGGTCTTGTCGGAACAGGCGTTGGAACAGTGCCTTGGGCAACACGTTCCACGCGATGGTGTCTGTGATGGCTGTAAAGATCCAGTTCAGTTCACCCAGCATAGTGCGCCGGTCATGCAGCTGGCCTGGAACTCGCTCCAGCAACTCAAGTGTCACACTGGGCACTAGCCGGCTTGCCTTCTGCAGCACAAACCACCTGAGAGCCATCTGCACGGGCGTTGTCAGGCATGATGTGAACAAGTCCGCTGGCAACTCTGGGTTCATCGGCAGTACCTGTAAACGGACACAGCAGCCACTAGTCACAGAAAGACCAAGACAGACTGCTACTGGAAGTGCACTATGAAGCTGCAAGAAAAGGACGAGAAGAAGAAAAAGAAAAGCAAGCGGGGCTTCTGTTCATAGAGTTAATATAATCAACTCTAGAGGAAAGACTCCCTATAGTGCCCATGTGTTGAAATTGGTAAATGCAAGGGTGCTGCTGTGATGCTACTCTGTGCAGGCGCGCAGGCACAGATGACGAGATACGATTCAGACGAGACGCACAATCAACACGATCTCGATCTTGCCTTTGGATCGTGATGCCATCTAGTTTAATCGCCTTTAAACACATTCTTTCGTGCACCGTAAATTTTACATAAAAAATGTATAAATAGCCATCAAATCTTTCTGAAGAATATATGTGATGAACTTTACACGTTGTCCATACATACATGCTACATGCAAACGCTTGTTTATGCATCGTATTTTGAATATCTTTAGCGCTACAAAAATCAGAAGTAGCAACAAGGTAGCGCCTATGTCATTCCCATTTTTTTGCCCAGCTTTTCCTCTAGGATTAGTATACTGAATTTATGCTTCTCACATAAACATGAAACAATCCCCGGGCTCCTGCATGGGACAAGGCAGGGAAGCAATGTCGACTGCAAAAGCTAGTCATCAAGGGAGAGAAAGAAAGCTCGCCTCCTGGCATCATGGCATTGAGACAGTTAAATTTTCCTATCTCTATTAACGAAACAATACATTTAGAAAAATCTTTATTATAGAATGCTTTCTAGACAGTATATTACAAATGTCACTGCATAACCAAAACTTCCTATGGAGCCTGGCGAGGGGTCCTTTAAGATGTGAGGAGAGCGTGGTGATGTAAGCACTGAGAGCTCCAAGTGAGGCGAGGCAAAGCACAGTTCTCGGAGGCCATGCACACGATTGACTGTAGTCGCCAGGGAAGCACCAGGTGGCACAAATCGGCAGCGAGAGGAAAGGGACAGGGGTAGTGCAAAGTATGTGGTGTGGTATGCGCAATTGGACAGCATAAAGCAGCGCGGAGGAAAGGTAGTGGAGTACTGGTAATAAAGTGAATGTTTGCAGTGAACATGTTGGCCTGTCACCATTCGTAACAAAGATAAGAAATACGGAAATAAAGACATGCTGGGAGAGAGGATGTGAATAGAAACAGGTGCAAACAGGTGAACATTTCGCTCAAGGTAGCATGAAGAGGCCCCAATTTTCTTGCTGTACTTTGCATTGAACATATAGAAGTAAAGGTCCCATTGAATTGGCGAAGAAAACGGTTGCATGGAGAACTGCAGCATCGCGTTCGTGCCTTGCCTGCACTAGATATTCAACGAGATACTGGTGAATGCCGCGGACAACAAGCAGCAGGATAAGAGCATGGAGTGTGTCGAGATCGAGACCGACGCCGATCAGAACCGCATGTCCGTGTGAAACGACAAGGGCATCTCTGTCGGCAGCACTGCAAGCTGCAGTCATACCTGCCAGCCTGTGAACCTTAAAGGGACACTAAAGACGTATATTAAGTCATGCTAAAGTAAAAGATTAGTGCTCGAGTATCTCTAGGGCATCAATATTATCATGAAGAGAGCCTTAATAACCGAGAAAATGAGATAAATGTAGGACATGATTAGAGACTCCCCCGGGACATTCAAGTCTTGCCCGATGATGAAAGTATTCCTCAGTTAAATTCTGCCACTGGTACTAAACCACTCGTTGCGAAATAACATCCTTGTATTACAAGACAAAACAAAATGCTACTTGTCCAGTTCTATTTCATCTTCAGAAAAAAGAACTCATTGAAATTACCCTGAACAACGATGCGGGCAGTGGAGAGGTTTTGTTTTCACTCGACTCCGCGCCCCCCACACTTTCGCGTTTCAGTAGTTTCGTTATCACATAGTGCTGCTCTGGTTTTGCTGGCTCACAAAACTTGCACAAACTGCAAGTAGCAGAGAATTTAACTTCCATGTGATGTCGCGGGATGCCCCAACGGTCTATGGCACTTGACCAAAAAGCAGCTGGAGCGACGAATCCACCACTCTGTCTTGGCTCAGTACCACCGCCTGTCGGGTGCCGTTTTACTAACCGACGGCAGCAAAGGGTGTTGATGGTGTATGCAACGTCACCACTACCCCGTTTAGCTGGCAGGAGATTTGAATTTTGAAAAAAGGCATTCGGACCTTTCAGAGGCAATTTTCTCTTAAACTAAGCCTTTTTTTGGCATGAAACAAGCATTGCGAGGTTTGTGGAATGGTATTTTAACAGTCCACGTCAACTTAGTATTTGCCTTTAATGTCCCTTTAAAATTTGTAAAAATCAAAATGTTCCATAGACATGACATCGAAGAGAAAGAAATTGGGGAGGGAGGGGGAGCAGAAGTAATTTTTTGCTTTAGAACTTGCTCTAAGCACACATTTATGACATTCATACACACTTTTTTTAACAATGATTTACCATTACATGTAGCACAGAAGCAGCAGCAAACTTGGAACAGCATAAATTTACAAGGAACAGACTGCAGCTTTTTCAAACACACTGTGATTGCTGATATCGCCTGCTTCAAGAGCCTGTTTGAAAAAACTTGCTCGAAGAAAGTACCCCTCTTTCATCATTTCGCCATGAGAAGACTCCCAATGGAAGGTTCAGAGACTGGCACGTTTGACTGTTTCACGAACAGAATTCACTTTTCATAAAGCTTGACAGAATGTTAAAAAGAATTGTAAAACAAGCGCAAATGTAAAACTTCACGGAAACTTCCGTAATTAGAAAACTATAATTACGGACAGAGTTGGCAGATATGTGTGCTGCACAGACAAGGCTGTCTTTTCATAGAGAAGGAAGAAAGCAGTATACCTGGTGCTGGCGGCAAGCAGCAAGCTGGATGCAGCTCCGGTAGCAGGGTGGCGTCTGCCCCTTGACGCTTCCCAGCGAGATCTCGAACTCACGCTCATGCTGGATGGCAAACTTGTTGAATGACTCGAGGATAAGGCCAGCAGAAGAGCAGTCATATACGTAAATGGAAGGAGCACCCATCCACTGCTGCAGGTCATACATGGACAGCGGGATGTACTGTGTGTATGTCTGAAATTATGACATAATAGGCTGGTAAGACAAGAGCTCAGCAGCCACCTGTGCTGGCTTAATTGTAGATACCACTACAAGGATCCTCTGGTTGCTAAACAGCCTGGTTCAGGCGGTCAAGTGGCCACAGCTTTCTATCTGTGTTTCTTACATTCTGATCTGGTATAGTTCTTATATGTACGAGGGCAAATCAGAAAGTCTTGACCCCTATTTATTATTAGCCAAAATAAACATACAAAATAAGTACATACAGGTAATTACAAATATATGTACTACTCTATGTACATTACACTATTTTTCCACATAGTCCCCACACCAGTTTAGACATTTGTCCTATCCCAGCATTAAATTTGAGATGCCGTTTTCATCAGTCAGTGATGCACACAGCCTCCCCGAATGCTCATTGTCATGCAAGTCTTCTCGGCCTTTTGCGAACTCACCGCACCACCCCCTCACACTTTTCAAAGTGAGACACCTTTCCCCATACGTGGGCTGCAGTTCCTTGTAGATTTCGATGGGTGTTCATCCCTTGATCTGTAAAAAACTAATCCCACTTTGTTACTCATACGTCGTGAACGTGTGAAGCACAATTGTCACCTTCAACAAATGACAGCAGCACCGTGCCACGGAGCTACCGGCAGATAAGGATGGGGCAGTCCAAGAAAGGTACACCGCTGGGAATGGATACGTTGACTTCACATTTACAGCCACAATTTGGCTAAAAAAATTGGGTCGAAGACTTTCTGATTTGCCCTCGTATTACAAGCAGTGGACCAGGCTTCAGTAACAAACCAAACACATAAATTGTAAGAACATTAGTATTTCTCATTTAGAAGTCAACAACGTACGTAATTCTCATTCGACAACACCTTTTCAAATCGACTTTCCAACCATACTGAAACTTGCTTCGCCATGATGTGTAAAGCTGCCAGGTTCCCCAAAGGTGATTGTTGCAGTATTCTATTCATGATGTTTGTGTTAATTTAAAATGAGTTCAAAATATAACAAAAGGTTTCGGGCCCTTTGAAAGAAACTGTACATCTTTTCTAACATGACTGATTTGAAATACCACACTACTATTGTCTGCATGACCCTTTTAATAAATTTAACACAGTCTTGTCTGCACCTATTACTCACACTTACACATACTCCACGAAATTTTTCTCGACAAAGACAGCGACAGATGTCCATGGTGCGACTCCACCACGACACTCAAACACATAACTTCCTTTGTAGCAATTGCTATGAACGGGTGGACGTCTGATTTTCCCTTATTAATGACTTACCAATGCATGCAGGGTCCGGCAGATGCTGTCTCGCCACTACTTAATGATACACTCAACAATTGATCATGGCAACTCTCCGAACGGGACTTGGGAAGCCGATTGGCAACCTTTGACCAAGCCCGGCAAGCCACAACAGCCAGTGCGGCCCTGGAAGAGGGGCTTCACCCAAAAGAACCAAACACTATTTTTATTTGAATAAAGTTGTTTCTCTCTTGCCCATGGTCAGCCCACTATCAATGGTCGCGAATTTGTATTTTGCCACTTTCCGAGTACTCTTGGACAGCTAGCACCATTTATTGGGTTATTTAGTAACTGTATTTAGTTAGTATCGGTTTTTTTTTCTTCTACCATCTGTGCATCTTTAGACCACCTCCAGAGAAGGGGCGCGGTTGGCGTGACAAGTGCTTGTAGACTCCAAGATGGCCATTGGCGTCTTACGCTGCTGATGCAAAGAACGACGCATTTCTACGGATTCTAATGCACCTGCACACGTGTTTTCGGACTTTGGAAGCAGCACTGACGTGAAACACAACTTCAGTTCATCAGATTTTAGAACGGATTTCCGCTTTCTTCATCTAATCTTCTCAAGGCTGCTGCACGCTGATATAAAGATATACTGCATGTTGAAAAGGTCACTGTTCATACCTGTAGGGCGTTAACATCCTTCCATCAGGATCATTTACTGACAGCCACGCTAAGAGTCGAGTTTTACGCGGAAAGTCGGCCAAGAGTCAACCATGGCACCACGCTAGGGCTAGTCACTAAAGTTAACATTTTGTCTTATATTTTTTTTTTCACAGAAAGATAATAGTTGCTGGAATATTGGAAAGGTCTTTTGCGTTGAAAACCAGGGTGTCTACCAAGTTGACATTTCCAAATTCCCTGAGTTTTCCAGGTTTTCCCTGAGCACCTTTGCGAAATTCCCTGAATGAGTCAGATCTTTGTTTTATGTCAAGACAGGCTGACACCACGTTGCCCGATGCTGTCACTCTCTAGTAAGCATGCTGAAGCAAAAAAATGACTTAATCCAGTTTGAATAGTAAGGAGTAATATATATTTTATTTAAAAAGAAAACAGAAGGAAGGTGTTAGTAAAATGCACAGCGAAAGAAATGGTAAAGCCCATTCCAAATTGAGTCGAACATTTTCAAATACGAATGTAAAGGAGATGCATACATAAGTAAATATTTTTTTAATATCAGCTATTTCTATCAACTGATAGCAAGCTCATCTGTATGAGGTCCTGAACTTTGTCACAACTAAGGTTCTCTCTCAGCAGCTGGGAAGTCAACCTCAACTGTCCTGACATACTCTCAGCCCGTACACAACATCTCAGTGTTGGGTTTCACTGCGTAAACAATTTATTTTGGTTTGGATGAGGGACACCCTGTGTCTCAGCATCAGCCATCACTTAGTTTTTTTAGCTCAAGCTCCTTCAAAAAGGTGGCGGCACCCTTCCTTTCCCGTTAATTCCTCAGTGCGTCGGTCCTTTCTGTTCTCATCCTCCTTCTACCACGCTTTCACCACATGGATCATCTGAAGCATCCTCTTGGTCAGTTGTACAGTCAACATTTGATTTCTTGGACTTCCGAGGGGCCGCAAAAAAAAATTGAAAAAAAACGGGCAGTCTGAAAAAAATTAATGCATGTCTTTAACTGCCTTTAAGGGCTAAAATTACCACAGGCACGTCTCAAAAAGCTCTGAAGGCCTGCCAGTACGCTTTTTAGGCATATCAGGGCTTGTACTGTGACAGAAGACGACGTGCACGCATGTGTAATTAAATAATGTATACTGTGTCCCGCGACAATTGCCCCCTTCCCACGCTTGTTATGCTTCACCGCCTAACACTAGTGTACCGAGGCGAAGCTAACTTTCGCAGACTGGCATTACGCAACGCGCTGTGCTCTGCGAGCTTCAAAGCCAATCGCTAGGATTACAAAGGCGGAGTCGGTGCCATTGGTGATAGCGGCGAATTCTTTCAATGAAAAACACGGCACCGCACAGCAAGAAGCTTAATAGCGAACATAGAAGCAGCTAGGCCTGACGTTGCCGCGGTGGTGGTTACGGATTTGCGGATTTGCCTGCGAGAGTGCCGGTTCGAGGCGGCGAGATAATCAAAATAGCGGCGGTGGCGGCTTTGATTAATGCCATTTCAGACCTGCAGTCGGGGCAATATACATTGACTATATGGAGTACGTGGTGGTGCCGCAAAACCGTGCAAATTATCGGGCATGTCCGAAAAATCGGGCGTCTAGAAAATCGGTCGTTAACTACTCTGGCAATACATCGTGCCGATGACACGGCGTCAATGACGATTCGTTGCGATTCCTCTGTTACTGGAGCCAGCATCAACACGACTTTCGTTCCCTTTCAATAAAGTTACAGCTAATTTTCCCTGATGGAAGCACAAATTCCCTGAGTTTTCCCCGAGTTTTTCCAGACTGTTCAAATTCCCTGAGAATTCCCGGTTTTCCCGGTTGGTAGACACCCTGAAAACGTACATTCTGAAATTTTTTAAAGGTCTTTCCATGTGAAGCAGCAATGGCGTTTTATATATCTTTTTTTTCTAGAAGATTTTTGCTTATATATTTCTTTTTTCAGGTTCTTTTTAATAGACACATTGTTTGGGACTAGTACTGTAAGACAGAGGACTGCTTTCTCTTTAATTTTATGCTATATACTTCAGTATTAAGCATGCGCTGTGATAGGAAAGGAAGTATTTTAGAGACTAACCAAAAATTGCTGCTTTTCCCACAGGCAGGAAAGTGTTAAGAAGCAACTGTAATGAAGTAATGAAACCTAAGTATACACATAAGGTGCTTGTAGCTTGTAGATCATATCACAAGAAGCCAATAAACAAAGACGCCAAGTACAACATAGAGAAAATTACTTGTACTTAGGTACTAATTGAATTAGAGAAATGATAAATTAATGGAAATGAAAGAGGATGAAGAAACAACTGACCACAGGTGGGCATCTTCACATCATGCATGCTACACCCTTACCAAATGAGTTACCGCGGCGCCTTTCTCCCATGAACTTTCCGGGGCATTTATGTTTTACTACTAGAACTAACCATGGGAGTGTTAGGCAGCACCACCACTCACAAACCTAGGCAGCGGATGTGAAACGTCCTCTCAGCCCCAGGCATCGCAAGTACGTGATGTATTTGTGCGACAGCAACTGGTCAATAAACTTACACGTGCTACCTGAAGGCATCAATGTTGCTGGATTCGAGACCCTCTTAATGCAATGAACGAGAAGAAAAAAAACTGAGGGGCCCGATTTTTATTAATCATATCATAAGAAGCCAACAAACAAAGACACCGAGGACAACATAGTGATAATTATGTGTACTTAATAAATTAATTAAGGAAATGATAAATAATTGGGAATGGAGGTGTATGAAGAAACAACTGGCTCTAGGTGAGATACAAACCCACATCTTCGAATTGGGCGTGCGATGCTCTTACCAATTGAGCTATCGCGATGCCGTTTTCCCATACACTTTCTTGAGTGTTGATGTTTTACTACTAGAATTAACCCCGGGAGTGTCAGCCAGTGCCATCACTCAGAAACCTAGGTGGCGGGTGTGGAACATCCTTTCTGCCACAGGCATCATGAGTACGTGATCTATTTGGGTAAATTTGTAAGCAATTTTCGCTATGTTGTTCTTGGTGTCTGTCTGTTGGCTTCTCATGATATGATTAATAAAAATCAGGCTCCTCGGTTTCCTTTTTTTCGTTCACTGTAGCTTGTAGATTACAGTATCTTTAATGCAGAAATAAGCTCATTTTACAAGCACTCTGTGCTGCTTCCTTCTGGGACACCGCAGTCGATGAAGCCTCACCCTGTTGAAGACCCAGATTTCGCCATTGATGGTTGGCTTGGGCACCCCATGGCCATTGTAGTGGAAGAGGACACGATCCTCCTGAAACACGAATCATTTTGCTCAAACAGGGCACCACATCACTAGTCTAATTACCCCATCCCCTGACAATTAAAGGCCCACTGAAACAATACTTCACTTTGGCTAATTTGACTATAAATGAGTGGTATATAGTAGAGCTGTGCTGCCATTTTTCACCCCAGGCCTGTTGCTTGCATCAGAAGCCTAGCTGAGCCCTACCTAAAATATTTGAGGCCAGAGCCCAGCTCAGCCACCCCTGTCAGAGCTTTGTTGCTGTAACAAAATTGTTTTTATAATAAATTGCATATATTTACCATGTTGAATTAAAACCTAATTAAACATAGAAAGCCTATGATATTCACCAAACAAACACACATCATAAGTTATCATGCAATAACAGCAAGTTCTTTAATGTCTAGGGCTTCAAAAAAATATATTTCAAGTGCTTCGAACAAATTCTGCATGTTGCGCTCGAGGACAGCTCCACTGCATAGAATCCATGTTCCAGGATCAAGTTGGGCTCTGTATGTGGCTCGGCTAAACGAACAAAAGAATACAGTGCAAATAAACATGGCATCAGGCTACCCAAGTCCGGCCTGCGAACAGAGTACGGGCTTCCGAGTCACCCCGAGCCTATGCACAGCTCTAGCATGTGTACTACAGCAGCAATCTTCAATTCAAGCAACATCAATCCATATTTCAAACAAAAGTTTTGCACGAAAACTGCTCTATAACTGAACTATCTGAAGCTGGGCTTTTTGTGCAGTCCAGCTTCACTGCAGTTGGCCTTTGAAAGGATAGGTTAAAATGCCATGCAACTGCTTTCGGTTTCTTGGGCATGTCTTTAACATTCATTGGTTGTCCTGTTTTACTGATGTGCTGTTTAAGGCAGAATTCAGCGCTTTTACTTGTTCCATTTTGAAAGTGTTTGTAAGCCTCAGACCTGGGACTCAAGAGCAGGCTTTTTTGGCATGGTACAGTGAGGGTTTACTTTGCATACACTAACACGTCCTTTAAAGTTTCTACTGCAGCGATGGGTGACCTTTGGCACGTCCAAGCACATTATTCTAAGGCACTCATTGCTTGATAATACTGAACTATTTCCTTAGAATATTGTTTATGTATGTTTATGCATTTTAACCTGCAAAGTCACCACTTGGACGAACTTAAGCGTCATAACCTAAAGTCAAATGTGCAGAGACAGACAATATGATCATACATCATTTATAAGTTCACTACACTCCAAGAATTCTTCAAAGGGAGCTCTTAAATCCATTTGTTGCACCAGTGGCACTAATATAACAAGCAACCTTTAACATTGTGCAGTCTTACACCTGGTCAGACCAGAGCTGACTGTATCCCCCCTATTCAATTAATTTTGTTATGTCATTGTCATTATGTGTCAGATTATTGAAACATTTCAATGGCCATTGCGCGTTTGCCATGTACTTAGCAGCGACACAACTTCTTTAAGTTTGACAAAGAATCTGAAAGGTCATCAACTCAATAGCCTTTGAAAAGTGTCCATTAGACATGGGTTTAAGTACTGTACAAAAGAACACAAAGAACTGAAATGCTTAGGTATGGCACGACAACAGTTGTGGAGAATCTCAATACTTGCCTTGGAGTTGCGCCTGAGTGAGGAGCAAAGCTTCTTGACCTCCTCCACGGTGGGATCAAGGCTGAGCTTGTAGCGAGCACGCGACTGCCACCGCTCGTACTGCTTCTGCAGTGCTGCTCCGATGCTCTCCAGAGCCTTCTGTGGGGGCGACTGGAGTGGGTCTGAAAGCATTCACAGTATTTATGATGATGGCATCCCACAGAGAGCCACAGCCACCTCTAGCAAAAAATTGTGACACGAAAACAACACATCAAACTTATCAACAAGGACGCCCTAACTTAAGTCAGGAGGGAGCTGGAGTTACTGTGTCACTGTCATCTGATACAGTTCAGTTCAGCAATTCCATCTTGTTTGGTGATTCCCTTCTGTCCATGATGAAAAAAAACATACCAGAGTAGCATTAAAGGGACACTAAAGGCCAATATTAATTCAAGCTGAAACGATAGATGAGTTCCTGAAAATCTCTAAGGCGCCGATATTATCGCGAACAGAGCCATAATAATACAGAAATTGAAGCAAATGCAGGACATGATTGGAGACTCCCTTTTGACACTCAAGTACTCGCCCAATCACGAAAGCATTCCTCAATTAAGTTGTGTCACTCACACTCAAGAACTCGCTGCAAAAAAAAAAGAAAAAAAAATCCGTGTATTGTATTATAAGATGAAATAAAATGCTACTTGTCCAGTTCTATTCCATTTTTATAAAAAATCACGAATTGAAATTGCCGTTTACAACAGCGTGGGCAGTCGAAAGGTTGCACCTTCGTTCGACTCCGCACCGCACATGCTTGCGTGTTTCAGTAGTTTCATTATTCCCTAGTAATGCGCTGGTTTTGCTGGCTCACGAAACTCGCACAAAGTGCAAGTAGCAGAGAATTCAACTTCCATGTGATGTCGCAGGATGTCCGGAAGGCCTACGCCACTTGACCAAAAAGCAGCTGCTGCAGTGAATCCACCGCTCTTTCTTGACTCAATACCACCATCTGTCAGGCGCCGTTTAACTCACCGACAGCAACAAAGGATGGTGATGGCGTATGCAACATCACCCCTCCCCTGGTTGGGTGGCAGAAGATTTGAACTACGAAAAAGGTATTCGGATCGTTCAGATGCAATATTCCCGCAAACTAAGTCTTTTCTTGGCACGAAACAAGCGTTGCGAGATTTCTGGAATGGTATTTAAGGAGTCCACGTCGACTTAGTATTTGCCTTTAGTGTCCCTTTAAATCTAATGATTTCAAAATATTCATACTCTTCAATACCTGCAGGACTTCTGACACAGATTTCAATGAAAAGGAAAGGGAAAGGTAGCAAGGTTACAAGAAGTCACTTTCAAGTGTCTTAACTAGAGCTAATCAAGAAACATTGCAAGCAGTTTCTGGCAATAAGAAACTGTTCATATTCTTTACCTCACATACTGATGAAACAAGACAAAAGCTAGTTTTATTTAAGAGACATCCTGCAGCATTTATTGAAAAAACCGGGCAGCAGCATCAGGGCCTAGCTGTGCTGGGTTATACCTTTCTGCTTGCTACAGCAAGCAAACAAAATTATGCTCTAGCCTAATGGACCACTACAGTCTAGTGCTCTATCTTCATGGGTAGAGCATTGGACTGTTACCCTTGTTGAAATCCCAACATCTGAATTTTTTAAATATTGTTGAAGAGGCCTGAAACAAGGTGAGACAGGAATCAATGTATGAAACTCTGACTTCAGAGTTTCAGACCTGATCTTACAGACCCCAGTAACTTTAACAATTTGTAAAGAAGATTTATTGCTAAATGGGTAAGTGAGAAGTGAGCACTCAGCAACAGTTTTGGTGCAAATAATTTGTAGACGCTCATACCGTAACAATGAGAGCAAAGAAAACCTTGGTTTAAAATTGTCAGAGTGAGCAGGATAACAGGTTATGAGCTGAAAACAGTGCTAAACGACAGGACGAAGAGAAGTACACAGACCACAGCGCTGACTAACAACCAAGTATCTTTATTCTTTCAGTCAGCATATATATACTCTCCCACTACCGTAAAGAAAACAAAAAAGAAAAACAAAACTGTTTTCTGCTCGTAATCAGGAGCCAACCAGCCCAAATGCGTACCCTTCTGTATAACAGTTTACCCTCCTAAACATAACTGTGCAAGAGAACTGTATGCCACTTTCTGCTCAATCTCATTCTTGGCTTGAAGCAATGTCTAGATCAACAAAAATGGACTCACCAAGCCAGCACTCAAGTCGTGCGCACGGTTGCGTCTTGACCACATCTGGTGGATCCACACCAATGTTTAGGCACATCACAAGAGCCACGCTGACCGTTTTCATCTGGATCAGAGAGGGACAGTGGCACACTCCTCAGTGAGAACCACAGGCACTGCAGGCAGCGGTAGTGCCTCATCAAAAAAAAAAAAAAAAAAACGGCATTGGTCTTTGAAATGCAACACAGCTGTCAGCCAAAGACATTTTCATGCAGCAGTCAGCATGCACCTTCTCAGCATGGCGCCCATGTGGTTAGGAAGGTTTCAGAGCAAACAATACTGCAGCTGACCCGCAGTTCTTGACATCACAAGCCATGCCAAAATGACAGCTGTTGTCTGTGGGAAGGGCTCAGGGACAGTGACTTCAAATTGACATTTCGGGTTAAAATGTGCGCTGAGAGTCCCCTCCCCTTTTTTTGGTAAGTGTGTAACCATCTTTGCCTCTCTATTTTCAGTTACAATGATGAAGTGAAAACAGTTTGGAGACCGTGTCATGGCACCTTTAAGCATGCCACCTGGTATGATGAGTTTTCGCACCTCGTAGCAAAAAATTGGCAGCACATCCATACTTTGAAGATGATTGGTGATGTTAATGCAATTAGCAATTTGTGTTATGATGGGTTCGCAAGTGGTGATATGTTTCATTGGTTATGATGATTATTATGAAGAGCAGCACATATCTAATGACTCATGTTCGCATCAAAGAGGTTCACTGAACAGTAACACATACCCATTGACCCAAGTTGGTGTCAAAAAGGTTCATCGAAGAGTGGCACATACCCAGCAGCACGCAAGTCAGCGTGAAAGGAAAATGATTAGATCCAGGCACAGATAGGTACCAAAAAGTGCATGAAGTATCCTGGAATGCTAATTGCAGTCAAACACTTCTGCGTTATGGGGGCTTGCTAATGACAATTGATTTTTGACTAATTAAAACGACACACATACTGCCACTCGACCAGTTATCACAACGTAAATGGCAAAATTCATGCCACACTTGGAATTTACATGAAAGGCACATTGTGCATCGGTGCCTGACCGCTATGACATTTTGCAAAGGAGACCGACTACCGGAACAGTTAATCCTGCCAATGTTGCCCTTGCATTGGTCTCTTCCGATTTATTGTGGCGATGCATTAAATTACCTTCAGTTGCTAGTAGCGCTCCAGTTATCTGTGTCTTTCGTTCATCCCGTTTTCCCGCACCACCTTCTCCGAAAAGACATTTTAAGTGTTGACGAACGACCTCTTCCGAAACAAAGCTAGTTTCAGCCATGATGATTGCTGCACTTGAGATGAAAAGGTCCCAAATGTTGGTAGTGATGGTTTCGAAAGTCACAGTTGGTCTTTTCTGATGTATGATTACGAATGAACATATTTGATGTTTTCCCGTCCATTGAGGTGCAATAAATATATGAACGACCGAGCTGCACAGATTAAGCTACAGCACGCAATCGTCCATAGAAGATACCGTAACAACAATTTATCTTGCATACAAACGCCTGGCAAAGACGCTTGTTTGAGTGAAACATTGGTGTTCCGTATCATTTTGTAGAGTTACATCGTGGTTATATTCCATTAACAAAACTGAAAACTAGAAAACACACCCACTATTCGTAAGTCAAAGGCAACGCGGGCGTAACACCTTAAGTTTCTCGACATCCTGACTACACACACACTAGGCTGACGTGAACCAATAAACAACTGATCACGAGAATATGCTAGAAATTAATGTGTTCGCCATAGAAGGGCTGTTTGTAGCGGAGGAACACGCGGACGTATCGCTGCCCGATTAGCGTCGCTGTGATCTTGATGCGCACGAGATACACTGCGGCTTTCGTAGCGTGCATCGCTCGAAAATTGACGCTGAGAAACTCACCCGTTCTTTCATCCGCCACGTCTGTGTGGGGATGCTTTCGCAGGGCTCAGACGCGTGTCGAGCATCGCTGAACGCCAGCGGCAACTTCCAATCCGGTAGATGACTGGAGTCATCGTCCAGCTCAGGCTCACGCATGGCTCCAACCATTGGTGACAGTCTGCGTTAACATAAGCTCGTCGCCGACATCATTGCACGGCCGCTTCGCGCCGGGCACAGGATCCTGACACACGCCGAAGCGAGACGAGTTCCATTTTTTTTCAAACGAAACAGAGATGAAGAACGTAGAATCACAAGGCACCCCAAGGCAAAAGTGTGCCGTAAACCGTGTAAATATTGGGCGAAAGAGTAACCCTCTGTTGCCAACTCTAAACCAAACACGTGCTATGCTGTTTTCGCCATGGCTTTTATAGACGTGCCGACAGCTAGCGTATGTGTTCGCTGCATTCGTTTCATTTACGATATTTAGTAATATTAAAAGTAAACATCCTAGCACAAAATACTTGTCTGCTGCAGCAGCAGTAGGTTCTCTGACGGGGCACTTTCGAGCAGGATCGAATTACTCGATCGCGATTGGCTCATTTGCGTTAGCTGAGGAATTGCGGGTGATAAATTCCGATCGGGCTCGATCGCGATCGGAAGTGCCCCTTGTGATGGCAGGACGCTTTGAGAATTGTCGGCACAATGGCGCGAAAAGTGTGTCGCGTTCAAAGTCATCGTGATTTTCAGAATCAGGGTGAACTCGCCCTGATCAGGGCGAGTTGGTTGATTTCGTTATTGACATATAATATAGGGTCTTATGAAGCTCAGTCCACACGCAAGGACTGAGACAGCAACAGCCATACTGGCGCTGTACTTTCAACTGAATTTATTTCGAGAGATGCCGCACATAAGCCTTATTTACACGAATGCGACAGAAGCGTATCGTATTATTTTTCGAGCCGATCGCACTTCATGCATGTAAACGCAGCAAATCGCTAGAAAGGCGTATCGCATTCAATGCGCCAAACGAGATGGTTTGAGATTATGGACGCGCATTTAATGATAACATGCAAACAGAATGGTCTAATTTAGGATCAGCATACTAATTCAAAATGTCAAACCGAAACTTCTTGTTTTCGTTCCGATTTTTGTTTCGGTTCGCGAAAAACTGTTCAGTTCTGGTTTAACTCCAAAGTGAAAAAATAACGGTTGGAACTGGTTCAAGTCGATTTGCATAACTGAATAATAATTGCAAGAAAACAGCACAAATTAATTTTGTACAAAAACTCCACGCTGCTGCTAAGCTGCACTGAAATATTGCGCCTGTTTGTTCTTCAGAAGTACCGCATGTAGTTACATAGAAATTATGCAGATCCAACGCGAATGCTGGAATTCATGTGAAGCAAAGCTTTATTTATGGATAGAGATAGAGAGTAGACGCAGAGATGTACGTCTTCCAACCTGCTATTCTGCTCAGGCGGAAAGGGAAGAGGAGAAAAATAGGGGACTGAGCTAGGAGTATATAATGATGAGGACAGACAGTAGGGATGCGATTATGTGCACGTGAATGGTCAAAGACCCGTTCACAGCCATGAATCTAGGCTTGTGTTAAAAAAATATTTTGAGACTCTTGATGGCTCGCTTCGTTTAATTATAAGTCCAGTCAGTTTTTCACTGAACAGCCTGTTGTTATATTGACGCTAACGAAGAAATTAATACCTGCCGTTCAAAGTCATATTGGAGAAGCAACAAGTATATGTGTTCCACGTCTCAGATTAATGCATTGCATTCTGGCGAGTTCGCGCGTCTGATGCGATGCAAATATTGTCGCGTTAACTCAACGGCGGTAACTGGTGACACGCGCGTGGTAGAAGCGAAATGCCATACCAAAACGCTGCTGCCACGCACGGAAGTGACGTCACAGTTATGATGACGTTGTTTAAACAAGTATGGCGTGTTCCGGTTTATAGTTTTGCGCGCGCTGCTGGAGCTGCTTCAGCGTTTCAGCTTAGCTAAAACACAATTTTACGGTTTCTTACTGTGTTGTGTGATAGAATGTTGTTCTAGTTAGTTGCGCTGGAAGAACCAGATGGTGTTCAAGCTTGCGATCTCGAGCCACACTTGGGCGCAACGCTGGAGCAGCTCGTTTCTTTATGCCTTGGAGCGCGTTTATGGTTGGTAGTGTGGTGTTGTGTAGCCCCTGTTATGTTTTTCAGTGCTGTTGCTCTTGTTTGTTGAATTTACTGATGTGAATGGAGCATATGTGGGCTCTCAGTTTGGCAGAACTTTTTGCTGTTATGGTAAAAACGTTTAAACTCGTTCCAAATGCTTGTTGCTGCAGTTGCCGCTTAGTGTTGTGCATCGATCGCGGAAAAAAAAAACAAATGTTTCATCCTTCGTAGGATTGCTGTTGCAGATATCGCCTAAGTAAGTGAGCTGTTGCAATTTTTATATGGCACTCGATGTCGCATTTACCTGTACTGTTTCTTGTCTTGCATGTTCCTACTGTTCCCTTGTTTATCGGATTTTGGCGGCTAGCGAATCGCGACTTGCTTGAGCACCTGCTCGCCACAGTTCTAAAGGAACATGTTGAGCAACCCCAATGTTAACTATGAAGACAAATATTGCAGAACGTGGCCCAGCCGCTCATAGTTCTACTTTGGCTCAATACATCGACGTCAATGCCGACGCGCACCACTTCTGCGTTTTCGAGCTCGAGAGCAGTGTGTCGACGTGGTGTCCAAGGCCAAACAGACATCCGACTTTGCCAGAAGGCGTACACACAACTTAAAGAATCGCTACATACGACACACCCTGCAATATGCATGATCCGTGTCGACACCATATGCAGTCGGCGCTGTGCTACCACGACTCTTCGAAACCGACAGTCCAAATGAGGCGACATGTCGTGCTGTTTCGTGGATGCAGCACAGTTCGTTCGAAGCTTCTGTAGCTTCGTAACGGCAACGTTATTCGTACTCGCCGATATTACACAGTGATTCAATACTACAGTACACACCACACAGCCACAAGGAATCGCAACGGTCCTCCCATTGCATGCACGCGTGTGTAAGCGCCGACAGTCATTTTCGATTTTTAAACGCAGCACAAAATAAATGCTTTATTTATTTAGGCGTACTGTATTTAACAACAAAACGATAACGTTAGCATTTCATGTATTTTTTACCAAGTTTTCTTTTTGTGACGTCATCATGCGTGGCAGCAGCGGACTCCACTTGGGGTCGTCTGCTGCCACGCGCGTGCACCCAGCGCCGGCCTAACTCAACAGCTATATATGTGACCCCTGATGCAAATGAATGCGCTGAAAACCGTACTAACGGTGCTGCCAATTTTAAGATTATAGGAAGATGGTGTTGAGTAAACGGGAGCAAGCTAAAAGCGGGAGCCAACGTTTCGACAAGTGGACTTGTCCTTTTCAAGACAAGTCTACTTGTCGAAACGTTGGCTCCCGCTTTCACCTTGTTCTTGTTTTGACCATCTTTTTGAATTTCCATCTTCCGCCTTCTCTGTGTTTTCGTGTTTTCCCAGGAAGATAGTGTGTATTTCAAATGAGGTAGCATACAGTTGAGCCACGAGTGCAGGCAATGTACGAATGAAATGGTGGCCAACTTGAACAGAAAACCGTTACTTTTTCCCAAGGAGATTATATACTATAGATAACTTCCTTGCATTTCTCTTTCGGTTACGCTCCACAGCGAAAAAATAAATAAAAAAACCTAACGTTTCTGTTCAGGTCTATATAGCTCTACCCAAAATAATGTTTTTTTTGTTTTGGTTTTAGTTTTTTTTGGGGGGGGGGATTTCGCTTTTTGGTTCAGTTCCGGTTCGATACCACGCATACTCAAAGCATTGTGCGCGCATTGTCGTTTCACGGTGTTGGTTTTCATCTATATAGTTACCATTTAATCGACTTGGTGCAAGACACGCCAATAGAAATTTCTTGAAAGGTGCGTGTATAAATTGTATGCGCATGCATTCATCAATGCACGCGAGCACCACACAGCCTCGGAGATTATGTATAATATGGAACGTATATAATATATCGGATAGGAAGAAAAGGACAGGAATGACAAGTAGGTTAGGTAGTGTAAGCACCAGCTGGCGACACTATGTTGGGGAATGGGGTAAGGGAAGGGTGACAGAAAGAAAGAAGAGGTAAAATAATATACGATGAGACGTGCGTAAATAGCGGACGAGCTCACCCGCAAGATCAGGTCGAACGACTGACTATTGCGCTCCCCGCTATCACTGCGATTTGAGAGTTCTCAGCTGTTTTTCGGGGCACAAATTTGCCACATAAAGGATTTAAGTTCCTAATTCATATTTTTGGCAGCGTTTCGGTTCTTCAGCATGAGTACGACCACAACCTAGCAATTGCGTTGCCATCACAATTCGGAACTATACGTACGTAGTTGTGCTGCAGTGTTTGACATGGAGGCATATGACAACATTGCTTTAAGAAAATGGAATGTCGTCATAATACTGTAACGACAAGATCTAATTGTTCAAAAAAAGAAAGCTCGTCACAGTATTAGAAGAAAATGCCGTGGACGTTCATTAAAAAACGGATAACAGTTTCGCAACTTTCCATTGAAACACAGATTTCTGCCCGTGCATCCAGAGACGTGTTCGGGGGGCATTACTTCCTTGCTGATATCCACATTGGACAAAGAATAGAGAACTGGGCTAGTTTGTAAGGATTGATTACGAGTACGGCAGCGCCAAACAGGATGAAGATGAGGAAGTCTTGTTTACTTCCTCGTCACTGTGTTTTGCGCTGCCGTACCCGCGATGGATCGATCCATATATATCACGTCCATAAATGCCCAACATACATTGTAATGGTTGAGTTCGGGCATGAAATAGATGGTAGCTGGCCCATGCCGTCGTCCAACTTATCCACGCTGAGGACGTCGTTGAAGGGAAAGACTTGTTCTCACCGAGAACGAGGAATATGGGATTTATTTACAGTATCCACATGAGAACGTTACAGTTCATCAGTCTAACATGATTGAAAGAGGAATGCACACTGAGGAGCCGCCAAAGGCTCCTTAAATACATTCTGTCCTCCCTAGATCCCTAGGTGAGGGAAAACGGACGCGTTCAACCTGCTACCAATTCGGAGCGTTCAGTCATCGTAGCCGACCCGCCTTTGACGGGGCGGGTTAATTACACACTCACTTCCGCACAGGTTTCACTGACCACGCCGAGGTGAGTGCATTCTCGCAGACATAGGTCTTGTCCCGAGCAGGCGCCTCTTCATCCTAGTGTTGACTCCGCAGACAATGGCCGCCGCGTCAGTCCATGACTTCTGAGCCCCGTGAGACGGCCGCAAGACATCTTCTCCCAGGAGTTTCACCGCGTCAAACAATCCATGACGGTGACGGCGAATCTACTAACAATACTTGGTCCGCCGACCGCGTTTAGTCATAGCGGCGCCGAGGGGGTGTTGATGCGGCACATCGTCGTCCCTACAAAACGAGTCGCCGCAGCAGGTGGGAAAGGGTTCCAAGGTCGCTTCTGGGAAGCTCGCCACCCTCGCAGCTGCGGCTGGCTGGGAAAATTTTGTAGGTCGGTATCCTTGCAGGCCATTCGTAACAACATACAGAGGATATGTTAAGTGCTAATTAAATGCTCACCTGAAACACATACCGAGGATGTACCGTGGATGACGCTCCTATAAAATCTGTGGATCTTCATGGACATTGACCACATCGTCCAGAACAATTGGCTCCTAGACGTGCCATGCTATACGTACTGTGTACAGTATACAGTCTAGGGTAACCCGCCAAGCCCGACGCCGAGTAAACAAATGCTCCGGAATTTTTACATGGTTTTTAATGACAAGCATTATTTGCCTCATTTATGGGTATACTCGCTTTCATAAACAAAAATAGTGCGTCTGATGGTAGAATCCAACCTCTGCCGTCGAGCACAGCAGCCTCATCATTAGGCTACGATTTTTTTTTCTTCATTGTACCATTAGGCCACGATCGCACGCATACATCTCTAGTTCCAAAGCTAGCTAGCTCTTTGAAACACAAGGCGGCGCCTGTTAGGCAACGTGACGTTCAACACCGACGCAGTACCAGTGTCCACGTGAGAAGTAAGAGGCGAGGAGGAGAGAGCGCCTGTGGGATAGAGTAAAAAGAAGTTTCAGCGCTTGGAGCGTCATATCTGCTGTAGTGACTATATTTAGGCAGCGTTTGCTTCATGGCGTAAATGAGTAAAGAAAAGCCGGTCACCAGCACACCTGCGCGCGCCGCAGCTGTATGGGTGATGTAGGTGGCTGTGCGCGCGTGCGTGCGTGCGTGTGTGTGTGTGTGTGTGTGTGTGTGTGTGTGTTGCTCCAGCGAAGAGAGAGTGCGGCTGTGAAGAGGACGAGGCGCTATTTTCTTTAGGAGCATGACTCAGCGCAAGCGGGGACGTGTAACGCGCCTGACCTGCTCTCCCGGCCATCCTCTTCCGCAGCCGTCAGAGCGGGTGAGGAGGAGGGTTGTCTCCAGCGCTTACGAGTTGTGCGCAGTAGCGAAAGAAAGCTACAAAGCTTTTAAGTGCTTCACACTATTACGTCTGCTCTTGGGCTTAAGTGAAACAGGAGCGAAAGGGTTTTCTGTCACATTCGAAACGAGTGAAAATACGTCAGCAGGTTGCAACTGTATGAATCAGCATATGCCTGACTAAGGATGAGGGAAAGAAGGAAGGAAAGGTAGGGAGATTGACCAGACGCACGTCCGGTTTGCACCCTACACAGGAGAATGTGATTAAGGGAAGAAAAGAAAGGAGAGGGAGGTTAGAAGGTACTATCAGTGTGAACGCGTGCGGTTGTCCATAACTTCACGCCTACAATCGGTCAATGAGGCCATTCGATTTCATGAAACCTAGCAGTGTCCGCGTCACTTTGTAAGCCTGCGACGCGTGGGGCCATGGTCCGCGAACTTTAGTCTCTGAAAATGGTCTGCTATCTAATCGGTTTAACACCCCCCGAAGAATGTCGCGTTCGATCTCACAGAGAGTACAAAAACACAACACGTGCTCGATCGTCTCTTCACATTTGCACGAGTTACAAATCGGTGTGTCGGACATTCCAATAAGGAATGAGTAGGCTTTCGTAAAAGCTTCATCACTGACCGGCGCCAGCGGTGCACATGTAACAAGTAACCTAAAGTAATTTTTAAAATATGTCAGGTACAGTCAGTAAGGAATTAAAAATGACCAAGAGGCTACACACCTACTAAAAAAATTAAATAAAAGAGAAACGCGGTGCGCCTCCGCAATCCCGCTCAACGACTGTTCATCATCATCAGCCCATTTTATGTATACTGTAGGACTAAGGCCTCTCCCTGCGATCTCCCATACCCTTGTCCCGCGCCAACCGATTCCAACTAGTATACCGCGAATTTCCTAATTTCGTCGCACCATCTAGTCTTCTGCCGTCCTCTACCGCGCTTCCCTTCTCTTCGTACCAATTCTGTCACCCTAATGGTCCAACGGTTATCTAGTCTGCGCATTACATGACCTGCCCAGCGCCATTTTTTTCTCTAATGTCTATTAGAATATCGTCTATAGCCGTTTGCTCTCTGATCCAGACCGCTCTCTTTCTGTCTCTTAAAGTTATGCCTAGCATTCTTCGTTCCATCGCTCTTTATGCTGCCCTTAACTTGTTCTCAAGCTTCTTTGTCAGCCTCCAAATCTCTGCGCCGTATGTCAGCGCCGGTAAATGCACTGATTGTATACTTTCCTTTTCATTGATAACGGTAAGCTCACAGTCAGGAGCTCGCGATGTCTCCCGTATGCGATCCAACCCATTTTTATTCTTCTGTGAATTTACTTCTCATGGTGAGGGTTCTCTGTGATTAGTTTTCCTAGGTAAACGTATTCCTCCACAGACTCTATAGGCTGACTTGCGATCTTGAACTCTTGTTCCCTTGCCAGGTTATTTATCATTATCTTTGTCTTCTGCATATTAATCTTCAGCCCCACTCTTACACTCTTCCTGCTAAGTTCCTCAATAATTTGTTGTAACTACTCTGCATTGTAGCTGAATGGAACAATGTCATCGGCAGACCGAATGTTGTTGAGGTATTCGCCGTCGATCTTTACACCTAAGCCTTCCCAGTTTAATAGCTTGAATACTTCTAAGCACGCAGTGAATAGCATTGGAGAGATTGTGTCTCCTTGTCTGGCCCCTTTCTTTATAGGCATCTTTCTCCTTTTCTTCTGAAGAATTAAGGTGACTGTGGAATCTCTGTAGATATATACTTTCCAAGATATTTACGTAAGCGTCCTGTACTCCTTGATTATGCAACAACTGTTATGCGAGTGCTAAAGGGTGCTATTGAACGTGAAGAAACAACCCTCAGGAATCAGAGAGTTCACAGCACAAATTACCAGAGAGAACCTCGCTTACAGCGCGTACATAGACAGAGGGACCGAAAGAACGACGAAGACAAGCGCTGACTGTATAGCAGGGTTTGTGTATATACGGGCTAGTATAGGTATTCCATTGTAAACATCACTATACAGCGCGTACATCAGAGCTTGTCTTCGTCGTTCTTTCGGTCCCTCTGCCTATACACGCGCTGTAAGTGATGTTTACAATGCAATGCCAACTAGCCCGTGCCCAAACCCTGCTACCAGAGAGAACCAAGGCATTTTAGTGTCTATATGATGATGATGCCCTTGATGAGTTTGGTGCACACCTTCTCACAGGGATTGGCCAAGAGTCGGGTCTCTCCTCAGGAGTCCACACGGGAATGGTGAAAAGCACATGGGTTTGCCAAGCCTAAACTTCGTCCTTCTGACTTCAAACGGGTTTGTGACCTTGCAAAACGAATCGCCAACAAAATATTGCGTTATAAATGCAACAATCGACAGTGATTACGCATGTGCGAAGATTGCCTTGCTTCGCTTAGAAAGAGATGAATGCTCAGAAACCTAGGAAGATAAAACGTGATAACTAACAAAATGTGAACGTTTGAAGCCACACGCAGGAAGATTAGACTGACCAATCGCAGCAACAGATTTCCTTCTAGTAATTTTTGTATGAAACTCGATGTCAGCGACACTTTCGCGGTCTGTGAGAAACGCACCTGGATCGAGTTGTTTTTATCTTTTCATAACTTTTTTTATTATTCTCCGGTCAAATACAACGTAACAAACTCCACAAGAGATTTCACAGCGTGTGTGTCATTGATGAATGCGCTGGACAGCCTCTTACATCTAAAGTACAGGTACAGCTTGCCTATATTATTCATAAGAGAAAAACAATTGTTTGTCACAACCAATAATTTATTGTTGTTTTTTTCACAACAGTGTAAAGCATCCAATTAAATCACTGCATCGTGCGAACGATGACACTAGTTATCCGGACATGCTGACAGACGATGGTTGCCTTCGCGCTGAGGCCGTAAACGATGCCCCCGTCGTTTCGTCACGGTGATACCATACAGGATCTACGTTGCGCAGGTGCTGTTCGGCCACGGACGGTATAGCTGGTCCACGCTTAAACTAACGCTTTGACGGCACCTAAGCAACCCGATAGAAATACTGACAATCCGTGTAGGACTGCGTTGAGCCGTCAAACTAACGCGCACCTGGCAGCGACAATGTACATGTGTCTGAAGAAACAGCGCTTCAGGGAGGGACAGGATCGAGGATGCGATAGACAAGAGCACTGAATAGAAACCGCAATGACTATTAGCGGTGAAAGGCCACATATATGCAGACATCACCAATTACAAGAAAGCAGGACGCGTTTACAAATCGTAAAAAAAAAAAGACAGAACGAGTCGTTATATCTATAGAATGCGATTTGTAACCGTGTCCTGATCTCTCACGCTTGGCGATGGCCGCATATATGTGGCCTTTCAGCACGGATAAGCATTATGGTCGCTATTCAGCGGTGTGTGTGTGTGTGTCGTCTCCACTTCAGTTCAAAAGCGATGTTTCTTCGCCCAAGTGAGCACCCAACAGGCCCAGACTGGAACTTTGGTAATGTCCATTTATTTTGACTGTGTAGCACTTACGCGGAGTTGCAACGGAAAGCGTGTGTGTGAGCAGCCCGACCCACCGAGGGCAGCCCAAGTAGCGTTTTTTTTTTTTCTTGACAACGGCGCCAGGTCGTGGAACACTCCATTTATTGCGAAAACGCGCAAAGTGATGATGATGATAATGACTTGCTCGAAAAAAAATTTGCGCGTTTTGATTGTTTCTAGGCGTCTTTCTTATTATACCTTAAATTATGGCTTTAAATTATCTCCTGCGGTGGCGAGTCAGCGGTCGGAATGTGAAAAGGCAAAACAGCCTAAAACAGTGTCTAAAACGGTATCGAATTTCAAGATAGTGCTTTTGCCTAGAAAAAGGCAGCTTTGATGCATCCAGATGGCTAGCAAGCTCTTCGGCATGTCTTCAGAAGTAGCGGCAAACGAAGGCGCACATGTATATCCTGAACTTTGGGATATTATGGGGGAACGTATTGAACAAGGCCGAAGTCAGTGGAGTAACTTTGCAATTAAACTTGTAAGAAAAAAAGTGCAGCTAGGACTCTAAAAGGCGAAGTTGTTGTTCTACGGTGATCAAGATTACCGACACAGCTGCCCACCTGGAGGTTTCTGCTTCAAACGAATTGAGAATACTTCCCCGTACACTGCTCGGCCTCTCGGGCCTTTCCCGTGCGTTGGGCGCCTTCCGAAGCGTACAGCTCCTACGCGTAATTGTACACCTGTCTGTACAATGCTGATAAGCCCCTCCCCCCTTCACACTGAGAAAGATAATAATTGACCGAGTCACCGCTTATCTCTACTGCAGCCACATCTGTTAAACCAACAAGAGTTATGCAGCGTACTCCAAGCACTTATTTTTTTTTTTTTAGTATTCACTATACATCGGCCCAGATTTTCGAGCAAGAATATGATGACGGGTTGTTTTCATGTTAAGAGGCTCGGTCAGCGCGCACCAAGGAGGGCCTCAGGCGCTGACTTCGTTGCAGGCCGTGCTGTTGCCGCCGCAGTGACACGTGCGTCCCCACTGTCCGCTGGGCAGGCACAGGTGGCGGCACCTGCCGTTCAGGTGGCTGCAGGCATTGGTCACTGCGGTGGCGGAGAGAGGAGCAGGAGGAGCAAAGCGTCAACAGTGCTCGCATGTATAGACAGGCCAATCTACAGCGATCTAACTTATTTGCTGTAGAGTACAACTTGCCTCGCTGTATAAACTACGTGAAAGCTGCAAATCGCGTCGTTGATTATTCATTGCAGTCACAAAAACGGAAACGTTCTGCGTCATCCCGTTTATTATCGTTGCCAGAGCAGCTATGTCCTTTGTGTCTGATACCTCGAGGCACTTGCGAGGCATTAACGAGGTGCACGCACGCAGGATGAACGCATGCAAAATCAGTACTCAACGTAAAATCTGCAACCTCTTGCCGCGGGCTCCACAGACATCTGCTGGCTTACTCCTCGTTTGGAATAAAGTTTGTAAACAGGGATGAAGTGCCTCAGACAGGCTGGCCAACGTTTCGATAGGAGGACCTATCTTCGTCAAAGGTCCTCCTATCGGTCCTCCTATCGAAACGTTGGCCAGCCTGTCTGAGGCACTTCATCCCTGTTTACAAACTTTATACCACAGTGTGCTATTCCATCTGTCAGCCCCTTTCTTGTTTTTGGACTTCCTCGTTTGGAAGAATGCTTTACTAGGATACTGACTCGAGGCCGCAGGAAACACCGTCGGCCGTACGTCGAAAAATCGGGAGGTGGGGGCAGGGGGGAGTCCCCTCATGCTACGCTTGAGCGAGAGATACCCGAATGCTTGGGTCCGATACGTTTCCCCATGGCGTATGCCTTTAACTCCTGCTGACTGCATTTGTCTATGATATGTCTACACATTATCGTTGATTCCTAACAACCATATTTAGCGATCACCGATTGCAGCGCATGCCAGCCGCCCGTCGCGGCTTGTTCTGCGCTCACTTACGCTGCGGGCACTTCTCCGAGACCGCGGTGATGCCGTACAGCTTGCCGTTGCCTCCGAGCGGCAGCTTGAGGGGCTCGGCCGTGCCGCCGTTCCGGTCGACCATGTGGATGAACGGGCTGCAAACGAAGCGAACCGGTCAGTTGCGGTCGGACACGGTTCAGAGCGCGGACCATGCTCACATTGTCCAGTCTGTCCAGTAGACCTTTCCGGCAGCCACGGCCAAGCCGAACGGGTACTGGGCCGGCGTGTACACGACGCGCCGGCCGAGGCCGTTCAGGTTGACGCACTCAACGGTGCGCCGCCCGGCGTCCGTCCAGCACAGGTCGTTGTGCTGCAGGTCGAGCGCCAGCATGTTGGGCGTCTCGAGGCCGCCGCCCTCCACCAGCACCAGCCGGCCCGAGCCGTCCATGTGGCACGACTCGATGCGCGGCGACCGACGGTCCCAGTCGCTCCAGTACAGGCGCCTGTGTGCGCGGGATAGAGAGATGAGCCGCGGTCCGTGACATCAGCCGGCTCATGACCCTGGATCCCTTATAGAAACGTGTTTGAACTTCCTGTAGGCTTTCTTACCCTCGTGGCAACATCTCGTATACCAAGTCTAGAGGTTTTCTGCTTACATCCTGTAGCCTTGCCGCAGAGTTGATCCTGCGCGTCAAGTCTGCAGGATCATATAGGATGTATGAAGAAAACCTACAAACTTGGAGAAACGGGTAAAGTCAGCAAAAAAGGCGTCATGAGGGACAAAAAGATTTATACAGAAGGTCTACAGAAATGTCAGAAATGTCCGGCACGATGGCAGAGATCGACCGCTAATTAGCGTCTCAACCGTCTAAGACGTAACATTAGGCTGCTTATAGACATGTGCCGCTGCCACTTACGCAAGTTCGCTAACACCACGTTAATTCGACCCAAATTGAATATGCATCTGCCAAAGTAGCTACGGCGATGTCCGCCGTGTTGCCACTTGGGCGACGGTTTCTGGAGAACGAACTTGGCAAATGGCCGCCACTATAGGCGCGAGCTGGGAGACAACGCGCGGGGAAAAGGCATCTCGATTCCCACGAACTACACCAAAGAAGCTTCGCGTCCTCCGATTCCCACAATGCAGGGATCCGCGTGTTTTAAAGCTGATAGCTTTCCTTGGCTTCCTCTCCTGTCTTCATGGTCGGAGGTTGGACTTCCGTGCACTGTCGCTACAAAGCCACCGATTCAATGAGCACGTGCTCACCTTGCAACCAATGTGGTTTAAAAATATTGTGAGACAGTAACAAAAATTATGCGTGGTTCTGCTATCGCAAACACCAGAGACCAACGGAGCTGGGGGAAGGCCAGTAATCTAGTATCAAACCACACACTTAGTCTAACTTTTGCTGGGCTCTCCCAGCTCCGCTGGTCTCTTGTGCTCGCGATAGCAAAGCCACGCATAATTTTTTTCCACTGCGAGAAAGCATCGCTGAAGCGAGGGCGCGGGTTTTTATTGGAGAGCAATTACGTCACACCACCTATGTCCCCGCCCTGCCCCGCCGCTCCCTCTTCCTCGCTAGGCTCCCTCCACCCTCGCCGCGTCGCTATGCTGCGCGATGCTATTTTTATACTCTGTTTTCACTCTCTCACAGCTCTGTCTCTCCCAGCTCGGCGAAGCTGCGGACGTCAAGAGAAACCCAGCGAGGTTTTAACAGCTCCACTGTTAAAAACAGAGAAAAGAAAGAAAGGAAAACCTTCTTGGTTGCGAGCGCTTACCCGAGCGCCGGGTGCACAGCGATGCCCCTGGGGTTGACGAGCCCCGTGTTGACGATCACGTGGTGGTAGGCGCCGTCGAGGGAGGCAACCTCGACCGTGTCATCGACCGAGTCCGTCCAGAAGAGGTTGCGCGAGGCCCAATCGATGGCTACCCCTTCGGGCGAGCGCAGTCCCGCTCGGAACACCTCGGGTTCCGATCCATTGTAGAAGGCGCGCCTCACGGTGCCTGACGCGGCGTCCGTCCAGTAGATGCGATGCTCGACGCAGTCGGCCGCGATGCCCACCACCGTCTGATGCGGCTCCATCAGGAGTAGTCGTCCCGGGCTACTCTTGCTCGGCTCTAGCGGCATCTGCAGGATGGACATGCCCTGGCCGAAGAGCAGGTACTCCTCTCCCGTGGCCCGGGGCGCCGGCGCGCACGTCCGCCCGTCGCCAGTGAATCCCGGCTGGCACTGGCACACGTGGCCCGTCGTGTCGGCGGCCACGCAGTCGGCGTTCCTGGAGCACAGCGAGGGGTCGTCCAGGCACGACAGCGGCCGCTCTACCGTCGGACGGCACACGTAGCCGTCGCCTTCCGTTCCGGGCACGCAGACGCAGCGCTGCGACTGCGTCGAAGGGTCGAACACGCATCGCGCGTTCGGGCCGCAATCGCACGCCGGGTCGACCGGCGGCCTGCACGTCCGGCCGTCGCCTCGGTAGCCGTGGGCGCAGACGCATCGGTAGCGCTGCCCGTCGTACGCGCACTGGGCGTTCGCGTCGCACTGGTCGGCCGACGAGCACTCGTCCAGCGGCTGGCAGCGTCGCCCGTCGCCCTCGAAGCCCTCGAGGCAGCGGCACTCGCGGCGGCCGTCCGCCATCGCCACGCACGCGCCGCCGACGGGGGCGCAGTCGCCGGACGTCTCGCAGCCGGGCTCTGGGTCGCGAGAGAACGCGCTCGCTTAGCACCGGTATGAGCGGGGATGCGCGAATATTCGAATACCAATCGAACAGTCAGTCCCTGTTATTCGCTTCTCATTCGATTCCACAATTCACTATACAGTTGACTCTCGTTAATTCGATTTTTCGCTTAATTCGAACACACCGGAAAATTGGACCCCCGCAGACGATCCCTCATGCTCACAGCGGCTAATAAGACTTGAAAAACAATAAATTCACCATACGGCGCTATACTGCTTTCCTATGCGCAACGGTGCCAGCGCTAACGTTCCCAAATGCCATTCTGTGCTTAAATGTCGGATATGTTGTCGGGGTTGGAAGTGATCAACCAAAGCTCGGTAAGTCGGTTGGGTGTGGGTGCCCACGGTAAAAATCCAAATGAGACTGTGCAGGGTGACATGGATTGGGCCTGTTTTGAAGTCAGTAAAGCGCAGTGCGAAATTAGTTTCGAAGAGGTACTCTCGAACACGGATGAAAATAAATGGCCGGCTAATGCGCACAAGCACGTGTACCTCAATAGCTCAGGACACAGAATGGAGGAATAAGAGGTCAAGAAAGTTGGCAACCAAGTGCAGGATAATTGGAAGTGTAAATAGAAAACCAGGAATCATCAAAAAGAAAGTGAGAGAAATAAAGACAGTAAATTGGCTGCAAATAATGGAAACGAAAAAGACCGTGGACATTTACAAGAATGGGAATAAAGAAATTAGAAGGAAGAATCTGCACTATAAAACAAAGGGCAGTGCCTTGCTATTCGAGGCTCGAGCTGGTTGTCTAAAGTCAAAAACATACCGGAGCAAACATTCGCAACAAGATGAGCCATATGTCTGCTGCAGCAAAAGTCCGGAGACCACTCAGCACATCCCAACGGAATGCGCGCGTTGGAATCAGCTAAATACCATAATCTGACATTATGAGCTACCATTATTACTTGAAAATCTACCTAAGGCGGGGCGAAAATCGACGGGATTCACCTTCTGCTAAGCTCCGTCGAGACAGACGCTGACACTAAACGGGTCGCTATGGAGATCATAATAGGGGGCAGGAGTGTGCATGCTGACTGGTCATTGCAACTTTGAATTATCCGGCGACGGTCAATTTTAGGATCAAAATAACGAAAGTTTGGGCCTATAGAAATGTAGGGGCGCCAGAGGCGACCTTCATTCGGGATCGAGTTAACCGAAAATTCTAATTTATTGGAGTCAAATTAAAGAAAGTCCACGCGACCATACGTTTCATTCCCATGCTGGCTGAACCACCATACTTGCGGCTCCCGTAGACACTAGCGCCAGAGTTCCCTCTAATGATATCTTAAAAATTTACAAATACTGTCTCAGATCTGAGACATAGCAGGAGTGAGTAAATACATTAGTACAACATACAATCAACATGTCACATGTAAAGGAACTGCCTTTACAAGACTATCATGCGGCAAGCCTCGGAGATATCTCGGAGGTCAAGCTTACGGGGAAAGGAACAACGCCTCACTCTTGTAATGGCATCGAATGTAGCGCATGCAAGAACAGGGACACAAGAAGAAACGAAACACAAACGCAAGCGCTAAACATAAACGATAACTTAAAACAACAACAAAAAATTTTATACCCAAACAAGACCACGTGCACAGCGATTTTAGTTCCCCTATCGTATACAACAAGGAAGCAGGAAAATAATTTTTAAAATAAGCGAGAATATGAGTAGTGTTTTAGCAGATGCAGCCACCTCGAAAGGAATGCGCAAATAATCAAGCTCTCAAGCGGACAAAGAAGGCCGACCGATGCATCGGTCTTTACTCCACGTCGTTCCACGAGGTCCGAAACCTCGGCCCGTCCTCGCCGACGCCTCACCTCGGCTGTGCACGCACTGGTAGCCGTCGCCGCGGTAGCCCGGCATGCAGCGGCACTGGTGCTGGCCCGCGGAGGCGTTGTAGACGCACTGGGCGTACGGGTGGCAGTCGGCCACCACGTTGCAGCCGGGCCTCTGGGCCCCGCCGTGCGGGTAGCACACGTAGCCGTCGCCCGAGAAGCCCGGGTTGCAGGCGCAGTAGTACGAGTCCATCTGCATGTCGTACGTGCACTGGGCGTCCGAGTGGCAGTCGTTGGCCTCGAGGCACGACTCCTGGGCGCAGAAGCTGCCGTCGCCTCGCCAGCCCGTGCGGCACCTGCGAGCACCAGGACCGCCAATTGGGCACACCCCACGCGCGCGCACACAGTATACCGACTGCTTTGTGTTGACGGCGTGTTGACGCGTTCCTCGTGTTCGCGTGCTTTTCCTCTGCTGCAATCTGCCTGTGTTTCTTGCATTCTTATTCTGTAATTTCGTTTTCTGACGTGGCTAACTCGAACCTTATTTTGCTGCTTGAGTCTAAGCAGTATGCCCATCTGTGTACTAGCCCGGTTTCTACTGTCTGTACCTCTGCCCTATGGGGCTTTAGTAGGCACGAACCATGTATATGCAGAAACGATGCTGAATTAATTGTTATTATTATTGTTATTATTATTATTATCGAGTAGTATTATTTATGTTCTTCACACGTAGTCTTGTGTTTCTGCGCATGTCTTTGAGGTATTGTGCGCAATTTATGAGACTTTTGAAAACATAACGAATAAAGTCGCAGTTTCGCCCAAAAGGCAAATCACCGATTGCGATAGCAAGGCATCAGACAACCATAGGAGGTAACGTTCGTAGTTTTATCGGCCGTATAAATTGCACAGTACACATTCGATCGCTTACTAATTCATTAAAAGCATGCTGCCACGCACGCGCAGGGAAACATGAACAGGTCTCTCTCGATGACTGCGAACACTCGCTGTCACGACGCTCACGTGCATTCAGGGGGCAGCTTGCGCTTCTGCGGCCTCTCGCTTCGACGCGTCTTCGAAACTTGAGATTACGCGATCTCTGCAGAGCTATCTGCGCGGAAAGACAGCGAGCGTGCAGCCACTAACCGTCTCGGCTCGTCCAACCTTCGCACCCGACGGCAGTGCTGGGCAGTATCGAAGATACATGTGTCTTAGGTACTAGCTTAGATACTCTTTGGGTATCTTGTATCTGTATCCTGAGACGTCTAACAAGGCGTTTATCAGCATCTGTATTCCCGATACTCCAAAGAATGTATCGTGTATCTTAAGATACAAGATAGTGCTATCGCAACAACACCGCACGAAACTACAAACGTTGGCTGAATTCCGCTTCTCAAGCCGAAACTGCTGCCACTAAGCCACCTGAATAAAACTAAAGGAAGCGACATTCTTTTATCTTTCCGCCAGAGCCCTCCAACGAGGGCAGGCGATGAGGTCTGTGCGTCCCTATTGGTGTAGCAGAGTCACGTGGTGGCGCGCACGCCGTTTCGACAAAACAAACGCGCGAACATCTGCGCACAGCCGACCATTTGTTTTCTTTATTTTATTTTTTTAGTTGCGTCGCCGCCGTGCTGTGCTGCGTACGCCAATGCGTTCGGCATCTTTCGCTCAAATTCTGATGCCTCTATACATGTCGTTATCGAAGTTTCTCTTGCGTAGTGCTTTGTTACATAGCCTGAAGAATGCAAGAATGGGGTTGCCTTGCGTCTAGTGGCTTTCACACATTATTTAAGTATGAAAATATTACACTTTGAGCAAAGCGAAACTTTTGAGATACTAACATATATTTTATTCAAATGAAACAATGTTCATCGGAGTTAGGAAATTTCCACGCAACCATTTTTGTGCATACGTGTTTGCTGCTACGTCATATAAATCAATAACGAGAAATTTGCGAACTTACCGAAGTATCTTAATTTACAGACAGTATCATGTCGGATACAGTAATTACGGTAGCATCTTGTATCTGTACCTCGAAAACATGTTGCCCAAGTATCTTGCACCGTGTCACAATACATTTGCAAGGTATCTTTGCCCAGCCCTACCCGGCAGAGACAGGGCGCGGGCGGTGTGCGCGCGACTGCCACGGCCGGCCAAGAGGAGAAGGAGTCGCACGCTCACCTGCCCCCCCCCCCCTCCCCTAGCGCGCGATTGATCATAGTACCGCCTCTGTCGTCTATCCTTCTCCGTGTATAAGAGTGTCAATTTGCGCTCCTGCCCCCAAAAGCTAAATACTCAATAGGACCGTTTGGCGGGCTAGTTGGTATGGCATATGTACAGCGCATAGCGCAAACGGATCACACGAGGCGACAGAAGGACCGCGGCGTGTCACCGTGTCGGTGCCGCGTTCCCGTCCTTTTGTCACCTTTTGTCTTCTGTTCGCGCTACAATGTAAAGTTTCGTGCAATATGACCTGCAATACCAGTGCCCGTGGTCGAAGGGGCTCCAAGACTGTACGGCTTGGACAAACACAGGATAAGTTCCAGACCTAAACATAGTTTCAATTAGTGGTATTTATTAGGCCGCTATTTCGCATGTCAGACCACCGCGCAGCCCTGGAGCCCCTTCGACCACGAACAAGGGAGTTGCAAGTCATATTGCACGCGACTGTACATTACGAATACTCCCGAGAGTTATGCTTCGGGGTCGAGGCAAGACACAGCGCCGAGGTAATATATACACACGCACTTGCATCCGTACGTCCTGGTCGGGGGGTCGTACTGGCACTGCGCGTGCTCGTCGCACATGAGCGGCCTCTGCCGGCAGTCGGTGGCGGCTGGCACGCACGTGCTGCCGTCTCCCGTGTAGCCGACCGGGCAGCGGCACTGCGGAGGGTGGCGGGGGCTCGGCTGCACGCACTCGGCCGCCGGGTCGCAGCGCAGCGAGGCGCACGTCGGCGCCTCCAGACCTGCGGTGATCGAGGGGCCGAACACGGCTCGAGTGACTTGCGCGCGCATTGCAGGGGAAATGGAAAGGCGACCCGTTACAACTAAAGATTCATTCAGTTATTTATTCATATACGCGAAGGCGCGTATACAGAAAGACCTTGGGCAAAAGTAAGAACTGTGCCGGAACTGTTAAGAGGCGTATCACGTTCAAATCAGTTGTCACGCCCGTGTTAACCAAACATCTGTTTCCTCACAGAATGCGGAAATGAAATTGCTAAGCTCTTGGCGTAGAATCTGTAGATTATCCTTTTGCTCTATGAAAGCTACCCTGCTTTATCCCGCGTTTTGCAAGCTTTAATTTGCCTATTAAACAGTTCCAAGTGTAGCGCGCCTGTCTTATTATGTCATTTAGCGTTACAGATGGGAGTAGTATCAAAAGATAAAAAGTACACAGTTACATGATGAAGTAGTTATAGCCAGTGTGTCGGAGCGTTTAGAGCGTTTAAAGCTGTGTCGTATCGCTACAACTTGCCTTGTCAGTAAGTTAACTGGTTATATTGATTACTGAGAAAAATAATTACATTACACTGAACGCTACCGCAGGCAATATTAATCGAATAATTATAAAATTACGAGAAAATCGTAGTGTCGCCCGAAAGGAGAAGCATTAACAGCAATAGCAAAGTATTAGACATTTGCACAAAGTACGCGGTGGTCATTTTTGTTTTCCAGAATTTAAAAAAAATTGCCTGTGGCACGTAACGTAATTCTTGTCCTGGAGCTCGATTATTCTGAGAGGCGGACATTATTCTCAGGAGAAATCGAAACAAATTCATTAATTAACTTCTTAATTACTGTACGGTATATATCGCAATTTACGAATCACAGTCGGTGAGTTTGGAAGACTTATCCACTTGAAATTAATCTCCAGGATGACAGCAGTTTCGTGATATTATTTCCCAAAGTGTGGCACGATATACGTGAGTGTTCCAGTTACTTTTGCGCTTCAATACACAAAAGAGCGTTTTGTTAAAAAAATGTGGAACAGTGCATTTTTATGGCGACTTTGATGGCGCATATCTCCAAACTGGTGTCATTGTGTAAATTCATTCCAAGTGGATCTGCCTTGCAAACCCACCGGCTAAATTCATAAATTGCAATATGTGCAATTCGTATCGATCGTCTAACGTGTAAATTGCAGTATCTTAATAATTAGGAAGATAATTAGTTATTTTTACTTAGTTGAATATGCGCTTCGATTTCTCGTGCAAGTAATGTGCGCCTCTGGATTACGTTATCTGCAACAGGAGATTTTTAAAAATTCTGGAAAACTTAATGGTCACCCTCTATATACGCTTTGTATCCCGTATGGATTATAGTAAACATTCACTTACTAACAAAACAAGCACGGTGCCACTCGCACACAGACAAGCGTGAACTTATCTCACTCGATGACCGCGAGCACTCGCTGTCACAGCGCTGTCACGACGAGGAACGCCGGCTGCAGAGGGGAGCGTGCCCTTGGTCGTCGCAAAGCGGACAACGTTTCGTGCAGTCGCTCGCTTTAGCACTTCAACGGCGCCGCGCCTACAAAACTCACATTACGCGGCCGCCAACACTACACGCGCGGGAAGACAGCGCGCAATGCAGCCACCAGGCATTCTCGGCTCGCCCTTGCATGCTCGCCCGTAGATCAGGCGCCCGCAGCAGATGGCCTTCAGCGTACGACGTGCGAGCCGCGTATGCGCTCGGCCACGAGCGTAGGTATAAATACAGAGCGGGATTGTACGATGGGGAAGGGCGCCATTTCTGCTTCCCTGCAGGGAGCACGGCGCGGCGCCCTCCATAAATCGGGAACCAGCTCGCAATTAAGGAACGCGCTCTCTCCTCCTCTAGTCCGGCCTTGAGGCAGAGCGGTCTCGATCACGTGATCTCGAACAATGGGTGTTCGCGGGAGAGGGGGCACATCGAGCAGCCATTCTTCGCATTCGTAGTACATCACCTGTACTCCAACATGCGGCGCGTGGGACGCTCGTATTCTCCTCGCACTTGGAGCTTGGGCTTTATTCGAAACAGCACGGCGACGGCGTCAACGTGCACACTTGATATCGCAATAAATATGAAATTGATTGCAAGTTATTCAGTACACGTAATTTGCCACGTACAAGTCTAGATAACCCGCAGTGGTCACTTAGTGGCGGTGGCATCACGCTGCTAAGCACGAGGTCGCGGGCTTGACTCCCGGTCACGGCGGCCGCATTTCGATGGGGAAGGGAGGAAGGGTTCGTGCGAGATGCAAAAACACTCCTGTGTACCGTGCATCGGGTGCACGTCAAAGAATCATGCATAGCTGGTCAAAACTAATCCCGAGTCACCCATATACGGCGTGCCTCATAATCGGATCACGGTTTGAGCGCGTAAAAACCGCGCAATTTAGACTTAGCAAGTGTCGGCATGCCACGAGTATACAGGGGCGGGCACTAACGCTGGCAGCTGACGCCGTCGCCCGTGTAACCCGGCCGGCAGCGGCAGGCGAAGCCCCCGTCCGTGTTGGCGCACTCGGCGTGCACGTGGCAGTTGTGGCGGCCGCTCTGGCACTCGTCCACGTCCACGCAGGCGGCCGACGCCCGCTGCGGCAGCGTGAGCGCCTCGTAGCCGGCGTCGCACTGGCACCGCTTCTCGGCGCCGTCCGGCACGCAGCGGCTGTGCTCGCCGCACTCGACGCCCTGGCACGGGTCGCTACCTGCACCGGGGGCGACGCGGGCCGCTTGAAGGACGCCCGCACGAACTCTCACGCATGCCGTCAAGAGGCTTCGGCCATGCACGGGAAGTTGTAATTCGCCGTCTATAGGAAGCATTCCCCCGCAGGCATTTCTTGTTTTTTTTTTCTTTTTAATATTGTTACGTTACGAGAGGTGACAGGAGACGTCAAATGCACGCGGCGCCGCTATGCTGCCAGGATAGAGCTTCGTAGAGACACTCTCTGTGTCTCTCTCTTTGCCTTGTCCGCAAGCTATACATTCCTTCCCCGAACTTCTTCCACACCGGAGTCGCGTCTCCTATGCGTCACTCCCGAGTGAAGTCACGTAACTCCCTTTAGGGACCCTGTGCATTAAGCTGTTTTGCTGGGCCGATCAGTGTGACAGTGGGCACTGGGGCTACTCAAGAGGAAGCTTTAGCTCAGGCCCAACTCCGACGCGGCCTATTTAAATACATGTAAAACGCAAAAACATTTGTCTGAGATAACCTCTGGCCTGATTTTAATAAAAAAAAATTTGCATTTGAGAGAGAAGGCTAAATTCTAGTGATTGTTGGAAGCGGAATTTCGATTTATGGCCTGAGTGTTTTTTTAAAAGGTTTACAAAAATTCAAAAGTCTGAAAAAAATAGAAGCACAAAGTTTACCAATTAATGGATTCGCATCAACAACAGATACCACGGTTCTGCAAACGGCATCCCTTAGATAATTCAAAGCGGACAAATTCGATATGTCGTTTTATATCTTACGTGAATTCGTTACGTTGTGTACAAAGGGTCTGCAAAATCTGTATTTTAATATTCCAAATTTTTTTAGATAGATGTATAACATATAAGTTTTGTCCGCTTTAGATGTACTATTAGATGCGATTCACAGAATTGTGACCTCATTTTTCATTGCTGACTTACAGAGTTGTAAACTTGACAGTTTCGTTTTCTGAGGATGTTCGATTTTTGCCAATTTTTCTTTAAAAATTGACGGCCTAAATTAGAAATTCGAAACCAAGAGTCACTAGATTTTAAGTTTTTATTTTAAATGCAACAAACCTCGCCAAATTTGGTGAAGTGGTTGCCGAGAAAAACGAATTCTCCTTTTACATGTATCTAGACAGGAGCACCCGAGCTAAAGCTTCCTCTTATGTTTGCTTTCAATCCTATATATCGCCATTTCAAACACTCTGTCTTACGTATACACCTGTAAACATTACAGCATATACTCTCTACATGACTCGTTCGCTACACAACAGTTACCATTATTCGTACAACCGTTCTCTACCAATCGTGGATGCTTCGCATTACCTAGACATCAACTACAGTTGAGTGTGCCAATTTCTTTTCTATCTGCGAGGCTTTTCAAGGAATAACTATTTCGCATGTTACAGCACCTTGCAGATGCGCATTTACGTCAAATCACGTATTATATGGGCGCATTCGCGCGTTCAGTATGCGACGCACTACATTTTTGTCGCGAGTGCGCAAGCGGTGCGCTGTGGTAGCGATTCGCAGGCATATACTCCGATCGTTCGGTGTAAAAAAATGTAGAGATCTATAGTACGCCTTCCATGTATTGATTACGACACGTGTTGCGACATAGAAGTACTAGTACACGCGTACATTGTTTATGTTTTTTCGGAGACCGCTTTTCACCGGCTAGCCGCTGTCACAATGTTATCGGCAAACGCATAGCACGCTTTCATCGGAACTTTCTGGAATGTCGTCGTTGGCTCTATCTATTTGTCTACGTTGTCGCCGCACTTCGTGCAATCATGCGCGACGCGAATAGTGTTGTATACATTCTAGAATGCACGCGAGCACAATAGCGATCAGGCTGGAGTCTATACGCCAAGTAGTGTAGCCAACGCCTCCCAGCCACGGATCGAATTTAGGACCGCCGGCTGTGCTCGCCGCTATCGTTTTGCTTTGAGTGTATAACTTGACCTTGTGGGCACAACAAGTTAGGCCAATAAAGAGTTACTTTCGTGAGTCGCTGTTTTTTGCCACTGTCTGGCTCTTCATCGTCGTGCACTACAACGTGACATATGTGACGCACTATTTTTTTGGTCGCTAATGAGAGCAAAGAGGACGACGCGGAACAAATTTTAAAACACAAAAAGAAACTGCAGTTCCTCAGTATACGCGCTGTTAACAGGCTAACGAGATGGAGCTGCACATAGATGTATCTGAGCGGCGTCGCACTCACCGTCGACAGCGGTGACCTTGGTGGTCTGCGCGTAGCGGACGATGCCGTCCTTGTCGGCGAAGTCAATGAAGTTGCGCGAGACGTGCACGCGTTGCTGCGGCGCCCCCGCAGGTATGTGCGGACACTGGACGAACGACACGGTCGTGTCCACCGTGTACTCGATGGGCAGGGAGCTGCCCTCCAGCTGGAACGAGTGCGACAGGTGCGACTGGACCAGGCCTGAAACAGGAGGCGGCGCGCAACTCATATACAGGCAGCCGCGACTTTACTACTACTACTACTACTACTACTACTACTACTACTACTACTACTACTACTACTACTACTACTACTAGTGACATAATTCTGGCTTAACAATACAGATATCACACTCTGGTAACTTAGCAGTAGTAGCATTACGTAAATGTCTAAGGCTATCATTAAGATAATAACTACTATTACTACCGCTAACTACTACTGCTATTGCTGCTACTACTACTACTACATACTGCTGCTACTACTGGGAAAGGGAAAATTGCCATCCGCCGAAGTGTAGCACAAAGCTACGAAGGAAACCCCCACGGGTTTCCTTCGTAGCTTTGTGCTACGCTCGGGTGGACGACAATCTTTCCCTTTCGGGATATTTCCTCCCCTATGCGGGATTCCTCATTGATTTGCCATACCGCCAAGATACCGCTGCGTACCCGCACTGAGGAGGTTGTAGTCCTGCGTGAAGTCCTCGACGGTGACGCCCCTGCCTTGGGCCACCGAGGGAAGGCTTCCGCGCACCTCGATGCGCACCTGCATCATGTTGAACACGTCGAAGCCCTGGAACTGGCCGCGGACGGTCACGTGGTGGCCCGTCTGCTTGAAGCGCACCTCCGAGGTCAGGTTGCACTCGGCGCCTGGGGGGAAGGATTGTCTCAGGAGAGGAGAGAGGCAGGGGGTCGAACCCTAAATTATTCGTTTTTCGTGCCCGTCCAACTCCGCAGGGCGAGAAAATGCCGGTTTTTTAAAAGCCACGCTCTCTTTGTCAACATTCCCGGTCTAAGCTGACCATGGCTGCCGCTGTCTTGTCCAGCTCCCTTCCGCAAAGAAAATAATCTAATTACGTCTTCGCAGGTAGAACCTATAGGCCTCCCAGCAAGCGATGCTCTAATAATCACGCGTATTTCTTTCACGCCATCGCCACGTAGCTCTTTGAGACTATAACTGGCACGTGCGCCAAGTCTCGTAGCATTTACACATGCGTGCGCCAGTTCCCATTGAACGCACGCGCTCTTGCGCTATAGCCTTTGTGCCCTAGGCTACCAGTTTAAAAATAACCACTGGTGTTACTGAGTTGATTAACGACCGCAAGATATCGACTTCTTCCGGCACTGGATTGCATAAACTCAAGACACATTAAAATGTACATAGTACCCTATAGCACAGTCCTTTCTCGTTTGTTTCAGCAGTCCCTATAGCAGTCCCAACAGGGGACGTACCGTATGACTGGAAGGTCGGCAAAGTTATACTCTTTTTTTTTAAGTCCTGTGATAAAAGCGCTGTTAGCGATTACAGCCCGATATCACTAACGAGCGTTCCCGGTAAGCTACTAGAACACAATCTTTTCAAATGTAGCGCATCGCTTGGAAATTAACAACTTCTTTAAATATCAGCATGGTTTTAGAAGACGACCATCATGTGAAACGCATTAAATCGGGTTTACTACAGTAATTTTTCTAAACATGAATACAGGACCCACAGACAGATTCCATTTTCATCGACTTCGCCATGGCTTTCGATGGCATTGCTCATCGCCGCCTCATAGCTAAACTTTCGTGCTTAGACATCGATTTCGTAACAATATTTTGGACAAGAAAATTTTGACACTCCGTGAGAAATTCACCGTCGTCGACAATTACATCTTCAGTAATAACGATGTAACATCTAGTCTGTCACAAGGAAGCGTACTCGGACCATTACATTTTCTGATTTACATTAACGACCTGCCATCCGAAATAACGTCATTCATCGCTTGTTCGCAGACGACTGCGTTGATCTGTGGTCAAATCTGCTCGACTTCTGATCGCGTCACCCTTCAACGAGATATTGACCGTATTACTAACAGGTGCTCTTGACAAATTACCCTAAACACTGATAAATGCAAACTGATAACTTTCATCCACAAAAAGACATTTTCTGCTTTCCATTACTCACCGGATAACAACCACGTTACACGCATCAACTCATACCAGTACCTCGGCATTCTCATCACACCAGTTCTGTCACGGTCCACGCAAATATAAACAATAACTGCTAAGGCTTGGCCTACGCTCGGTTATCTTAAACGTAACCTTCGCGGGGCTCCTGTCCTCACCAGACAAATTGCATATCAGACGTTCGTGAGGCCTCGACTCTAATTTGCGGTCACTATTTGGTCACTGCATCAAGCTTACGTAATCGCGTCTCTTGAGTTAGTTCAAAACCGTGCCGCCCGCTTCGTTGTCAGAGATTATCATCGCGACTCGAGCGTGACTAGCATTAAGTCATCCTTATCGCTCTCATTCCTTGAATCACGAAGAACCATAGCATTAATCTGCCTGTTTCACAAAACAATCCATAACACGCGCCCGTCCACCCTGCTCACTCGTCTACCTCGTACATCTCGGCGTCTGCACAATCATCTCACTTTCCGGCGTTTTTCTTTGGCCGGGCCGACGCTTTGAATTCATCGGTGCCGTTCTGCATTTTAATAACCTACCAAACGACATAGTTGACATTTTTGAGCCTGCATATCCTTCAGAACACGCTCAAATAATCCATCACAGATAACCGTAATGAGTACCTATGTTATCGCTAGCGTAGTTGTACACAGTCTTCGTTGCTCCATTTCTTGCGTTATTTAAATTTGTTAGAGACTTGTTGTTTAATACTTAACCGCTAACCTTGTATAATTCATTTGTACTCCTTTGTTTTCCTAATTCCATATCATCCTTCTCTCACGCAATACTCCTTCGGGAGTCTGTGAGGTAAATAAATAAACGTAGTGGGTGGTGGCCCTCTCTCCAGTGAGCCCGAATGGGAAGAGGCCCTCAAAAGCCCGGACCTCAAACTGCAATTCAAGGCCGTCCAGAGGGCCCAAGAACTGGCGGAGCGTCACCACGTTCCCGTCCCGACTTGGGCGTCGCCTACGGTTTCGGCCCAAGGAGCTCGCCGCGTGCGATCTCCAACGGCTTAGACCCCTCAGGACCTCAATAAAGTTCTTGACTGACTGATAGTGGGTGGTGACATCTTTTAAGGCGTTTCTCCAACGCCTTATTAACTGATGCGCTGCACCGTTCGCTTAAACCGGTTACGACAGTGCGTGAGAACTGGACACACAGACACACACGCACGCGCACACATACACACACACACACACGCACACACACACACACACACACACACACACACACACACACACACATATATATATATATATATATATATATATATATATATATATATATATATATATATTTAGAAACGAAGGTGCACACTTACGAAAATTGCATCTTTAATGTTTGTAACGTGTCGGCCGTGGCACGGCCTTCGTGCCACGGCCGACACGTTACAAACATGCAATTTTCGTAAGTGTGCACCTTCGTTTCTAAATATATATATATATATATATATATATATATATATATATATATATGTGTGTGTGTGTGTGTGTGTGTGTGTGTGTGTGTGTGTGTGTGTGTGTGTGTGTGTGTGTGTGTGTGTGTGTGTGTGCGTGTGTGTGTGTGTGTGTGTGTGTGCGCGCGTTCGTTTTCGGTTCAGTGTTCCGCTTCGACGCGCTAGCGAAGCGCAGAGGGCACCCACCGGTGAGGACGAATCCGCTGCGCGCGCGGTCCCCCTGCGGCAGCGCGAACAGCCAGCCGACGACGTCGCCCAACACGAGCAGCGCTCGCAGGTCGCTGCCCAGCGACGGTGGCGACACCCGGCTCAGCGCCGTGTACGTGCGCCCGTTGGTCGTGTCCACGTACGAGTGGAAGTCCACCTCTCCGCCGATGGGCGCGTCGTTCAGCGAGCCCGTCAGCTTGCCCGTCACGCGCTGCGGCGAGCCTGCGTAATTTGAACGGGAACGCACACACCGCTGGAAACATCCTCCTCCGACGACGACGAAATGCTGCACGAATGGGAGCGCCAGGCATGCACAGCCGTCCCTATAGTAAACAAACTGTTGGCTCGATTCGCGCTCAAGCTTAGCACATACTATAGCATTTTCTCAGCCAGTTTGGATTAGCCCCGCGTTTACGGGCAAAGTTGATCGTTCTTTGGCGGTCATTTATACTGAAGAAAGTAGATCTCGTATAGTAAGTAGCAGAAGAAAGCGGAAAATCTTAAAGAAATAGCAGATTTCGCAACTGCTTTCCTGGAAGACGTCAACAATCAGCAAATTCTGAAGCTTTATCAGTGGATCACTAAATATTTCAAAGATCAGAAAATCTACTGGTAAGTTTGTAGGTCTGGTAACACTGGTGCACAAGCCGCGCGCGTCTTCTTTCGTCCGCGATTCTGAAATCCACCCCTAGGTGGCTTTCGATGGCGACCCTACAGACCCTAAAAGTGGTGCACAGTGTCTACGGCAAGCTGCACGAGACTGACCGTCGGCGATGCAGTTCTTTCCGTTGCCGAAGAATCCGCGGTCGCAGTGGCAGCAGAAGCCGGTGTCGTAGTCGCGGCAGACGGTGGACGGGGGGCAGGGCTCTCGGGCTGCCATGCAGGTGGCTCCCCCGCTGAGTGTTTCGGTGTTGACCAGGTCGGGACCGACCACTTCGCTGCCCGAGATGTGGTACAGCCACTGGCCCGGCACGGCCGTGTTGCTCATCCTGCGGAAGAAAAAAAAAACGGAAAAAGAAGTTGCTTTATATGCGCCATGTACGCGTGGCCACTTACGTTCAATGCGCCATGCACACAGAGTTATACGTTACCGTAAAAGCAGCTACGCATACTATAAGGAAAGTCGCGTGAGCTTGAGTCCGTATTCGCAACGACGAAGATGACCGGCTGAAGCAGTTTTACAGCATTTAATTTGCCACTTCACGTAGATTCCAACATGTGCGTTGGATCTGCGAATTTTAAGAGCAATTTGTTCACCTTTGTCGGCGTCTGTTCTGAATTTCCCCACGTGAACAACTTAACGTGAACCGTATAGCGCGCCGCAGACGTGACGCAAGACGATGGCATACGTGCACATCAAGCGCGCTTCATCTGTGTTCTACCTGCGCCTTGTGTCACGTATATCGCACTACAGTACATCGTGTTCAGTCAAGCTAGCTTAATTTTAATGCGATAAGCAATCTTAAAGGGTGCCGTTTCTTAGGCGAGTTAGACTTATATAATGGTGTGGGCTGCGCTTTCGAAAACAAGGACACAGTAATGCACACAGATAAACAAGCAGGAACAACTGCTCCCGTTTGTTTATCTGTATGCCTTACAATGTCCTTGTCTTCTATCTATCTATCTATCTATCTATCTATCTATCTATCTATCTATCTATCTATCTATCTATCTATCTATCTATCTATCTATCTATCTATCTATCTATCTATCTATCTATCTATCTATCTATCTATCTATCTATCTATCTATCTATCTATCTATCTATCTATCTATCTATCTATCTATCTATCTATCTATCTATCTATCTATCTATCTATCTATCTATCTATCTATCTATCTATACTTATTTCCAATAAAATTAATTCATTATTTCATTTAGCCTTTTTACACTGCTCTTCTAAGTGACCGAAGTTGTCTACTAGCTTGGGCGCTTGGGTGTGTGGTGGCCTGCTGTCTTCCTCTCTCTCTCGCTCTCTATCATCTTTCTGTTCCCCCTTTGCCGTCTCCCAGCGTAAGGATAGCCAACCAGACGCCCTTCTGGTTAACATACCTGTCTTCTCCCTTCCTTTCGTCCTTCCCCTCCTGTCTTACCGAGCAGACAGCATGGGTCACAGCGGATATACGGGAACAGACAACTTGCTGCTGGCTGCTGTCTGACACAGTAAAAATTTGGGTCACTGGGTATATGCGCCCGAAGTGGCAACTTACATTCCCACAATTACTTAACATGAACATAATCGTTAACATATCTACCAATAATGACTTGCCCGCCACCACTCGAATGCTAATTGCATTTAGTCATCCTCAAACGGGTCCTCCTGCTTTTTTTTTTTCTCTTCGGCGCAACTTACTTGTCCAGGTTGACCACGTGGTCCGTGCCGGATCCCCGGAGCGCGGTGAAGCGGCGGCCGTCGCCGGCCATGAACCCGGCCTGCGCCTTGGCGTCCGGATGCCCGGGGCTCTTGGGGTCCGCCAGCACCCACTGGACGCCCGCATGGGGGTACAGGAGCAACGCGTACGCCCGCCCGGGCTCGGAGCCGACGACCAGCTGGAAGGTGTTGCGCCGGTCCGCCTTGCGCTCGTAGTGGCCCACGCCGTCCCACGTGGCCACGAACAGGCTACGCGCGCGGAACGACGCGCCGGCCGCGAAGTTCGTGCCGACCAGCTGCTCGAAGCGCGCCAGCAGCGAGGGCTCCTGCGTCTCGCGGTAGAAGACGCGGCCCGCGCTGCGGGTGTCCACGTCCGAGTAGAGCGGCGCCATGATCGGGTACGTCAGCGGGAAGGGGGCGCTGAAGAAGCTCGGCACCTCGGTCAGGAACGACACGATCCCGTTGTCGTTGACCTGCGCACGCCGACACCGTAGTTGCGCGTTATACGGTCGACTGCCGTCAATTTGAGCACAGTTAATTCGACTCTCCGCTTAATTCGAACGCACCGAGAAGTCCTGGCAGGATACAATACATTGCTATGGAATGGAATCTCGTTTAGCTCGAATGCGAAAGCATGCCGCTTCGGATAATTCGACCAATGCATGCTGCCCTGCATGGGTTGATTTAACAGAATTCGACTGCGTACATAACCAATTGTGCCAAACATTTGTACAGTCCTTGCCGAAAGTATATGGGTCACGCTGCCTGCGACCGCCAGGCTGACTGCAGGTTGTTTAAGGGAGTTACTTTGCTATTCTAAGTTCCAACTCCCTGGAGATGGAAAATAACTCTGGCACTCACGATACAGACACTTGGAATGCCAGGAACGCCACGGGAACCTCGCAACACAGCCGAAAGACATATATGGTGAAGAAAGAAGCCTGTGTGCTTCTGGCAAAGGCTATACATATATGTTATCCATTATAAATACACATTACATATCCATCATCTAGAAGTCAATAAGTCTATTCACAAACGAGAGAATATCGCAAAGTGTTCTTGACATCACCACACCTCCTTTTACACAGTCAAATCGCCGTTGTTTATTAGTGATCATATAAATATTAAACAAAATAAAAGGCACGCATTACGGGCCAAATGCAGAAGCAAGACATTGACATCAACCTCACGCTGTTCTAATCAATAAACCACTATGAAAGGACCTTCTGCTCTCGCTGCGAAAACCTTAAGCCCAAAGCGTATTCCACGCCCAAATTTTATTTTTCTGATTGACTGTTTAGAAAATTTGCGCTTTGGGCTATGTCTAAAGGTTTCGTTTACCTCACTTTCATTGAATTTATGCCTCTATTGCATTTCAGGTGCGGGCTTTTCCCTCATTTCTTATAAATTTTTATTTTGCATCGTGAGAGAGAACGAGAATCGAGAAGGGTCATACAACAGCATTACCGGTAGCTAGGTGCATATCTTGGCAGTGCTCAACCCCATGCAATCATGATAAATAAGATATAGCTGCCTCAAACGGATTATAAAATGCAGAGCCCTCTGTACTCTGGAGTGTGAGTGATTTATTTGTATGAAATTGGAAATATCGGCAACTTATTGTGCCGCAGGCTTCTCTACAAGTAATGAATTGCTCAATGATCAAATGACGAAAATCATATGTGATATGAAAAACGATCCGGCAATAAAGCACATTTCGCCAAACGTGCTAAAACAGTGAGTATTGTATTGTAAACAGTAAGTATTGAATGCGATATCAGCTATATGCTCCGAATTGATGAAGAGCTCCCGGAAAAGACGCAAAGGGAGTACAAACTAATCGATCGGGACAAATTTCGTGCAATACGCACGCAGCCATCCAACTTATCAGGAGAAAACACAAATCACACGATAACGAGCTGGACCGAGTAGCTCAAAGCAGACATCGTAGCCTCGGAACGAACGATTACCACAGACGTTAAGGTAGAGAGAATGGACAGTCGGCTAGCGAATGTACTCGAAGCCAAACGTTCCATATTAGCCAGGTGTAAGGGTCAACGTTTCAACAGGAGACTACGAAGGAAACTCGCCGAACTCAACAAAACCATTTAAGAATACTGCTTTGTTCTCTTCCGACAACAATGGGACGAAGTCTGTAACTCCCTCGAAGGGCAAATACGCAGAGGGAGTGGGTTGAGGCTCATAAAACACCTCCTCTACAAAAACGGAACAAAGTCCAAAACTATGCAACGGATCAGGCTAAGCAAATTAGTACACCGCGCGAAGCAAAGCAGTACTGCCGAAGCACTTGCAGAAGACCTTGTCAAGCGATACTTACCGCTTAAATTGGAACCATCCAGTACCTTATAAAGGAAGAACTATGACGGTGCCCCATACTCAGAGCTATAGATACGGACTTCACAGAAAGCGAAGTACGCTTCGTAATTCACGAACTCAACAGTAACTCTGCAGCAGGCCCCAACGGTATCACAAACCGGGCTTTCCGAAATTTAGAGGACAACGCGGTCACGTTCCTAACGCAACAAATCAACGAAGCCTGGAAAACCGGCAATCTACCTGCAGAGTGGAAGCATGCCAACACGGTCCTCATCCCAAAACCGGGCAAGTTGCTGCATGGGGCTACCAAACCTGAGGCCGGTCTCACTAACGTCCTGCCTAGGAAAGCTAGCCGAACACGTCATCCTGAACCGACTATCGGAGCACGTAGAAAAAAAGGAGTACTTCCCCTACAATATGATCGGCTATAGGCCGGGTCTCTCAACGCAAGAAGCTATCAAGAAAATCAGAAAAGAAAAGTCTGAATGAAGAAAAGTCTGCTGGGTCGCCCCACACGAGACACCAAGGCGCTACTAGGACTGGACGTGGAGCGAGCTTTCGACAACATCCAACAACAAGCCATTCTCAAAGCCATATCTGACCACAATCTCGGAACACGCTTCTACCGCTCCGTCAAGGCGTTTCTGAAGGATCGAACGGCCACTCTCCGGATAGGCAAGCACGTCTCGGAGAGCTTTGAGCTGGGAGATAAGGGAACACCGCAAGGCTCAGTACTTTCGCCATTATTATTTAACTTGGCGATGATAAAGCTCTCTCGCGCACTGGGTGAAATTGCCGATGTGGAGCACACCATATAGATGTCACCATCTGGAGCACCGGTGGTAGCGACGCGGAATTGGAAGCTCGCATGCAAGAAGCCATCTCGGTTACCGAAGCCCATCTCACCCCAATGGGACTTCGCTGCTCTTCCAGGAAATCCGAGCTGCTCATCTACCCTCCCCCCCTCCCCCCTCCCCCCCCCCCAAAAAAAACCAGAGCGCCCATCCAACGACTGGCGCAGACACCACACTCCATGCATAGAGTTACACGACAGGGACGGAAATAGCATACCTATGGTTGACAAAATACGAATTATAGGACTAATCATCCAAGGTAACGGCTCCAACTGGGTGATGCAGGACAGCTTCACGATCAAGATTGTGAACAAGATTGTGAACGCGATCCGAATGTTTCGGCGCATCATGAATAGGCACAGGGAACTGAGCGAGGTCAACGCCATTAGAGTGATCCACACTTTTGTACTCTGTCACATCACATACGTGTGGCTGCGATGCTCAATTGGAAAAAAGAAGATCGAGAAGGTCTCGAAGTACACATGCGCCGAGCTTTCAAGACAGCGTTGGGGCTCCCCGATAATGCCTCCACTGTATCTACTCTTACAGCTAGGAGTGCACAATCCCCTTGCCGAAATCATCGAGGCTCAGCACACGCCACAGATCGCACGCCTATCAAGCACCAAAGTGGGCAGAGAGATTCTCGTCAAGCTCGGCCTGAACACCGCAACGGAAAGGGGCAACATCCTACAGTTACCTAAAGTCATGCGAGAAGCAATTAATGTGCTCCCCTTCCCAAGAAACGTACACCCGATCCACAATTAAGGAAGGAGACTCGATATCGACATGTTTGCACAGCGCAAAAGACGTGGGCTGAAGGAAGAACACAACACAGGCGCTGACTTCAACTAATCTTTATTTGTGAAATCGCCATAACTATATATACATGAGCAAAAGTAATTAAAAAACAACTTTTTCATTAAGTCACACATGAACCCCTATTGCATCACAGCCAGATACATGATTCCGTTTTTTATTTTATTTTTTTTGTGTGTGTGAGGGCAATATAGACGACATGCTGATGCAGAGGCCGCCCGGCCGCTGTACCTTTTGTCAGCCTCTATGATTTCACGTGTAAGCTGTTCTCGGAGTTTGGAAATTACAACGCAGTTTTCAAATTCAGGGTTAGAATGGCAGTCTCTGCAGTGAATGCCAAGATGACCTTGCACGGCGGTATAAACATTGCAAAATGCACTTTCAATCGCTCATTTAAACATCTGCCTGTTTGGCCAACGTATTTCTTTCCGCATGTCAAGGGAATCATGTCAACCACACCCAGGGTGCATGCTCCAAACCGCTTCCTATGCTTAGTATTGCAAATATTTCGTTGTGCGGCATGAGCATTCAGATGCCTACAGAGCACTGATAATTTCTCCGGGGCAGAAAAACAACTTTAACATCTACATTGCTGCCTATCTTCTTCAATCTGTGCGAAATCTTGTGCAAGTAAGGGAGCACCGCGACTGGCTTATTGTCTCTGCCAGCGCTGGGAGCTGACGCTTTGTCTCCCAGCTTGATTTTCTTTAATATCTTTCCTGCGACTGAAACTAACAAAATCTCGGGCTACCCAGCATATGTTCGGCGGGAGGTCTGCGCTTGGAGAGTGCGCGTTAAAGAGTGGAAACAAGACTTGTTTAGGGCATTTGCAAAGCAAAGATTTACAGTGCCCCGTTTAACTAGCTTAGCGAGTTCTTCTTTCAGTCCTCGTCTTTTGCGCTGTGCAAACATGTCGATATTGAATCGCCAACTCGCCCAAGCTTCCACCTTATCAAGGAGACTCGCCCGCGCCAGAGCCCTCGCGGCGGACGCGGCAAGGTTTCCCGACCAGACAGCTTTCGTGGATGCAGCGCACATGCCGGGAAAGCACGCCTACTCGGTAGCAGTAATCGACGGACACGGGCGAACGCGCAACTCACTCACGCTTTGTACCACGAAGCCAGAGGTATAGCTGAACAAGCAGCGATAACACTAGCTCTCAAAGACTGGAGCTTCACAACTGTATACAGCGACTCTGGAGCAGCCACTCGAGCTTTCGCCAAGGGCGGGATAGACGAGACGACGCTACGATTCTTAGGCGGAAGTAACATCGCCGCTCACTCCATCGTATGGTTCCCGGCACACGTGGGCAGCTTAGGGGGCGGCCTGCGGAATCTCAACGAGATCGCACACGAGGCGGCGCGAGGACACATCGACAGCGTTCCTCCGGTTTCCCCCGCTACCCCACATATCGAGTACAGGGATCAATTATTCACTTACAACGAGCTCACTAAGCGCTTTTATCTAGGCAGACGAGAGTTCCACCTCGCGGATAAGAAACTAACGCGCAGCCAGTCGGTCACGTTACGGTTGCTCCAAACGAACTCATACCCCAACCCCTAGCGCATGAAGCACATCGATCCAGACTACGGCGGACATGTGTGTGAACAGTGCAGTGAACGTGCAGACTTAAACCATATGCTGTGTGGATCGAGTGACGCTTAGGCCGAGAACAAGGAACATTGGGACACTTCACTACACGACCAACTTGTCCAGGAGGCCCGCGCGGCGGCGGAGAGCTGCGGGCTCTCTGTGCCGACGTGGGAGGTGCCCTCTACACCTGGCGCCTAGCCGAGTGTCCTTCAGGACCCCTAATTTGGGAAATAAAGTTTTACTGCCACCACCATCAAATTATTAGACAGTTATACAAAGTAAGGTTGGTCCTTTTATCAGCTGCATAAACTGCTGCAAAGCTTTGCCTAATGAATAAAGGGAAAATCGGACATCCACCCATTCGTAGCAATTGCTACAAAGGAAACCCATACGGTTTCCTCGAAAGAAAAGCCTCAGAGTTGAAGAAAAATTCGTCCTGGTCCGGGACTCGAATCCGGGACCACCGCCTTTCCGGGGCAGCCGTTCTATACCATCTGAGCTAACCAGGCGGCTAGCACATGGCAGGGCGAAGTCGAATTTGTCGACAACACGAAGCAAAGACAAGAGTTTGACGTAGTAGTTCTGCGGAAACCCGCAAGGTGGAGAGAAGTAATGAATAAAGGGAAAATCGGACATACGCCCGTTCGTAGCAATTGCTACAAAAAATATTATTTATTAATAAATATAATAAATAAGTTACGTGGGACACCCTGTATATGTGGGGGATGGCGTGGTATTACCGGATTACAGGATGGCATGGGATTACAGGTTGAATACAGGATGAAAATAAGGACACTCGTACGCATTGCTTTTAATGCGTACGAGTGTGCCAAGAGCCCAGATTAAAAAAAAAAAATGAAAGGCGCGCCGGAATCGCATTGAACCGAGCGCATAATATATTCGCCCTTGCCTATATAGTAACTCAGGCATTTTTTTTTCTTGTTTTCCCCATAACTCATTAATTATTTAAGTGTAATTACCCAACTTTTTAATTATGACCCTGAGGACCCCAAGTATGATAGGCAGATTTGTAGAGCCCTTTCAGAAACCGCGCACACGCTGAAACGCGTTGAGACGCGCATGTGCTGAGAGAAGCCACGACGAGAAAGTCATCGCGGCGCAAGGTTTGCTATCTCCCGTTTCGTTCTTGCGTCTGTGGCCTGATGGAAACGCGCACACGTGCTCTCGCGCGTGCTATACGCGACGTGCTATACGCGACGGCCATTCGGCAAGGCGGCAGCCATGGTTAACAAAAGTCCCGTAGGGTTCGCAGAGAAAGATTCGCTTTAAATCATACGCACACAAGGACGTGCTGAGTGTCGGCACATGGATCGAAAATCACTTCCATTAACAATATTCTTACGGCGTGTAGAGCAGGTCGCGTTAATGACGCACACTACCGTGAAGTGACCGACCGCACCTGAAGAATACTTTGACAGCGTGAGCTGCCGGGAATACGATGCCAACAAAACGAAACCCAATGTTCCCTCCGACGAATCGTCAGCCACGCTGCTACAGGCAATTTTCGAACGGTCGCTACAGGAACTGAAACATGAAGAGGAACCGAGTAGAACTTGTGCGCACACTGATAGGAACACTAAAAAGAGCGAGAAAAATTGATAAATTTAATACCAAAGTTGCATTTAGGCTAACTTCGGATGATCGGACAAGCAGCTGCAACCGCTGGAAGCCGTCTCAAAACGCGCGCACGCACGCGTGCACGCACGCACGCGTGCACGCACGCACGCGCGCACATGGTGCGTGTGTGGCGACATCCAAGTGTAAATTTTCGCTTTCATCGGTCCTGAGACCTGAGCCCGGGTCGGGTTAAACATTTCCGGACGTACAAGAAAGTTGTATCCATCCATCCATCCATCCATCATCGGTCTGGTGTTTTACAACTGCTAACCACTGTCCTTTCTGAAATGAACCGGAGGTAAATTATTACCTCCGACTTTCTTGGCGCCGCTTCGCATCCCTTCAAACCATGTTCCTGGAATTTCGGTCAATGATACGCTTTGCGGAGTACTGAACACAAGCTTTTGGAGTCGCAGACACTTCCAACACACTCATCTCGCCTTTTTCGTGCGACAAATGTAACTGTAATTCTGATTTACCGTAATGTTTCAGTTTGAGCTCGCTTTATTTTCCGAACACTGTTTTTTTCCCCTTGCAATGTATACCAGCAGTACTGTACGCGGCAATCGAAGAGCCCCGGCCCCTGCCCGACGCCTCAGCTCGTTGAGTTGTTGATAAGTGAGACTGTTGCAAGAGGACCGTGGCTCAAATCCCGATGCCACGCAATTTTCCACCGGATTAAAAAAAAAGAAAAGAAAAATCCGCGGGTTGATAAAATTGCATAAGCAGGCCTGGAGTGCGGCCTGATCCCGGTGACCAGAACAGGTAACGCACTCCCTCGCCAGAGCAGGATTGGCCACCCTGCATGGTGCAGTACTTGGCCACAAGCTCCTACATGAACACAACAATCAAACCCCGCCCCTCAGTCCCCAGCAGCTGCGAAGCAACTGACCAAGGCGGCGGTCAGACCTGTGACGCAGCAGAGGGTGCTAAGAATACCTGGGTCCGAACAGGCCGCCATTGGAATCTGAACCTGGCAACGTTTAACGCTAGAACGTTATCTAGTGAAGCGAGTCTAGCAGCGCTATTGGAGGAATTAGGGGGCATGGGATATAGTAGGGCACAGTGAAGTTAGGAGGACAAAAGAAGCATATACAACGGTAAAAAGCGGGCACGTCCTCTGCTACCGGGGCTTAGCGGAGAGACGAGAACTATAGGAGTCGGATTCCTGATTAATAAGAATGTAGCTGGTAACATACAGGAATTCTATAGAATTAACGAGAGGGCGGCAGGTCTTGTTGTGAAACTTAATAAGAGGTACAAATTGAAGGTCGTACAGGTCTGCGCCCCTACATCTAGTCATGATGATCAGGACGTTGAAAGCTTCTATGAAGACGTGGAATCGGCGATGGGTAAAGTCAAAACAAAATACACTATACTGATGGGCGACTTCAATGCCAGGGTAGGCAAGAAACAGGCTGGAGACAAGTCAGTGGAGGAATATGGCATATGCTCTAGGAATAGCAGGGGAGAGTTATTAGTAGAATTTGCAGAACAGAATAACATGTGGATAATGAATACCTTCTTCCGCAAGCGGGGTAGCCGAAAGTGGACGCGGAGGAGCCCGAATGGCGAGACTAGAAATGAAATAGACCTTTACTCTGCGCTAACACTGGCATCATACAAGATGTGGACGCGCTCAGCAAGGTGCGCTGCAGTGACCATAGGATGGTAAGAACTCGAATTAGCCTAGACTTGAGGGGGGAACGTAAGAAACTGGTACATAAGAAACCGATCAATGAGTTAGCGGTAAGAGGGAAAATTTAAGAATTCCGGATCAAGCTACAGAACAGATATTCGACTTTAACTCAGGAAGAGGACCTCAGTGTCGAAGCAATTCAACGACAATCTTACAGGAATCATTAAGGAGTGTTCAATAGAAGTCGGTGGTAACTCCGTTAGACAGGATACCACTAAGCTATCGCAGGAGAAGAAAGATCTGATTAAGAAACGCCAATGTAACAAAGCATCTAACCCTACAGCTAGAATAGAACTGGCAGAACTTTCCAAGTTAATTAGCAAGCGTAAGATAGCTGACATAAGAAAGTATAGTATGGATAGAATTGAGCGTGCTCTCAGGAACGGAGGAAGCCTAAAAGCAGTGAAGAAGAAACTAGGAATAGGCAAGAATCAGATGTATGCGTTAAGAGACAAAGTCGGCAATATCATTACTAATATGGATGAGATAGTTCAAGTGGCTGAGGAGTTCTATAAAGATGTATAATGGAAGAGAAAATAGTATAGAGGAATTCGAAATTCCAAAGGTAACGCCAGAAGAAGTATAAAGAAAGCCTTGAGGATATGCAAAGGGGGAAGGCAGCTGGGGAGGATCAGGTACAGGCAGATTTGTTGAAGGATGGTGGACAGATTGTTCTAGAGAAACTGGCCACCTTGTATACGCAATGCCTCATGACCTCTAGCGTACCGGAATCTTGGAAGAATGCCAACATAATCCTAATCCATAAGAAAGGGGACGCCAAAGACTTGAAAAATTAGACCGATCAGCTTACTGTCCGTTGCCTACAAAGTATTTACTAAGGTAATCGCAAATAGAATCAGGAACACCTTAGACTTCTGTCAACCAAAGGAGCAGGCAGGATTCTGTAAAGGCTACTCAACAATAGACCATATTCACACTATCAATCAGGTGATAGGGAAATGTGCGGAATATAACCAACCCTTATGTATAGCTTTCATTGATTACGAGAAAGCGTTTGATTCAGTAAAAACCTCAGCAGTCATGGAGGCATTACGGAATCAGGGTGTAGACGAGCCGTATGTAAAAATACTGAGAGATATCTATAGTAGCTCCACAGCCACCGTAGTCCTCCATAAATAAAGCAACAAAATCCCAATAAAGAAAGGCGTCAGGCAGGGAGATACGATTTCTCCAATGCCAATGCTATTCACAGCGTGTTTAGAGAAGGTATTCAGAGACCTGGATTGGGAAGAATTGTGGATAAGAGGTAATGGAGAATGCCTTAGTAACTTGCGATTTTCTGATGATATTGCCTTGCTTAGTAACTCAGGGGACCAATTGCAATGCATGCTCACTGACCTGGAGAGGCAAAGCAGAAGGGTGGATCTCAAAATAAATCTGCAGAAAACTAAAGTAATGTTTAACAGTCTCGGAAGAGAACAGCAGTTTACGATAGGTAGCGAGGCACTGGAAGGGGTAAGGGAATACATCCACTTAGGGCAGGTAGTGACCGCGGATACGGGTCATGAGATTGAAATAATCGGAAGAATAAGAATGGGATGGGGTGCGTTTGGCAGGCATTCTCAGATCATGAACGGCAGGTTGCCATTACCCCTCAAGAGAAAAGTTTATAACAGCTGGTGTCTTAATAGTACTCACGTACGGGGCAGAAACCTGGAGGCGTACGAAAAGGGTTCTACTTAAATTGAGGGCGATGCAACGAGCTATGGAAAGAAGAATGATGGGTGTAACGTTAAGGGATAAGAAAAGAGCAGATTGGGGGAGGGAATAAACGCTAGTTAATGACATCTTAGTTGAAATCACGAAAAACAAATGGGCATGGGCAGGACGTGTAATAAGGAGGGAAAATAACCGATGGCCATTAAGGGTTACGGACTGGATTCCAAGTGAAGGGAAGCGTAGCAGGGGGCGGCAGAAAGTTAGTTGGGCGGATGAGATAAAGAAGTTTGCAGGGACAACATGGCCACAATTAGTACATGACCGGGGTTGTTGGAGAAGTATGGGAGAGGCCTTTGCCATGCAGTGGGCGTAACCAGGCTGATGATGATGATGATGATGATGATCGTGCCAGCGGCACACACGCGTTCGTCGCTTCCAGCAGGACATCGCACACAACGACACGCGAAGGAGGACCGCGCAGGCGCGTGCCAGCCTCTGCGACGGCGGCCGCCAAATTGGTCGCCCGCCGCGCGCACGGAAGTTCCGCGTTCCGGTCATAAATGCCGCGCCACATCCTGCGCCGCGCCGGTCACGGTCGCGTCGCGGCCACATTTTGCGCGCTTGCCCATCGGCGGCCCGAAGGATTTTGTGGCTGCAACGAAGGAAGGGCGAGGGCGGACATTGCGTCACGCGGCCAGCCTTGGCAAGCGCGCTTCTCCGCGAAGCCATTCCCTTCGCTCTTTTTTCTGTCTCTCTCTCTCGAAAAGTCGGCCCAACAAGTGTCCTGTGAGACTAGAAGTGTTCGCCCGGAATGTTTGGTTTCCTGTTGTTTTTAATAGATGCGCGTTTGTTCGGCTGCAATGCATTCCACCTTCCACCGCGACACCTGCAAAGCGGAAGCACTAAAACCTACAACGCGCTCTTACGTGATGATCACGTGTTTGGCCGATAAGTTTTGCTTCAATCTTGTTTGACAATGCCCTCTCTTAATTGTTTCCTTCCTCCATGGTCGCTGCCTTTATAGAATGGAGAGATCTTACTGACAGGAACTACATAGAGGTCTACCTGAGCTGGTGCTCTCTATATAGTCTGCTGCTATGCACTGAGTAAGTAAGAGGGAAGGTGAGTGAAAGTATTGGAATGGATGATGATGAAAGAAGCGATGAGTGCTTATGTACATTGGACGGTGGCCCGACTAGAGCTGCTCGTCTAGTTTCGTGTCATACAGGAAAATAATACCATCAAGACAGAGTGAAAGGATTCATAGAGATGCAGGGAGGTTAACCAGAGGTAGTTCCGGTTAACGTTTCTCACTAAAACTGCTAGAGGGAGCTCTGGCGACGTGATCGTTCAGCCACCATAATCATAACGGTTAGTAAATGTTCATGTTCCTGTTCCTGTTGTGACTATCTATTCCGCTTCACAGCTTTATGAATTTCCATGCACTCGTATAGTTTTCTAAACGCAGCGAGGCTATCCGCGCACTTGGGTAATCATTGCGAATTATTGCATTTGTAACGGATTACGTTGTTGAAAGTGATCGACATCGAAACTCACAAAGCCGTTTGAAGCCACGGAAGGACGAAGGTAAATCCACTTACTGTCCATCATGAATAATTCCCATGATGAACTTGCTACTCCTGTATAGAAACACGTGAAAGAGTTCCCTATATATACTTTCGTAGGAAACTCTACAGTTTATCCGATCCTATTTTATCCCCAGTTGTTCAGCAGTCCAATTCTGTAGTTCTGAGCTTCGATTAAAACATCAATCCGATTTATCAGAACCTCGCAGTCGGTTATTTATTCGATTAAGCGAGTTTATGCGGTTACGAAGGTGAATTAAAAAATCAATATTGGGTTAATGTTCAAATGAACATTGAAGCAGAAACAAGAACAAGCCGTGGTACAAACCGACGGCTGCATTTACTATCACGTCGTACACCACTTACAGACTAATGAACCATCCTGACAAGTAAATGGTTTATTATTCCTTCCTTCGTTATCAGTTCAGCGACTCAGTGTGAGTCGAAATATTAAACACACTGTCACGCGTACACCGTTTCGCTTTTCGCTAGTGGGCTTTCCTCGCCGGCTTACTACCGCTGTCCAATTATCGCTTGGTGCAACTGAGACGCGTCTACTCCGGTATATATTGAATGTCGTCGCCGATTGCACGGGTGACGCAAATAGGAAAAGGAACATCGAATCGTTGTTAAAGCCGGTGATTTTCCGTGTGTGTGCTTGAAGTGAGGAAAAGTTTAACGAGCAGGATTTCAGTCATCTACTCGGACTCAAGAACAGCTATTAGAACCATCTCGTCGGCCCTCGTCTCTAGGAAAGCAGCTACAGTTTTCAACACCATCTTCTTCCAAGAAACGGGAGGAGACAACCTCACGCCCCCACACATCACATGGTTCCCGGCCCACATGGGCAACATTTCCGGACCTCCTGACTGCAATCCGAACGAGCGGGCACACCAACTGGCGCGAGAGCTCACATTCCGCGTCTGCGGTCCGCCCTCTCGCTTCAACCCAGCCTGGAGGGACCTAGACAACAAAGACCCGCTCGTATCTTACCACGAAATCACTTCAAATCATAGGTTATCACGAATAATTTTTCCTCCTCCTCACTCAAAGCTCGAAAAAGCACGGGCCGTCACTTACAGACAGTTGCAGACTAGGACATACATCACACCAACAACACTAAGCAGGATCAATCCTGACCTTCCTACTAAATGCCCACACTGCGGCCACGAATACCACAACTTCGAGCACATGCTCTGGCTGTGCCCTGCCAACGCGAGCACGGACTTTCCCGACCAGTCTTCCTGGGACTCAGCGCTCAGAAGCACAGAGCTCATCGCTCAGCTCAAGGCTGTCCAGAGAGCCCGGGCCGTCGCCGAAGGACTCTGTCTACCGGCCCCGACCTGGGTGGAGCCGCCGATTGATTTCCCCTCAGGACCTAAATAAACTCCTAACTCACTCACTCCTCAAATCGGCGAACAACATAACGCAGTAAACTGACTTTATTTCATATTTGGCGGGCTTTCTCTAAACACCGAGGAAAATTACCGCGCAGCGTGTACACTGTAACAAAAACAAATAGAATCGGTCGTTTCTAAACCCTCTATACAACGCAACGAAACGCACTTACTGGCCCTAAAGTTAATATTAAAATTTTTCATAACTGACATTAGTTAATTAACTAATTGAGCGGAATATAAAAGAAATACTCTAAAGAGCGCCACACGACGGCAAACCGTATGTCGTTGTTTTCATTCAATTGCAGTTAACCACTCTTTTTTAAGATCCTTGGTTCAAGTTACGTGAAACACCCTGTATGTGACTAATGAGGTTCCCCAAATCGCCACCCCGACTGCTTAATACAGCTCAATTAATTTGTCCTTCATCATAATCAGCAGCAGCGGTCCGTATTTATGCCCACTGCAGGACGAAGGTCTATCTCAATAGCGTGCCTTCGAGGCTTCCGTAGTTTACGGTGCAGTTCTCTGGCAGCGGTCGCCTGTGTAGTCGGAGGCGTGGTGGCGCACAACAAGGACGACGTTGGCGGTGCCGGCCGGCGCCGCACCCGGCAGCTATCGCCTCAAGAACGCGCGGCGAGATAAGAGGCGGGCCCGCCAGAAACCGATATCGGGGCCGAGAAACGCTATGCAGGTCGATGCGATGCGGCACTTGTCCACCGCTATCGGTCGCGTCGCCCAAGAATGAGGCCTTCTTGGGGTCCCTGTCCTCGCGCCGCTGAGTGCTTGTGCTGCTGCTGAGTGCGGCCGCCCGAAGGAGCCCCGTGCGTGGTTCCTCGATCGCGCTACCGCAGCGTCCGCACCCGGGGTGCAAGAATGAAAGGCTAAAAAAAACAAGGCGGATGGAAGGCCGCAGTTCGTCGAGCTTCCTATACGCATAAACTACCACAGGGGGAACTCTGGCGCTGTATAGTGTCACGGAAGCTGCAAGTCTGGAAGATGCAGCTATAGCACGGAATCGATGGACAGTGCGTGATGTCCGTTTGGCAGCAAACGGCTTCGCGACATGGAAAATTCATCATTTTCAACAAAATATTTCGGTATAAATGCAACAACTCGCAATGATCGCGCATGCGGGCAAAAAACCTTACTGCCCAGCTGGGTTCAGAAAATTACCGGTGCTTGTAAATTTAGAAAGACGAAGCTTAATAAATAACGCCTGAATAACGTTTGAATCCCGAAGCACAAATATTAGACAAATCCGTGTACTATAATCAACATTCTCATGGGGACGATCGCAGCGCCGGAGTTCCCACTAGTAACCTTTGTAGAAGGCTTTATGCTGACGTATTCTTCAACTATGAGGCTTTTCTTTCGAGGAACCCGTATGGGTTTCCTTTGTAGCAATTGCTATGAACAAGTGGATGTCTGATTCCCCCCCCCCCCCCTTAAGGCTTTATGCTGCACAGGACCCTTGCACTCGCTCGCTCAAATCCAGGACTGACAAGAAATACATTTGCGCGCGTTTGGCAGAGCGGCAGAAAACTTCTACTTCACCGCTGAAACAGGATGCGGCTTATTTCTTGAAGCGAATAGCTTTCCTTGGCTCTTTCGCGGTTGATCGGTGGTCGGTCTCGCCCAGTCCGAACGTTCTCTCTCTCTCTCTCTCTCTCTCTCTCTCTCTCTCTCTCTCTCGTTCACACGTTCGTTCGTAAGGGCTATTCGCGTACATTAACAACCCATCGTCGACGGTTTCTGAGCAATTTGTTTAGCACGGGGGCTCGTATCTAAATAGGTGTAAACGAAGAAATCGCTTTTCTTGGAAACCACTGTGCAAAATTTGACAGGGCTTGTTGCATTTCGAAGGAAAAGATTAAATCTAGTGACCTTTGGGTGCAGATGTACTTTTGGACAGTCAATTTTAATAAAAATTGCAGAAAATCGAGCATTTTCAGAAAACGAAACTATGGAGTTCACAATCCTGTAACTCGGGAATTAAAAATAATATCACAATTGTGTAAACTGCATCTAATAGTACGTCAAAAGTGGACAAAATTAATGTATTATACATGACTGCCACTAATATGTGAGTAAGATTTTTGCAATAACCTCGTAAACATTGTAACAACCGCGAAATAGGACAGGAATTTGCAAATTGATCCTAATTTTTTTATAATTGTAATAAATTTAAGGAGAATATTCCTTGAGCCCTCGCTTTCTTAGCCTGAAAAGATTACTCAAGTTAGCCTAGGTAATAAACTAAAATAATTTATAAAAATGATAAAATATCTCATTTTGACCCGAGAGAGAGAGAGAGAGAGAGAAAACATTTATTTATCATCAGTTTGGGCGACTTCCTCGCAGGGTGGAGCCCTTAGTTCAGGGCCCCATTGGCTCGCGCCACTCCGCGTGCCCGCCGGATCAGCCGTCGCTGCTCTTGCGGGTCTGAGCTGGTCAGCGCAGTCTCCCAGGAGGAAGGGGAAGGTGAAGGGATGGGGGAGTAGCCCGGAGGGTGTGGGCACTCCCAGGTGCAATGATATACTGTGGGCTTTGCTCCACAATAGGGACAGTATGAGGGATAGTGTGTGGGGTGGAAGAGGTGAAGATAAAAGAGGCAGGGAAATGAATTAGTTTGAAGCTGGCGCCACGCGACGGCATCTTCTCGATTAAGGGAATTATGTGGTGGAGGGAAGTGTTTCCTGGTGTCTCTGTAATATTGTAGAGTTTCAGTGTAGTTAATTGGTTCTGTCGGTGCGTCGTCTGGGTTGGACAGCTCTTCCAATGGCGCCCGGTTAGCGAGCTCTCGGGCTACCGCATTAGCGCGTTCATTACCATGGAGAGAGGCGTGTCCAGGTTTCCAGACGATACGCACCCTGTGTAACGCTGTGGGGTGTAATGATGTGAGGATGCGGTGTGTGTAGGGTGTCATCTTCCCTTGTGCCAAAGTCCTGCAGGCGGTCTGAGAATCAGTGACCACTGTGATAGGTCCATCCGGCGCCGGCATGGTTGAAGCGTGTACGATGGCTAGGGCAATAGCAGCCTCTTCCGCCGTGCCACTGTCCACAGTGTTGAGCGTGGCCGAAGCTCTCAGAATGTCTGCACTATCTAGTACGACCAGACATAGGGCGCGTTTCTGTGGGTAGCGGGCCACGTCGGTGTATAGGACTGGAGTGTTTGATTTGTTATCGCCAAATAGGCGAGCCGGGGCTTGTGCTCTTGCCTTTCGTCGACCTTTATGACGGTCAGGGTGCATATTTCGGGGAATTGGGGCCACGTGAATTTTGTTGCGAATGCTATACCGGCGAAGCAATACCGGCTTCGCCGGTATTGCTCCAAGGAACTACTACATGGGACCTACTCCAAGTGCTTCGTTTGCAAGTAATGAATTGTGTTATTTTTTGGGCTTTTCTTATTTGGCACCGGCGGTCGCGGCATAACGAGACATTTCGGGTCAAAATGTCTCATTATGCCGCGACCGCCTGTGCCAAATAAGAAAAGCCCAAAAAATAACACAATTCATTACTTGCAAACGAAGCACTTGGAGTAGGTCCCATGTAGTAGTTCCTTGGAGCAATACCCGCGAAGCCGGTTCCCTTTGGTGCGAGTCATCTGATTGGTAGAACACTTTTTTTTTACCTGCTTGCACGCTGAATAAATATTATGAATACGGTCGCGTACGCTCCATTCGCCTTCCTCTACGATTTCTTCGTTTTTGACAAGAATTCTAGCCTTCAGGCAGCCTTCGCCAACAAATTGGCCTTGCTGGTAAATAAGGTGAGATTTACCTCATCTTCGCATTCTCTACTTCGGCTTTTTTTTTCCCGAGGCACTGGAGAAATTTCATGGAATGCTTTATCGCTGTAAGTACGCTCGCCTTTGTTCACGGGATCTTCGCGAAGTTCTCTGCAGCGTTATTTTCGACGGTGCAACTCGAATTGCGGTACGACACGAATTAAGTCGTTCCGCTGATGAAAGGCTTCCGTATCTTTTTGCATGTTATTTCCGGCGAAAGCCGTACTAAATGTCATTCGCTTGAACGTCTGACCCTTTTTAGAGAAGAGCGCGGAAATTTGTAAGAGCGGTAACGAACAACAGGTTCAATAGACATTATTTGAGGACTGTTTGGCGCGTTTTATCCCTGCTTTCGTATATTAATAATATAATTTCACTACAATGAAGATTCTGACGTATCGCGCTGAAATTTCGTGTAAGTGTAGCTAGTAAAAGGGGAAATAAAATATTTGGTTGATAGACAGCAGTGCCAGAACGACGGTGTGCACGACCATGCCACGAGACCGTGCCACGAGCGATGGAACGAATCATGGCTGGTAAAACCCCAAGGAAGACAGTGGTGAGGAATAAAGAACAAATGGAGGTAGCCGACATTCTATAGCTGGGGTAAAGAAAGAGAAATGTAACTGAGCAGGCCGTTTTTTACTACGCAGTACAGATAAACATTGGTCTATTGGAATAACAGGATTGGTGCCAAGGGAAAGGATGCACATCAGTAGAGCAAAAGGCACCGTATCCCATTTCTAGATTTTTTACGAGGACATGTTTTGTCTCTCGATGACGGCGTAGAATTAGATGGCATATATGATTCGGAAACCTGAAGGCATAGAATGGAATCAGCTGATGCAAGACAGGGCTAATTTAAGATCGCTGGGAGAGGCCTTCAGTCTTGCAGTAGACATAAACTAGGTTGTTATTGTTATAGTTGTTGACGATGACGATGACGACGACGACGACGACGACGACGAACTTGGTACAGCGAGTGGTCCGTATACATAGCACAGAGTTCGTATTGTACATTGATTCTTTTCGGCCTTCTTCACTGACCGGACTTGGATCGGACACGGCCTGGCCACCGTTATCTCTAAGACCGGCCGACGAGCACGATAAAACTAATACACCGCAACATGCATGCAAAAGTGGACGCCGACGAACACTCCCGTGTCACCGTTCATCAAGACAGAGCGAGAGAGAGCGATTAGATTGTTTAGAACTCGCTTTAAGGATGCTGAAAACAATGAGAGGAAAACAATGCCACATCACTCGCTAGGTATACAGTATAGTGAATGATATGGCGCATTGCATGGTCAATTTTTTTCGCACAATTGCTTTAAGCGGGGTAGCTCGCACTAGGTTGTAACGCTGCGCAAGTCAGCGCACAATCGTTTGCTTAGCAAGAGTAAAAGCAGCCTGTCAATGATTAGGTGAAATCTCGGAGGCCATCGGCGGGGCCATTTGTTTCGTACAAGAATTACATGTAACGCTGGCGCTAGTGGCTGCGGGAGCTGCAATATAGCAGTCCAACCAGCACAGGAAATAATTATGGAGTGCTACTATGGGCGATGCCGGATTCCGCCATCTTGTCCACTTTGATTGGCCCAGAGACTTCTCTGATTGGCTCGAAATTCCGCTATTACAGGATTTGACAATATGGAGAATTTGACGATGTCCAATTAAAATAGGCCCTCATGAGCAGCACATTAATTTGTTTTCCCAAACTTTACAATTCAGCCTCAAAATGGCTTTGCGACTTCGAAAGTTGGTTCTTCTCAACGGAATGTTGCGTCATAAAGGCAACAATTAATTCGCAATGATTACTCGTGTGTGAAGAGACTGATTGCCTTGCAGGTTTAAAAAACTGTGAATTCTTGGGAATTTAGCAAGGTAAAGCGTAATAAAGAAATTCACGAGAGTGTTTGAAGCTCGAAGGTTAGACGGATCCATTTTACCAACCGTCATTCTAGTGACAGCGGAACGTTCGCTAAGCCCATAGTTCCCTTAGCGTTTGTAGGAAACGTTGTGGGACTTGAGGACGTTTCCTATTGCGGACAACGCGCTGAATGAGGGCACCTGAACTTTTCTTCGCCGCAAAAGTAGCAGGATTTTCGTGGAATCTAAACTGGCATGCTGGGAGCGTTAGCGTTCCTCGTTTTAGTGAGCGGCTTCGTTCTAGGTGTGACCACCTCTTGGAGGACCGCCGTCCGCCTCTCCGAAGATGGGCGAGAAGGATGGCCGGAGGATGACTGGCACTCTGGCGGCAAAGATTTCTGGAAGTCATCGCCGATACCGCCAGTCGATCGTTCGCAAGCTCGCCGACGATGTCTCTTATCTCGGCAAGTGCAGACGAACCTGCTCTTGGTGTATGGGGTCTGCCTTTTCACAAACGGGTCAATTTTAAACCAATAAATTAAATTAAGTCATGGGGTCTTAAGCACCAAAACCACGATCTGGCTATGAGGCACGCGTAGTGGGGGCAAACAAACATGGTTATACTAGGAGAATGCCAGCAAACTTGAGAGTAGAAAAAAATTAAGAGGCAGACATAGACAAAGAGACAGGAAGGTGGCTGGTCTCTCTGTCTACGTCTGCCTCTTGATTTTTTTCTACTCTCAAGTTTGCTGGCATTGTCCTAGCATAACCATGTACCAAATAGCCCAACAAGCCACTCTCATAAACAAACATGACCACTTCTTTAACGTGCACCTAAGCCTAAATACACGATCATTTTTGCATTTCGCTCCCATCTAAATGCAGCCGCGATGAAGCCCGTGACCTCAAGCTCAGTGGTGCAACGCCTTAGCCGATGGGCTACCACGGCGGGTTTCGTTAAAGTTACCCGCCAAAAGTACTGCAGGGAATTTTGGCGTATTGTGTCTATATACGGGAGCTGCGGGAGTAAAGCTTTATTGCTCGTATAAATAAGCTTTGGTGACGTCACGGCAATGGTGATGATTGTAGCTTAGATACCTTCGAAAGAGAAATGGCATGTGGTTTCGAAACCGCGGCGGCATATACAACAGTACTACAGCATTTCGATGACTACGGCAGAAAGATGATCACGACGATGAGCCTTCAAAACATGGTAGCTATATACCCAGAATGGGGGATGTGCCAAGAATTCGATGGTTTTACACACACGTAACTGTCGGAATATCGTGAAATAGTGTGTGTGGCGCAAAGAGCCAGTGCTTAAAGTCTTCTTCTTCTTCTCAACCACTAGCCACTTAATTTATACTAAAACCACTAGCTAAGACATGCCAATCACTTAAATATGTTTAGAACAGATAATACTATTTTAAAAAGTTCCCTGCTTATTGTTATCAGTGACGTATAAAATTACGTCATATCGGTCTTTCGGCCGATACGTCCACCCGAATCCTCCGGACTGCACCAGTTTGGAGATATTAATTTTCAAAGTGTCCGACGAAATGCATTGGTGTTTCATTTACTTTAGTTCTTCAATGCATAAAACTGCGTTTTCTTTAAAAAAAAAGTAACTGGAACGCCAATGCATTTTGTTGGGCACTTTGAAAATTAATATCTCGGAACTGGTGCAGTCCTGAGAATTCGTTCCAAGTGGATACGTCTTGCGAACTCACCGGCTATAATTCGTAGATTTAAACATGTGCCATAAATTAATTAATCAAAACGACAACTCGCGTAATTATGGTAATTATTTAATTGAGCATTTTTTATTTCTCGTAGAAATAATGGCCGCCTCATCAAGTAATTTAGATCGATTAGAATTGTGCTATCTGACACAGGCAATTTCTTAAAATGTTGGACCTTCTAAAAAAAATCGCCCGGTATGCTTGTTAACTTTTCTCAAAGGTTCTAATTGTATTGTTCCCATTATTAGATTATTAGACATCATTGTGTATTTTTAATTTATTACATTCGTAAAAGGTTGCAGGCGATTGCTTGGGCGCATGTATTTTTTTTCTGTATTTAGAGCTTGTGTTTTTGTGCGCATTTTTAATGTTGTTTTTTAAAACTTATCCATTGTGTTTATGTATAGCAGATGCCCCTGCAGTGATGTATACCTCTATTTGTATACTTTTGTATGTAAAAACATCAATAGAAAAATAAAGTGGATTTACAGAACTCCTATACCACCTTTTGCTACGCCCACAGTTCTATGCCTTCATTTCCTAGTCGTTGGTTCCGCCAATGACCGGGGAGCAGCAAAGAAAGGTAATCACGCGCGCAGCACTTTATAACATTATTCTTTTTTGTACTTTGCGGGATCATGTGTTTCACGCGACCATATTGACGTATTTAGTTGTCTTTTCTTCTTTTCTTTAATTAGAAGCGAGCACGGTAGCGCATCAAACAGAAGTGATGCGGAAGAGCTGCGCTCACGGGGCACTATTTTTGGCAAGGAACTTCAGTCAAGGACATGGCATAAGATAAATAATAAAAGTAATGCTGACTATCTGTTGGTCAGTGCTGTATGTGCGCTGTATATCTTTCTTTATTTCTTTTCTTTTTAATTTCCTTCTCTCTTTTATCTCTTTGAAACGACAAGAAGTGATGTGTTCGGATGCTATATCCTTTAGATGGGCCCATGTCTTGCCCACCACGTGCCATGTCAACGTTTCTGTAACATTTCGAACATTCGTTTGCTCCATGTTTTGTGCTTAAACCAGTTTACGACTCTGCAGGTAATTTTGATATGTACGACGTTGCTACATACGCCACGCCACTCGTGCATGTGTGTTTTAGCTAAATTGCGATGGCTACAAACTTGCCGATGACAGCGTGCCTTTCTTAAAGGAGAGAGTGGAGAAGCGCAATGACAATGACCATGTAACATAGAAAAAGAGAGAGATAAAGGGAAATAAAGATGCCGGTAATAAAAATGCTCGAGCGCAGAATACTCACGTAGAGCGTGGAGTATTCGGTTCCGTAAAAGGTGATGGGAGTGCTTAGTTGGACCTCGGCTGAGCTGATGTCATTTTCTCGTGGAAGACTTTGGTCCTGGTTGACCCCATACGGAAAGAGGTCGGCCTCGGAGAGAGATTTGACTGAACCAACGAACAGGAGGAACAGCACCGTGCACGTCGCCCACCTTCCATACGCCATGGTGGCGAGAACACGACTGAGAAACGGCGCTGGGACGTCCGCTATCTCGGCTGCTTAGAACCGCGGGACGGCCGATTAGAAGTCTTGGAGGGGGAGAGAACCCAGTCGGAGATACGGACCAACGGAAACAGCAGACGACGCCAGCGCGCCCGCGAGCAGACGACTCCAGCAGCAGCAGCAGACGGCCAGATGGCGTCGTGGTCGGCTTCCGTTTCTCCCGCGACATGTTTGTGTTCCCTTTCCGAGAATTTTCGCGTGCACGGTGCGCCCCTGCTCGTTTTAACCCCACCCATATTTTTGGGGGGGTGGTCCCGACGGCATATAATGTTACAAGTGGAATATGGAAAGATCAGGCAGGATGCTAATCTACCAGAGCGGAACGCGGTAATCGTTTCAAATCACAAAACGCGACGCGAACACGTGACCCCGAACGATGGTGTCGATGGTGTGAAGGCACCACTTTCGTTCTCGGAAGGTGCGCGTAAGTATGGTGGCGTACGTGCGGCGGCTCGTCGGAGGCGCAGTTATTTTTGCTGGTAGCGCGGTGCCATCGCAGACGTAGGGCTGCTTTTGAAGCTGGTGTTTTGAAGCTCACGACGGTTCGCCAGCGACCGCTGCTGTACCGCACGCCAGAGCGCAGTGAAGCTGCTCACTCTCTCTGCTTGCTTCTTGACGCTCCAGTGTCGGCGCGAATTTAGAGGCGAGACAGGAAGTGGCAAAAAATAGACGCTCCTTCGAATGTCCCGCCTTTCAGCCAGCAGACAAAAAGGGACTGTGAACCCTTCCTATTGCATTGCTCGCGAATGTGCTTTGATTTATGCGGTCAATCAACAGCTAGATGATTGCGCCTCTTCTTTTATGTGTCCGTAATTAATGAAAACTGCTTGACAGTGGTGTTACGAACGTTCTTGAAATCCCGAGTCTACTACACGCCAAAAATACGACGATACGATCACTCCACCACCATTATTTTCCTTTCAACAGTGCCTGCAGTGCTTCGGGAATAGAATTATTTAATTTTGACACATTTATCGACGGTTCACAATAATTCGTGACTAAGTGGATATTAATCCGTATAGTTTTCTTCCCCTATCGTAATGTCTATGAAAAAGATAACAAGTAAACTACCGTTTATGAATTATCAAATAGTCATTAACTATACTCCCTCGACTGCCATGCACGCGTGTATACTATTTTACTTTTCGCCAATCACCGCTTAAGCGAACTGTCGCAGTTACTGGGTCATTACTCTTGCGCACAGGGCGTTTTCTGCTTATCCGAAACTTTGCGAACGTTGCCCATGCTAAGGAGGTGCGCTCAATCAGATTGTAGGTGTGACGCGAGCAGTGTTGTACATGCATTCTCAATTCTACGTAGGTACCAGCGATTGCTATGGAATGCACAGTGACGCGCACCTAAAGTACTATACGGGACCGACTCGAGCCGTGAGATTAGATTTGACAGCCGCCGACTGTGCTCGCCGCTATCTTAAGTGCTCTTGTGCTTTCTGGGCACAAGTTCGCCCAATAAAGTGTTACTGCACCGGGACATCTGGTGGAGGTGCTTCTTCGTTCATTTACCGGACATGTACCTCCGGCAAGCAGAGTTGAGGCAAATGCCCTCACTTGAAACGAAGCAATCTTTACATACCTTCCCGGTCTTTGCTGACCGTGGCTGCTGCTCTGTGTTGCCGGACAGCTATCGGAAAGAAAAAGAGACAAAATATATAGTGCCTGTGACGGTGGGATACGACTTAGGATTCCCAGCACAACAGCCCAATAGTCTAACCATTAGGCCATAATCACAAGCATACTTATTCAGGGTGTGTACCAAGTTGACATTTCCAAATTTCCTGAGTTTTCCAAGTTTTCTCTGAGTGCTTTTGAAGAAAATTCCCTGAGTGACACAGAACTTTGTTTTATGTCAAGACGGGCTGACACCGCGTCACTCGATGCTGTTACTCTCTAGTAAGCATGCTTAAAAAAAGAAGACTTAAGCGATCGAGTTTGAATAGTAAGGAGTAGTACGTGTTTATTTTATTCCAAAAGAAAACAGAAGGGAAGGGTTAGTAAAAGGCGCATCGAATAAAATATCTTCGAATAAGAAATGGTAAAACTTATTGCAAATCGAGTCAAACGTTCTCAATTGCGAATCAAAAGGAGATCCATACAGAAGCAAATATTTCGAATATGAGCTATTTCTATCAACTGATAGCACACTCATTGGTATGAGGCCCGAACTTTGTCACAAGTAACATTCTCTCGCAACAGCTGGTAAGTCATCCTCAACTGTGCTGACATACTCTCAGCCCACGCACAACGCATCAGTGTTGCGTTTCACTGCTTTAAAGAGTTTGTTTTGGTATGGATAAGGGACACCTGCATCTCAGGGTCAACCACCGCTTTGTTTTCTGTGCTCAAGCTCCTTCAAAGAAGCAACGCGGCGCACTCCATTTCCCGTTCATTCCTCAATGCGTAGGTTCTTTGTGTTCTCGTCCTCCTTCCGCCACGCGTTCGACCCACGGACCATTCGAAGCATCCTCTAGGTCAGTTGCGCAGTCAAGGTCCGATTTTTCGGAATCCCCAGGGGCTGCGATAACGTCCGCAAAATCGGGTAGTTCGAAAAAAATGAATGCATGTCTATTATTGCCCTTAGGGCTCAAATCGTCACAGGAACATCCGAAAAAGCTCTGAAGCCTGCCAGCACACTTATTGAGCATATCGGTGCTCGTACTGTGACAGGAGATGGCGGGTGCCTGCGTGTATAATTAAGGAATACATAATCCCGTCACAATTGCCCCTTCCCAGGCTTGTTATGGTTCACCGCAATACTTTCGCATGTGCTTCACAGAGTAACGTTGCTGTATTGAGGCGAAGCTAACTTTCAAAAGTCGGCTTTATGCAACGCGTTGTGCTAAGAGCTTTGAAAACAATCGCGAGGACCACAAAGGTGGAGTCGGTGCCATTGCTGACTGCGGAGAATTCTTTCAATAAAAAATACGGCACCGAACGGCAAGAGGCTTAACAGAGAACGTCGAAGCAGCTAGGCCTACCGTTGCCGCGGTGGCGGGTGCGGCTGCCAGCGGATTGCGTGCGAGAGCGCCGATGGCGCCGGTTCGAAACGGCAAGGTAATGAAAATGGCGGCGGCGGTGGCTTTGATTAATGCCGTTTCGGAGCTGCGGTCTCGGAAAAAAGTCCAAAAAAAAATCAGATGGCGAAGAGTTCTTGCGTCCGAGATTTTGGACGTTCTTATACATGGGCTCTAGGGGATACGTCGTGGTTCAGGGAAGCCGCCCGAATTATCGGGCGTCCGGAAAGTCGCAGATAACCAAATTATTGGTAGGGAAGCCACGAAATCCGAGAGAGAAGTCATTGAAGCTGACCAAATACAAAGAGACGGTCACAATCAGTGCGTGAGCGCACCCTCCTTATCGCTGTTTTGCAAAGAATTAGCGCCTTTCTTGGAAAAGCGCCGTCTTTAGATTGTGTCATTCACCGATGTTTGTAGTTTTTGGCTTTTATGACTGCCTGGTTTTGTATGGCGCATGCGCGTATTGGTTTTAATTTCTTTTCGACCCAAGTGTTTCATTAAATTCTGTTGCCAGTCCCAGCATCTGTGGTTGTCTTTTCGCGCCTCTTGTGTACGTGTCTTCAAAGGCTGGGTTTCGTTGTTTGTCAAACTATGTACCATCAGGCCTAGCACCAGGCTCTTCTTGGTCAAAATTAATTTCAATGGCGGAGATAAAAAAATTCATCATAGTTCATTTAGCAACTTAATTATATCTCACTGTTTAGAACGTCTCGCCAGAAATTTGTGGTTATTCGCCTTTTCTTTGCGAGCTCAGCGTTGGAGCAATCCGGCGACGCGCCTGGCTTCCCGCCTTATGCCGCTTCGTCACGTTTCTTCAGGACACAACAGATATGCTTTGTTAATTAATAAATGTTATGCCACCAAAGCTTGTATAGCCAACAGCGAGCTCGTTGGTGTCAAACCGCGCAACTCCTGAAAGGGTTCTCGGATGGATGGATGGATGGATGGCGGCTAGCGCCACCTAGCCTTTTGCTCCCCCCTCCTATTTTATTATTATTCTTTTATTTTCCTATCTTTATATCCTCTTTTTCTCAACCTAGTTTTTACTTCCCTCCCCCCCCCCCCCCAAGATAACTATCTAAAACAGTAGAGGAAACATTTTGTCCCCGATTTATGTTATTATCTATCCCTTGACTTCCTCCACCAATCCTCTAGCCTCCCCTTCGTTACTGCCACTCTTTTCTCGTCTATTTGCCCTCGTTCCCCGGGAAAACCTAATGCCCCTTCCATATCTGCCACTGTTCCCTCTGCCAGGGTCGGGCGAAGGGCTGTGCATCTCAGCACTATATGTTCAGTGGTCTCCATTTCGGCTCCGCAAGCTGCGCACCGAAGGTCCCCGTCTTCAAATTTAGCCCTGTATGTTTTCGTTCTTAAAACCCCCGTCCTAGCCTCGAATAATAGTGAGCTGCCCCGCGAGTTATCAAATAAGAGCTCTCTCTTAATCTCCTGTTTTTGTGACCTATACATTGATAGCGATGGCTTTCCGAGCATTCTTTCTTCCCACATTTTTCTTTCCGTCTCCTTCACCTCCTTTCCCACACTAGAACCACTTTGGATCCCCTCCCTCGGCTGTAGGTATCTATTCCTCAGCTTCCTCGTTCTGAGTGTCCACTTTGTGTTCAAACTTTTCATGTACAGATATTTGTACACTTTTCCTGCCCACCTTTTTTCCTCCAGTACTTGGAGTCTCTGTTCAAATTTTATTTTACTTATTGCCTCTCTACCTTCAAATGACGTCCATCCCATGTCCCCCTGCACTCCCTCATTAGGGGTGTTCCCGTGTGCTCCTAAGGCCAACCTGCCTACACTTCTCTGTCTCGTTTCCATGCATGCCTGAACTTCCGATTTCATGCACAGTACTGAATTTCCGAATGTGAGGCCAGGTACCATAACCCCTTTCCATACGCCCCTAACCACCTCGTACCTATTATAGTTCCAAAGTGCCTTGTGTTTCATTACAGCCGAGTTCCTTTTCACTTTTTCAATCATAGAGCAATCAGAGTAATCAGAGTAACAAAAACTGATCTCGAAGGCCACGCTTTTAGGACTGCAAGCTCGAGAAGCGATTGCAGGGAACTGTCATGGACACCATGTTCAGGACATCACCTAAAGAATGGTAAGCTGGGCAAGTTGGCATCGTTGCAACGCACACCAATTTTGACACCAGTTGGCATCGTTGCAACGCACACCAATTTCTTCTCTTTGTGTGTGTTGTCCTTTCGCTGCTTTTTTTACCAAGCAACCCGCCAGCACGAAGAGTTCGCAGTTGGTCGCGAAACCAAAACCGAAATCAATCTGATTGCGCTTTTCCTTCATGCGGGGTCTCGCAGGTATCACCGCGCGTGAACGCGCGAGTATGACGTCACAGCCAAGTGACGCTCGGGCCGCCGGCGGCGACCCGAGTTGACATTCGAACACGGCCAACGTATGTGTAAATTCCCAGCGATAATCTCATTCTACAGTGCTTTCACGCACCTCTCTCTGTGATTGTATGAAGCAGCGCCTGTGACAAGTACGTGTCGATGCTTCAAGTCGTCTTACGTAACGCGCACTTGTTATTGTGCCCCCTGCGGGAGATGTTGCAACGCTACTTCGGCCCCTTTCGCGCATCGTCTGCATAAACTCATTTGTTTGGGTCGCTGTGGGACGTATTGTTTCATCACTACTTGCCCATAGAGAACGTCATTTGTGTGTCTGGCGATCGCTGATGATCTCGAAGTCGCTCGCTGTGTTCGTGTTCGGCAACTCCGGTCGCTGTGCGCGTTGACCAAGCTTGCAGCAAGAGCTCGCCACCGCAGCGAAACGGTTCAATCTTCGGCGAGCGTCAAGATTTCACTCATGTTGCAGGTGTAGTGTTGTATTCACCTGTGCCGTACAACGTGTTTCATCCCGCAGCGCGGCTTGATTTTGCCCAGAATGTGGCCGAATGTTTTAATACGGGAATATTTCTGCTTTACAGATATCAATCCGGCACTAGGCATGGCCTTCCTGCGTGGATTTCTGGACAACTTGAGGTCCAATCGCATGGAGCCAGAGCCTAACAAGGTTCGAATGCGTCATGTTCAATTAGCAACTTTTGTTGATTACGAGTAGGAAATAAGGGTATAGTTGCTGTTTGAGCTAACGTCAGCAAAGGGAGTTCGTGCACGGATCCCTTTGCTACGTTTCCAGCGGAGTCTACGTACACCCACTCCGCAGGAAAATAGGCATAAAATACGCGGAAATAGACAAACAGATATTGTGCTTAGTTCTGGAGAAATTTTTGCATGGTCAGATATAGCTTTAATTTTTAAAGCACTATTGTCATGCAATGCCATAACAGCTTTAGAGAGGGTGACTGGTCTATTCTCTTCACATGAAAATGAATAGTGCTGAAAAAACTGAGAAGCGTTACTCACTGCATTTTCACCGACTTTAGCAAAGCATTTGACTCAGATAAACACTTCAGTTCGGAGTGTGTGAACACAGAATGTGCTACCAATAACGCTCGTCACAGCAGGAAAGAAAGCGACTATGCCACATTTATTGCCCATAGAACAGTATCTCATGAGCACACCTGCAACTTACACAATTTTATCATAAAATGCCAGATATTTAGAGCCTATTTAAGATTGTCACACTGACACAAAATTTAAAAGTTGTTCGTTTGCATCTCTAGTTTATGGCATAACTGAACTCAAAAAAATATAAGTACATTTGCACACTGATCTCTCAGAGCATGCTTTTTGGACCCGTCAATTATTCAGACCCACCCACAGCAGTAGTATAAACTTACGAATAAAAGTCTACATTATAAATGCTGCGACATGAATATTGCATGAATACACTTTATAAGCTATTCTGTTTGCAGGGTGGATCATTTTTACTGCAACTATATAGAGCGAAGTGCCTGTTCACATCATCACTACAGAAAAAAAGTCAACAAAATTTTAATAAACAATCAACATATTAGGTAATTAAACAATGTTTAGTGTATGTCACTAAATTTTAGTATTTTTCTGCTTTGATTGTAGCTTTATCCTTCATGTTCTAAGGTAGGTAGGTCTGTCTTCTTAGCTGTCAAAGTGCTTGCCCGAATTCAAACACCTTGATCAAAGTTGTTCAGCCTGAGATGGTTCGCATCGCATGCCTACCATGACCCTCCTGTCACTGGCAAGTTGCCAAGGTGATCATAATAAAAACAGACCTGCTCTGCACTGCTGTGGCCCAAGATGTTGCCTTTGATTCCAATTTAATTTCTTTTAAGATTCTTTCACAAGCCAGGTACAGCGATCAACAAAGATAGTGAATATGTACACATGTGTACATAGATTTTACAAGTACATGGTGCGTATTTATTGTGCATTTCCTGGAATGCTTCATCGCTGTAGCTGCCTGGTACAGGCCTCGCCAATCTGTATTCTCAACTTTTTTGCTAGAGAGGCTTTCAACATTGCACAATTTGTGCATGCTGCAAAAACAGTAGAACCGTTGTCACAGCAGTCTTGTGTATTCATATGTTGTCAGACAAACTGCAATAAACAAAGCACAAAACCGTTGCCGAGTAATGAAGTAATGTGAAGTATTTCACAAACAGAACCTGTTAATATGACAGCTGTGATGGTGCTTATAGAGTGCATTTTAATTCATTTGATTTCGATTGGACCGATAGAATTGAATGGTTTATCAGGCAGGTCGAATTAAGAAAAAAAAAAAGCTATCCAGAAACACCACTGCTGCATCTGGCACTATTACGCTTATTCTAATCCGCCCCCAAATCTTAAGTGTATCTAATTTTTATGGGTTCATAGCAGAAAACAATACGCACCCAATGTCGTAACAGTAATCAAAATAAAATGTTGTATACCTGTGATTCTGGCAATAAGAAATACAATGAAACCTGCAGAGTTTACCTTAACAGAATAGATATTTATTTCCACTTGATGCCCATTGTTGTTAATCTGATTTTTATCGCTGTCTTGTGGTCCATTAATTTAGACATTCCACATTCTCGAACCTCTCAGCTACAATTTCAAACGACGTGGTCGCGCACATTTAGACTGACCACTTTGGCTGTTCATCACATGACACACGCGTCTCCATAGCACCGAAAACATGTGCTGCAACTTCCTTGCCACTAGCTTAGCATGTAAAATAACATTTTAAAAATTAATTTTGATTCAGTTTCGAAGGGCCAATGTGTGCTCAGCATGTATTCAAGATGCTGCGAATTCGTGACATTGGGCATTTTGCAGGGTTTGCTGCCCAAGGCCTATAGTGCGACATGCTTGGCACCGTCTAGCACTAACTGCCATTGCCGACTAAAGTATTCATTTTGCTGTAGCTGTCAGTGAACCTGTAAGGGCTGCGGATGTCATAGGTGTGGTGTTAACCTCCCTAAGTATTTGAGAAGTGTTCACAGTTTAGCATTCAAACATCCTGGAAACAGAAGAACATATGCTTTTCAGATACTGAGACAGCCACATGTTTTGAAGGACAGTATGAAAAGCTACTTTCCTCTGGTCAATACAAATAGTAATACAGGGTCATAAGTGACCTCTTAGCAACTGTATTGTCTCTTGTAGTGCTTTGCATTTAGTAATAATGGTAATATGTGCTTCAATGCATTGTCTGTAGGTTTCACTGTTCTGGTAGTAGGCTGCAAATTTCAGTTTCTTAAGGCCACCTTGTATTGTCCTTTAATTGCAGGCTCTTGAAAAGTATTGCTTTGCAGTCCTGATTCATGCATCTTAATTGGCACTGCGCAAACTTGAAGCCCAGACTAGAAAAAGGTTGGCTGAAATGGATGTAAATGCATGGCTATGCTTTGAGCACATATACTTCTTTCTACTAGCATAAATTTAAACATGAGCAAATTGAAAATGACTGCAGTGCGTTGTCCTGTTTCCGGGTACCTGTGCACTTGTAACAGTGGCGTAAATAATGCATAATCCAGAACAAACTCTTGGGGCTACTCTATGCTTAGAAACCAGGTACAGGGTGAGTGAACTTCTATGTGATCACATGAAATAGCTGTTCTGATCAGGTATTTTCTGTTCACGTTTCAATTTATGCTGAAACATGATGTACATGGTGAATGTATAACGGTTTCTAGCAAGCAAGGACGCGAGCACAGATAAGTAGAAACGAACAGGACAATGCTGGACTTTCGACCGTTTCTACTTACTTGTGCTTGCATCCGTACTTGCTGGAAACCGTTATACGTTCACCATGCACCAACTGGCCCAGCAAACTACTATACTAAAATGATGTACATGTTGTGCTTAGGTGATTGGCTGTGGAAGCTGAAGTAGATACGCACTCATATTGGTTGTCTGCTTTACGATGCTGATTGCTATATGTGTTGTCACTAGAAGTGAAGCAAGGTTATCCAGTACCAAGATGCTTTGTAGCAAACTGGAGATTATTGTGCAAGAAACACTGCTGTCTTACTTGCAGGTGCTGGAAGTGAAACCAGACGAGTATGCCCTCTGCAACATCCTTGCCCGTGAAGACTCGCTGGTGGTCTACCAGTACCCGCCCAGCACGCCCGTTACCGAGGATTCAGTCTCGTATGATGTGGTGCTTCACAAAGATATCACACGTTCCCCTCACGCAGCTTTCAGGTGATTGCATGAAGCCCTCTTCCCTAACCCATATTACTGCAGTGAACAATAGTCCCAGAGCTTCAAAAAGACTGGTCATTCTCCACTCGGGGCTACCGAAGTCACTCCAGATACCTTGGCTTTACCTTTGTTGGTAAAAATATGCAGGTCACTGCACATTGCATGACAGACATTGGCTTTATATTTTACTAAAGTGAAGACAGCGGCGATGACACTCTAAGTGGCAGCGAGTTAGAGGTTGCATGCTATGAGTGCTATCCTACTGCTGTTAGTTTACAGTTGTTTTCATGGCAGCTGTGAAGAAATGCTGCAAATTTTACTAACGTCACACAAAACAAGTTCCTTTTTCACAAAGATCCATGGACGGAAGGGGTTCATATTCTATAAGTGTTCATGCTTCACTGCAGGAGATTCGCAGTCATACTTTTGTGTTGTAATCCTGTTATTGAAGCATTTCACATCATAAAAAAAATGAGCCATTATGGAGAAAAGAGCCCTTAAGGGTTAATTATTAATAACTGTTAAAAATGTTATAACCTTTATGTTCTTAATAATATTCTTAATAAAGGGGAAGTTAAAGTGCAAGAAAAAACAACTGTCCATTCTTCCACCTTATATTCTTAATAAGCTTGGTAAACTGAATTTCAGTTGTAGTCCAGCGTTTGTGGTGCCTACAGCTTCTACTTGTGTCCCATTTGTATTGCTCTGGCAACATGAATCAAGGATTAATAAGCTTCAAATATTCAAGCTTAATAATACTCAACTAAGCTTCATGTGGTCGAAATTAATCTGGAGCCCTCCACTGAGTAATCTTTATGGCTGTGTGTTGTGCTAACGTTGGCTGTGTTGCACTAAACTGTGTGTGTTGCTTTTGGATGTTAAACCCCCATAATTAAAAAAAAAATATTCTTATTGAAGGAACAGGGAAATTAAAAAATATGACATCGGCCTGCACAATGGGGTCCTTGGTGTCTTTTGCCCCCAATTCTCAGCAATTGCATACAAGTGGTGTTGCAGTTGCAGAGCTACTGAACCATCGACAGCCTAAGTTGCGGATTTACAGACGCTCGAGAGGTACAGGCAGGTCAAAGTTTATAGCACACGGATTCTGTGAAAAAGTGAAATATCAGCCCAGTTTTGGCTTGCAGCCATTAAAACGGAACAACACTTTACCATAGGTTGCATGCACTAATACACATAGCAAATTATAAATATGGACTGTGTGCTCAGGCTCAATAAATATTCAGCCTTTTCTCCGATCCCACACACCTTTAAGCCTGCCTGTAGGTGGTGGTGGTGGTATTGCAGCAGGCAAAGCCTGCCTGTACTCACAAAATAGTGGCTCTGTTGCAGTGCTTATGCTGTTGAAGAATGACCCTTACCCTGCACTGCCAGTGCATCGTGTTTCATCAGCATGAACAGCAGACAAAGCATGCTGTGGACGAGGCAAAATGAAGAAGTGACTGATGCCTGGTATAACTATGGTCACAAATTTCCAAATAAACTGTTGTGTGTCAGGCCCAAATATGTCCTGTCACTTCTTTATTCATCCTCATCTGCAACGTGCTAAGCCTACTGCTCGAAATGGGCACTAGACTCTACAAGCCCATAATGCCATCTTAGTGAATTTCACCAGCATCTTGCATCATCAGTTTGTGTGGGGAAGTCAACTTGCAGGACAGTGCAAACGGTTTCGAAGCCCACCCATAGTGTAGAAGTGAAGTCTTTGTGTTAGCGAGGGCTCATGTCATAACAGAGGTGCTTGATTTGCAGCCTTCTGCGTACCAAGGACCAAGTGGCAGCTGAGATGTTCTTCATGCTGCTTAAGGACAAGCTGCCTCTGATGCTGGAGTGTGTGCCCGACCTGCTCACCAAGGAGCTGGTGCAGGAGGTGGTGCAACTGGTGCGCTCCAACCCCACCTGGAACCTGGCCCACCTGGCTGCCCACCTTGGACTCGTCGACTGCTTCAAGAACACTCGGGTGGCCGCGTACGCACTGCCTCCAGGCTCTTTAATACACTGTGCACAAGAGGCAGCAAAAAAAAAAAAAAAAACAAGCGTTAAATGAATATGTTAAAGAACAGGAAGACAGTGGTGGGGACTAGAGAGAGAACAGGGGTGGTCAATGTTCTAGTTGACATTAAGAAGAAGTGAAGTTGATCAGGCCATGTAACGCACAGGGCAGATAACAGGTGGTCTGTCAGAGTTACACATTGAGTGTAACTCTTCTTTCAGCACTGTCCTCTGTGTTTCCTACCTTTTGTATTCATCATCTAACGGTGCCCTTTCAAGATGTTCAACCAATACCAACGTGCTCAAATGTCAATTCTTCTACATTAAGTGCCTAGAAAAGGGAAGTGCAGTCAAGGATGGCGGAGGTGTGGTAAAATGAGGAAATTTGCAGGCAAATGATGGGGTGAGCTGGCATAAGACGGGGGAAATTATAGATCCCTAGGAAAGGCCTTTATCCTGCAGTGGACATAAATAGGCTGATGATGATGAAATTATGAAGACAAGATACACAGACAAAATTATTGTTTGTCTTGTCTTTGTCTTGAGCTTATGTCTTGCCTATGTGTTTTTAACGCTGTTTTCATCTTCATTTAGCACTCGTTAATATTTTCTATGGATCTGAACTTAACTAGCCCAGCAAGAAGCAATTTGAAGAGGCAGCTTATGGTGAAATAAATAGAATAATTGTGCCTCTGTTGGCTTTTAATGGCTCATTAACCTTTAAAACTTGCAGAGTTTACCACTGATCTGATACATGAACAATGCTAGGTTAGGATGGATAGTTGGGCGTGTTGGTTAAACATGATCTGAAGTGAAGCCGCTAAAACGACGGTAGACGAAGAAAGAGCACACACACACAGGGCACCCTGTGTGTGTGTTCTTTCTACGTCCACCGTCATTTTAGCGCCTTCACTTCAGATCATGAACAATGCAGTCTGGGCTCATGAGAGAAGCCAATATAATGTGAATACTTTCTAATGAACTGTAATGAATACTTTCAAATGTGATATACAATATAACAACAGACAGTACTCTTACACTGTGAACCTGTCAAGGTCCATTTCTAACATTCAACCAACATGCCTAAATTTTCGTACTGGTCAGTCAATAACTTCGCTTTACGAGTAAAAAAAGCCAGGCTGAAAATTGTGACCTAGGTATATTAGCTGAAAACATAAAGCATCTTTGGAATAACATTATATTTTTTTTAATTGTATGCGGTACTATATCTTATTTATATGTATTGGTTTCATGTGCTCGCCACTAGCATCCCTGGCTGCTGGGTAGCAAACAAGACTTAGATTTTATTATCCCTAGCTCCTTTTTCGTTGCCCCTCTCCCCAATTTTTTCTTTTCTTCAAAAGGTGCACTGAAAAATTGTGGTCCAAAATCTGCCAAGGCAATAGTAATAAGTGACACATAAAGCTGACTCTTTTTCTTGTTGTGCTGGAAACATCGAGCTTGATGAAGCCATAACAACAGAAGGGAAAAGTAAGTTCTCGGGCCCTGTAGATCACTTCAAGAAGGTGGGAATGATAAGTTGACTATGGGTGTTAATGGTATGTGGAGATAGATGTGAATAGAAAAGCGCAGCTCTGTTCACGGGTTTGGAAGCTGTTGATGGAAAGATATTGAACTACAAGCAAACAAATTGTGGCCCCAATTCCTTAAAGTTATACTTTTCCATTTTGCTTACCCGATGACTCATGATGAATCGCAAAGCCTACCACTTACAAGTAGTGGAAGTTTGCATCTCATTGTTGCCTCTTTTTTGCCTGCCATGGGTCTTGTGGTTGCCTGTTTCCACGAGTGTTTATAGAGTTAAATAACTAATGTTTGAATAAAGGTTCATAATGAATGATGCTGGCTATTTGATTGAAGGACAGCTTGAGTGGATGTGGACTGAAAGTTCACAAAGCAGTTGTGCTCAGAAAGTGCCGTGTGAAGAAAGAAATAATGAAAATTTGAATGCCTCTTCTTTGTGTATGGCGGCTGTTCTTTTGGCACATGCATCCTTCAGCGTATTGATGTGCTGTCTTGTATTTTCTTGAACCATAAGAACGAATGAGGTGACAGCATGCTTACGGCCTTGTAAAGAATGGCTTGAAAGTATTGAAATTCGGAGTATTATGGACAAATGTGTGCTTTAGTGCAAGTCCACAAGGTCATGTTTTTCGTGCCACACCAAGTGCTGATATCATCAGTGCCAGGCACAACTTGTGCTGCAGGGCTCTTTGGGAGGAGTGTTGTCTTAGTATTTTTCTGTTCACTGCATGTGTTGTATAATGGTGAACTGACTTGGAAGCTGTCACTTGGACTTCACAGCTGCCTTATTCCTGTGCAGGCAAATATCAGAGCCTGCCCAGGACACCATGGCCACACCCCTCCACGTAGCAGTGCGTGCCCAGAAGCTCAACTCTGTCCAAGCGCTCATGGCCATGGATGCTCCACTCAATCTGACCGACCACAATGGTGACACCATCTACCATGCTGCGGCTGTCACCACCAAGGAGCTCATCAAGGCAAGTGTGTACACACTCTGAAGCAGCTCACGTCTTGGACGATTGCTCAGTTTATGGTTCATGTGCTGGTCAAGATATGGGTCTTAATCCGTGTCTTGACCAGAGTGGTATTTTTGAGAGTATTATGGAGTAATCGGAGTTGGACTCGAGCTAATGCTTCCTTCAAGCCTTGATATGAAGCTCTGAATTTGGCCTTAAGCTAAAGCGTCCTCTGAAGCTTTAGCTCGGACCAACTCTGATTTCCCCTATTTCAATGCATGTAAAACGCAGAAATGCTCTCATGCAATGACTGCTGGATTGATTTCAATTACGAGCAGTAAAACAACGCTAAACAACAGGACGAGGAGAGGGACGCTGACACCAGCGCTGACACACTCAGCTGTTTTACTGCACGTAAGCATGAACCAACCAGCCCAAATGCATACTCTTCTGCAGTTTGATTTCAATTAAACTTGTTTTACTTAAGAGCGAAAGCCAAATTCCACCGACTGTAGGAAGCCGAATAATTTAAGGCCTCACTGTTGTTACAAAAATTGCCGTAAATCAGTAAGTTACAAGGAATTGAAGCACCAAGTTTACAAACTTGTAACTAAGCAACAAAAACAGATATTGCAGTTCTGTAAACTGCGTCTTTTAGAGCATTTGAAGCACACAAGTGTGATGCTTTCAGCTTAAGTGAAATTGCAACTATGTTTATGAGGGTTTCGCTGAAATCATACTCGTAAATTAGTGGCACATTTCAGAGCAATTTTTAATACATCAATTTTGTCCACTTTGGATTTCTTAAAAGATGCAGCTTACAAAATTGTAATATCGTTATGTATTACTAAGTTAAAGTTGAAAACTTGGCATAATTGAGCTTTCTTTTTTTTCTTGGAATTTTGCAAACTTCAACAACCTTTGTAAAAAAACTTTTGGCGTAAACAAAAAGATCTGCTTCCCACAGTCACTAGAACATAACTTTCTTTTAAGATTACAGCAAACCTTATCCAGTTCAGTGCAGTGGATGCTGAGAAAAACAATTTCTCTATTTCCCTGTATTTAGAGAACAGCTCCCGAGCTTAACCCTGCTGTTAAGTAGCAATTTACAAAAAAGAACTTGAGTTTCCTGATGTGTTGATTTTCTTGTTGGGAAAGGGCGTGGGCTATCAGGTCTGAACTAACTGCCATGTCAGTGCTAGTGCTGATGCAGTGGACACTGCGCAGGCACTGGGCTCCAGGCCTGCCCCAGTTGCTGTCATCAACCAGGTCAACAATGATGGCTACACCCCTCTTCAGCTGGCATGTCTCACAGACAAGCCAGAGTGTGTCCGCGAGCTACTTAAAGAGGGAGCAGATGTCAACTCTGCGTCTGTTAACCTGGCCGATCGAAACAACAGCACCTGGTAGGTAGGCTGACAGGGCACCAAGGTACTGTGGTTACTAAAAGGCAAACATTTGGCAGATATATGCTTGGTTGGAGTTTTCTTTGCTCTGCATTTACTCATGTAAGGCCAACCTTCATGTAAAGCAAACCCTCAAGTAAGTTGAAGGAAAAAAATCAGCCACAAAAGACAAAGGACAAGAAGAGATGTTCACACCACGACGACTGGACTATCAATTGAGCTTTATTAGAAACGGTATAGTCCCAGCAAGACCAGCTGATCGGTCACGATAGATGTGATATTTCGTCTTTTCGATGCTCTGTGATTAGTGATGTTGCTGTTGCGCATGCTCTGCTGGCCTTGCTGGGACTATACCGTTTCTAATAAAGCTCAGTTGAAAGTCCAGTCGTTGTGGTGCAAATCTCTCTTATTGTCCGTTGTCTTTTGTGACTGTTTTTTTTTCCTTCAACTATGTACCTTCTGGCCTGGATGTCAACCCTTCCTCAAGTAAGGCCTACCCTAATGCAAGGCATGCACCCCCTCTTTGGTGTGCGAAAAATGTTTCAGTAAGCGTCACGCTTACTGCATGCTGGTTAACTTCTGCAAGCCGCTAATAGATGGCACAAGTTGCTGCCATGCTGTTAATATCTTTATTGTCGTCATCACCATATTCCACCAGATCAGGCAGCATAGATCAAGCACACTTCAACATTAGACAGTTTTAGTTTAGGGTATGCAACTTATAGTGTATGCTGGATGCTCAAGTGTGGCATACGCTAAGCAGCGCACGTTTTCTACAATTTTAGTTGGCCGGCGATATTTTCGGATCTCAGAGGCCATATGTCATCGTTGTGGCTATTTCCCGACTGTAGCAATAGGTGGCGCTAACATCTCGAATGTTTCTTTCGTTAGGCTTCGACTCGTTCGAAACAAAAAGCGATCTCGAAAACACCACAAGGTTATCCATAATACTCTGTCGTCGAAGCGGCCTGAGACTAAGCGAAAGCTGTTTACACTTTAATTCGCTACGAACGAAGTGCATTTTATAAAAGCAACGCCAAATTCAATTTGAAGCAGGCAGCTGGGACCGCCACCATGTTTCACGCAAACTCCGCAAACCACGCAAACACGCTAACTTGTTTGCATTGCATACACCCGCTATGCCCGCTATTTCGTTTAGCGTTTAGCGCATGCGCAGTCACAACCCGCTATTTTTTGGCGTACGCAATGGTATAGCGTACACTATACTAAAGCTTTCTATTATTGGCTGTGCTGTAGACTGCTTAGCTGCATTGTGCTTTCAGGCGCTTCAAGAGGGCATCCATGCAAGAAGTGTGCACCTGGATAATTCGGCCTAGTCGTGCGTGTCGTTTCAAGTTATGGGGGTTGCAAAAACTGATTTGCATCTTGTTGCTTATCTCTGAAAGCGCTACCTCGAGATGCTCACACATGACGCTCTCCCGTAAGCATGCAATTACTTTGCTTACTGGCAATTGATTACTACAAGTTTCTCACTCACATTGTTTTCGCGATGGATTCACACCACTGCATTTCAGTGTGGGCGCTCACATGGCATGCCTTGCTTTCACTATAGCTGTGCATCCCTGGGGCTTTATTCTGTAACAATTTGCCTAATTTTTCGTTTTTCTGGTCCTTCCCGATTGGTTTGGATGTGGTTGCACCGCCTGGTGAGCATGTCCTTTGACAATCTTGTAGACCAACATTCAGATAGCTCACACGTCCTTTCTGGTACCATGACATAACTGAATGAAGGTTTTGCTGTAAATCACAAAGAAGTTTCTTGTGCGCTATAAAAAAAGGGGGGGGGGGGGAGTATTAGTACACTACTTGTCAAAAGTATATGAGCCACAATTAATGTGATGGCCAGGCTGACCACAGGCTGTTTAAGGAAGTTCCTTTGGTATGGCGTAAGCTCTAATGCCCTGATAAATGAAAAGTACTGTCATACTCTCCACCTAAGAACCTGGAGTGTGAAGAGTACCACAAGAACAGCACTACGCAGCTGAATAGCATACAAGGTAAAGGCACGAAGCAGCCTGTCTACTTTTGACAAGATCTGTAGCCCCATCCATAGCCATGTAAAGTATATTGGACCCTGCATATCTTAAGCAGCAGCTGTGGTTACTCACCTGTACGTCTCTACTTGCTGTTTCAGCCTAGGAAGAGACAACGTTGAGCAGAATGTCCACAACTTCCAGCTTGAGGACATGAAGCATGGTGGAACTCCGCTCCACTGGGCCAAAACCACACAGGTAGTGTGCACCATTTATGCCATAATATGCACATGGTTTGTTCCATCACTGGGGCATGTCATGCAGTACCAGCGATGGCACCTAATGGGCACAGCTTAGGTGAGCTGATGGATGACTAGTACACTGAGGAAAGGTGCCATCATATCTGAAGGCTAATCAGCGAGTTCATGGCTCCGTGCAGCAGCATTTGCTTGTATTTGTTAGATTGACAAGTAGCTGATGCTTACAAACCAACTTGGCTATGCAGGGGAATCGGTGTAGAAGCAAATCTTTCTTATTGGACCAGCTTTGGGTGTTCCTTTACATACTTGTGAAGTCCACATGGTTAAGTTGGAAAACAGTAGCAACAAGTAGTATGGACAAGCCATATTGTTAAAGGAACGCTAAAGTGAGCTTCTTCCACTGTGTGCTGTAGACCGCACAACATTGTCTTTGTTGTGGAAATGCAAATGGGAAAAAGTGATGTGCATGGGCATATACGTGCGAATTGAGACCGATGTGCACGGAGGAACTGGCACTGAAAGCCTGATTGGCCTGATAGCATGCCACAGACCACCATGTTGGCTGCAGTTTGTAACTCATGCAGCGGCAATACTCGTAAGAAGTGTGATGACCCTGGCAGCAGCCTAGTCATTCACAGCTTGAATGCTGAAATGCACATCCTCAGCCATAGGGAACTGCACACTTGTAAATTCACAAAATTCTTACAAATGGCCAGAAATAATCAAAGCCGATTCTAGATAACGTATGATTTGAACAATTTAAACAATGTCAGCACCATTAAAGAAACCCATCCAGCCAAATGCAAATGAGGCTATTGGTCTGCCGCCGTACGGGTGTCACACGGTCGCTGCCGGCACATGATATACAGAAATCCTTTTAGCATGTTCTATAGCTGCCAGAGTAGCGGAAGCATGGTGCAGAGAAAATACAACTGCATGCACCATAGTAATTGACTGTACAGTTCAGAGTGCCAAATTTGTGTTCTGTTATCAAATTTGCACCATAAGCATTTGATGGGAACAGGGAACCTTACTTTAGTTAACCATCCCATACATTTATTTGTTCAAATTACTGAGCGTTTTTCTCTATTTTAAATGTTTGCCACTATGGCAAGACTCAAGATTCAATACAAGTTATCCTTGAATTCAAATTACGGGAGTTGGGATTATTGGGATTCAATAATATTTGTTAAGCACGAAAAAGCGAAATGCAGCAGCTTTCATTTCTTCCTCCTCCTCTTCTTTCTCGTTCAGTCCACTCTTTATTTTCTGTTCCTTTGATGGATGCCAATAAATCTAAGTGTTTGTGTAAACCTGGTTTGCAGGAGTTTGTGTGTTTGTGGAAATTAAAGTATAGTTTTATGCTTATTGAAGTATGTCATTCTGCTATAGCTGAGAGGCAGGGCGGTCACAAAGTTAAAAAAAGAATACTGCAGGAAATAATCCTTAACTGAAAGAAAGAAGTGTAAAAATTGCAAACACTCATTTTATTAAGCTGCATTAGATTTGAAGTATTCTGTCTTAAAAGCATGTTTTTTCTCCCATAAAGCTGCTCCGAGTTTGGTGTACACTGACTTAAAAATTACCTTTCCCCACAAATTAACCTGCTCTGAATTAAAAACTTTCTGTGCCATAAAGTGCTCGAAAAGCTGTTCTAGCATTCTTATACCTGTCATCAATGTACTCATAGTGGAAAAAGAAGTCTAAGAAGCTGCACATTTTAAAATATCAGCTATTGCATAAAATAAGCAAGAAAAGACATAGTGCATGTTGCTTGTATCTGAGCCCAACAGAGAACATACCATTCTTGCACAAATCCAGGTGCCCATTAAAATGCCAAATCATGGCCCAGTTGCGCAAATAATGCATGGACACATGCATGGACACATGCGCGCACAAGAAAGCTAGGGGACTTAAAAGTAGGCATAGGTAGACATTTCAGCTTGTGTTTGGCCGTGGCAACATGTGCATTCGGCATGCATGGTGCCTGCAACAGCCATGTGGCTGCCACAACTGCATGTGCATAGCTTCACACTTTATGCAGTGCCTGGAGACCATGATCGACCTCGGCTGTGATCTGGATGCCAAGAACTTCCAGGGGAACACTGCCCTGCACATCATGGTTGCCAGAGGTCGGCTAAGCTGCGTCATCAGCCTGCTCAGCCACGGTGCCAATGTCAACGCCATCGGGAGTGACGGTGACTCGCCTCTGCATGTAGCCGTGAGGGTGCGTGCTGCCTGCTTCCTGTCCAATTCATCTCACTAGTTAGTGGGACACTAAAGTAAAAAGTTATTTGAGCTGCATTAGTAAATTAGTTTTCTACAATGCTAAAAGAAAAAATACATTCTTAGCATGACAGGCGGCTTGATGAGCCAGAAAAGATGCTGAAACAATAGAGGCGACGACACCTTGAAATTCCTGCCCCATCTTGCCATGACATCATAGATTTTGACGGGGTCTTTTTGGGCCTACTTAATTTTTATCAGTAAAGATAGACTGCATTGTACTTTAGAAGAGCCAAACACTTTGCAAGTTTGAAGAACATTTACTGAGCCACAATCACCCAAATGTGAAAAAATACCTTGAAATTTGTGAAGTCACGCTGACGTGCAAGTGCTGTGGTTTTGGCATGAAATTCACATAAACTTTGACCTTTATTTAGTCTTCTAATAATCAACCTACCACTGTGAAATTAATGAAAATAATATTTTGAAAGGATACATTATTAATCTAAACTGATTTAGTGTTTCTACTTAGTATCCCTTTTTATGATGTTCACACTTAGTCAACATGCTTTCCTCTAACAGACAAATTAATGTACAATAAGAAGACAAACGAGGAGCTATAGTGTGCCATGTAATATACATCTATGCACTGCTCCGATACAGCACAGTCACGGATCACAAAATGTGTTGTAAGGAAAATGGGGTGTGGCCCAGACATGGATAACTTTCATAAAGAACATCTTTTCTTATATGCATAGACCTTAATTTATGGATATGGTGCGTGCACAATATACAGTGTTTCACACACAAAGTTATGAACAATTGTTTGCCCAATGGAATGAATCTTGCCAACAATGACAGGCTACTAAATTTGTCCTGCCAACGACTGGAAAAGCATCACATCCCTTAGTCAACGAAAATGGATGCAGCTTTGAATATTGATGTGTTAGAAAAAAATGTAGTTCTTCCATTGCTGCTTCTATATGGCAGACATGAGATGTGGCACATACAAAGCGAGGTGTGGAACATACAGTGCACATACAATGAGAATACTTCGAACAGTGCAAAAAGACGGGACACGATTAGACAACATGTGTTGTCTAATCGTGTCCTGTCTTTTTGCACTGTTTCCAATTATTCTCTTAGATATGTACCAATAAGCTCAGTTTTTAACCCTTCAGTTATGTGTACTTTTATTGTGTAAATCTTCATCTTCTGTTCATCAGCACCTCTCTTGTGTGTTCTGTGATGCGCCTCCTATGTGGAGCAAAGTAGTATTGTGATAAAATTTGTACAACAGAAAATCGAACACACAATAGCACCACATGCTTGGCTGCACATAGTGTGTTAATAGCTGGCATACCTTGAGTGTGCAGTAATAATGGGGGTAGAATGGTTAAGGCAGTAGATCCAGTTTATAGAAAAAAAATTGTCATGTATAATTTTTATGTGTTGGATGTTAATCGTACAACTTGTTGAATCAAATTGTTCCAAAGGGAAGTGCAATTGTATAACAAATTATCCACAGCAAACAAATTTTATGTTTCAAAGCAGTCACTTGTAAGTATGCTGTACTGTAGTACTATGTACTTCTGTCATGTGTTTCACTGTGATTGTCTGATGTGTCAGTGTAATACAAAGTGTTATATTGATGGTAATTCTCATCTTATACCTAATGTGTTGCATAGTATGCGACATTTACTGTCTTGTTACAATGGTGACATTTATCTTAAACCTGCCCTGTGACACCGTATAAAGGCTGTGTTTGAGAGAGCGTGAACAGGCGCGACGCAACATCTGTTCTGATCTCTTCGGCCTTAGGTGGCGGTCCCCAACCATGAAAACTGGTCTATATTTCTCGAGCAGGTGAGTCAGGTGCATGTGACTGGTGTCGTAGCTAGGCATGCCTTGTTGCTGGCATGCACTAGTCATGCACCAGCACCAATAACATTTTATCATGCATAGTGCTCTAGCACGCACCATTCCTTGCTTCTAATTTGTAGATCAGAAACACCTCAGAAAAAGGTTTGCAGTTGCTCTTCCAATGAGGTCTGCTCTGTTGTTGGTGATCTGTTAGAAGTGGTTTGTTCTGGGTGATCCAAACAAGGCATGCATACAGGAAAATGGAGACGAAGTTATCAAATAAAGTGAACAAGGGATGTAGGGGCGTGTGAATATACTAAGTTGACTGTATTTTTGAATCGAGTAGTAATCATTGTTCACAGTAATACTTTTGAGACAGCTTTAGAATATCTTAAACCATCAACTGAGGGCAATCAAACATACAGTTGGAACAAAGGTACAATAAGTTTCATCTCGGTGGCCGTAGTAGACAGAAAATCCAAGAACATCACTCAGGGAGTCGACTTTTTCAGCTAAGCTCCTATCATTTGCACTTATCTACGAGTCCCGAGTATGTGCACCAGCTGCCTATTTGTTCGTTTGTGATGCTTTATTTGTGCTATTAAACAACACTTCATCATTTGCAGTGCAATGACAGAAGCTTGCTGTTATAATGCAGTGATTTGGGCTTGTTGGTAAGACATCGTGAGGCTTATAGTGCGTGAAAAGACAAGGATGAAAGGAAGACGTGACACACACAGGCGCTAACTTGCAACAATCTTTATTTCAAGCAAAGGACCCATACATATATACAACTTTTTCGCGTACATCATCATACATGCGCTGTTTGCAAAAAATACCTAACACACCGTTGCGCAGGTAAGCTAACTCTTTGTGGGAAAGGGCAATTGATGGTTTTGACACACAGTTATCCCCAAGCCTATCAATCATTTCTGCTTCGATAATTTCGCGAGTTAATCTTCCTTGGGCTCTTCCCACAATAGAGCAGTCTCTGGATGCTGGAGCACACATCGAGTGGTCACCATCATCCGCCCCGGCAACAGTGCATTTGCAATGCCTGCAATGAGTGTCAAGGAACCCACCCCGCTTTTCTGCTACATTATGCCGGTGTTCCTTTAAACGCTTGCTGAGGCACCTTCCGCTGTGCCCCACTTAATTTTTCCCACACTTTAAAGGAAAGTTGTAAACAACTGGTCCTGCGCATTCAACAAATGGTTCCTGGCAAACAGCGCATGTATGATGATGTACACAAAAAAGTTGTATGTATGTATGGGTCCTTTGCTTGAAATAAAGATTGTTGCAAGTTAGCGCCTGTGTGTGTCATGTCTTCCTTTCTTCCTTGTATTTTCATACGCTATAAGCCTCACGACTTGCTGTTATGTTTGCATGCCCCAGCTGCGTATGCATCCCGCGGGAGCAAGAATGATGTTGGCAACACTGTGAAGCTGCTGCTCCCTGGCGGCAGCAGAAAAGAATAAAAAGCACCTGCAGCCCATGAGCTGCAGCTTTTGTTGTGTTCCGAATAATTGCGTGGTGCTCAATGCGTCCTCAACCCATGCTACATATCACTTGCTAACCTTGTGAATATAGTAGGATGTCAACACCGTTTTATATTAATGGTGGAAGCAGCTGTTCATTACTCAATAACTATTAGAAAAGTATTTGATATTCAGTTCAATTCACTTCTGGCACAATTCTATTCTTATCTGATTCGGTATCAAAAATACCTATTCACACGCCCCTAAAGGGACGTCCTTGGGTCCAATGTTCCTGCAGTTGCAACAAAAGCAGTTGCTGCCCTAACAAAGATATTGGCCCCAGCTGCATTTTTTGTTCAACCACTTTTGACTGTTGTGGGTAGAGTGCATTGACTAGACATTTCAGCTGAAGGCATGAAGTCTTTACTGTGATGTGCCAATGGTGGTGACAATGCTATTGGTGCATTGATGTGGAGCCATCAGTGCTAAGCATTGTAGCATTTGCATCATCTTTTGTCAACTCACCCCTAAAATGAAATGGGAGTGGCAGGGTGACATGCAACACTAAACCTGGCCCCTCGGAAGGATACATTTCAGCTTGTAACTTAACATTTTGCATTATTTTTCAATAAAATAAACCATACTCTGTTTCATACTTAGCATTCAGTGCTGTGGAAGCTACTCAAGAACTTCAGTCATCAAAATGTGTCACTTTCCACTTTTTGTGGTAAAGTGGTTTCTGTACCAAAAGCGTTGTTTGCCACCTTGCCTGAATGGCTCCTTTTTCTTCATTCTTTTTTTGAAGACTTGAAGTTGTGCCTCACGTGAATTTCCTTCAGCATCTTTTGAGCATCATTTTAGATTTGCAAGATTACATGCAATACTGCGAAGCAAGTGCATCTATCAGCCTGTCTGTGCTTAGCTGCACGCCAAAAGCGTGATGCTACCGCAACAGGCTGCGAAAGAAAAATTGGTAAGGTGAATAATGAAAAGCAAATAGGGCCTGGTTTCAATGTCTGTGGGCCTTGGAAGCTTGTGGCAGAAAAAGAGAGCTGCCAACAGTGATAAAACAGTTTCTGTGGTCTGCTCCCACTGCAATTCTAGTTATGTTAGGTGCATTTGTAGAAATTACCTCAGACTTGGGGTAGGGGCACCCGAACTCAATGCCCAGCATATATTTATTCACTGTTCAATGCTGCCCTGGCAACTGTAGGCAATATAATGCCATTTAGAAGCTTTTCTGAGAGATGCTAGCCACTGGTCCATCTAGTAGCAACTGTCCTCTTCATTTGCACCCATGACTGTCATATAACAAAACACATTGCGAGGCTGGTTGGTGACGCATTATCATTTCCTTTAAGAAAGTCATCCAGCGCTACGTTTTTAGACGAGGACAAAGAAAGACATGACAGGATAAGCGCTTCCTGTTTTGTCTTTCTGTGTCCACGTCTAAGAAAGTAGGATTGGATTATTTTCTTGAGAAAGGGAAAATACTGTCATGTAACTTCGTGCAACTTTGATGTGGCTTTAACCACCAGCTCATACTAACTGTTTTTCACTCTGTATGCTTGAGATACGTGCATTTAGACTAGCCATCTTTAGGAATTAGTGTAAATTGTTAGATTTTCAGATCTAGTGATCTTCTTTTCTTAATGTAATGTACTTCTTCATGCTATGACAGATAACCCTGTCACATCAGGCATAACAGGTGGAAACACCACGTCATAAATGTTTGCTTCTCTCTCTATATAATGTGTTTTTTGCCACATGACAATTTCTTTGAGTATGCCTGCTTAAGGTATTCGTGTCAAAGGTCGTGCATGGATTGCCATTATTCGGGTTTTTACTGTTCTGCAGTGATGTGCTCAAGAGCTGCCATTTGGCTGCTCTCATGACAGAAGCAACTTGCACTTGAAAGAAGTTATTAGGGCATGTTACTGGGGGGACAATCTCCACCACAAGAAAAAAAAAAACAACAGTGTGTGAAGTCCTCTCAAGTAGATATGTGCAACCAATGCAGAAAAACATACCTGTTGCACATATGTGACACCCAGTCGGACAACCTTCAGTGCCCAGAGTCATTAAATGTTGCAAAGTGAGACTGTGAATCTCACCACATTTGGCTTTTTAGCTGTGGCTGTATGTTGAGCCTGAACTGACAATCAAAACATTAAAGGGACCCTGAAACGATTTTGGCGATTTTCTACAAACGTACTGAGTCGTTAGAGTAGGTCCTTCTGATCATTAATTGACACATCTAAGTGCTCTGCGTAAAGCGTGTAATTTATTATAAGGTTTTAAAAATGCACATTGCTGTCGATCGCAGCGCACTGCTCGGCGCAATTTTAAGCCGCCCCTACCCATATGATGCAAATAACCCATATTACGTCACATGGGCGAGCTATCCGATTGGCTGACCAGGGCGCGTGGTCGATAATTTTTTCAACTTTATGGTGAACAAATGATGCTCGTAATAGTTTGAATGTTAGTTACTTTGTTTTTGTAAAAAGGAAATAACTTAAAGAGAATACACAAGAATAGTTTTTTAGTACACTTGAGCACTTCCGGCACTCAGCAAGTGTCGTCTGCTTGTGTTACAATGTACTCCATTTTGACGAGAGCTCCGCGGTCAGAGTTGGTGTCAGTCTTTTCGCGAGCACTATGATTCGACTTTGTTGCCTTGAGGGCTGCAAACGTAGCGACTGGCAATATGTCAAGCTGCGACATCGTGTCCCTCTGCAAGGCAGCGTACGAGCGAACTGGCTGCTGCGCAGGATTTGCGCGTTTGTGGCCGTCACTTTACACCGGAAGATTACTAACGCAATAACGTTTCGCGAGTCCCGTATTAGGGCAAACGTAAGCGCAAGGGGACAGGATCTGGCCGCTTGACTGTGCCGTAACGGGATGAGCCGAAATGTGCAGAAGGGCAAATGTGAATGGTCTGCACGGTGCAGCCACCTGGTGGCATAGAGCTCAACCATACACAGTAGCAGCAACGAAGCGTTTCCTTCCTTGCTGCTGGTGCGTACTTTTCGCAGGAGTGTAATCATCAACACGTTGTTTTTATAAATGTTTAAACTGTTTTACACTTCGTTAGAGCAATATTAGCGCTTTGTTTGACTGGTTAAGCGCTGCGCCAACAAGTGTCTGAACCATGCAGACCGATCAGGCCGCTCACGTACCTCTACGCCAAAGTTCTGTCATCAGCTTGAGTTTATGCTGTCATTTGCCGAAATGACCAGCTTGCCTGTGGTTAACGGAATACCAGACACGTTCGGCGCTACGACAGAATGCTCGCAATGCACGCTGCTTCGATAGCTCTCGCTTGGGGTCGACAGCCAAGCAGCTAGCGGAGAGGTTTCGCGCGGGCGGGGGCGGGCTCCAAAACACCCGGAAGTGGATGATGTGACGTCGCATCGTGACGCAGGACCAGTGAAGGCGGAGCTTAGCCCCGCTCGCTCGGCGGACGAGTTGAGGAGGAAAAGCATGGCTGGGGAGGAGGATAATTTATAATCGCTTGTAGCTCCATTAATACGTAACGCTTCACTTAAATTGTGGTGCGAATGTTCTACTTAAGCTGTACCCTACGCGTCTACAAAATTTGTCCGAACCGTTTCAGGGGCCCTTTAAATTCCAAGGTTTGCGAGGAATGGACAACGAGTCTTAAGATTTGAATAATAGGGGAAGCAAGAAATTGGTTGCTTGTACACACTGCATGGCTGCAACAGGTTAAAAAAATACTAGGTCATTGACCTTTCTTGCAATAATGCCACATAGTTATAACAATGGCCAGCGAATGTGGGCTACTGTGGTCCTCAGGAACTGCTTTTTTATAACCTGTAGCTTTCATTTTCGCGCAACTTTGGTCAGGTCGTTAAGGGCAACAAGAAGGCTCGTCAAAAGGCCGAGCCTCCAAAGGTGAGAAACCGAAGGCCTTGACGTAAGTACAGGCATCTCATTCCTGGCCTTTTGAAGCTGTATGTAAGGAACTTGCGTACAATGAAGAAGTTTTGGTAGTGATCCTGAACAAGACCTTGTAAAAATTTTTGTGACCTCCGTTGACGACCAACCAGCACTGTAATATAGGCAAAATTTGTTCTCAGCTGGCTATGTAGTGGCAATCCAGCTGTGTGGTAAAATGCGTAATGTTACTAATGTCACATTTTCTCCAAGAACCAAGTGACAGTACTGATGAATCAAAAATATGGAATCGGGACAGGTCCGAACACAAGATATGTTTGAAAAATTGTTTTCTCTGCTCACAGTAAGTGCAGTGACAGCTTTTATTTACAGCACATCCTGCTTGCCGCCGTGAATTCGCCAATAAAGTCACAACAACAGTTTGTTGTGCACTGCTGACAGTATTGCTCTTCACTCGCTTACTCTTGAAATGGTTTCAAAAGACTAACATTGGATGCTCAGAGTTATCTGTAGCCAGCTGAGTTTGCTATGCTTTTAAAAACAACCTATCTTTGATGTTGTGTGTGAGATATGTTACATTGAGTATGATATATGCATATGTTGCATATATTCTAGATAAAATATTCACATTGCCTTTGTTACAGCCAAGAGGATGACGTTAGAAATAACATGCAATTCCCCTGGTTGTCCTAAGGTAGGGCAGCCATTTACTGAAATAGCACTTGATTTGCAGAATTATCGTCAGCGCTGTGCACAACTGCTTGTTGTGTACACAAACAGTTTGTGCCTGCCTACATGCTTTGCTGCAATGCTTGTGGCTCATGTGGGCAAGCTTCTTGTGTCTCCACATGAAACCCCAGGAGTCTTCACCAAGGAGCTTGAAAATCTTGAACCGATCAGTGCTATCATGTCCTTTATGTACAACCTGTGCTCAGATTTAACGAATCATCACTCCCTGTGTTGTCAGTACAGTGATACATAGCATTGAGCTACGCATTTCTAACAGTAAGCTGTGATGGGGGATATTTTGTACATCTACTCCACATCCAAAAATTAGTTGTGGACATGGCTGCACGTATTGATTTTGAACATTATGAATTATGCCCAAAATATTGCTGGAGTTGAAGCGTTCATGCAAAATTTGTTTATTAAATTTGTATCTTTGCTGGTTTGTGTTCTGATCAGTGAGAATCTGCTACAAAACTCCAGGCAGCCTCTGCAAATGGACTGTTTACCCGATACAGATTCAGTTCAGTTCAGTTCAGTTCAGTTCAGTTCAGTTTATTACCTTAAAGGTCCCCCGTAGGGGCATTACATAAGGGGTGGGTTTTTATAAGATAGCAAAACATTGTCATAAATAATTATTTAACAAAATGGTCGGTTACAAGTTCTGTGAACGAAGATGGACAAGTCGTATTAGCGATTCTGCTCTAAAAAGCGCACAGTTCCACCTCTGCTAAAACCAAAGTGCCAAATTAATCTGGTTCCTCTCCAACATCTGCAGAGACATAATCCCAGACCATTGATGAAATGCTAAAAGCAATTTCTTGTTTATTTGCTTTTTGAAACTTGAACTCATCTCATGACAAGTTTAATAAGCTTTATGCTAATTTAGATTAACAATAATAAAAAAAAGGTTGGTTGGACAAAGTGCCATTTGTATATGCTGCACTGATGGTAATAGGCCTAGATGCATTTATTACGAGGTCTTCTTTTCAGTAATTCCTGCCCCACATGTTGTAAGAGTGCAATCACCTTACCGTTAATATTGTAACTACTGTATTAGCATGAATAGTGTAACTATACTTTTAATTAGGATATCCCGATACAGTCTTTGACTATGGGACCTCCTTCTGCATGCTACATACTTGTAATGTGACCCAACTTCTAATAATAAATTCTGATTCTGATTCTGAATCAAACAAGGTACTACTAGTAATTTATTTTTGTGTTTACTGTTCTGCACTTGTTCTTGCTTACACAAAATGTACCCACTTCCCTCTCTATTGCCTTTGGGCCCTGAGGTAGCTAATGTAAATAAATAAGATACCTTTCATGAGAAAGCTGGTGGTAGTATTTATCACAGTAGGTGCCACAGGATCATGCAGTGCCTTCAGCTTAGTATTGCTGCAGTGGCTGCCCTAGAAGACTTGGGTGCCAGAAGGGAGTTCAAATGGCTTGCACTTTCTCAAGGACACTGAAGGAGGATTGACAGTTTCCTAAACTTGGCAGAAAGCACAGACAAACAAAACGAAGAGTCCTAGAAAAGAAAGCATCAACCTGACAGGAGCTCACCCTCCGTGCACGCAGAGCGACGTGTCGCTGATACACGCACTGATCGTGTTTGGGGCGGACGTGAACCAGCGGAATCAGAAGGGCGAGACGGCACGACACCTAGCGTCTGTGTCAAAACTGGGCAAAAAGGATGCTGTGCTGTACACGCTGCATGCAGTCGGGGCGCAGCGCTGCGAGCAAGATCGCAGCTGCTGTGATGGCTGCAACCCCACGGGCACCTTCGACGGTGACCCGCCCGACAAGCCAGACTTCCTGCGGACAGCTCGCTGTGAGTGGCACTTTCCTGGCTCTATTTGTGTACAGGTTGTTTCACAAAATGCGTTCAAACTTCCTTAATCAACAGCAGAAACTAAATTACTATCTTTATTAAACCAATTTAAGGATTGCATAGAAACTATTTGGACCAATAGCCTATGCGGCTAGTGCCTAGTCCAGTACAGAAAATAGTTATAGCTCAACCATGTACATGTTTGCTCAACAAGAACAGTGTACCTTAAGGTGCATTAAACATTGTAATATAGGGAAGATGATTTTCTCAGATTGATATTACCACAGTGGCACAGATATAAAATGCAGCAATTAGATGAGTAAGTACTACAACATAAAAATTAGACTAACCTTATAGTAAAATATGTCTAATGAGAAACTTCATTCATGGCCTTGTACTAGAATGCGTACTTGACACTGTGTGGCGTTTCGGTTTCCGATATTGGCTGCAATTTATCACTCTGCAGAAATTGCTGCATGAACTCTTTTGCAACTTTGGAAACAGTTATGAACAGAATCAAACATTTTTTTCATTCTGGTTCAGTGAAAACAGCTTTTTTTTTATGGTTAAACTCCAGAGTGAGAAAGTAAGGGTTGAAACCAGTTTGAACTGGTTGTGCTTGTTTAGCCCAAGTTGATAGTAGCAGCATGGGGAGGCTTGATAGAAAATTTAGGCTCAGGTAGTAGATATTTTGTCGTCTCTTTCAGATTAACAGAACATTAATGGATGCATGTTTGCCATTCCACAGTACGTGCCTGACAAAAAATTACCAGTGACAATGCATTCATTTCACAGTGCTCATAAGCATGTGGCATAGGTCTTTATGTTGAATGACAGCCAAGTTTGCTGCAAATTGGATGAACATGGCATTAGGTGCTGCTACCAACTGAGCTTGCTTTGAGGCAACATAAAAGCAAAAGCAAGGTCTTTACGACTGCCTTAAGAAAACCATTTTTTAAAATTTTTTGTTAGATAAACAGAAGTTTCAATGCAACAACAATCTGGCTGTTAACATGTTTGTATCCTCTTTATACTCTCCAATCGAGGCACATACCTACAAGCCAAATACAGCCGTACCTTGATATACAAACACAGATGTAACCAATTATTGTATATAAAGAAGTAAATCTAAAGTTAGTGAAATTTTCTTTAGTCAATATCAGCTTATGTGCTTATAACAAATATAGGATATAATGAAGGTATTTTTGTGTTGTATATGCGACTTAATTATAATGAGGTTTGACTGCGAGGTGTATAGGAACAGTATGTGTCTGACTGAAAGATCATATTTACTAGCTGTTGTAGTACAGCTTTCCAATTTTTTATATTTTGTAGATGACATAGACCGTGCATTTGCACACAGGTATTTGTGCCTCGCACTGCACCTAGTGTTTGTGGTCGCCAGACTGAGTCACTGAAGTCTTATTGCACTTGTCTATTATTGCTTGAGGCCCGACAAGCCAATGTACCTCCTCTTGTGCCGCAGTGTACGACGAGTTGATGGGAGCGTCAATTGTGCGAGAGGCGGTGCAGCGACGACTGCAGGAACGGCGTGAGGGACGACCACAGCCGCGCAGTCGCGTGCTATGTCTAGACGGAGGTGGCATCCGTGGCCTCATCATCATCCAGATGCTGGTTGCTCTGGAGGCCATCATTGGGCAGCCAATCCTGGACTGCTTTGACTGGGTGGCCGGCACCAGCACGGGAGGAGTCCTGGCACTTCTGTTGGCACGGGGTAAATGGAAGCTGCACTCTTTACATCGCCTGTCATGTTGTTGGTGTTGTCTTTCTGGGCCCAAGTACGCCCAATAAAGATTTAGGTTCATAATGCACACTTTCGGCAGCGTTTGCTTATGCACCATCACCACAATGTGACAGTACTATTGTACGTACTGTTTCTTGAATTGCTACTGTTTCCCGGTGATTCAGTAGAACGATTGGAAGTTTTCAATGTTGGCTTCACATAATTATGCAAAATAATATGTGCATCTGAGCTGCGAAGCTGGTAGTATACGGATATAATTGAAACATTTCAAAAAACACATTTCTCTTGCATGAAAACTGAAAGGTCAGGCTATAATTGTTTGCCATGACAATTACAGTATGTGTGGCTGTTATAGCAACATGGAATTACTGCAGCATCGAATTTCAGCCGGCCTGTTAGGACATTGTAAAATGACCTTACTGCCTTCCTAGACCTAGGCCTTCAGTCACTTTCATAGTAAACATTGCCAGGCAAGCTGACACAAGTTTTACTCATTGATTTTCATGCAACATAAACGAATACAAAGACAATGACAACAACACAGTGTGTTAGTTGTGCTGTCATTTTTGTACATATTTGTCTAACATGTACATCAATTATGTATTAGCATAATTGGGTCACAAAATGTGGCCCACCTATTGCCGACATATGGCTGGCTGAGAAAATCACTTCGTAGTGCAAACATGAGACAAAGACAGAGGAGGCAAGACAACACAAGTCTTGCCTCCTCTGTCCCCGTCTCAAGTTTGTGCGATTGCTCCGACATGATTTACCAACAAGCCCAAGCTGGTTTGTGAAAATCACTTCTTGTACAACATTTTACTGATTTCATTTGTGTGTCCTTTGCAGGAAAAACACCCCGTCAGTGCCTTCAGCTCTACTTTAGCCTTAAAGATAAGGTGTTCACGGGTACACGACCGCATGATGCCGACTCTTTAGAAAAATTTCTCCAGCGTGAGCTGGGCGAGGACACCGTGATGACAGACATCAAGCACCCCAAGTGAGTGCAGTGCAGCGGCCCAGTGTGTGGACGTGCCAATTAAACAGAGGTTGTTTGTGCGGATGGATGCCAACAGGTTGATGATCACTGGCGTGCTTGCGGACCGACATCCGGCAGCGCTGCACCTCTTCCGCAACTATGATTCACCAAAGAAGATCCTTGGAGTTGCAGAGGACGAGTCTGAGTTTCCGTCATGCACGCCGCCAAATGGTGCGTCCCATTCTGTGCCCCATTCTGTGCCGAGCTTCATGTGTTTGCATCAGGCAGAGGACAGCTGTTGTACTGACTGATTTCCATCAGGCCTCTGCCACTGTACAGTTAAGCTCAAGCCACGAGGAGATTTCCGACACATTTTGCAGCGTAGGTGCTGGCTGGTATTGGCCACTGTTGGAACTCAATGAATTTCATTGATCTTTATCAACCATAAGGATACTCGCAGTGACTCAGTGATGCCAACCAGCACCCATGCCAAAAATTAATTGGAAAGTTCTTGTAATTCACTTCTACAGCCGAAAAGAGATAAAAAGGGAATGAATGCAGCCACCTTATGTCTCATTCTAATTATGATAAAGCTAGGAAAAAGGATAGCTTTTCGAAGACAGTATCAAAATAAAAATGATGCTGGCTACTTTGCTGTTCAAACAATATGTCAGCTGAGCAGATTGCTTGTGCACAAGAAACCATGGTCGTACTTTGTTATGTGCTTGATATAAGCTATGAGTTGTTTTTCATAGATTCACATATGCAAAGTCTTAAAATACAACATTATTGTTACGGGGTTACAAACAGTCAGACGTATATTTACAAGATTTTTACAATTGTAGCAGCTGACAACATGGTAGACAGCGCGTGAAGTCCAGAGCGTCGTCTTCTTCTGACCAGGATTGAAACATCTTCTTCGTCAGCGTGTCACAATATGTACTTTTGACGTAATAGTTCTGCGGAAACCCACAAGGTGGAGAGAAGTAAATAATAAAGGGAAAATGAGACATCCACCCAAACGTAGCTAAGTGGTACAAAGGAAACCCATACGGGTTCCTTGAAAGAGGAACCCGTGCTGGACCAGAACGAATTTTTCTTCAGTGGCGAAGCTTTTCTTTCGAGGAACCCATATGCGTCTCCTTTGTAGAACTTAGCTATGTTTGGGTGAATGTCTCAGTTTCCCTTTATTAATATGTACTTTTATTTGCTTTTTCTTGTTAACGCAAGGTGCCGTCAAGTCGCAGAGATGTCTTCCAAATGCATTGCGTTACTTGGACTCTCAGCTATCTTTAGCGGACAAGATGGATTGTCTTCAATGCTGGTGAAAACAGAAACCCACCCATAGACTGCTACACCCCACCTTGTCGTATCCTGAGCTGCACTTGATGTGGGTGACAGCAATGCTGGTTGGTGGCTCAGCCTTACAAGAGACAACACCTACCAAAATTTTGTATCATAAAACAAATGTATTAAGTGTGCTACGTTTTGCAGTAAAAGCAAAAAGAAACACCTCTGGCAGTGCAGTCACATGACATAGAGGTCGAGCCTTTCTTGGAAAATTAATCCAGAAAAATTGGTACTAGTATGTTCAGGAAAATGCATTAACTACACATTAAATCTGTGCTGCACTTGCTTCGAAATTGGGATGTAAGTGAATGCAGTTGAACCTCAATATAATGAGCACTGATATGGCGAATTGTAGAATATAAAGAAGCAAATATAAGCTATTTCTCGCTGATACTGGCATATAATGAATTATGCTTATAAGGTATATTAATTATAATTATGAAGGTATTTTTCTTGTTGGATAAGACTTTGTTATAACAATGTTGGACTATGTGTTTAAGATTGTTTTGTTTGTTTAATCTCTTTGTTTTCTTCTTGCTGTCTTTTCTTTTTTTACATCACCAAATGTACTTATTCTGCGCAAGTAATCATTCAGTTAGGGTGGCCAATATGATGTGTTAGAAAATGGATTTTAAAGCTTGTGGTCTCCATTAGGTCAGTTGTAAGATTGATTGCTTACCGCACTTTCTCAAGTTTGACTTCCGTTGCTCCTCCTTTTCCACTTCTAAAATGACAGTTCTATGTGTATTCATGCCTTCATAGGCTGCTTTTCAGGGGTAAAATTTCAACATCAATATGCTGTGCCTATTTATACACACAGATCTCATTAGAACGATGTTGCATAACTCAATGTGGTACTGGAATGAGCAGCTTCCTCAATACTTTGAGCCAATTTCTCAAACATACAGGGGCAGCACATAATGCACTAAACACAGACAATGAACCATTCACTGTAGCGGCACATATTCCCCAACAGAGCAGCTGGTGTGGCGGGCGGCACGAGCGTCGGGGGCAGCGCCCACCTATTTCCGGCCATTTGGGCGCTTTCTCGACGGTGGGCTCATCTCCAACAACCCGACCTTGGACGCCATGACGGAAATCTGCGAGTACAACGAGGCCCTCAAGGCGACGGTGGGTCACTAGTGCTACTTGTGATCACCTTCAATGTCTAAACTGCGTGCATACATTTTCGAATCAGTTGTCCATTGCTGTGAATTACTAAGGAAACTACAATTCATCGCTTTATCTGTAGTTTTATGCACTTCTACGAGTCTTTTCTCACCTGGAAAGATGTGCACACTGAACACACAACTGTAATTTCAAGCAAGGTGGCAAGAGAGACAGCATTTCTGCTGAAAAGTCACGTAAGCAACAATGCTTAAAGAAGCCAGTTTTATTGTACATCTTTTGTTTCACTTGCGCAGGAAATAAAAAAAGTCCATGGAAGTCTTATTGTGAAGCCATTCAGTGTATACAAGATATGATTGCACAAAATTGAGGAAGAGCTTATTTTAAATTGGCCTCAAAATTGATTAATAAAAAAAAAAAAGCCATGCAGCATGGCACCTGATTAAAATTGCATTAAATTGTAGTGCTTAGCTTTCAAAATCTAATAGTAAAGTGCAAACAGAAAACAGATACCCACAGGAACATTCTGGAGCTGTAAATCCGCAGACACCCAGTAGTTCTGATTTTTGATATTTCTCCTTTGGTTCAGAATTTAAAACAGGATACCTTTAAATGGGCCGGGAACCACTTCTTATCAAAGTCAAGAAATGCATTTGAAGTTAAAATACACTATTTCAGAAATACTTTGCTGCAAAAGATACATCAAATGCATTCGTTAGAAGTGCAGTTATTGACAATCAAAGGTCACCTATGATCCCCTTCATGGCGCTCCCGCTCCTTCTTCAATGCCTTGCACTGCAAGAGCTATGGCAGAGTGGCGTGTGCCCACTACGCTCTGTCTACTGAGTGTCTCTATTGCATAATACAGTTTTAGTTTGATCTTCGATGTTCACGGAGATGCCACTACTTACGATTTTGGCACCTACGACATGCCAAACTTGACGGCTATCCCTCAACTTCTGGTGGAGTTCTTGTGGCGTCTCATACCTTTGTTGTACTACACTAGATAGCTATGCGTGACTTTCTCGCACTGAGTGACAAGTAGCATATTTCCTTTCGCACTTATGTCTGCGGCAATCACATAATTTCCAAGAGTTGAACAAAACATCGTCTTTATATTCACTCATAACAAGCTTCGACCATGATGGTGACTCAGCCTGAAGGTGTGCAACTCGGAATGCAAGCGACGTCTTTCAGCCGGTTGTTGGTGCTTGAGCAAGCTCGCCGCCCGCCTGGAGCCACGTCCCCCACAGAGACCACTTAAAACATGTGGTTGTTCTTAGCGAGTGGACTCGCTGCAGTATCTACGTTACATAGCAGACACAGCTAGTGTGTTTCCTATGTGCACGACAGGACTGGAGAGAGCGCTCGTGCTCATGTGCTCCAGTCTGGCCGTGCTGCAGACCTGCTTTGTCCTGCATCTGCTTGACCGATAGATAGTAGCCACATCCAAATTGCGCATCTAGAAGCACTGTCATTAGCTCAATATTGATACATGCATATTGCGCGTTTCATGTGGACAATGCCCGCGGGCGCCCCAACGAAGGTGACGAACGCTCGCTGGCTCTCGAGCTGTCGGCTGAACTGGCCAGCGCTGCAGTTATCCTTTGTAAATAGTAGTCTCCAGTTCTTAATCCTTTGGTCGCATTACAATATGAAGCTATGTATGTGACCGATATGCAGTGACCACAGTTCCTACCTAGGCGGCCGCGGCCGAGCGTGAGCACATGATAGTCAGCTTCTTCCAGAAGTATTTCATATTTATCGAAATTTGAAACACCGATTCTCGTTTACTTCAGCCTGTTTTGTAAACTGCATCAATAAATGTACACAGCAACAGCAAGAAGAAGTGCACTAATCCAAACGCCATTTTGATTTATGTCAGCTATCGGCCAATCATCATCATCAGCCTGGTTACGCCCACTGCATGGCAAAGGCCTCTCCCATACTTCTCCAACAACCCCGGTCATGTATAATTGTGGCCGTGTCGTCCCTACAAACTTCTTAATCTCATCCGCCCACCTAACTTTCTGCCGCCCCCTGCTACGCTTCCCTACCCTTGGAATCCAGTCCGTAACCCTTAATGACCATCGGTTATCTTCCCTCCTCATTACATGTCCTGCCCATGCCCATTTCTTTTTCTTGATTTCAACTAAGATGTCGTTAACTCGCATTTGTTCCCTCACCCAATCTGCTCTTTTCTTATCCCTTAACGTTACACCCATCATTATTCTTTCCATAGCTCGTTGCGTCGTCCTCAATTTAAATAGAACCCTTTTCGTAAGCCTCCAGGTTTCTGCCCTGTAGGTGAGTACTGGTAAGACACAGCTATTATACACTTTTCTCTTGAGGGATAATGGCAACCTGCTGTTCATGATCTGAGAATGCCTGCCAAACGCACCCCAGCCCATTCTTATTCTTCTGATTACGTATTTCCGTCTCATGATCCAGATCCGCCGTCACTACCTGCCCTAAGTAGATGTATTCTCTTACCACTTCCAGTGCCTCGCTATCTATCGTAAACTGCTGCTCTCTTCGAGACTGTTAAACATTAGTTTTCTGCAGATTTATTTTGAGATCCACCCTTCTGCTTTGCCTCTCCAGGTCAGTGAGAGTGCATTGCAATTGGTCCCCTGAGTTACTAAGCAAGGCAATATCATCAGCGAATCACAATGGCAGCGCTCTATGAGAATCTGCCCGCTGACGCCAGAGGGCAGCCACTGGCAGCCCCTGAAGGGGTGAGGAGAAGGCCTCTGTTGAAAATAGTGTTTGAGGAAAAGGTGACTGATCTGCTTGTGAGCCCCATGCACCATGCAGGAGCGCAAATTTGGCTGAGACACTCATAGCAGCATATGCTATCCACAGAATGCGTTTTTTCACCACACCAAAAGGGGTGGTTCAGGGCCCCTTTAACATGAGGTGAGAGCAACAAAACAGTTTTCATATCTCGCACTACTGTGCTACTTAACAGGCCTACTTAAGAGCAACTGCTAAGTTGGCCTTAAGCACCTCAAATATCTTTTGGCATGTGTCAGGTTGGCCTTAAGCACCTCAAATATCTTTTGGCATGTGTCAAATGAACTGTTACATACCAACATCAAAAAGCCTGATTGTTGTCTCAGTTTCCTGTCAAGTCTATATACATGGCATCATTAAGACTTTACCAAGTGAAACAAAGCACCTTTGATTAAGTTATCATGCAGAAAGGTGCTCTGCAAGCTTACTCGTTTCCCTTGGCTGCAGATAACAATGCTTCACAAATTGCCACAGTAGGGCGAGTGTGGTCAGGTTGGGTCAACAGTGGGCACTTGAAGCAGCTGCCACACACATGACCCTTGATGACCTACTCTGTGGGGACATAATCTATGACAAGCTTGTGAACTTTTGTTTAATTCCAGTCAACTTCTGTCCCAACGTATTTGTCCTAGAGAAAGTGTACTGTATGTACTCTGCTATAGACAAACATTACACTGAATATGCTGAGTACTAAATGTTTGAGAGCCATAGTCATATTTCTTTCTAAGGTTTTTCCGTTTGCCAACCCAACCAGGGCCAGGCGAACAAGGTGCGACCCTTGGGTGTCATCGTGTCGCTGGGCACTGGCAAAGTACCTGTGGTGCCAGTGACGGTCATTGACATGCTCCACATGGGCACAGGCATCCTGGGTGCTGCCAAGATGGCCTTCGGAGCTAAGGCACTCGGACAGCTCATCATCGACCAGGTGACAGGCGTATAGCTTTGTTCTCGTGAGGTTGATGTTTTGGACAGCCTGTTATGGTTAGCAACCATTGAACCACCTCACTTTCTCCCAGTTTTCTTCTGCACCAGTCGACCAATTTAGTCAAGCTCATTCCTTTCCAAAGAAGCTACTTAGGTGGCTTGTTACTTACAGTGCACACTTCAAACACGGACAAAGAAGAGAGACGATGCATTTGCACTACATAACAAGGAAAAATGTTTTCTAGAAGTGTCTAACCGTTAAAAATATCCTATTATCTTGTTTTACCGCTCTTCTGTCTTGTTTCGCTTTTGGTTGAGGGAATGTATGGTGTGTGGGTATGTGCATGTGCGATTTTTCCTATTTATATGACTGTTCAAAAGCAATAAACATTTAGTCGTAAGTCAGCACTCATGTATCGTCTCTCTTCTTTGTCCGTGTTTGAAGTGCGTGTTGTAAGTGATATTGCAGATGTACCGGCTTGCCCAGCTAGCTACCGTACTTAGGTGCCACCTTCCTTGGAATGCGAGAAAGTGCATGAATACCTTAAGACACACAATGAGCACTTTGAATGCATTGTACAGTGCAATGTCATCTGTACACTGCAGGTTGCCGAGATCTCCCTTTATAATCTGCCCCAATCTGACATTTTGAATTTCCTTATTTGCATGCCCCTCTGCTGTCCTATGCGTTGATCTAGCCTGCTCTCATTATGGCATACTTGCCAATGTGTGAGCTTCAAAATTAATAAAATCCTATGAACACGACACTGAGGGGGCAGGAAGGAAATAGCATGCACTTTTTCAAAGCTTGCACTGCGCGGGTGCTTTTGCCAGGGGTACATAAAGACTTTATTAATGAGGATTTAAGTTTAGGTGCAGTATACAAACAGCAACATATTTGGCACAGCAAGTACTGAAAAGCAATGCAGTGCTTTTTGATTAGAGTGACTCTCTCAGCAACTTGTTTTTCTCTGCTTCCGCAACTTGTCTGCAAAACTTGCTCAAAGCAAGTATACCCCTCTTGTGTCCTTCCACCATAAGAAGGCTTCCAAAAAAAGGTTGTGAGAATAAATAGTGAAACATTTTCACAAGCAAAATTTATATTTTAAAAAATTTGATGTAAAATTTAAATGGTAAAATTGGCCCTAGTTTATAAATTCTGTAGATTCGAGAGTTGGTAGGTATGCCATGAGCTTTCATATGCTAGGCTTTGTGGAGGCTGATGTGTTTTGCAGCTTGTTTATAAAAGCGGTTTGTAATCCTTTCGAAACTAATGTGGGCAGGGCTGTGACATTCCTCAGAGCTTGGCACAGCTAACAGGCTAATTCTTGCGCATCATGTAGCTGCACAAATAATGTACATGTACAAGAAAAGGAAATACAAGTGCCGAACAAATATGGACGAAAAGCAAACAAAACTTATTACAGAGATACCTATACACCAAACACATGTGGTCACACATGGTCACACGTGGTTCAGGTAGGCACAGTCTTCCTTGAGAATAAATGAGGGATATACTTGAACTATCTATCTCTTGGGTACACCGATTCTTTTTGTCCGTGTTTGTTCTTAATAATATTTGGGGTTTAACGTGCCAAAACCACTTTCTGATTATGAGGCACGCCGTAGTGGAGGACTCCGGACATTTTGACCACCTGGGGTTCTTTAACGTGCACCTAAATCTAAGCACACGGGTGTTTTCGCATTTCGCCCCCATAGAAATGCGGCCGCCGTGGCCGGGATACGATCCCGCGACCTCGTGCTCAGCAGCCCAACACCATAGCCACTGAGCAACCACGGCGGGTCATGTTTGTTCTTTGCACTGCTACATGGTGAATGTAATCCAAATTGTCCAATTCTCTGTTCTTGTATACGTGAGTATGAACGTAAGCGCTGATGAGTATGAGCATATGTGGGTGCTGGTAAGTGCAAGTGAAAGTAAGTATGAATGTAAGTGAGTATTGGAAATATTGGTGAGAGAGCATTCGCTTATTGTGCTGATCTACGCACGCAGGCCACACAAGCCAATGGCCGGCTCGTTGACCGGGCACAGGCCTGGTGCCACACCATCAACGTGCCCTACTTCCGCCTCAACGCCCCCATATCCGCGGACGTGTGCCTCAATGAGACCGACAACAAACTGCTTGTTCGGGTGCTCTGGGAGACTCTAGTCTACATGCGAGCTCGTCGCGCCGAACTTGATGAACTCGCTGAGCTTCTTCGGCCCTGAGCGACTTGGGGCAATGGATGCTCAAAATCCTGTTCCATCACATGATGCCACCACCTCTGGCCCTAGGCCAGCCACCTGACACGGCTTGTGCAGATCAGAAGGGGTAGTGTGATGCTTCTGGCCTTTCCATCCTGAGCATCACCGATTTGTGGCTGCTAAGCAGTCGGCTAAGGCTGGGTGCCACTTGGGCTGTTGTTTCAAATTATGTCGATTTATTGTTTGTTATATAATTATATAGAAGGATTAACAAATTCTTCATTTATTTTTCTCGTGGTGTAATAGGCACATAGTCAGAAACAATTTTTTTTTTCTATATCAACCACCCAGTTCTATGTATACTGAAAGGCCCTGTATTTATTTATGTTTGCTCTCAAGTGCCCTAGATGGCCACATGTAAAATTCTACAGAATTCCATGTTTGTTTACAAACATGCTTGTTTACAGAATGCTCTCAGATTTTCGTAATTTATGTACCCCATACAATTTTTTTAAAACTTGCGCACTCTAAAGCTTGCGCACTCTCTATGTGCTAGTGAATTTTGCATATGAGTTGATGTGTAGTTTGAATTAGTTATCACTGTTCAGTACAGTTGAAGGTTCTTGGGACTAGCATCTTTGAATGTGCCTCAGTAGACTAAACAGATTCTTTGCATTATTTATTTAAAAACATAAAAATAAAACCAGGTTTGATGCAGTAAGCCTGCTGTGAAGTTGCTTATTGCATTGTCTTCTTTGTGCCTCATGGCTAACTCCGGCCAAAAATCTGATTTGCATAAAAAAGTGCACATCTGCAAATATTGCTGGGCAAAGGATTTGCTGTGCAAAGCATGTGCTGTCTGCAACAATTTGCTGTCAGTGTTGAATGAAAAAAAGCACAGATTCAATCTACTTTAGAGCACTCAATACTCTCAAGCTGTGACGAGCTAATGTTCTAGATTGCTATATGACTGCCTTATGTGATTTGCATTCTAACTAGCAGTACAGAACCAGCATTGAGCTTCTGTTGCTACTGTGGGTGTGTTTCAAGCTAAGTAGTTGCCATGCCATGAGGTTTGACAACTCCTGCAAGCTGCTGTAATGATAAGGTTGGATGTGATAGTGAGAGTGTTCAGATGAACACAGTTGGAAGAGGATTCAGACTTTTTATTTCAAGAAACTTTTTATGATATAGCAAAATCCCTCCACACATTAGAACTGAGCTTATGTTTTTCAACGCATGCCTTTGTTTCAGCATGAAAATGTCTTTGACTGAGACAAGGTGGAAAGCTTGCCATTTCTTGTTTGTCTGGCGGACTTGTGCAGACAGCTGAGTGCGTTTTATTTTCATAAAGTTGCGTAAAGTAGGCTTACAAAGTGTGAAAGCATAGAATTTCTTTAAAGTTAGAACATTGTACAACTACTTAAGCCACATTTCCCACCTTATCTCAGCTAAGATCTTTCTTGTGCTGAAACAAAGGCACAAACTTTAAAAAATGTGGTTCTGATTTGTGGAGGGATTTTCTATGTCACATAAAAATATTGTTGAAATAAAAAAATAACCGGAACCCCCTCCGACTGTCCTTACTTGAACACACCCAGTGGACACTGCGCCTGAGATGCAATCAGCCATGGGAGCTTTCTGAGCTTTGACTAGTTGTTATACATATGGAGTGAGAATGACTTGCGACACATTTGTTCCAGAATCACGAAATATGGTGACTTGCGCTTCACGCCAAGTACACCACAGATCAGACATGGCTCACTGCCTTGTTTCACTTCTAATATTATCATGACCAGATGCAAGCACTTCAACTAGAGTGCAAGGCGTCAGATTGGCACAAGAAGTTAGTGACAGTAAACAACTCGGAGTGCTCATTCATTTTCTGCAATGCAGGAATAAGGGACAAGCAATTCGCATCTAGTGAGTGAACTTTGGCCATTGCTTGAGATCTTGCATACCAAGTTTCCGCGAGATTGTTATGGTTGCTAGAAAGAAGTAAGGTAGCTAGCTGGCGAGTTGGTACAACTGCATCTTCACTTACAGCGCCAACGAACCAACAAGGACAAAGAAGAAAGGTGTAACATGAGCGCCGACTCACGATGCTGACTCTTTGTCGTCCTTGATTCGTTCACGTTGTAAGTAAACAAATTAGAAAGAAAACAAGTGCTGTACAAAACTGCCTTTCAGTATTTTATGCATTTTAACAGCGCGGTCAATATAGTGTGCCCCACCAGTGCTGCTACGTAGATGTAAGCAAATTTTTTTTTACTGTGCTGCTATTCTTGCCATTCAGAGTGCACCCATGTGACTACAGGGCACGCATTGTTAGTTGCCTAAGCACAAACTGCACATCGTTGCGACACCTCTTTCTAAAATTGTGAAAAATTCTGCCTTAGTTACTACTGTATGACAACTTTCGACAAATGGTCCTTGTAAATGCTGCCACTTGTGTATGCCGATTACATATATGCTGCTAGGTCCATCTTCACTTAGCTTGTTTGGTATTCATACCTCACGGACACTAGCGAGGTGTGTTTTTCTTGGATAGCTCCATCCGCTGACTCTCAAATTAGCAGTTTTTCTTATGTGAGCAGTGTCTGGCTGCCAGGCCTGCTAGGACTTCTATTTTTACCTGGCAGCGCCTTGGAAGCACTGTGAGAGATGGCAGTATATGTGCTCAGGTTTAGCACAACTGCAACATGCACAACCAACTTGCGGGAGTATTGACACAAACATGGAATCCTTGTGCAGTGTGGTTTCTCTGTAACATAGGTGGTTATCTCCAACAAAACAGTAATGGCTAACGCTGCTCAAAACATACATAGTTTCGAAAGGCTGTGTGGCTACCACGGATTCCAGCAGATATGGCAAGAACAGTTGTTGAAATATAAATGCATGTTCTTACATATGACTGTTCTTATCTGTCTCCCATCTGCCAGAGTCCGTGACAGCAAGAAGCTCATGTCACACTTCAGGCACCCTGCAACATGGACATCGTATTGAACTTATTCTGTGGTTCAGTCGAAGCCCACGATGTTAGCAGGGATTGCCATCATCACTGATTGAGATGTATGCATGCCTGTCATTCTGCCCTTTCACTTTCCATGGGGTGCTCCCTTCGATTTACCGCACCATGTGCGCCACCAGTATCAGTGGAGAGCATGAGGCTACAAAGGAGATGCATGATTTTGGCAAGGTTGAAGGATGGGCCTAGACACACAAACCACAAACAGTAGTGCAGGTAGTGACATCTTGTGACAGTGTGATCAATTTTAACACATTGGACACATTACTGACCGGACTCTGAATTAAATTAAGAAAAAAGCTACCCTTGAGACAGTTATAACACTGCCAGCATGTTTACACGATCAGACGAGCAAAACTACGGTCATCTTAACAAGATCAATGAAAGCTTAATAAAAGCATCACAAGCTTAATAAAACAGCGCAAGAGAAACCAAAGCATGCGACAAGGGCTCCTTCTATGTATTTTTTTTACTATCGTACTGATGTACAACTTGTATTAACTAAGCAGCATTTTATTTCAAGTTTCTGTTGTCATTCCTGTTGTTAATTACGTGGTCACTTTTCATGAACATGCATAAACCATCTCCTGGGCAACAAAAAGCCTGTATTTCCAGGCCACACTTCATTTCTTTCGTGTAAAAACCACAATGTGCACAAAAGTTGAGAAAACACTTTGGTTGAACACAGCTTCAAGTGATAGTAATGCTTATGTAGAAGTCTACACCTTTTTGTACTTCAGTACACACCTATGCTATGCTAAGTGTTTTTCGCATATAGTATATGGCATTCAGGGTATGATCAGTTTGCGAATTGTTGCGTCATTGTTTCAGGCACTTTTATAAATTATCAACCCAGTACGCTGAATTAAATTGAATGTGGTTGGCTACATCCAGAATTGTTACATTTCAGACTGTTGAGAACAGAAAGAAAAAAAAAATTTACTTGCATGATGATGGCGATGACGCTGCAATGAGACAGCACAGCGTGTGTGACCAGCAGACGAATTCTGCATCTTGCACACCATTAGTGCATATCGCCGATTTACAGCTAAACACGACCACCAGTTGTGTTTGCATCAACATAGGTTTAGGCTAGCTACATCCTGGTGAATGTGAAACTTATTTTGAATCAAAGCCAGGTTGGTCACAATGATAATCATAGCTTTGGAGCAAGCAGGAACCTGTGATTATTCTGTCCACTGTTACTCGTAAAAGGGCGAGAGAAAGATTCAGTGTCAGTAGTCCTTTGAAAGCTGTCCACATTTAAAGGTGCTGTTCAGCATGCTACAATGAAGAACACTTGTACAGTTTTAACTTAATTTTGATGCCTCCTCTGACATATTTATCAAGCACATCGTGCTGCATCTGCGTGTAGGACTGCATTCGCACAGGTTACCTAGCGGGCAGCTTCTCTTCACAATTCAATGAACTGTGTTGAGAGATCACTCTTTGATAGGAAGTGCCATTACCTTGCAAGTGGAGCATTTTTGCCATTTAGAGGGTGGCAAGCAGGGAGCTTCTGCAAGCTCTAAGCATGTGTGGCTATTACATTTGCCAAGCTGAAGGGGGGCGTTTTAAGCACCCTATGTACTTGCAGGTGTGCTGGACTGCTTGCACTTGCGATGCATGGAATTACCTACATATCCATCGAAAAAATTTACCTACCTTGAATGTAAGGGACCTCTCATGCGCCATATAAAGCTTCTGTAACTTCAGCACAATAGACTTCTAGCTAGCCTGTCCTCAAGCTTTGCATTACTTCTGCTTTGGCTGGTGTGATTGACAGACGCAGGGTCGTCATGCATGTATAATAGTGCATGCAAGGCATTTTCATACGGTAAGAAAGACTTTACGTGTTCTAGTGTTACCATGGCTCACTTCATCTAAAGCAATGGCCTCTTGCGTAAATAGCGCTGTAGCAGCGCTGTTTTGATTGTGCCTCTTTACCTCACATTGCTATGCAGATTGAGTGAACATTTTGATCATGCAATTAGTGTGCTGAAATCTTGCGTACGTAATGTTGGCAATTCAGAACATACTAGTTAGCAGGGCTTTCATGGGAACATGTAAACGTCAGTGTGCTGCTAACACACGGAAATCTTGGTTGAAATTTTCAGCTGTGAATACAACTGTACTGTGATATGTGCTGCAGTGGCTTTTCATCTGCTGGTGCTTAACTACAGATGTTTTACAGCTGCAAAATATTTGTGGCCTAGCTTGAGCTGCATGTTGCTTTGTTAATTTCAAGTTTCACACAAGCCTGTCTGAAAGACTGTCTGTTATTCCATTGTATGCACGTCCACACTTTGACCATTTTTCTGGATTCATGCATAGTTTTATTCATATCAGGCATGTACATAAAACCTATAACACACACAAAGCAGTCGTGCAACAATGAGTGTCTGCAAATGCAACAAGAGTTGCTAGGCATGTTTGCAAAGTGCATAATGTTGCAAGGGACACTGTACAGCAAAATAAAAGTTTTGCTTACAAGATATACAAAGAGAGCAGATTTGTTGGCTCCATGATATGCTCGTTTAAAAAAAATGTAGTTTACTCATTAATGCAATTTGTAATGAATACTTCAAAAATGGCCAGGGTGGCGTGTGTTGTGAACATTCTCTGTATTTATATAAACAGCCACATGTGATTATAAGATCTTATTTTGTTATAAACAGTGCTTTCTACATGCAGACAGTTAATTTCGGTGTTGTGTTCAGTTCCTGTTTCATTTACAAAATGTTATAAATATGCAGGTTATGCGTGCAACCATTGTTATGGCTTTTATTTGTTTTTGTTTTTATTTTAGTTGTATTGTGTACCTTACAGCCACAGAATTCTAGCCAATAAAAACTAAGTGCTTTCACGTATGAGAGTGATGTCTTCGTTAATCTCCTCTTTTAATCACATTTACACACCTCTCAGTCTGGCAGGATTGAGATGTTTATCAGATGACGCATCGTTGGCCTACCATGTGGGCAATTCTGTTGACAGGAACAGAAACCAAAGACCACATATACGATGAGACATTTTACAATGCATGCAACTTCAGCAAAAGTGGTCGCTTGAAAACACAAATCTGGGTGCCTATTAATAAAACGACCACTGGTGCACAGCGGCGAGTACTAAACTATTGTACTTTCGTTTATTGTCGCTACAGTATGCTAGTCTGAGAATTTGCTGTGCTAATGCAAAAACATGAGCCAACCAGACATGGGGGCTACAGCATTCTTTTGCTGGGCATACAGTGCTGTGGCCTTGGGGGCCACATTACAATGGGGGCAGGATGCTGCAATGATAGCGTGCAGAGCTTTGGGTGCATGTTAAAAGCACCCCAGGTGGTCCAAATAAAAACCACAGCCCCCCCCAACTACAGCCTTTCTCATAGCCATTAAGTAGTCTTGGGACGTTAAACCCCATAATGAATTTTAGCCCTATTTCAACAGGTACAACTTTTTGTTGGTGAAAGTCAGCTGAAGTTTGAACTCAGGTGCTCTAGAGGAGGGCACCACAACCTTCGCTGCTGCTTGATGCTGAGCTAAAACGTGTACTTTGTTTCAATGCCTCCACATATGCAATGACGAACAAGTTGCAAGAAGGCTGTACATGCGTTGTGCCATGGGTGTGCTATACGAGATCCCACGTGGCAAGGTCTATACATAGGCCACACAGGACATCACATGAATGACCACGCATGGAAGCACGAGCTGACAAAGATAATGAAGTGGCTAGTTTACCTGCTCACTCTTCTGCCTGCAAGAGTGAGCCACGGCTTGGGAGTATACCAAAATTTTAGGACAGGGTAAAACAGGGCAAAAACACAAGTGCCCAAGCTGCGTTGAAAGCCTACGAGTGCATTATGAAAAAAAGGAATGCATGCGTTAGTGATGCTACCGCATCACTGTTTTGCATTAAGTATTTTTGTTAGATGACAAGTTGCCACTTCGATAATAACATTCTGTGAACATACCCCTTGGTTTATACATCCATGCATGCACAGCTAAAGCTGAATTGCAGCTATATTTTGTGGTTCCATCAGCTCCAATAAACAACTTGGTAGTCTTGCTTTTTCCCAATATCACGCAGTTCTCAATAGATACAAATGAACTAGTTCCTCAGCATGGCAATGGCCACACATAAATGAAGCAATAATCTCCTGGCTTGAGGAAGTCATCGCAATGCAAATAAAAAAGATACAAAGTTGGGAAAACTGTCCTGTTTTCTGTTTCATGTGTCTAATTTGCATTCCCCAAATACTGACTAACTTGCCTACTTCCGGGAGCTGACGGCAACAGTGCCAAGATTAAGTACCGTCCTGGCTGACCTTATTCACAAAGCAGCTTCAGTAAAAGCCCTATACTTGAACCTGCTGCACAGATGTGGCCAGGTAACATCACACTAGACAGATCTCTCATCTAGCAAATTTTCAGAGCAAAGCTCGAACGCAGCGAAATGCTTCACTCGCTCATATGCGCTCAACATAAAACAAGCGATAACACTTATGTCATTCTGGAATGTCACACACCACTGCATCTGCTAAGCACGGTGAAAGACCTCGCGTTTTGCTGCCATGAGCACTTTCACGATGCAGAACAGCAGGAAAATCATAGTTTAAGGACATCATTTGCTGCCCTCTTTCTGACTTCACAAGTCACATTACAACCCATGCTGAATCCAATGCATAGTTTGGGAGACAATGGCACGTAGAATCAGCAACACGCCACCAAGTGAGCCAACTGTGAAGCATTGGCTATATTGTGCTAGTCTCTGTACAAGCAAATACCAAGCAAACACCAAGCAACCAATTTGGTCGTACTTGCAGTTGTACTCACCCAAGGGTGATGCAGTTCGCCAAGGTGACTGACAACCTGAAAAATATGTCAATAGAAACACTTGCTCCACTTAAATTTTTTGCAGCACAATCCAAAAAGAAAGTTTTAGCTTGGTACAGTATTAGTAGTGCAAGCTGAAACATGAATGGCAAGAATGCCGCATTATTGGCTTGACAGGTTAATGTTTCTTAACTAGCTGCCTTTTTAATGGTAATTAATTTGTCCGATTTGCTAATTTGCTAATATAGAGAGATTTGATATCATTTGCCAATTCATGAGATCAGTGCTAGAACTCAAACTGTGTGGTGTGCTAACTGGGGAGGTTGGGAGCTACCCATCACAGTTTCATGAGGTCAGTGCTCTGAAGAATTAATTTCTGTTGGTGGGCCTTGAGGAAAGAGCGGGCCAGTCACATTGAAAAATTTTGTATATGTAGTGATCCCACAAATGATGTCACCGATAATGCAGGTCAGGCAGAGAGGTAAGCAGTAGCCAGTCCTACAAAAGCTATGCTGGACTGAAATGTGCATGATTTCACTGCTTCCTTCAAGTTCATAGGAATGCTTGATTCTCTAACTTTCCCTGAAGTCTGTTTTTCTTGCACAATAGTCACTCACCAGCGCAGTAGTATTTTTCTTGCAGATTTCAGTGAAATTTTGAAGACTCACTAGCGTTCATGAAGAGAAATTTTGAAAACAATGGAGGCACTGCTACAGGAGTCTTTCTCACATATATATGCAGCAACAAAATGCATTCAGCTTACAGCTAAGGCAAAAAATTTGTAAAATAATGGACATTAGATAAAACAGCTAGTGTCCAAACTTCCATGTGTCGGAGAGTGTAGCTTATTCGTAGTATTCTCTATCTGCTACAATGTTAACAATTTAACTAAAACTGTGTGGCAGCATTTGCAATGTCAATGCACGTTACTCCCAACAATCCCTGGCCTCAGCAGTTGGGCTCTCTTCACTTCTCTTCTCCTAGCTGTTCCTTCTCTAATTTCTCCCATTCTGTCCACTTTTTAGCCCACCCTGCAGTGCTGGCAAATGTTCAGGTGTCGTCTAGGCTGTTATGGTGTAGACAGCAGAATTTTCCTCTCCCTTTTGTTCTTCTAACAACTACAAATAGAAAATTATCCTGAATTTACACATTCTGAGCACTAGAGTTTGCTGCCGGGTTGGTATTACCAACATTGCTCAAAACAGGATCCCTTGTGCTCTCATCCAAGCATGGACAGGAGTAACATGGTCGAATGGAATAGCCCACTATGCTACACTCAAAATACATTTAAAATTGCACAATCCACTATATCTATACTTTCGCAGCTAAACTTGGCTGAAATACACTAAAATGGCAACACTGCATTAACCAATTTGCCATAAGCCATAATTATGGCAGGTTGAACAGGCTTGGGTAGACAGATTTTATAGGATCACTATGCTAAATAGTATAGCTGCAACACTTGCTGACTAAAAATGGCTGAGTGCCAACAACCAAGGAAACCACGCACCTTTTTCATGGTAAGCACAGTCAAGGCTGTTCCAACCATGACTGACTTTCGACAAGCACGTGAGGCAAACATTTGACGCAGCTTGGATGGCCTGCACACAGTATGCTACGCAAAGAATGGAGTGCAAAATGACAATTGTGCTAGAGCACATGAATGAGCATTCTCATTTACGACCAATGACCAAATGCACGAAAGAGCTGCTATTTGGCGCATTTGCCCTCCAACCAGTAGACCAACCTCGTGGTGGACCTTAGTGAAATTAATGATAGCTCTGGTTGGACACACATGGTGCTGCATTTACTTTTTGGCATTCTATTACCTTATAAAATCCTGATATCCGCATGCCATGTGACAGGCACAAAAAGTATTCAATGAGACAGAGCCTTCAGTCCAGTTACAGAGACACCATCACATCCATTGCTCAATAAACTGATAAACATACAGTTGAACTTTGTTATAACAAAATTGCATCTGGCAAGAAAATACCTTCACTATATCCTATGCTCATTCTAAGCATATATTTGTTACTTGCTGATGTTATCCGATAATTAATTTATATTCATGTTGGTTATATCGAGATTTGACCTTGGAGACCGCTGAGTTGCAACAATATACCCCCCCACCTTCACCTTTTTCTCACAGCACAAGTAAATCAACTTTCAGACTGTTCTGCAGCACTCAAACCATACAAATCAACAAGAAAGGCAAAAAAATCCACTGTCCATCCAGGATTGCTTTAAGCTGAAAGTGCGAAGGACTGTGTGCCCAAACACACAGCACGGCAAGTTCGTACACACAGCAAGTCTGGAAACTTCCCCATGGCTGTGAGTGGAACTTCAGTTGCCATTTAGAAGTATCAGAACTGCAATCCAACTGTTCCATTCGTGCTACAGGCTCAGAAAAGAACCGCGGAAAAGAGTGTCACTTCATGAGAGTGCATAGAAACATTGGGTAGACAAAGATCAATGTGTGTTCAGCACCAGCTATCAAATACGCCTACCTAGCACCAGGACCTCCATTAAAAGCAGCAAGCAGTGGTGAAAACAGCACAGAACCTAAATTTCTTGCCAAGCATGGCTTCTAAGCATGGTGGTGTCAACCATAAATCGTAAGCCAGTGCCACACGAAGCTTATATTCTTTGCATGACTTGGCCTCAGGAGAGTAGCAATGTCCCTCAACATGCAGGCAGATCTCAGTTACTTCAGGAAGTAAAGGTGTCACATTGAACTTTTCGAGAAACGCTGGTACACTGCAAGCATTGGTCAGATTGGAGGCAGCATCATACTAGCATTTTGGTCCCAGTGACAGATGGCTAAGCAGCTGTGCTGGAGCAATGAAATTTGCTAATGCATCTGTTCTACTTGAAGATGTTATGTAAACACAGCTTCCATGCTAAACTGGGGCTTTTGTTATAAAGATGTGCAGAATTAATAAACAAAATTTGCAACATTAGTTCACATCCTTTCATTCTTGTCCTTTCACACAATGTCCTCACATTTCTTGAAAGAGAATCGCTCATTTCATTATCGCCCAGTCCATGCCCATTGCATGAACTCTATGCATTATACTGCCTCAATAGCACTTGTGCATATGGTAATTGCAGAAAGCCACCTAGCACTCACAGGATTGTCACTCAGCATGAAGATGAGCTCATCCACATCTGCAAATAGAAAATGAAAAATAAAAACAGCAGTGTCATATGAAGAACATGCCCACCAAGGTGTGCAAGTGTGACTGGAGAGTTGCAAGTTCATAAACAGCTGAAGTGCCTCACAAGGGCACAAGTAAACAACAGAAAGAAGGTAGCAAGTATCCTTTCATGCTGTGTTGCACAAGTAGAAATGCAATATAAAAACGCACTGCAATAAAGAGAAGGCAATTGTGAATGCTGTGTAGAGAAACAAGAAATGCTTCCACATAGTGTTCTGTAAATAAAAGTGCCAGCCTGTACATGGCTCTTCCTGCTAAGCTGCTGCCTTATCTCTTCTCAACTTTAGTTTATTACTATGTTTCTGGGCATTGCTTACCAGTTTTGTCCAAAATAAATCCAATGTGGCTGTCATCTGAGGCGATGCCACTAAAAACATTTTTAAATTTTGTCACAGTGGAATGGTGGTGCCATCTGTCATGGCTATAGAGAAAGCATGGTAGTAACCATAGTAATGATAGATAGCACCACTGTTTCATTGTAATGGAAATGACATGTTTTGAGTGGCATCACCGCATACAGCCCCCACTTCTAACTTATTGTGGCTAGTAACTAATGCCCACAAACAGGTTATTAAACTAATGTTTCCTGTAAAATGTTACGTCTGGGTGAGATTTTTAATGAAGACAGACAAGCAGGAAGCACCTTCTGTGCACATCCACCATGTGCACCTTCTGCTTTTGTTTATGCAACACTGAGTAGTATCCATTGTACCCAGTGCTAATTTCTGTTGTTTTCAGGGCTTGGTTCTGGTATTTTGTAAGCTTGTTCCTGTTATTTCTTTCTTTATTAGCATAATCTAGCTCCCTAAGGTATTCACTATAGCAATAAGTTTGTTAGGTTGCTGCTTGATATATCAATGCATAAAAGCAAGCATAGGTTTTTTAAAGAGACAGGTGCTTGCCTTCCTTGCCGAATTGCCAGCTGCCACTGACAGGCACACTGACTAACCGGACACGCTTGCCCAGAGGCAAAGACTCGTCCACCTCAAATCCAAAGCCATTCTTCTCAAATATCTCAAGGTTTTCAGTGAGGACCATTTCATTAACAGCCGTGAGCTCAAGCACCTGAGGCCTGGAATTGAAAGCAATATGGATGAACACATGAGTCACACTCCACGGCCAATCATAGGTAGGCAAAATACCATCAATTAATGCCCTTAGGGCCCAGAGACCTGAAGAGAGTGGGTACAGTTCGTGTAAGTAGAAAATAAATTACAGAACTTATAACTGCAATATATATATATATATATATATATATATATATATATATATATATATATATATATATATATATATATATATATATATATATATATATATATATAGTACCATAGTTGCAATGATGGCACTAGTTACAATGTTCCTGCAAATACAAGGTTAACTACTGCATCACGAAAATGTTCATTTTTGCTGACCACAACAATATTGGCAGTAAAGTGATTCCATTCTTGTGACATGCAGGGAAGGAATGACTGAAAAGATGACTTTGAAATGAATGCATCTACACCTACCTCATGAATATGATCAACACATAGTGAAATATAGTGCAGCAGAGGAATGAGATAATTGTCTAGCACTGAATAGTGAAATAACCTATGAAATGTAGTTAAATACACAATTATCCGATGAAATGATAGGTTAAGTATGTCGAGGCTGATTGTGCCCACACATAGGCAGGCGCTATTGTTTGCCTAGCTTACACTTTTTGAAAATCATGGTTTAAAAGTCAGGCACTATTTTTATAAAGGAAAACAAGTAACCTCTCCATGCAACAGTTGGTTGTTTGTTCAAGGACAACTGTCAACCAATGTGTAATCTCTGGCAATTATAGACAACAAAAAGCTGAACGAGCCGGCAAGGATTCAGTTGAAAAGTTAGGCTCGGAAAACACAGACGCATGAGGAAAGACAAAGGACAACATGCGTGTAAGCAAGCCTTCAATTATCCTTCGTTAAGAACTGTCACGCCTGAACTAACACCTGTGGAGAGTGCACACATGCAGCCATGATTTACAAGGTGGCAATGTCTTCCTGAAAGCATGCACAGATATTTTTTTTGTCTTTAATCTTTTCCACCAAATTATGACCTTCCAATTTATGGCTAGCGTTTGTGTTGTTTTCTTCATTCCTTGTGTGTTCACATTTTCAATGCCCAACTTTGGCAAGCTGTCAAAAAGCTAACAAAAGCGAAGAGAAGAATCACATTGCAGGGTGTTTGAACATCGCACGAAGTGCAGGCACACAGATAGTTGCCAGAGGAATGCAGCTATTCTGTTAACTGAAATGAAGAAGTACGCCTACATTCCACTGGAGTAGCGGGCATTCATAGTCTTCCCTGCAGAGCAACTACCTAAAGAGTAGTCGCAATGAGTGCTACTTTCATTCAACCTATGTTGATAAAGATTCCCTGAACAAACAAGCAAGTCTCACAACAACTTACATGAGTAGGCGTTGTGTTTCCATGACGACGTCACGCTGGAGCATTTCAAAGTTGTACTTTTCATCAGCAGCATGCTGGTCGACGATAAAGAGGTCTTCACCAAGTTGTGTGATGATGAAACCGAGGTTAAACTACACAAGAAGCAGGAATACAGTTAGGCCACCTGTATCACAATCGGCATTAGTGAACGGGTTAACTTGCTTGATATCTAACATGAGAGAGCTACACTTCGAGTAGAGCAGTCTTAGTCACGGAGTAAGGTAGACAGAGGCATCAGCTCTGGCATCCTACAAACAAATAATAACAACGAACACATTGTGCAGTGTTGATCCTGTGCATTCAGCTTATTGCTTTGCTCTCATTCTCTGCTAAATCTCTCCCTGGCTCATGATTTCTCAAACCCTTTCAGATCATTTCAAAAGTAAGATGTCTGCTTATTTGCCTCTGGCACTTAGCAGTTTTGCATGATTAACATAATTAGAAAAAGTAGGTACATAATGATACATGAATTGTTTGAAGTATTTCACATTCGATGAAGCGTTTGTGTATAAATTACATGCCCATTAACCTAAAAAAAGTTAAATTGATTTGATTAGCAGACTCTTGAATTCAGGTGTACTGCCAAATAGCGCATCTGCGTGCCGTGTATACTAATGTGCCTTCCACAATAAAGAACTAGTTGTATATGAGCACTTGTCCTGTCATCTTTCCTATATTTGTCTCCACTTCATGTTTCTTTTGCTTTACCTTGATTGGCATGCACCAACTCCTTTAACAGCTTACTTTGGTAAAGCAACTAGCACTTCACATTTCATGGCTTGCCCCTTCCAGTTGAACAAAGTTGGTGTTCCTGTTTCTCTTACTCACGGGTCTCAGTTCAACAAGGCTTTTTAACACTCCTTTGAGTCTTTAGTAGCTGCCTACCTCACCCACACTGAACTGCAGTTGAAACAGTTTAAAATATGACTTTCAGTAAGGTAAGATGGCAATGGCAAATGATAAAGTGACTAGCATGGAAATAAACTTTTCTGTGACGATAGAAGGTTTCACAAGTTATGGCAGACTAAGGGTAGCTTTACTTACAAGCAACAACAATGAAAATGTAAAACAACAAGGATATTTACTATGTTGCCACTTTCGAATTCCTTGGAAAGTTCCAGGCTTTTCCTGGCTGTTATTCAAATTTTTATGGCAGTTTATGACACTGGTTGTTAGGCACAGGAAGGAAATTTCAAAAATGTTGGTTTAAAGTTTTCCAAGTTACTATTCCAAACCCGATTTTCAACAACTAATACTAGTAAGTAAGCTGCAAAATAGATGCAAGGCACTATCAAATTTGGCTGACTCAAGTGTTTCATGATATTCCAACTACCCAGCCAAGCTCACACTAAAAAACACCAGCAATAGATAACATTAGTATTTCCAAACTGTATAGGTTCAGATGAAAATTTCACTTCCTTCTGGCGTGCCACCAGCTTAGCCATGACCACTGTAAGTATCTATTTCCCTTATTCAAAGTGACCGTGGTAAAAATCCTCATTTTCTTCCCTTGAACTTTCCAGAACTGACAATTTCACTGACAACGGCAAACAGGTAATTGCATGTACACTTCTCCATCTAAAACAAAATGGGCCAATCAGTAAAAAAAAGAGAAACAGAGATTAAAAATCTTATGTCCTTTTGCTACACCACACTGTCCCCACATGATTTCCTAGTGTAAAAATATGCGAGTGCATACAAAGCGAAAATTTTTCAACTAGAAAAACAAAAACATACCTGACCAATTATCTTCATTTCCTCAAACATGTCCTTGCTGAAAGAAAACCAAATAGCATACCACATAATTTTACAATTCAAATCACATGCTGTTCTAAGCACCACCAAAGGAAATATGCAAGCACATGACAAGCAGCCTTGTTTCACACCAAGTATGCCATAATCCATAAAGGATTATGGCAAACTGCAAATTGTTACTTAACTCACCATGCTTTCTTTTTTTTTTTTTACGCAGTGCAAAGGCAGAAAATGACTAGTTTCATCTTTACGAGTGTCATAAGCCATACATGGCATCATAAGGTGGCAGTCATCAGTGCCTTTTGCATGTGTCATGCATAAAGTGTGTGAATGCACTAGACAAGCTATGGTTTATGTTTAAGGCATGATGGCATGACACAGTGCAAGCCTTTGGCAAAATAGTACTCTCTCCGATTGCTTCCATTTTCATTTGCGGCCCTCTAAATTGAAGGAAGCAGTTCACCACTTGTGGCATAAACTATGCATGAATCACAGTACCACTGCCATTGGCAGCTATGCACCAAACTGCAGATTCGCCAAAGAAAGATGCATTTAAAATGTAAAGGCGATGTATTACTCAACTTAGTAACTACTAGATGCCAGCCTTACAGCAGCACAGAATGCACAGCAGAACAATGATAAGGTCAAACCAACCTAATCTGCCTGCTCAGCTCATTCTCAGCTGCTGCATTATCAGAAGGTGTGATGGCTGCCCGGAAGCCACGAGATAACTTTTCCACTGCAGGTTTATCTGAAGAAAAAAAATTGACAGCGTTCTTTTGCTCTCCCTCTGAACTATCTGCATAATACTGACATCACAACAAATAGGAAAGGTTTAAATACCATTAGTAAACATGAAACTCATTTGCATTGTTTAGAACAGTATCGTGATGAGCACTGTGATACTGCTATGCTTATGCGACATGTCTTATATTGCCAAACACAACTTCCCTATATCGTTAGTATCCTAAAACAATAAATAATGAAGTGCCCCCAGCCCCTAGAATTAGACATTTCAGTCATTAACTTTACCTTTGTCCTTTCCATTCAGAGGGGAGTGGTTATACCATCACATTGTAGCGATGGTGGAAAACCAAGCGCTGCCAGTAGTGCAAGCTTAGAATACATCTCTTCATTTAGAAAACTTGTCCCCAGAAAGATGAGCAACACTCGAATCAGGACAGTGGCGAGCTCACTTATTGGTTGTTAAATCCAATCTTGTGGCTTAAGTCGATCCAGTATTTATACACGCGTCACCACATTTTACCCGTGTAATCATAGGTGCTCACATAGATTAAAACATGTGCAACAAAATTCATGGCACATGTAAAATCTGATTAACCATGCCTTCTCACCTCAAATTCGTAAATTTTCTCACCAAGCTTTGGATACAGAAAGTGTGCCATGCACGAAAGTGGATTCAGTAACAGCAAAAACTAAAACAATTAAGCATGGAACTACAGCCTATAATAATAAAAGTAGACATAACAAATAATATCATGTGGGAAAGAAGTCAAATACTCACCAGATGAATCCCAATTCACACTGTGGATACGTTCAGCTAGGCTCTTGCAACTGACGTTTAGAGGTTTTGTCTGTCTGTGGCCACTAACCTGACGATCGACTTCAACCACCTCATCCTGGAGTTTCTCGTTGTTTTCCACACTGCACAAGCTGTTGTTTTCATCTAAGTTGTCGCCACTTTCATCTTCAGCAGTTCCTTCAGATGCTAGTTCCATGGTTCCACCAGGTTTATCAACACGTTCACAGGCAGTCCTCTGCACTACAGCCTCTTCTATAGATTTTGTGCAAGAACCAAACCGAAACCTATCCAGGGAACGAATTCCACGAGCCTCCGTTTCCTTGCCATTGAGCTTGACAGTATGCAAAGACAGGCTCCTTCTACACAGGGTATGTGGAACACGCACTGCAGTTTGTCCCGCACTACCTGAAGCCAGATCTTGTGGCTGGCTCTGGCTGCCTCCTTCCCTGAACCGCGCACCTTGTGTTGTTGAATCATGCAATTCTAGAGGTGGTGAGCCACCTCTGCATTCAGTGTCACCAGATGGTGTGAGGCTGCCGATGTTTGATGACAATTTAGCTCTCCTACGGTGACCTCCAATGCTCTCAGGTGAGCTCCAAAAACCAGCAGGGTCTTCAAGCAGCACTTCCTCGTCAGAGCACAGAGGTTCGAGAGATTCGGATGTACTTGAACCTTGACTATTTCCAGAAACTGTGGATTGGGAACGGCTTGGTGAAGAGTCGGTAGCTGGAGGTGTGAATGGCAAACAGCTCTTGCTTTCAAGCCGACGAACTGAAAAGAGATCGGTGACCACTGATGTCACACATGTTCATGCAACCTCTCCTACAAGGGAGCATTTCATCACTGGCTGGCATCTGGGTATTGGCTAGTCATGATATTTATCTGTGGTTTAAGGAGAGAATAATTTTAGCAATGGCTAACTGCAGATGGGATTTGCATAGGACATTTGACACCAATCACAAACAAAAGTTAAAAAAGAAACAATAATAATAATAATAATTAAAAGCAGTAGTTCTGACATGCTTGGTGCAATTCAAAGATACACAACAAGTAGCACCTATATTTCATACTGTCCAGGCAAAAAAAGAAATAGGCAGGACCACCTCATTGACGTTGTCACAATGACGTCCAAGCATATGTGCAATGTCTCGAAAGTAAAATTTCTCCAGTCATACTTTGCACTTTTTTTCCTGCATAGGCCAATGCTAGGCTGCATAAACACTGAACAATGGGGATGGGATGAGACACAGTCAACAGGAACAGAATGACTCCTGGTGCAGGCATGGTGCCAGGACTCTCCCGGCAGGTCCCTTAACCAGTGAACCCTGACCAATGTACTCTGGCTTGCCGACTGCATTGCAGAAATTAAAAAACTTGCAAGGTTGCAAAACCTCCAAATGGATACTTGAGTGTCTTTATGACACACACGTGTTGCTGAAATGGCTTTTCATTCCACTGCACTGTCAGCAAAAGAGCCCAAGACTGTTAGTGGCTGACTACATGTGCCATGCTTGATACCTTGTTCAGTCGCCAATAACATAAGAAGATGATCCAAAATGGCAGTCACTTTGGCACCCAAATCTACTTTGAGAGAGAGTGTGTAGTTGTTTAGGGTGATTTTCTTATACAGACAGGATCTCGAATGTCTGCCATCTACAAGAGTTAGCTTGTGCAATCTTGTTGAGGCACAGGTCTGCATATCATCCCTTCAAGGGCAGAGCGACAGCTGGGCATAGGTGATAATGGTATTCTCAACAGTGCTTGCCAGAAGCAAAATGTGCCAAAACTGGCACTGTGTTATTGCTTACATTGAAAATTCAGCACAAGAAAGCAAGATGAAGAAAGGGACACGATAGCACATCTCACTTTGTTTTCATCTGTTCGCCAAGCTGAATTTTTAACGTAAACCTGTACCAACTAGTACATATATCCTACTCCTTAGCATTATCTTGTGGTACTGAGTAGAAATGCCAGAGTCCACAGTATTCCTAAAGTCTGGTATCATGTTTAACTTGCTGTTTTGGGGCAAGAACTTGTGAATATATTTTACAGAAATCATTCTCAAGGCAATATAATTGCTTCTTAGTTGACTACTCATTTTACATCCAGCATCCAACACAACATTTCGTAGAGTCCTGATGGAGCCGAGCTTGGCTTGTAGGATTGTGGTGTTGAGTTGGGCTGAGCACATTCCATAAAGAATGCCTCAGGCCAGGCTCATAGCTCTGACTAAGCTTTAACAAGTACTCCCCGTCTGGTAAGCCTCCACTACAAACAATGGCAAATTTTCATAATCAACACACATGCAATAACCCTCACCAAACGAGGCATTTACAGCCAACAAATGCCACTTCAATTTCTCCAACTAACAGCGCAACATCTTGGTATGCTCAATTTTCCACAGAATCCAACGTAGTTTCGAATTTGGTGAAAGTTTAGAGCATTCCAATATATTAGCACGGAATGCAGAAATGTGCACAAAAGCTCGACAAAATTTTTTTAACGACAAATTAAGAACTTCCAAATCTGGCCCACTAATTTGCTTACTGATAATGCAAGCAAGTACTAAGACCAATGAATAAGATATTCCATGCTTAAATGGCTCATTCAAATGCAGAAACCAAGCTTTCTTGTTTGGCTTACATTTGAAGCTCTGCAGAGCAGCAGATGACTTGACAGTTGAAGTGCCCAGTGCAGAGGATGTTCGTTTCACAGGAGTGATAAAAGCACCCTGGAAATCAAGAAAAGTGGAGCGAGTTTGAAACACAAGCATCATGTTTATTTTTTCCCTGCATAAGCAGCATTTCTTTTCCATCACTAATATATGTTTCACAATATTCCAACTTGTTCAATGTATCCTAGCAAACACAGAAAATTCTAAGGACTGCACAGTAGAGAGATTTTTTTCTTTTCTTTTTTCCAGCCCATTATCAGCAGTAACTTGCATCAGTAAATGCTTGGTAATATTGCATGACTAATTAGCTGATATGCAACCAGTTATTAGCTTTTATGGCTTTAAGGCTTGTGCTGCTATTGGTGCCTTGAGCATTGCTACCTACTAGGCATTTTCTGACTAGCACTGCACTTGAGACCCTAAAACGCTGTGAAATACACAATAGTTCCCACAACAATGCCACTAAAGTGTTTCCTAAGCATTTAAGAACAACATATGTCAGATAATGCAGGATTTACATCCCCATAATCTAATGGAACTACGTCTGAATAATGATAGACTTTGCAAGTGCTTGCTTGTATTGCAAGAATACGTTTGCATGTTATCTCTAAGAAGGTCCCCAAAGCATAACTTTGTACCTTTTATTAAGATCAGGCTGAAACAGCTCAAGCACAGCAACACTGTATAGGTTGAATAAGTTTTTAAAGTGATGTTCATAACCAATGTTCCATCGGCTTTTGAAATACTGAGCCAAGACAATGTAACGAATCTATTCCAGTGCTATTCTTTCTCATGCTTCATCAGTGGTCTGAGCAGTGCTCTGCCCATGTTATTAGTAAGAATGGTCGCTCACGAGTGGTGAATGATAGGAAATGAACAGAATCAAGCAAGAGGAATCCTTACATTACACCTGCCCAGCTTACAATGGCTATGACATACAGCGTCTCTAAGGTACTGATCCAGTTAGATGCCAGAAGTCATAATTACCACTGGCAGTGCAGCTACATTTAGCAACGAGATCAGTGCACCAGCGATGACAGAAAATTTGGCAACCAAGTCGACCTTGAAGAAAAACAAGTGGCTGTTCACTAGCACACTGATGCACTTGGTGTACGGGCACATCTCAGCAACAGCATGAACTTTGATTGAACTGGCAGAGGGCTCTTGCTGCTGCTTGCCACCGAATTATTTCTTTTTCTGACAAACAGCTTCTAGGTGGTCATTCTTTGACAGTTGCAAGTAGGACAATGTGTTGGACAGTTAGTGCGCAAGTGTGATGAATGACCACAATAGTCACAGGTTGTATTCTGCCTTGAGCCCAGAACTTGCTTCGTTTGACAAAGGCAATTACAAGCTCATGCTTGTGAGCTCAGGCTCCTGCTCAGGGCAGCATCTACAAGCTTCCGCTGTGCATGTTTTACATTCTTTACAGGCATCTTCACTTTGGCGAGCATGCATGAGTGCTTCTTGCAGAGGTAACTTCTGGTTTCGACAACGCTGGTCTAATAGCTTCCAGTCTCATAGATGAAGAAATGGCCACAGACAAGCCTTTCTTCAACTTCATATTATCTATAATTGCAGCGTTTGACCACTGTGCGCAAGTGAAACGAAAAACATGTCGACAGTCTTACCAGGTTCTCGAATATGGTTTGTAAAGTTTATTCAACAGATGAGTGAAGTGATCACTGAAGAAAATCACTTCACTTGAAAGCAATCTCCAGCCCTCCCTACTGCAAGTAATCGAGAGAAAGTGAGTGGAGGAAGACAGAAAATAGTTCAACGAGACATTTTCACTTCAAAATTGCCCCACATGAACGTGCACTGCCATCTCTCTCGCACAGTGCCGCGTTCCTAAACCTATCAACCACAAAAATTTACATAAAACCTAGTTCAGAGTGGTGTGAGATAATGTGGAGGGCTACAACATTAAATAAAAATAAGGAAAAATAGGGAATAACAGTCAGGTACTAGTTTGCTAGTTTATTAGGTTACTAGTTTGCTAGTTGTTTGTGTTGTTTATTAGTTTAATACTAGTTTGCTAGTGTATTTTAACTTCAGTACTTTTCAAAACAGAGCATGGAGACTGACCTTGTCAGCAGATATTAAGTTCGCCAGCCGAGGGCTCAGATAGGAAGACATTGGACCTGCAGAAATAACGAGGAAATTATAAATGCTCCTCTGGAATTCAAGACAATGAGCAAAACGAGAACAAGGTGAAAGCAGGAGCCAACGTCTTGACAAGTGGGCTTGCCTTCTTCAAGACGACATAAGCTTTCCTCACCACACGTTTCCTCTGGAATTCAGGTGCTCAACAAGTGGGGTACTCACTCTGTTGCGACTGTGACAATGCAGGGGACAACGAAAGGCCCTGCCTCTCGTATGTAGCTGCGACCGGCCGGAACATTGCCAAGAGTGAGCACTGCAATTTATGCAAAACAAGAGGATGTGCAGGAGTGTGCTTTTACATGGATGCTTCCCACTTGTAGTAGCGTAAAGCCCTTTTAGCTGGTTCAGTATTTGCGTGCCCACTTTTCCCTTCTCATTATACAAGTTATAGTTGATGGCAAACTGCATACCTGAATTCTTTTGAAGTTGTTTATGTGCACTAACAGCTGTTGCAATTATATATACATGAAAACACACCAGTTCACCGTGAGGGGGCATGAAACATTCCCTCAAATGAAATAGAGATAGAGAGGCGATACATAACCACCGTGACAATTTGAGCTTGTTGATATGCCATTACTAAGAATATGCTGGTAGCACAAGTACAGAGGGTACAAGAAAGAATAGACAAGATAATGTGTGCTAACTTTTCATTTTATTGTTGGAGATAGCTATTTATAAACAATATTGTTTTGTCTATTCTTTCTTTTTCCCCGTGTAATTGCACTATGAACATTGTTTCAGAAGTGATACATAAGTATATGTGCAGACAGTAAAGATAACGTTGTCCTCAACAAGGTTATTTAAGTTCCCAACTGGAAAAGCCACTGGATATTTTAGCAACTCAATAAATTCAGTACCCACATAGCGTGCCTTACCTTGACAATAGCTAAAAGGTACTTCTCGTGATGAACAAATACTGATCGTTTGTCTGGTGTCACATTTACATCCACAGAATCTGCACAAAGGGAGGAAGGTAAAAAAAGAGATGCACCAGTTCGTAAGCCACCTGGCAGGCAGCAAATTACACACTGTGGCAAATGCACAGTGTGTAAGCTCAGCACCTAGAGGTGCACTAAGGAGAAAAATCATCCGAGCCGTACTAACAAATTACCCTTCTACTACACCAAAAAAAGCCACTCTTACTGTGATAAGAGGCTTGCTAAGCCAGAAAAGATGCAAAGATGATAGACATGTGGTGATGTTGCCTTGAAAGTAGAGTCACTGTCGCTGTCAGTTACAGGTATACCATGTTGTGTGACACCTAAAGAAAGAGGTCTTCTTTGGGCGGTCGGCCTTGCAGCTCAACTTGGGAGTCCACCTTCCTCTTCTCTTCTTTTGATCCCCTAACCCCTACCCTGTGCAGTGCTGTTGAGGTGTCTTCGCAGCAAGAGACAGTTACCGTGCTGTACCTTTCTCTTCAACTTTCTTTCTTTAAAAGGAAGAAAACTTCAATTTCATTCTTTAAAAAGAACATGGCATTGTAGCAACGTCTTCTGCTGCAGCTTTTGTAATATCAGAGCAGTTATTGGTGGCATTACATCTTAGCAAAAGGAGCTCTTCCACAGCGGTAGAATTGGCTGGTAGACAAGAGGAGCCGGTCAGCAGCTCCTCGCTAAATGTTCCACACATTATTCCAGTACACAGTGATGGATGAGAAAAGTTTATGAAATACGACTTGGAGCAAATAAGCTTTTGCAGCAAACCACTGTGGTCACACATGTTACATAAGAGGCAATATGCGTCCTACGAAAAGCTCATCTACAACATAAGTTATAAGTTAAATTTGAACCTTCAGTGAACACAGCAGAGAAGAAGCCTTCAAGCAAGAGCCCATATGTCATGATTCTCAGCCAGTGTAACAACTACTTTAGGCCTATATGAACTGACATCGCATAACATAACAACTGGTCACTGATATTGCGATTCTGCTGAGTGAAGTCTAAGAGGGTAGCTATAGGGGCTGATTGGTGCGGGATCTTCTATTTTGTTGTAGCGCAAGCTGAACAAGAGGGACAACAGAAAGGTACGTTTTACATGCACACAGCACTGTGTGCGTGTCAAATGTGACTTTCTGTTGTCCCTGTTCAGCTTGTGCTACAACAAAACAAAAGATGCTGAGTGAAGTTCCAGAGTGGTTACAATGCACTAGGTGCTCAGTCACTGTGGACTAGCTGGCAATGGACACAAAAGTGAGAGTGGCACAAACCAAAGGGAGTGCAATTACTTTTGTTGGCCCAGTTAAATGTTCCCTGGTTTCCCGGTGCAGTTTACGCTGTTCTCTGCATGCAATGCAACAACATGCACATTGGAGAAAACAGAAACTTTCACAGAAGACTAAGGAGCACTGGAATGATGCGAACAAGCATTGCACTGCCACCAGTGCCCTTGTGGAACGTGTTCACACCATGGGTCAGGAGATAGGCTGGGACAGCACAGGTGTCCTTGAAAAAGTGACAACTTTGAATTGGCACTTTTATCTTGAGTCGCTACAAATTTGGACAACTGCATGAACTTTGAATAGGAACAATGGGAAGCTAAACGAAACTGATGCTCACACCTCATGCCATGTACTCAACTACATATGAACTAGCACCCTTCATTGTGAACAAGGCTCTCTTGTGGGGGCCGAAATGTCATCTCTTCATAATTTCTTCATCTTGGTCAGCACCTGTTTTGTTTTCTTCAAAGGTGGGGATGCCACAGTGATGCACCACAACATGTCAGAGATAATGGCAATGCTGGCCGGGGCTGCTTATAAATAAACAACTGATCGCACTGCAGGACTGCATGTCTTGCAGAGTAAATGGTATGCAAAAATATGGCGAAATTCACAACAGCTTGTACATGTTATCAGCACCATTTATTGGGCGCAATATTCAAAGCCAGAGGCATGATATCTTTTTTTTTTTCACTGCACACAATTGGGTATCCCTTTGAAGCTGCCATAAACTCAGAAACACAAAAGCAGCAACACAGGAAAAAGCCTTACGTCTTTCAAGATGAATGTTGATTAACAGGAAAGGGCACTGGTCACGGTTGAACATGTGGTACGTACTGTTCACCAGTTTTGTTAGCTGTAGGAAAAGCGGACCACGAAACAATTAGATTCTGTTCTGCCAACTGCATTGCTTAACCAGTGTGAAGGACTGTCATACAAAGACTGACATTCTTACCTTTGGCATCTCGCAAGGTCTAGAATTGACAAAGACAAATTGCCTGTCCGCAGAGCTTCGGCCTGAACCATGAGCACAGGAGGAGATGTAGCCCTCTATCCTGAAAGGAAAACGAAAATACAAACAAGCTAGTGACCTAACAAGTTACAAGATTAACTCCTTCAGGTGCTGTGTGTACAGCTGTTCACATGAGGATAGTGCATCAAAAGCAATAGAACTGATGCAAATATTAGTATTTAGAACATGTTCCATACCTCTTGAAACACTTCTGATTAGACCTGCGCTGCAAGTTTGAGTAATATGTGTAAAGTGTGTTTGTAAAAGAAGTTGTAAGGCCTAGGTGTCTGCTTTTGGTATCAATATGTCATCATGTAAGGTTCATTGCTTTCATTGTTTTTTCACAATCTGCTATATCAGGCACATAGTTCAAGCGGATAGGCCATTTCTAAGTATGCTAGAAATGAGATAGTTATGTTCTCACATCTGACAGTCCCGTAAAGAGTTCTCATACGTAGCAGACATATTGTAAACTTGACAATATTCGATGAAGAATTGAGAATCCCTAATCCACTCTGCAGCTGTGCATAGTTTTGAAGATGCAAGAAATGTGATGAAAGTAAACTTTAAGTGGACCTAATTAATTAGTACTTAAATGAGTTAATCAGCTACCAGGCACTCAAGGCAAAATTTTGTCACCATTCTTTTCATTTAGCGGGTTTGTTGTACCAGTACACATAACTAGGGTGAAGTGTTCATGTAGCAGGCCTGCCCCCAAAAAACCAAGGGCCCAGGCGCTTCCTCTGCACACAAAAACACACACACACTTTCACACACCTTGTGCTTGGAGCTTCAGCCAGAGACTTCGTGAGTGCAAACTCTTCCAGTATTTCCTCAGTGGGAGCACACTGCTGTATTTCCAGGAGCTTTGCAGCCTGGGCATAATACACATATGCGCTCCACGAATTATGCCTTAAGGGCAAGCCTTCATCGCAATAAAAAAAAAAAAGAATGGCAGAGAGGTACAGACACTCAAGCAGACAAAACAGCCTCTTTATAAAAGGTTACATCATATAAACATAAATATAACACCTATTTTCTCTAACTTCTAGCCTAAATGTATGCACCGAATATATTCAGAAGCATACCATAATTACAAATTAAATGTAAGAGCTTTCACGACTTTTCAAGTTTCACAGTAAATCACAAGTATTAGTTACTAGAAGGATCAAGAGATGTCATTACCATCCCGCGTGATAATTCACACTGGCCAAGCACTCTTTTTAAATCCTCTGCTTCCTCCGTCTCCACAAACCTCCTCCTTCTGACCCCCCCCCCCTCCCCCCCAAATAAACCTCGATAAGACAAATCATCAAGTTCTGTCTGGCCCTCTGTCACCTCAGCTCTCATGTCTAGTCTACATTCTAATTTCCATTTAGCCGCACCTATTCTTGAACCCCAGCCTTAATAAAAATGGTTAGCCCTATTCAATAAAACTCCAGTGTTCTATAACCAACTATAATGAAACACAAACACAAGTAGTAATGTTCAAGGGTTTGCACTCCAAAAGCTCCACTTGGACCGCAATGGCCCTCAAGTAATTTTGACTACAGCGAATTCTAAAACATGCATCGCAATCTCGGAACTATACAGGGAATTTAACATTGGACAAACATAATGTGACCACTACGACTGGGAACCAAACCCCTGTGAACCTGTGCTTAGAAGTGAACCACCATGACTCACAGAGCATCTGTGAAAAAAAGTTACTGCATCAGCCACTTGTGCCGCTGTCATTTCGCTCGTCTCCAAACACAGGGGCATAACCAGGAGGTTAAGAATTTCAACAGAATTGCTCATCCTATTGTGCTAATTATAAAGTTAATAACATCTCCAACCCAAACAGTAGGGCATATTAGGGGAGATGCTCCTCAAAACATTTTGTTTATTATTTGTACTAGATATTTGAAAATACTGCCATTCATAGAGTTTTTTATGCAGATTTCGAATATGCCATTAGTTTCTGTGTATCTGCTATATTTTATTAGTTATATACTACAATACAGCATAACATAGCTATCTTTGTGGGCATTTTCTTTTGTATATGATTTGCACAAAAAGCATCATGCTGTAGGTTGTTTAGCTCGTTGTAGACCGCAGTGCCGATATCTATCCAAACAGCAGTTACTGGAAATATGCAAAAAAAAAGTAGGACACTTTAACATTTCTTTTCACACTTCCATGAAATATAACTTTGTACTTTCACGACTACAGCTAAGATACCGCACTTTCAAGTAGCTATCAGCACTTTACATAACATGAAGAGTATGTATGTCAAATTTCGTTAGTATAGGAAAATTATAAGTGCACAAGGCTATTTTCATGGGATTGTGAAAAAAATTACTTTCAGTGTAATAATCTTTTTTTGCATAGTTCCACTAATTGTGCATGCTGTTTGCATAGATATCAGCAAGTCTACAAAGAGGTGAACAATGGCTATTGTGAAAATTTAATACACAAGTAAGTGGCCGCACAGATTACTATATTTTGCCGTTGTGTAAGACATAACTCAAGAAAGGTAGCAGACAGACAAAAGCTAATGACATATTCGAAACCTGCTCAAGATTTATTTGACTGGTTCACTTTTCAAACCTCTAGTACAAATACAGTAATTTAAAAAAACAGTTTTTCGAGTAGTATTTTCCTTTAAACCAAAAAGCTTTTTTAGCTCCAGTCATCATTCAAAAGTCACATGCTTCAAAGAGAAATGTGTACATTGTGCTGTAGTGTCAATATATAGGGAATCATGCCAGTGACTATGCTAATAGCTCCAGTCTTTCTCGGTTTTGAATCACTACAGCCTTTCCTTTGTTACTACCGACAATTTTCTTACACGACCTTTTAAAGAAGAATTAATCTGTAGATTACCCAGTTCTTGGTTGCAACAAAGATTAGAGTCAACTTGGAACTGCTGCCAATTTTGGTATATGATGCACAAAAACCTGGCACATGTTGCACAAGTTATGATGATAGACTAGTTGTCATCAATTCACTCATATTATCACTTCAGTAAAGGTACAGTCCTGTAATTAACACAAAAATTATTCATTTTTTAAATTATTACTAAAGCAGGCCACATGACGATGTAGGTTACACTAATATAATATTGCTATAAACAGCTAAATGTGTCCTTCTTACAAACAGTGCTCCTATAAAGTGCTGGCAACGCCACTGCCCCTGTGTGTTCACCAGCCTTGCATACCTCTTTTGCACCATACACGTTTGCTATACGCTCAAGAACTGCCTGTGACCCCTGGCTATTGAGGATGACTTGCTTGCGCCTGCAAAACACAGACACAAAAGAAGTTAATTCTGGGGTGTTACATACCAAAACCACAATATGATCATGAGGTACGCTGTACTGAGGGACCCCAGATTAATTTTGACCATCTGGGGTTCTTTTACATGCCCCCATGCACGGCACACAAACATCTTTGCATTTCGCCCCCATCGAAAGACAGCTACCGTGGTCAAGGTTTGGCCCCATGCCCTTGGCCTTAGTAGCACAATGCCAAAGCCACTACTATGCCACCACGGCGGGTATACAAAAGACAAAGACACAACATGTATCAGTGCCAAACTAGAGGCTATGCTAGACAAACGCCGTAAAAAACAGAGCATGGAAAATATAAAGCAAAAAAGATATAGTTCAAGTCCATAGATTGTAAACTGCACACTGGGTTAATATGTAAAGACAGGCCATTTAGAGTGCCGAAAGTGACCAAAAAATAAAGTTTTTCCAATCAGGTACCAAGATAATGCAGAACAAGTGACTTACCACAACAACATGTTTTTGCCTATCGCCATAGCGGAATGAAATAAATTGCCAGAATTAATTATCATTGAATATGACCCAGTAAAGTTGCAACATTTATATTAGCACAATTTAATTACAAGCTGAAGGTTGCCCTATTTGCTTTTTGATTGCTCTTGTGCTTCTTTTTCCCTCTATTTTTTCCGAACCAACTGTTGTTGAATTGTGCATCGTGCTGCACTGTGTATACAGGGTGTTTCACGTAGCTTGCACCAAGGATTTAAAAAAAAAGTGATTAACTGCAGCTGAATGAAACCAACGGCATATGTTTGCTGTCATGTGGCGCTCCCTAGAGTATTTTTTATATTCTGCTTAATCAGTTCAGTAACTAAGATGAATCATGAAATATTTTTTATATTCACTTTAGGGCCAAGTGCATTTCGTCGTGTTGTAGAGGGGGTTCAGAAATTACTGATTCAATGTTTTGTGGCAACATACATGCTGCTTGGCGATATTTTTCGGCATTTAAGGAAAGGCCGCAAAATATAAAGTAAAACCACATGATTGCGCTCATGCGTTATTGTATTGCAGCACTCTCAACCGTGTGTGTCATGCTTATCACTTATCAGGGACGACAACGCTTCCTTTTCATGTGCCACCGCCAAAGGTGCTGACACATTGTGAAGCTGATGCCTAGAGCCACAGCCACTCACTTCGCCCTAGTCTGTGCGCATGGTTCTTTCACATGGTGTGCACTGCAATACAGTAACGCATGAGTGCAGTCATGTGGTTTTATTTCTTATTTCGTGGGTTTTCCTTAATGCCAAAAAAATCACCACGCAGCATGTACGTTGCCACAAAAAATTGGATCGATCGTTTCTGAACCCCTTCTATTACGCAATGAAATCCCCGTGGCCCTAAAGAAATTATTAAAGCTCTTGCATAATTATTCTTAGTTAATTACCTATTTAAGCAGGAAACAAAAAGAATACTCTAATGAGTGCCACATGATGGCAAACCCTATGTCATTGGTTTCATTCAGCTGTGGCTAACCACTTTTTTGAAATCCTTGGCACAAGTTATGTGAAACACCCTGTATATGGCACTGCAATATTCCTTCCCATCTGGTTTCAGTGGTTCATGTTTTAAACCAACATATTTGGTTACCTTAACCCTGCTGTTCTTGATTGTTTTCTTTCCTCTGAAAAGTTTGCCCATTATACTTCGTATAAGTGATTGACTCTACTGTATCATGTAAATGATGTAAGTGCACCCCTTCACCCCCCTCCTTATATAGTGTGTATAATACCACAGAAAGCCTTTCAAGGAAGGAAGTAAAGAAAGAAAGAAAGAAAGAAAGAAAGAAAGAAAGAAAGAAAGAAAGAAAGAAAGAAAGAAAGAAAGAAAGAAAGAAAGAAAGAAAGAAAGAAAGAAAGAAAGAAAGAAAGAAAGAAAGAATAAATGATGGATGAATGCTGCTTTCAGGCTGATGGTAATGGCTTGCTTACGCATGCCCTTCACTAGATGTGAGTACTTTCCCACGTCTCTCCAAAATGACTTAGTGACAGAGTGGAATGCATGCATATGTTCAGTTACAGATACCAAACCTACGAACATTAGTGGCTGCATCCCACAAGCTCCCACAACAGCACTGGCTCCAATGTTTATTACAAGCATATGCAAGTGAAGGAACCACCCTTGCTCTGACACCAAGCCCAGTCATGCAACACCAAGCTTCTCAAGCTCTCTTTCATGTATCAATGCCTCCAAGTCTGTTCTCACAAAAGACCCTACAAAGGGATTCCTGATAAAAATGTCATCTTCATCCATACTGCTAAGCTTCTCACCTAAGCAATCTAAGGACTTCCTGGCAAGGCACATGTGAAGAGCCAGGGCAATTTTTTGATTTTCTTGGAAACACACCTGCCCAGACGAAGTTCTAATGATGCGTCACTATCATCCGCAACCATCGACTGGTCCCACCAGAAGAATTAATCTCAGCCTCTGTTCAGAATTGTGGCTATGGGTTAGGCTTTACAAGATGTCCTTGAATATTTATTGACAGACAAAAGAGGGTGTTCGACAAAGGAGTCATCTGTATGCCATTCGGTGCTGCACAGCTGAACAAGCTGTGAGAGCTCCTGTCACGTAAAAGGAACTGTCTCTCAATGATCAAAGTACATCATGTCTTCTAGTTTATACAAAGTAGCTGAAAGCACAGAGAGTAAGAACACAGTTGTAGGTATGCTTCACTCACTTGTCAGGCACATTTATTCGTTGTCCTTCCACATGCACCTCGTTCCTCCCGTTTACCTCAATCTCCTTCACCATTAAACAATTTACAATGGTGCTTTTGTATGCGTGGGATCCCACGCATACAAGTGTGTCTCCCATTCAGAGTAATGTAAAGGAAACTATGCCATCTCGTCAAAGAACAAGAGCTTTCAAAGAAGCACTGCCCATCGCCATGAGTGTATCTTACCCTCCTTCGGTGAAGTTGACACACGATATGTTGACCTTAGTGACAACGAGGCAATAGCCTGTCAGCAGGGTGACCATCTTGCCGAATTCCCGCTTCAGGTTGGCCACAAACTCCCGGTGCCGGACAGGCAGGGTGGTGAACAAGTTGTGCAGACTCACTGTGGTGCCTCGCTACAATAGAACGGTTTATTGGTGCATGCTTGTTGCCAAAACCACTTCTAGGCTCACTACCACAAAAAATTCAAAAGCGCAACAGCGCAAGTACACACTGTGCAAAAAGACACTGACATGACACCCTCTGTTCACAACTTTATGTGGCAATATGCACAAGTAGGGAATGACTCCAGGCTTTTCCATTCCCTGCTGTTCATGCACACCCTTTGAATTTCTTCAGGAGGGTCTCTGCAATTAAAGCCCCTCTATGAAAGTTTCTGCCAACCAGGTTAGGTACTGCTAACTGATCCTCCTCCTCTACACTCCTCTCTCACTCATCACTTCAGCTTCCTATGTAAAGTAGAATTTACATGGTTGCAGCTACTTAATCCAAGCGGAAGAGACATTGTCTACCACCTGCTACTGCTGTGTAGAGGTGCAAATGTGCAGCAGCAGTGACAACTGAATTTCAGGAAGCACAACTGGTGTTAGAGATGACTCAAGGAATGGTGCGTCAAATCACAGGTTGGCACTGTTTAGCAAGAGATGTGGTGGGGCATGAATGGAGAGGCTTTAACCGCAACTGCTGTTAGCCCCAATTGCATGAAGCAGACTGACTGCAGCCTCTAAGTTTGTTCTGTGACGTTAGCCTGGATAGTGTGGCCACACAACTTCCTCAAGTGACATTTTAAGCAGAAAGATGCTATGATCCTTTTTACAATTGTGGAACAAGCAAACCACTAAGTAGCAAGTCTTTTCGAGTTTGTAGTTAAATATACCAACAAGTATGAGCATTCTTGAATATAATGTTGAAGTTTAAAAATTACACAGCACCCTGGGATGGCAATACATAGGTGAAGGTCAGCACAAAACTTTCAAATCCTGTCAAGAATGCATTAATGTGCCTGAATCATTGCAATTTTAAACAATCAGAAAATTGTCCACATGCAGTGATGTGATTGGTCCCAGCCACAATGTTGCAGATTTTGGAGCAGCTAAAATCTCACCTTATAGCAGCACATTAACATGTTTTTTTAAACACAAGTCGAATTGAACTTGTGTTTGTAGCACGCTACTACGTGCCACAAGCGTCCGGTCACAAAAGACAACAAGGACATGCCCAGCACGCTGACGGTGCACGAGCAGTGGAGTCGGTGGAATGAGGCTTTTGCCTGATTGAGCGGCTCCCGACTAAAAATATAATTTGTGGACACCAGGCACCAGCATCTGTCAGATTTTTCTTCAACCATATGTTCTAGCTTATGAACTTAGATTGTGAACTAGTAGTTTTTGTGTCACTACTTGTGAAATACTTGCAGGAACTCATTTTTGAGTGATATTGTGTTGCTATGGCTTTTTTATCCTAAGTGTTCATCTTTTTAATGCACATCAGAGGAGCAGCCAGCACCTCTACAAGGTGCCAATATCTCCTCACATACATGCAATTTCTTTTTTAAATAAACATTTGAGAGCAATCACTAGGCACACATTTTTGAAAATATTTACTCTACATACAGTAATACTACCACAACCTTGAATAAGAATCAGTATATGCTCATGTGTATATTCAAACAGGCTTTATCGTTTGGAGAGCTTATGTCAGCTTGCTATTGCCACAGCAAGCCAGAAACCTTCTCCATTCCGGCGCAGTTTCGTGAACGTCTATCAAACATGGCCACAAATGCTCCACAAGTTTTAAAAAAACTGCACTTATCACATACATTTTGCGCACAATACCAACCAAAGTCTTGTTGTGGGCTTGTTTGGAAAATAAAATCATGTTGGTACAGTATATACATACTTTAATGCCTGAAAATTTGATGATCCCCCCCCCCCCTTTCTCATGTGGTGTCCCCTCCTTTTCTGAGTTTGAGACCAGTCACGATGTTGCAATCATGAAGCTATACCAACTTGCCCGATTTTCCATCGTGCCTTACTCGCATAGCGAACATAGTAGTCATTAAGATCTAACAACATTGTAATCAAATTTGGGACGTTTCCACTTTTTAATAATTTGGGAATATGGTTAAAAGGGGTAAACAAAAACGCGGGGCACTTCGCCGACCAAATAAAGATTTAAAAGAGAAGAAGACGTTTTGGCTCCCACACGGGAGCCTTGTTCACAGGTAAAATAAACAAAGGTGCTCGAGCAGCTCGCTTAAATAGTCTAGAACACGTGACGCAGGCAGCGCGCATACACTGACGGCAGATTGCCATCGCTCCTGTTCAGAGTGTGTGGCGTAGTCTGGATCATGAGGGACTCAAGATAAAGGCGTCGAGATAGCCCTTTTTCCCTGGCAAGGACACGTGCCTGCCCCCAGTCGATTGCGTGGCCGCTTGAAGTGGCATGCTCAGCCAAGGCACTGGATTTAACATTTTCTTTTTTGACGTCATAATTGTGCTGTTTAAGATGCCTTTCAAAGTCACCAGTTTGGCCAATGTACACGTAGTCGCAATACGCGCATGGAACAACGTACACAACACCTGGGAATTTCTCTTTTGGTAATTTGTCCTTAACATTGACGAGTGATTGCCGTAGTTTCTGGTTTGGAATGAGTGCCACTTGAACATTGTATGAACGCAGAATACGGCTTAGAGCTTCACTCGTGGACGGGATATAGGGTATTCCGGCGCGCTTTTGACTAGAGGCAGCATGGGGTAACTGTAATGAGGGAATATTATCAGTACACAAAGCTTCTATGCAAGCTGCCATCATGTGCTATGAACTGTATCTACATGAACAGATGTTCCACAAGCACCCTTGCTCCATGATGTGTATAGCAAGGCAGTTGGCACCAGGGTGTGCGTCTCACTGTAGGGTGTCTTGATGCCGGCATCCCCAATGGCGAGATGTGGTGTCAGATTACACTTCTTCACAGCCAAAAGCTATCAGCAGAATTTAGATGTTGCAAAGGTAGCTTTCAAATGTGGCACAGATGGTAACTGGTGGCCACCTACTAGACACAAGCCAAGTTAGACCTCTGACTAAGGCACACTGTATCCGTTCAGCGGTGACGAGTGTGATTTGTCTTCTAGACACAGGAGGCAATTCCCACTTCTGTGTAGTATGGAAATCTAAACCCTTCTTTCAATATCCTGCAGAATAGATGCGACACACTGCCTGCCTGGGTCCACATGAATCTCAAATATTCTGTAATCAACTTAGCGTCGTGACATACTGATGAAATAACAGTAAAATGAAAAGCAAATTCTAAGCCCAACACAATGAGACTACAACAGTCAGATAACTTCAGAAACCAGTACTAGAGTAATGCTATGACTGTGTGCTGAATGATCTACTAGGATAACACTTACATCCCTGGCGCAGGGTGACTTGGAAGTGATAGCACCATGGTGGTCGTATTTGAGCAGTGTTGCTTGTGCAGCATCCTTGTGACGGGTTGCAATTGTGACATCACTGGAACAAAGGACGACAAAGAAGACACCTGTCACACTCCTCGCACTTCAATTCCCAGCAAGAACATTAACTCCTGGAAAGTAGGGCCATCCATGGTTGCCAGATCTTTCAAGAGATTCTTTGATCGACCCTTGCCATCCACTCTCTGATTTACTCTCTCCTGTAGCGCACTCGATGGCTAGTTACCGCATGCATATCCTATGGTGACAGCCCATTTCCCATGAGCCTTTCATGTATTTTATGACTAGGTTTCAAGACTGCCACATGATTCTCCCTCCTAGTCTTTTTCCTTCCTCCTGGTTGCAGCCATGACATGCACTGCACATAAATCACTTTCACACCCTTCTAGAGCTTCTTATGTTTGTTAGCTTCTTATGATATGACTAATAAAAATCGAGCCCCTCGGTTAACCCCCTTTCTTCCCTTCTAGAGAGTGCAATTCATGTTCATAAGCCAATCTCTCGTAAATTGAGTTACCTAGTTTGTATTTGAGTCTAAGCTGTTCTTACTTCTGTGTCAAATTTCAGTGCCTACTTTTCAAGCAGAAGAAAAGTGCTTCAGTCATCATTACAAAGTGGTCCAGAGAACAGGTACAAAAAAGGTGTTGGCAATAGTCATGTAAGGAGTTGTATGCTAAACTTATCACACGTTGTCTTTGATTTCACTCTTTTCTTTTTACTGTATTTCACTTATTATCACTTGTATCTTTGAATCACTGCACCACAATTTTTTATCTATTTAACTGTTTCAGTGCATTAAATTCATCCAACCTTGTTGAATTCTTTTTTATCTTCGTGTGAGGCCGGGTAATAAGTAATTTCCGCAAGCTTTATTTCCTTAGTCAGATGTACTTTAAGAACAAAACAATAAAGAAACCTGAAAGCAGTTGGGATCTTTCACAACGTCACGGTTACAAACCTCACAATAACATAAGGAGTCACACTTGATCTTATCACAAGCCCTCGTTAAACTCACCAAAGTGCACAGAGGGAACTCAGTGCCTCCCCTCGGAAGCCAAAGGTTGCCATGTCTTCGAGGTCAGAAAATTGGCGCAGCTTTGACGTGTGGTACTTTAGGGCTGCAGTCGAGTACAAGGAGAAAACGTGATCACAATGCAAGTTAATTTGACAGTTTGGACAGTCGTGTGTGTCTGGTTGCAAGGCAAGGAGCCACGGTGTTCAGAGACAGTTGCGGGTTTCTATATCACATGCTTTGTGCTCAAAACTCTTCGGCAGTCCTTGCTCTAGAGCGCACCGCTTCCGCTAGACGATGGTTATCGCAAAAGTCGCCGGCGCTGTCAGAGCATAGTGGCTGCCATTAGAACGTACTAGGATCGCGGAAGATGTTTTTGATGTACTAAGTAATATATTGCGCCGCTGATTTACGCGGGCAGAGTGCTGCCCACTGGTCTTGTAAGTCAGATATCATGTCAAAGGCAATTTCAACACACCAAAGGACAGGGAATAACGTACATTTACAAGACTTATCGTTTGCTACGTGCTGTGTAGCATGATCGCGCTTACTTGAAACTTACTGAGAGCGGCGAAATTCGACTCGTCGACTCCCTCCCCATCGTCGACGACTTCAACAAGTTTGCTGCCATGGTCTTTCAGTTTGACACCTGTGGATGTGAAAAGAATGACCGCAGTTTTAACGCCTTCTTCTTACAGCTACCATGTCCGCGCTTACTGATGTTACTTGCTCCTGCGTCAATGCTGTTTTCGACCAACTCTTTTACAGCTACGGCCAAGCTCAGAACTACTTGCCCGGAGCATATCCGATGCACCGTACTACCATCGATCGCTTTTATCTCTTTACTCATCGCACCAGCATCACACAATCACGACATTTACTACACACAAACTGAAGAAGATTAGTCTCAGTGCTCAGACACTAAACACCTAATGTCGTTATGTATTTATAAATCGCCGCACAAACACAGAAACACAATTGCCGCGCGTCTGCTCGCAATCGCCGGGTGTTAGTTCCGGGCCGCGCCGCAGGCGTCACAATCAACCTTAGCGCGTAGATGCTTAGCGCATCAAACAACAAACAGCAAAATAAAATAAAAACTTATAAGGGTTTATTTTAATGACCAGTAGGTGTGATAAACAGCAAATAATAAATCAAAATATATCCGAAGAAACACTTGGTGTCTTCGATTTGTCGTCCAGGAGAGTGCTTTTGCCAACGAACAATTACCATAGAGTTTCTCACTATAACACGGTCCATACCATAGAGTTTCCTACAAGAATGTAGAAAACTCTATGGTCCATACAATCCTGAGCAATCTGGGACGACAAATCGGAGATACCCAGTGGCATAGAGTTTCTCACTACTGAGAAACTCTATGCCTAGTGGGCAACAGTTTATAATTACCATAATTATTACAGTCTACGACAGTGAGCAGCTAAAGCAAGTAAAATATAGTCAAAAAGAAATACACACACTCACACTAAAAAAAGCGCGTAGCCTATCCAAAAATCACGTGACCTTTTGTGTTGCGTTGTGTTGAAGCGGGTGTTTTGAAATTAGATTATCCGCAGAAAAGTGTGAATTTGCTCCTTGCATGATGCACTGCCTGCGAAGCGGCCGGAGCAACAAAGCCACATGTTCTCGCATTCGGTGATATCGATCGCATATAACGACAGGCGAGCGCAAGACACAACACGTATACAGTTAAGTTTCTCTTTTTGACTTCCGAGACGGCTGTATGGCTCAGTTTTGGCACGGGGCTATCAGGCAGAAAGCAAGCATTTCACTGTGCAATTGAAAGAAAAATATTTTATTGGGTTAGAAACTATATGGACACTCCATACGAACTTCACCGTCGCCGTCGGCCTCGCCGTGATGTTCCGTATAAAGTCCGCGATAACATCTTGGTCGTGCGCCGTATGCTGTGGGCGCGAGTGAAAGCGTGCGAAGATGAGCCCAGGATGATGGCCCGGTCTCGCATATGCAAGGGTGGAAGTGTCTTCCATCGCGCGCAAGGCCCCATGGAGGCGATTTACTCAAGCGGCGATGTGTTGACTATTTCTTGTACAGTTCTCGCAGACAGTATTACTACGGTCTCTAGAATACACTGTATAGTCACAGCTAGGTGGCGTGAGACGCCGCCCGATCTAAAGGGTTCAGCCATAGAGTTAGTAGAACAACTCTAGAGGAAAAGCTGGGCCGGAAAAGTGGGAACCTCTAGGGCGCCGCCCTGTTGCTACTGGTCAATGTGGCCAGCGCAATTACTATTGAAAGAGCTGAGAACAAGTACAGGTCACCTTATGCTTTGTCACCTAAAAACGCATACCTGATGGCTTTATGAAGGTGGTACGTTAATATTAAGTTTACAGAAAGCGATCGCTAAGTCCGTGACTTATGTAAATCACGATGTACGCATTCATGCAATAAAGGATGACGCGAATTTCGGTTTCGAATCTGTTTTTTGGATGCGCAGTAGTTTCGTTTGACATGCGATCGCGCGTCGACATCGGACGCTATGACACACTCGTGCCTTATGTGCCACCGAAGCCCCGAAGTGGTCTGGCATATACCTTCACATGTAAGTAAATGAATTTATCTCCTTGTTGAGAATATCACGCGAGTAGGCAGCTCTTGTGGTACATCACAATCGTTCGAGAAGCGTCACAGTAGAGCATTTTTCTGCATGCGGAGCGGTGTTTTTATTTGCAGGTTTCCCTTCAGTAGGAAATTGCTGGACAGGCGGACCAGCGCACCGGAATTGTACTGGCGAAGCCACAAGCAACTCAAAGAATCTGTTTAATTGTTGCACTTCGAACAATCATGCTTCTACAAAGGCCACAGCAGAAAAACAGCCTGATGACCGAGTATTTCTGTGCCACGAAGTAATCAAGAGGCGAGTGCCTAATGCGGACGAAATAGAGTGCATCGAGACTTAGAACGACAGAAAGCTGAGCTAGTTCATAAGGATTCATTATGCAAAACAGAGGTGAGGCGTGCAGACAGGACACAAGAGTAGAGAAGTGGGCGGCGCGCGTGTTGTTTGCTTGTAAATACTCTACTCTTGTTTCCTGTCTGCACGCCTCACCTCCGTTTTGCATAACGAGTGCATCAAGCCACATATTAATAGCTTAGGCGTTTTATTAACTGTGCAATATTTTCAACACTTCCTTGCATGCCATTTCATGTGGCATATCTTTTCTGCTCACAAATTTGTTCAGCGAATCTATTTGCATGATCGACTCCGGGCCTGTGGGACCGTTCACTTGCACTTGATGCTGAGTCTTTTACATGTACCCATAAATTGCAGATATGCACATCAGATCCCTGCGAGCACTTTCAAAATTCAATTATTTTCGACAACAGGCACATATGCAATACTGACATAATCCGGAATACCACTAAGCAGCTGGGACACATTTTTGTTGACAATACTCGCAGGTAAAATAAGTACATCATGTGGACAGCTCCAGCTCATTTTCCTTAAGTCAGTGTGTACAAGGGTTATGCAAAAATAATTTTTTTCTCGCGCACCGATTATATTGCTTTATAAGCAAGAGAACCCACCACGTTAGTGTAACGTATCTTGTGCATCACACTAATATGTGCTTTCATTTACCAAGTGAGATGAGTTACTTTTATGGCTCATTCAGTCATATCACACTGCAAGCTGCATTCATCAATCTTCAATGGGATTTTGCAAATGTTTAATGAAACATGTTTCCCTTTTATGCAGATATGCAATGGCAAGCCCTTCCGTGTGTTCCAAAGGTAAAATTTAAGCTCTAAATTAAAGAAGACATTTCTAGTCAGAAACAAGCAAAAATAGTGAATGCAGAGTATCAGAAGCCCAAGGTACAGAAATTATGAGAAGTGTCGAATGATTTTGAGGAAAGAGTCGTATTTGAAAATGCAAGACTCTTTAGTGGAGGTCAAGCAAGTCAATATAGGTAGAATACTCTGCAAAATTATAGGAGTGAGGGGATGCCAAACAATGGGTCAGAAATTGCGTTGTTTTTCTGCAAAACAAAAGCCGATTGTCATTACATAAGTCACTTTAGCATCATGATAAATTCAGAAATAAACCAAAAAACAAGACACGCAAAAATAAACAAAACATTTAATGATATTTCAGCAGAACTTTTTGTTGGGCTAGTTGGTGCATATTACTGAAGTACTATAGCGCCAAACAGACGACACAAGAAGAAGAGACACGGACATAAGCGCTCGTCCGTGTCTCTTCTTGTGTCGTCTGTTTGGCGCTATAGTACTTCAGCCATTTAATGATGCTCTCTCCACACTGGGATAAATAAAAACAAACACATCACATTTAATGTGGACATATCAGATGCCTTGTGAAACATAAAGGAACAATTCAGTTTCGAGCTATGGCACTTGCTGCATAGATGTGGGGGGGGCCTTGCACCAATAGTGATAGTTACCACTGCATTTAGAAATTGAAAGCATTCGTGCAGACAAGGATGATTCTTTATATTTTTGGCTACCACTTCAAATGCCTCCACCAAGTGTTACAATGCTGCACACAGCCATACTAAGGATCTCGCAACAACACCTGCAGGTAAAAAGCAGAAGCAGTCAAAGTGCTGGTGTGTTCTGGACACTATGTTTGAAAACTTTTAGGCAAGAAGAGTGCAAGAAGCAGACATAACTGCATTTATTTCCATAATTCCCCATTTAAATGGCCTTTTCTTTTTGCTTAGACAATGCCTACGCCTAGCCACAGCAGCTCCCTCATACAGACTCCGCAAACCAAGAGGCCGTGGAGGCAAATGCAGGTAAGAGGCAATAAGCAATAGCACTGGTATCGACATTCATCTAATTTCTTTTTATTTCGTTTAGGCAGCCAGTACACCTCAAACAGCCACCTTGACTGCGGGTGTGTCACCCTAGTTGCCAAGGAAACATTTGAGGGAAAGTGACAGGCAATGTGAACAGCCACTCCTCCATGTAAACAATACTCTTTCTCTCGGATGACTCCTACGCCTCACCACGCCAGCACACTTGTGCACAAAGATGCCGCAGAGGCACGTGCAGGTCAGAGGCAAGAAGCAGTGGCACTGGTGTCGACATTTACCCAATTTCTTTTTCTTACACTGAGGCAGCCAGCACACCTCTAACAGCCACCTCGACTGCGGGTGTGTTAGTTGATCCCTGTTGTACATATGCTCATAATAAACTTCAGTAAACTTGAACTTCATAATAAACTTGAAGGCAAATGGTACATTGATGCATTGTATTTTTGAACATTTATTGTACACATACAATATATGTTATACTTTGCAGTGCTACAGAGCGTATTTTGAAGCTTCCCCCTATATTTTGCACCTTTAATTACGTATGTGTTGTGTGGCCCTCAATGCAGTTCATGTTGTAGCAGCTGCTTTGTCTGTGTATCGCACATTGGCTTAAGCTCGTGATATCCACATACTTCTCTCACATATACAAAATAAAGTTCTATGTAGTCCTCAGGGTTACAACAAAAAATGAAAGTAAACAATCCGATCGTGGAATTATGTTTATTACAGTGATTCCTACGACAGTTACTGACAAGTTGACAACTTGAACTGGTCAATCGGTCCATAGCCTCCTCTATTTTTCAAAAATAAAGGAGGCTATGATCCGTCATGGCAAGGAATTGTATGTATACATAAAAAAAAGGGGGTATGTGTGTGTTTGTAGTGGGGGTATAGGATTAGGGCGGTACGAAAAAATGTACCAACACCGTCCTCTAGACCCATTCCGTTGAGGTACCGTAACAAAACGTATTATGCATAAAGTTCATACAACCAACTCTGATATTACAACAGACGCCAGGCGACGCGAGCTACATTTGTCATGATGCATTCGCGACTGCACCGGATGCCCTCCACATTATTCTCGTTAATCGTGCTCACTGCGCCGAGGCAAAAGAAAGACCATGGGCGCAGGTGCCTTTAAAGTATCTCGACCTTGCGAGGCACGGCTGCGCGTGCCAGGGGAGCTGTCCGTGCGAACACTCCCTGGCACACACCTGCCTCGGCGGCCCCAACCTACGTACCGTTCTGCTTCGAGCTTTGATCCCCCCACTGTCCCTCGGGTGCCCTGGAGTTCCTGCGCCGCCTGCTCTACTACCATCTCAGGTGCTCTCCTGAGACTTCCGTTTGTCGGTTACATGTGCCCTACAGCTGGATCATTACTTATAATAATAAAAAACCCGATCTATCGTCACGACGATAGATCGCGAAAGCGGCTTTTGCAACATACCGCGCCCGTGCGAAGATAATTACGGAACGCTAACGAGGAATCTGACCACAGCTTCGAGCTCGTAACGTCGAGTGACACTCCTGCAACAGGCGTGACCGCTGAAAACCGCATACCGCCAGAAGCTTGAACAGGATCATCCCTCGGTTGCATAACTGCCAGCTCTACGGCCAACATGGACCACACCCACACCATCCCGCAACATAGAATAAAGAACCGACTTATGAAGCCCAAACACACGGCTGCACGCACACATCACAACACATCAAGCGAGACGCCATGCTGCTACTGTTGCCGGATTAGAACTGACTACTGTCACCAAGTCTAGCAAGCGTCTCAGGAGCTGGCAACCTCGGCGCGTAGCAACATGGCGGCGCTCGTGAGGTTCCCGATTTTAATGCATGGGCCCTATGGGTAGCTTGTCCTCTAGAGTCAGTATAGTAACTCTATGGGTTCAGCCTTATCCATCCGTCCGTCCATCCATCCATCCATGGATGGATGGATGGATGGATGGATGGATGGATGGATCTCGCCGCTTAGTTAGAGTTGAAGCGAGAGACAGCACGAAGGTCAATTCGCTCGCTGTTGCTGCCGCTCTTCCTCACGCCAGCGTACAGACAGCGAGTGTCCGCGGTCATTGAGTAAGATATGTTCATGTTCGCCTGTGCGCGCGTGACACCATGCCTGTTATTTAGATAGCGAGCGAATGTTTACAAGTTTATACGGTCGATAAGATTACTACCCTTACTTCGTATAACTGCCCAATAATTTTTATCGCAATCCTTTCGGGCCAAACTGCGACTTTCTTATATATGGGGATAAAGGCCTCTTTTGGACCCGCTCAAGTACGTCATACCCCGACAAATCAGAGAGCGTAGAGCGGTAAAGGCACGGATGGAAAATCATTTGTATTAAGTCTTTGTAAAGTCGTTTTCTGGACACTGTATAGATATACTCAGTAGAAAGCGAACCAAAAGGAAGTGCACAGCGAAATATACTTCGTACGTAAAACCCCACGAACAAGGGCGCTCTGTGAAAACTTGGCTGCATAAAAAGAAGTTATTTTGTTTCTCCTGTCAATTGTCGCCTTTGTGACGTACCTGAAACTGAAAAGAGCCTGGAAAAATCATTGATTCATAAGTTGCAAAGGTGAGATGGAACGAAGAATGTTAGGCATAACATTAAGAGACAGGAAGAGAGCGGTGTGGATCAGAGAGCTAACAGGGATAGCGAATATTCTAATTGACATTAAGAAAAAGAGATGGAGCTGGGCAGGTCATGTAATGCGTAGGTTAGATAACCGGTGAACCATTAGGGTTACAGTATATGTGCCAAAGGGAGCGCAGTCAAGGACGGCAGAGGACTATAGGAGGGGTGATGAAATTAAGAAATTTGCGGGCGCTAGCTGCAATCGGTTGGCGCAGGGAGAGGCCTTCGTCCTGCAGTGGACATAAAATGGGCTGATGATGATGATTATGGTGATGATGATGCTGTACGGTTCTCGCATACATGTAGTATTACACTGAATACAATAAATGTCTCGTAACAAAAAAAAAGAAGGATATGGCAAGAAAGCAAGAAGAGCAGTGGCGATCCCATACAATTTTTTTTTTTTCTGGGGGGGGGATATCTTTAAAGTAAAGCTTTCTTTGCAAACCCTCGCGGATTTTCCTGGCCGTGGCTGGTTGCTGCTGTCTTGGGGAACAGCTCACACTTAAAAAAGTATGAGCTATTCATAGTATATGATATGATGGTAATAGTATGATATGATATGATGATAATAATGTACTACAAAAAGTACCTTACCACGTGTCCGGTGGCAGGATCGAAACTCGGTCCACCTGCACAACAGCCCGATGCCATAACCACTAGGCAACGGTCGATTCATTTTTACAATTTTCTTTATTGCCTGTACAACTTCAGTATAATGACAGTGATATCTTCTACGAAGTGGCTTTCTTTAAACACACCCACCCACATCAATAACCACAAGAGAGGGGAGTGTTGCAGACTACTCCTGAAATACGTCGGCGGGCAGTCAAGGAAACAGGAATTTGGCAGTTGTTCCCTACGTACACGATATGTTGTTTTCGCAGTTCCTGCGGTACTGCACCGTGCCGAGCGATCGGAAGGGGGGGGGGGGGGGAGTGGTTTCTGCGTACAGATCGGGTGACGTCCACTCTACCTTGAATTACAGGTCCATATCATTGACAAGTGGTACCACGCAAGCTCGTGGAACACGTCTTTATTAAGGCCAAAGCCTTAAGTGGCTCGTCGCAATGGCTCATGCCCGCAAACAGCGGCGTCTAGTCCAGTAAGATTGGATTGGATTGGAGACAACATTATTTATGCCTGCAGTCGGGCGCGCGCGCGCCCCGACGAGGGCCTACGTCATCCTCGAAGTCACCGTTACTCGGCGACTGTGAGGATGACGAGACAGTGAGACAGTGAGACAAAACATATGATCATGAGGAATGGCTCATACCCCCGTAAGCAAGCAAAGATGCAATGGCTGAATATGAATGAAGTAACCAAAGAATGAAAGAACGAAGGAAAGAAAGATAGAAGGAACGAAAGAAAGAACGGAATAGAGACGGAAAGAAAGAGAGTCACTTCAACAATTTTGATCCTTATTTCCTGACGAATACGAACAGCAATAGCAACGACTGTTCCAATCATATTCGTAATTTCGACTATATATATATATATATAGTGCGTAGGTTAGATATCGTTATATATATATATATATATATATATATATATATATATATATATATATATATATATATATATATATATATATATATATATATATATATATATATATATACAAACGTCTCTCTACCTTTATGAGAACTCTTTTAAATTAATGAATAAGTATAATAAATTGAAACAGCTTTATTTTGAAACCCGCAGTCGGTGACGCTGTTCTATGCTCTCCTACTCTCTAAGAAACGTTTTTCCCTCTTTAGGGTTTATTTTCTCCCAAACAATTAACATCTAGCTTGCGAGCCTTTCCTCACAAACGCCGCGCGCCCGGTACATCCAGGTCACGAAAGACACGCACGTTACCAGCGTGACCCAGCATTCTTGACAGGAAAGTACCGTGCACAGAGTTTTCAAGAAACAGAACGCAAGTAAGGTGACGTTTATTTTTTTTTTTTTTGAGTCAAGATACGCCCCTTAAGAGTGTAAACGCTCTTAAAGAGTTTGTCACTTCCATAATAATTGCCGCCTGTCATATTCAAAACAACGCCAACGCTCTATACTGTTCATTCCTTTACTGCATCTATATCTGTTGTAAGCAGACACGCGAAACCTTGTTTTCGCTATTTTTTAACACGTCGACTCGCACATCAGTTCATGTCTGCCCCCCGCCCCCTTTTTTCTCTCTCTATCTCTCGACATTTTCGGCAGGAAATGAAACCCTATTATTGCGTGGCTTTCACGTAATCACTTCTGAGTTTCTGCCTATCGAAATGATTTCTTGCGAATGTGCTAAGCACTATAAGAGCAAAAGCGCCTGCAGAAAGAACTCCACGGATAAGCAACTCGCCCCGTCATATTTATGCGCGTCTCATAACCACACGGGCGTCCAGCTGCCGCATCAAGAGGGAGGTCGCTAAAGTCACGCGACGAGTGAAACACGACCGGCGGAGGAAAAGTTGGCAAATTAATTTTGCGCAGCGGGGCCTGGGAACAACGGGCTGCCGCGCTGCGCCGAGATGCCGTGCGCCTCAGGTATTCCGCGCCTACCGATGCCCACGGTCGAAGCCCGCAGCCCAGGTGAGACATTCGCGACTACGCTACAGCTCCAGATGTACGTGCAAGGCGTTTACGTGAATGTGTGTTGTGACTTTTTGTTCTTTTTCTTTCAAACGCTCCACTTAAACGTTATATATCTGACAGTCTGCTAAGTACATTTTGTGAACCTCACTAAAACTTGCCATGAAAATTCTAACGAGAAATTTTAATCAAATATATTACGAAGGCAAATATATGCTAACGATGGTCTGCCTGAGGTTGACTGAAAGGAAGATTTGTCATATCCACCCGTTTGTAGCACGATGCTACAAATGAAACCCTTGCGGTTTTCTCAAGAAGAAAGCTCGCTCAGATTGGTTGGCTCACGTGGCAGAGACCAGTCTAGAATGGTGTTTCCCGCGTTCGGTTCCTGAACCAGGACGAATTTTTCTTCAACAGCGAAGTTCTTTTTTTCTTCCAAAAAGCCCATGTAGGTTTCCTTCGCAGCTTAGTGAGGGTGAATGACAATTTGGCCTTTCATGAAATTTACTCCACCTTGCGGGCTTCCGCAGGACTGATTTCCCATTTCCTGGGGTTGGCTATGGTTTGCTCCTCTAACCTGCTATTAATCGGGCGCCGGGATAAATGGAAGGAGAGAGAAGGAGGGCTGTAAGTGGTGGAAGTTTCCATATGCGTATAGAGAGCCCGATACTAGCGCAAGAGCTTTTCAGCAAAATTGGTGTACGAATCAGCAACAGTCAACAAACCACGGCAGCCGGAAATGCCGCAAGCACCGTGCGCCGACTCGGAGCAGACGCGATGAGGCGTTCTCGTGCTTTCGGGCAGGATTCGCCAAGCCCGGTGCACAAAGATGAACCACGTGTCCGCCCTGCTGGGAGCGCTGCTGTGGCTGCTGTGCGACGCATCCGTCGGGCTCATCGACGTTCAGATCCGGAAGGGTAAGCTAGCGCTGCAGATTTGATCGCAGCGGCTGCATTATCTCAGGCGTGTGATCACTGACGCTGGAGGCTGATAGTGGTGCAATGGTCTGCAGAAGTCTACGGCTAAGTTACTGCTCAGATGAGACTGCAAAAAAAGGTCCTTATTTTCCTTCAAAGACGTTTTGCAGATGTCTACGAAAGCTTTTTGTGCTTCATTGGTGATGGTGGTGGTGGTGGTGGTGGTGGTGGTAGTAGTAGTAGTAGTAGTAGTAGTAAAATAAGTATGTATTATTGTATGTAAATGTATCACTGGCAGTAACAGTGGTCAGTATAGCACTAGTAGTAGCACTAATAAGTAGTAGTGGTAGTAGCAGTAGCTAGCAGTAGAATAGTAGTAGCAGTACTAGTAAAAGAAGTATGTATGTAAGTAATGTATTCAGGCAATGTCCACAGTTTTCAGCTAAAACTTGATTTAGTTAGATTTAGACATAGAGTTTCTCACTATAACACCTAGAGGGAAATCTGGCGCCACTGTCTGTGGGAGTTTCCTAAGGGGCGCTGTGCCTCCATGGAAATGACGCTATGTTAGGGTGGCTAGAAGACGCTAGCTAGGGTGGCCCTTCTAGCCACCCTAGCTATGTGTCTCTGCGAGGCTTGTGTTGGCTGGTGTTGTAAGAGGCTTCGTCTAAAACGTGGATATGGCTACACAAATAATGCGTTCTTAAAGTAAAATCTTCATAAAATGTTTCCATTCACGCATATTGCATCTTCCAGTGAAGTATACGTACTTATCTAATACTGTACTCATCCACTGATACTTTTTACGTATCATATAATAGTACATGCAATAACAAGTTCTCATAATTAAACACAACATGTTTTTGTGTAATAATGAAGCTAAAACAGCGTTTTACGTGCTGTTTTCGTAGAAAATGAATGATTGTGACAGACGGAACGGTGCTTGCCTGGCTTTCGGTGAACGATGCCAATCCGAAATCACAATATACCGGCACTCCCATGCATACCACAGCGCAGCAGCGCCAGATTTCCCTCTTGGTAATATGGTGCGTGTGTGCCATGGCGTGTGTATATGTGAACGTATATGTGAGCGTACATATATGTATATATATGGATGTATGCGCGCCACTTCTACGGGTGTTTGCGCGTGTACCTGTGAATATAACATGTCAGCGTATAATACAGTTTTGTATTGGTGTATGTATATGTAAATTTTTTTGTCGTTCTTCGCAGCTTGGTGCAAACAGTTTCTTTCTTTCTTTTTTATTTGGTTCTCGTGTTGCTTTCTTTTTTTTCTGGAAGGAGTGTACGACACACACTGCTGTTTTGCCGCTGTTGCCGCTGCCTGTAGGGCCCCAGGCCTCGTCAAGCTGCTCAATGAGCAGCTTTTTGCCTGGGGTCCATTGTTCCTTGAGGAAAATAAAAACTGATTCCGATTCTGATTCTGAATCTGAAGGTACCAGTATTCTTTCTAGTTACAGAAATAATGCTAAGTTATTACGTTTACTTCATTCGGAACATCAAATATACCAGGTCATTATTCTTAAATTTTATGAAATGTTCAAAACTCGCCTGTGGCAGATACCACAATTCTTGTCATTGAGCTGGATTATTCGAAGAGGTGGACATTACTAGCGCCAGAAATTAAAAAAAAACATTCAGCTGATTGACAAATAATTAGTAATTAACTTCTTAATTGAATAATTTACGACACATATTGCAATTCGCGAATAGTAGCCGGCGAGCTTACAAGTATCCACTTGGAATTAATTTCCAGAATGACGCCAGTGTCGATATATGCACCATCAAACTCGCCGTAAAAATGCACTGTTGTCTCGCTTACTTTTTTAACAAGATGCTCTTTTATGCACTGGAGCATAAAAGTAAGTGGGACGCCCATCTTCACACACTTTGGCGATACCCCTGCGCGAAACTCCTTCGCTTGCTGCCTTCGGCGGAGAACAAATGGACACAAGGAGCGCTTCCATTCCGGAGAAGAACAGGTATACAAATACATCTGAGCGAAAAGGTTAAGGGACACTAAATTAAGGAGCAAGATTTTTTGTTTCTTACAACCATATGAAGCAAACTGACAGTGAAGCCAGAGAAAGCAAGGGAAAAGCGTGCGATGAAATACATGGACGTTACAGTTACTTTCGCGCTTCAATGCGTAAAATGACGTTATATATATATATATATATATATATATATATATATATATATATATATATATATATATATATATATATATATATATATATATATATATATATATATATATATAAAAACGAGAAGAAAGGGGGTTAACCGAGGGACCCGATATTTATTAGTCTATAATGAGAAGCCAACAAACACTGACACCAAGTACAACATAGGGGAAATTGCATGTGCTTAATAAATGAAATAAAGTAACGATAAATTAATGGAAATTAAGGTGGATGAAAAAACAACTTGCCGCAGGTGGGAACCGAACCCACAACCTTCGCATGTCGCGTGCGATGCTCTACCAATTGAGCTACCGCGGCGGCGTTTCCCCATCCACTCTCTTGGGTATTTATGTGTGCTAGTAGAACCCTGGGAGTGCTAGCCAGCGCCCCCACTCACAGACCTTGGCGGCGGACGTGGAACGTCTTTTTTGCCGCAGGCGTCACGAGAACGTGATCTTTTCGGGTGAAGGCAACTGGTCAATAAACCCACATATGCTACCTGAAGGCATCGATGTTGCCGGATTCGAGACCCTCGTTATGTAATAAACGAGAAGAAAGGGGGTTAACCGAGGGACCCGATATTTATTAGTCTATAATGAGAAGCCAACAAACACTGACACCAAGTACAACATAGGGGAAATTGCATGTGCTTAATAAATGAAATAAAGTAACGATAAATTCATGGAAATTAATTATTGGAAATTTCCATTAATTTATCGTTACTTTATTTCATTTATTAAGCACATGCAATTTCCCCTATGTTGTACTTGGTGTCAGTGTTTGTTGGCTTCTCATTATATATATATATATATATATATATATATATATATATACGGGTGGTATATCAGTGACATTTACTGCTATAGATTGATGGTGCATGCATGTCTCGAAACCCACGCAGTGCTCAAAATTCGTTCTAAGAGGATATGCCTTGCAAAGTCCCCGGCTGCAATTGGTAAATTGCAATACGTGCCGCAGAGTAATTAATTAAGAAGTTCACTATTAAATTTTCATCACTTGATTGATTATGTGTTTCGCTTTCTCGCGCAAGTAATGCCTGCCTCTCTGAATAATCCAGCTCAAGGACTAGAATCAGGCCATCAGCTACAGGCGATTTCTAGAAATTCCGTAAGACTTGTAGATACGCGGTCGGGTTTAAGAGGAAGATTTAGCTCGGGTGCTCCGATCCAAATACATGTAAAAGGAGAATGCGTTTTTCTCGGCAACAACTCCACCAAGCTTGACGAGGTTTGTTGCATTTAAAAGAAAAACTTAAAATCTAGTGAATGTTGGTTTCGAATTTTTGAGTTATGTCGTCAATTTTTAATTAAATATTGGCACAAATCAAAACTTTTCAAAAAACGAAAGTATCAAGTTTACAACTCTGTAACTCAACGACAAAGATTGATAACACAGTTCTGTGAATTGCATCTAATAGTATATCTAAAGCGGACAAAATTGATATGTTACACATGAATATAGAAAAATTTAGTAATATGTAAATACAGCTTTTGCAGAACCCTTGTAAACAACGTAACGAATTCACGTAAGATGTAAAATGACATATCGAATTTGTCCGCTTTACATGATCTAATGGATTCTGTTTACAGAACCGCGATAACTGTTCTTGATGCAGAGCTATGAATTTGTAAACTACGTGCTTCTATTTTTTTTCAAGCTGTCGAATATATTAAAATCTTTTTAACAAAATTCAAGCCATAAATCGAAATTCCGCTTGCTACAGTCACTAGAATTTAACTTTCTCTCTAAAATGCAACAAATTTCATTAAAATCGGTCCAGGGGTAATCTCAGAAAAGCGTTTTTGCGTTTTACATGTATTTGAATAGGCCGCGTCGGAGTTGGGCCCAAGCTAAAGCTTACTCTTTTACGTCAGCTGAGGGGGGGGGGGGGGGGTGCGATAGAGGGGTGACTGACGGGCTTCCTTTCGGCGTGTGCAGGCAAGTGCGTCCTAAACGGAACGGAAATCGAGAACGGGAAGTCGGTCAACTTGGAGAAACCGTGCGAATCACGCACATGCGATGCCAAGGCTAAAACTGTCGAAATTATCGGGTACGTATCCCTAGTCTCCTGACTGGTATAGGTTGTTTTCACGTGGCGTCGCGGACGAAGCTTCTTGCCGTGCCAGTATACTCAAGCATGGCGGCCCCGATGACGCCGGAGCACCATTTCTTCGTTGACGGCGACCGTTCTTCACCGCATTGTCGCCGTTATCGATTTGCCTCTCGGTGCAAGACGTGCCTGCCGTGCTGTCACTTCTTGCGTTTATGCAGCTTCTCGACCTGCTAGTAACCCAAGATGGCGGCCATGAAGACGCCATTACAAACGTTCTATAATGTAATGATTCCTTTACGCGTCCATTTTATTAATTTTAAATGCGTATTTCTATACCTGCCCAACGAACAAAACCGTCCACTCGTCCGTCACGTAAGACGAATCGCTATAAGTAAATTAATGTATAACACAAAATAGATTCGAAAGGAAAAAGGTTGACGGTAGTGAATTTCGAACCTATTATCCCACGCTTAGAAGCCGAATGTTTTGCCAACTGGGCTTGCAAACCCAGCTTGCAAACCATATAAATGTGTTGTACCGGCGGCACAAATGTCAAAGGATAAGTTTCTGTGAAGGCTTTATTGAAATATTTGGTGCCATTGTGGAATAGAAGCCACCACCTCTACGACCACATGTAGAGGCAACTTGGAGCATTGTAAACATCATGAAAATTCAGACTTCGCGAAAATTTAATGACAAACATACCACATCCCCGATATGTTCCATTGGGGCGTTCCTTCACTGACCGAAATGGCACTGATCTCTGAGGACTCGTGCGCTTCGCGTCGCGCGAAGCGCACGCGAAGCGCACGAGCGCGACGCGAAGTCAAGCGCACACTGACAGAAGCAAGCGCACACTGTCAAGCGCACACTGACAGGCGCACACAGGCGCACTGACAGGCGCACTGTCAAGCGCACACTGACAGAAGCAGTCGATGAGTTTATAAGGATGATGAGTAGTGATGAGGGGTTACATGACTCTCGTCACAATTGATAATGGTTCGACGTGGATGGATTAGGTGCCAAAGAGCGATAAAAGCTTATAATGGTCAGAGCAAGTCCGATAAGGTAAATTAAGCACCGATAAAGGTTCTTGAGGGCCGGATCAAGTCCAATGAGGTTGATAAGGATCGAAAGAGTTGATAAGGGTCGGATCAAGTCCGATAAGGTTGATAAGGACTGGACAGATTGTGATAAGGTTGATATCGACCGATAAAGGTTCGTAAGGCTCAGATAAGGTTGATAATAACTGATAAGGGTTGCTAAGGGTCGGATCTATTCCGATAGGGCTTAAAGCGACAACGGTTCATAAGGGCGGATATAGTCCGATAAAGCTGATCGGATAGACTTTCATAACATTGATAATAACAGCTGCGTAGAGATGAGCAAGTAGCACAATGCTTACGCATACTTAGACAACTTCCAGGGGAGTTCATGCGTGATTTTTTATCATTTACCGCTTACGAGCGGCTCATCATGGTGATAACGAGTAGGCGGTGCGCTGTTCAGAACACAGACCAAACTTGAAAAAGTAAATAATTGGAAGATATTCCTTAAACTACGCTACATTCTCGCTTTCTCGTTCCAGTTCGGCTTACATCACAGGCTCCACCATTTAACACTGCTGTTTACAGAAGTGGCCACAATATGTGTTTTTGGCGCATAGTTACGACCTTGTAAAAATTGTGCTTCGTTTTTTTTTATTAACTTACTGATTTTCGGCAATCTGTAAAAAAATTCCAAGTCCTGAATCAAAATAAACAATGAGTTATATTTGTTTAAGTCAACTTATTTGTCATTGCGCAGGGGTGATATGTTTAATATGAAGGAAATCTGTTCTAGGAAAGATTCATTTAAGAATTCTTTTTTCCCCAGATCTGTAAAGGGTGGTTGAACCAACTGGCTAAAGAAGTTATATATTGTGTCCATCCAGCGTCATCACCGTGATGATGTGCTTGTGCTTGGTAACTGTTTGCCGTTGATCACAATTATTTTCATTGCTTTTGACTTGCTTGTATTTCTCAACTATGTCTCCCCCCCCCCCCCTCGTAATACCACTGTAGGCGCTGTGGGTAAATAAATACCACAAATATTTAGATAAATAAATAAGGCACAATTGATCTTCCTTTCCGAAATGAAAGAAAAAATTCTTTCAAATTTACTCAGAGTTTGTCTATTGAGTGCATTTCTACGTTTTATATGTATTTTAGTGGGTAAACCGGAGTTGAACCCCCAGCTAGAGCTTCCTCTTAATAATGGCCCGCGGCATGCAGCCGCAGCACCCGTTCTCTGCAGTTCATGTTTTTGCTTCCCCTTCGCTATGGCCACGCTTCATGAAGACAAAAAACCACGAGTCGAGGGATCGAATCCCGCCGCTTTTCGATGGGGGTGAAATTCGAAAACACCGGCGTACTTAGATTTAGGCTCACGTTAAAGAACCCGAGGTGGTCCAAATTTCCAGAGCACCACGGCGTGTCTCATAATCAGATCGTGGTTTTTGTACATAAAACGCCATAACTTAAATCTTAAAAAAAATGCGAGTGCTCGTTTTGTCTTTGTTTTTGTCTCAAGTATACTAGCAAAACCGTCGCACGCCGCTGCCTCGCAGGTGCGGACCGATCGTGGCGCCGCCAAATTGCACGCTCGTCAACGGGACGGGCATTTTCCCCAAGTGCTGCCGACACGCCGTCTGCAAGAGGACCGGCCTGAAGCCGGTCAACATCACCGCTCTGCTGTCGAGCCTCACCAAGTGCTGAGCGCCCGACTGATTCGACGACGAAACTCGAACTGAACGAGGATTCTTCGTTCAAAGTAAACTGGACGCTGAGCAAATCGTTATCCATAACGGGAGGCATAATTTATAGGGCACACGGAAGGGAGCGAGCGTTACATTCGGACAAATAAAATTGAGTTGCACGAAAAGTGTCCGCATAAAAGTGTGCTTTGTTATAAAGCAGTCCGACTCGTACAAGACAGCAACCGGGACCTTTCGAGCACAAAAAGTGGCACAGAGGCGCTGCTACACTCTCTACCACTCTTTACTGACTCACGTGCACGAACTTTCGAGACAGACCTCGCAGGTCAGGCCCAGACATCTGCCCATTTAAAAAAAGAAAAAGAAAAGGAATGCACAATGGTTGTTCTGACTCGGCTATACTCTGAGCTCCAGACAATACATGACGCAATGAGGCAACCTCCTCCTTATAGAGGATCCCTTGCATACGAGTATACAGTGATTATTTGAGTGTCATCAAGCAGCTGAAGCCAATATGTAAAGCTCAATTTCTCTGACGGAAAATGCACGAGGTTCAGAGCGTACACCTTTTTGATCACATGACAGATAAAAAAAAACACATAGCACCCTGAATACGTATCCACCAACGCTTTCTGCCCGTGACTCTTCTTCTATTCGAACGCGTAAATATTCGTTCCGACATGATACAAAATTTCTTGTTCCCCTCCGCTAGCTCACTTGCCCTCAGCCTTCCAAGGGTGGAGGTAATGTCTGTGAGAAGGATTCCACGTGAGGTAGATCTCGCCTTTGCTGTCACCTGCAAGTAGAAGGGCTTCGTCAAGAGCTACAGCCACCTGTTCCAACTGTACAGACCCTGGAACAAGACACCGACGTAAAGCACCTACCATGTACTTGCCCAGACACAAGTCTTATTACGGTGCGCAGTGGAATTGAAAGTTGAGCGAGTCCGCAATTTTGCATTGTTGAAAAAGCTACGGCGCTCTCGAAAGACGGAGGATATACAGGTAAAGAGCTAACAAACAAGGGTCGAGCTCGCAGCTCCGATGATTTCGGGAACAGTATGTGTACAAATATGCACATGTTGTTAAACACACATTCGTTATTCCTTGCTGTCTTTTTTAAACTTTCATTGAAGGATAAATGGTTCTGCACTTACTAATCTTAGTCAGCTGGCGTATATACGTGCCGTCATTTTCCATACATATATACCAGCCTGTTAAGCTCAAGAGATACTGATGGGCTAGTTGGTGAGCCATGATATTGAAAAAATCGCACTTACATCTTACACGTACACGTACATACTCATAGAAAGGACATACACAGGCACTGTACTGTGTAGTCCAGCACCTGTGTATGTCCTTTTTATGTGTGCGTGTACGTCTCGGATGTAAGTGCGCTGCTTCAATATCTGTTAAGCTCTGCTGCGTCATAAGTCCTCTATGCACGCTGCAGTTCAACGAATGAATATTACGGAGCCTTTGCCGTTACCAGGGCACTCCGCACTGACCAAGCCTGGTGACTTCAGTACGTAGGTTTAAGCGGACTATCCCTATATACAGCAGATTGCCGAAGTCCCTGCACAACGTGGGACTTCATCCAATTAATAATAAATAAAAGCATTCGGTTTACAAAGGCATATCTCTCGAAACAACTTAATACTACGCATCTTTACGACTGCACTAAAGATGCTTTAGCTGAGCTGCCAGCCTCCGTCTTGTGACCGTTAGCGTACCTGGGCAACGCTCTGTACCAAAGTTGAGTGTTTGAGGGGAAGCGTCTTTCAGTTAGGCCATCGCATATGTATGCGCTTGTACCGAAAACATGTTATGCTATTATCGTTTATATCTTTGCAGCCGTACTACCCACGGCCTTTACTTTCGCATTGTCCTGCAGAGGAAAGAAGCCATTACTTAGTGGTACGTAGGTCGTGCGCAGAGATTGTCGCGCCCCACATGACGTAATCGGATATAAATTTAGCCTTTCGCTCGGCGCTCAGAGAGGTACAGCTCGGCAGTACTTTCGTCGATCCGAGAAGTCTTGTTTGAAGGAGCTCACTCAGTCATAGTACGTAGAATACATCAAACTCAAACCTGTGCTAAACTTGTGCTCATCCATATGTAGAAATGGCGTGAAGAGACTCGGATAGCAAGAAAGGTGGGATGCCAATTCGCGCCCACCACCTTTGACTCCGGCGGGCCCGCTACGAATGGGAGCTAACATGATTGCATGATTAGACCGTAGGACTCCATCTAGCTGTATCATAAGTTAAGCATGTGTTCTTTGCATTGCGCAAATACATGTCCCTCGTGTATTTGGTCACGTCATTTTTGTACCCTAGATAGTGCCCATACATACTCAGCAGCACGCACAAGGTGTTTCACGTGCCCTACTGCGGCTGCGTCCCCGATGCAGCCAACCGGTATTTGTTTTTTCTCTCAGTCGGCAACTCTCCGTTCTCTGACATTCGTCATATATATATATATATATACGACTCATACCAATGTATGAGTCCGTGTTCTCGTCCGTGTTCTTCTCGTCCGTGTTCAATTGTGCGCTGGAACGATGTTTCATAATGCCAATCACAACCAACTAGCCCAGCTGTCCATACTTAACAATAAATTCAAATAAAGCGGTGGAATTCGGTTATGATTACTAGAGACATGAGAGTTCTGCTACTAAGGAGCACGGTAAGTCACCACGCCATGTAAGCTTACTGTTGAGTAAGCGTATCTCAGCAATGTACAGCATTATGCATTGCATCAAGTTGTGCATCAAATGAGCGTATTGAACAACAGCCCAGCCTTCGGAGAACACGCGCTGGGGACAAACTAACATATGGAAAGAATTCTAGAACGGAGCAGTGTCAGCGCCGGATATTATCGAGCCTTTGATGGTTCTTGTTATTGTTTTATTAGGTGTGTTTGTAAAAACTTGCTTAAGAGCTGATTCACCCTGCAGCTAGGGTTTCGCCCAGCACACACACCCGCTCCCATGAGAGCATGTTGTGTGTCATGCGGAAAGGCGCAAGGACATGACTCGTGATAAGTGCCGGGCCGAATGGAAGCTTCGGAAGCTCCTCGTCACCCTTACTGGTCAAACCATCTGCTGGTAAACTTCTTTGAAGCTCGGCCTGCCTCCGGGGGGGGGGGGGGGGGCATTGTTAAGGGAGCACTAGTTTTGTTTACATGAACATGAGGCGAAAGAGCCGAGTTTAGCTAACTCAGCCCGGTGCGATCACCTTTCCCTGCGTCTTGCCAGTTGAATTATGCGAGTCAACCCGTTCCCCGCTTCGATGCTCGATCACCCGACTCGACCCGCTAGTGTTTGTATAAACCCGACTACCGGTTTTAGGCCCTTCGAGCCAACTCGACTCGACTTTATCGGGTACATACACACGTAGCTACTTTCGGAGCACGTAGGCGTTCTCCGAAATTGACTGAAAGAAAACGTGGCCTGCGTGACAGGGCCAGCTGTCTCTACAACGACTTGCTTTAAATGTCCTAAGCATTAAGCGTTATGTAACAGGTTCCTCCTTTGCATTAAAGTAACAGAAAAAAAAAGTCATATTGTCGTGCCCGCTGCGCACTCGAGAACTTCTGCGAAACAAGTGGAGAGCACCGGCATTCTCTCGGCGTGCGCATTCTGATGCAGCTGTTGCCGTGAAGTCGTTGCTAAACGCAGAGGAACAGAAGCCCCGGGTCAACGCCGTTGCCTCCCGCAACAGCTGCGTCAACGCACGTGTTTTGCCATATAGGTATGACACGGGTCTGAAATCTCTGTGAGCCTGCAGTGAGAGCGCAGTCCGCTTTCCTTTCGGAACGGTTAAAGAAATTTCGAGAGCATTATACTTTGACACTAAGCTCTGTCGCTGGAAAGACTGTAGTCGTCTTTCTTTTTCTCACGTGGCATTTACTGCATGCGTTAGTTTGGTCTCGTAGTCAACATGAACTCGAATGGTTCTTGAAGGGAAAATAAACTATACTCTAATGGCCGATTTTCTCGATTCAGTCACTCCAAACGGTATTATACTCGAAATAAGCTTGATGCATTAGCCACTACTCGAACCACTCGCCCGCCTGATGTATGAAGTATACCTGACGAGCGGTAGAGCCAAATAAATCGGTTCGCATGTGTTCCCTGAGAAGCAAAGCACTTCGCACTGCGACGATCATGCTGTTCCTTTTGCGCATCGAGGTTAATGTCCAACACTCCCGGAGACTATAGTAAATGACAGCTGGAGGATTGATGGCATAAATGTATAGAAAATACAAAACGAAAGAAAATGAAGCATAACTTATTAATGAAAAGAATATACTAGAGGTTTCGACGCCTACGGGTTTGAAAAAAAAACGCACCAGCAAAAAATAAAAAAATAACAAGCTTCGTCTCTCTAGCTACCACCAGAGTAAGCTCACAATATCCCTCTTTCCGATATATCCATTCTTGACCCCCATCCACCAATCCATTCATGAAATGAAATGAGTTTATTCGCCATCATGTGCAGCAAAAACTGGTCGTAGGACTACTGATAAAAGATGCATTTATGCAGCTTGACAAGCCCACCACCCCTAAATACATTTTATCATCAGCGTGACAAAGTGCACACAATTATCCGAAAATAAGGTTGTACAAACAGCAAAATAGTGTGTAAACAAACAAAAGCAATAGGCAGTGTATAACATTTCATATGAAAATAACATTGTTACTTAGAACGACAGAAAGCTGAGCTACTTGGTAAGGATTCATTATGCAAAAAAGAGCTGAGGCGTGCAGACAGGCGTTCATGTTGTCCACTTCTCTACTCTTGTGTCCTGTCTGCACGCCTCACCTCTTTTTTACATAATAACCTCTTTTTCACATAATAACATTGTTACCATGTAACAGTTTAGATAATGCGTACCTTTCACGTATCTCACGATACTTGCAAGCAAAAAATATCAAAGCAACAGTATTATAGTTGTCAAAAAGCTTAGGCAATGTAAATCGCAGACACTGTTTGCTAGAATTCAGACGAGGTGTGCATAAAGCCCATCAAATTATCCATCCATCCATCTGCACGCCCATCCATCCATCCGCCCATCTATCTACCCATTCTACCAATCAGTAGATGCCAAGAGCAAATAAAGGTCACATGGTAAGACAAACTTGTTTATAAGGCAAACAGAAAAAAAGAAAGCATTAGAACAAGGAAACAAGACTATGCCAGATAAACATACCTTTACTCCAAATTACAATTAAACCCCTTCAGACCCGCCGGGGTTTTTTAGTGGCTATGGTGTTGGGCTGTTAAGCACGAGGTTGCGGGATCAAATCCAGGCCACGGTGGCCGCATTTCGATGGGGGCGAAATGCGAAAACACTCGTGGCACTTAGATTTAGGTGCACGTTAAAGAACCTCAGGTGGTCTAAATTGCCGGAGTCCCCCACTACGACGTGCCTCATAATCAGAAAGTGGTTTTGGCACGTAACACCCCATAATTTAATTTTTTTAACCTCTTCAGAGCCGATTTTGCACACTAAAATGGTGCAGAAAAACAAAATCACTGTTGAAAATAATAACATTTAAAACAAGTCGCATGAATCTTGAAACACTTAGTAGACCTGTGCTGCAAGTTTGAAAAACATGCGAAAACATTTATTAAGATCAATGTTACGGTATAGACGGCTCAGTGTTTGCTCTGGGTGTATGTCATCATACGTCGGTATCATCGCAACTGTCTCTTTCTGCATAGTGTTTCGTATCAGATAAAATATTTTGATTACAAATATGCTATGTATAAATTATTCTTCTCATACCTGACGCTACTGTCGAGAGTTTTCGTAGGGTGTCCATATTCTGTGAACTTGACAAAACTTGCCGAAGAATTGAAAATTTGTAGTTCGTTAATTCGTAATGATACTAGAGATGGGAAAAATTAGGTGAAACTAAACTTTTAATAGGCAGAATCATTTAGCATCTGGATGGCATAATTAGAGAATTCCATTGAAATTTGTAATAGGAACAACAGTACCAATTCTAGTAAACCAACGGTAGTAACTATACATATATAACATAGAAATTTGTTACAGTAAGCAATGTTTTGTAGATATGACAGAACAGTGCGTGCTACACATTACTACAATTAGCGCAAGTGAGATAGAGAAATTTTATTTGCAGGAACGGCAGGGAGGTCAGAACCCAGTTCGAAAAACTTTTTTCTTTGCTAAGGTTACGTATAGATAAAGCTCGTTTTATTGCGATAGCAATTACGTGGACACTTCAAGGCGATTCTCACTGCTGTCGCCTCCATGGGGCTCCGCATGAATCTAGGTATATGTATGTTATATGCTGATTTCCACATGCCGCCGACAGAAAACATCTCAGGTGAAGGCGACGAAGGGTCTACTTCGGTTTTTGAAAGAGGCGGGATTGGACAAGCGGCTGTGACAGTGATTTCACGTACCACGCCAAATTGATGGACCCTAACGGACGATGTGTGTGTGCTGTGCTATGTGCTATCTCTCTCTCCCTTCGCCATCTTTCATCGCCCCCATCCCTCTCCCATGTGTAGGGTAGCAAACCGGTTAAGCTAAACTGGTTAACCTCCCTGCCTTTCCTTCTCCACTTTTTCTTTCCTACCTTCCTTCCTATTCATGCCGTTAATTAGGGTTATACTGCTATACTATTCAATCACTAAAGTTGCTCCACTAGGTCTTACGTTCTTGACTAAATTCTTCCTCAGAATTTTTAGAGTGACAGCCCTCGTACAAATGTTACGTGATGCAGCATTCATAGCGGATGCCTTTTATCTGAAATCTTCTCAGAATACTAAATATTAAAAGCGCAAAACAATATCAGCGCTCAAACCTGAAAGTGACGTGACTTCACTGGCGGTGCTCGCGTGCAGTTAGAACACCGTCCGAGAAGTTCAAGCGCAACGCTAAGCCATGCTCTCGCATTCAGTGCTTCGCCCTTCGGGAGAAAATGCTAATTTTTTAATGTTTAGGCGAAAACATTCAGTATTTACAGCAAAGTTTTAAATGAGAGTTCGACAAAGTCTCTGGTGTGGCAATGTGCGGCGGCGGGGTTGGCGGGGTCTGTATCAACTGTCAGTCAGAAAACAACCCACCATAGCGTCACTGGAACCCATACACGGACGCCGTATAGTCGGTGACGCACCGTCGCAAGGAACATCCAGAAACGCAGCCCTACCAGTTCGTTAGGACGCACAGCCGGACGCAGGCGTTGGTAGAGCCGGTGAGGAATACAGAAATTGAAGCTTGGGCAAGTTGGTGTGGCATTCTTTTTCAACAGCTCAAAGGACAAGGACGAAACGAGTGCACATACACAGCGCTGTTTATATGTGCACTCGTCTCGTCCTCATCCTTTGAGCTGTTGAAAAAGAACGGGAGTCGGATGCAGTGGAGAGGGTAGAAGTGCTAAGCTCAGACATAGCAAAGCGCTTGCAGTCTCGGATAGATTTCGGAAAGTTGCAAACCCCACACCCAGGACTCCCGAAGAGTGTGAACACTCCAGTATACAGCTTCGCTGTCTTTTAATTATGAGTTGCTCGGAGTGGCATACATCTGCGATCACCTTCTTTTTTTATGTTTATTATTGCTGGAACATGTACTCAATTTATTTTGATCTATAACAGATAAAGATGAATGGAATCCTAATCAAACTTCGCTGCTAACTCTTGGAAAAAAAATTAAACAAGATTAAAACACAGTACCCAAAATAATGTTAAAGCATAATAATCTGCTACCGCTCAAAAACAAACCTGATGTTATTGATTCAGTGTCAACGTCAGCTGCATGGCGAATAATGAACTTTTGTAGAGTGAAAAACGTTTTTATCTTAGCGGTCTGTATGATTGTTGCCCAAATTAGACTAGAGTAATTAACTCGTGGATTACGAAAAGGAATGGCGGACCGAGATTGATGGTTATTCTGGCGCAGCACATTGTTTCTACTGCAGCTCCAAGTTATTTACGGATATGATACAAATGGCTGTCCCCACTGAAGCGGCAAGAGAATATAACTGCTAGTATCTTATGTTCTGCAATATTGATTTTTTTGCCAATGTAAACAGCCATATTCTACCATTGTGGTTTCGTTTCGTGCTCTAAACAAGCTTTTGTTACCAGCATTACCATTAACTTGAGTCCATGTCACCAGTTTTACCAACACTGCATCCCATTACGAAATCAATGCATACTCGCCATCTCCGGAGAAGAGCAGGGTATACTGCCCTAAGTACGTAACGTCTACTCAGCTGTCTGTTTCTACTAAATTTCTAATGCAAATCATAAATAAAAGGGTACCCAATGAGGTAAAGCAGTAAGTTTGGTTTGTTTGTAATTCAGAATTAGGATGTACAGCGCAGGAATACGAGACGGAAAGGAGCAGACACAGAAAGCAATGACTTTCAACGAAATTTATTGGCAATAATTAGCAGTACATATGGATTAAAAATCATCAATATGTTACAAGACATATACGACACGCTTTAAGTATATTTATTTTCAGGGGTGCTATTGCTTTTTTACACTATTATCGCGTGAAGAATTGACCTTGATGGGGTCTAGATTTGGCACTTTTAGTGTTTAGATGTGTTTATGTTCTCAAGCACTGCACTTCTCAAGGCTCGCGACAACCGGATTGATGACACCAAGCACTTGCAACGTACTTCGAGCTGTTGGTGTCTGTGGCTTGTCCAGAAGAACACGTATAGCATTCACCAGAGAACTGATCATGACTCACGACAACAATTTGCTGATCTTGGTCCGTCAATTTGTCAGGTACAGACGAAGTGTTCCTTGCTGTAGAGGTCTGGTTTCGATCAGTAGGTACACATTGCCTCAGGAGTTCAGGCCAAGCGTCAGCTGCCATACTGTTCGATGCTCCTTTGTTCTTAGAGGTGTGTGCGTTTTGCCTGGTCGGGAGAGTGGGTGGTAATGTACGTGGCTCGCGTTGTACAGAGGCTTTGGAGGTTCTTGATCGACGTCGGCGACGTGATTGTCGTAGCCTAATAGATGTTGCTGCTCCTCGGTGGGACGAGTGGTCTCTAACCATTTTCTTCAATATTGCCATTTCCTTTCGAATTAAATAGCATTCCTTCGAGGATGCATCGTGAGCGCCGCTATAGTTTGTACACTTCAGCGCACTGGTCTCGCACGTGTTAGTGGTGTGGGGCCCTGTGCATCGAGAACACATGGTAGTGTTCTTGCACACACTACTCACATGGCCTAACTTCATGCACTTCCAGCACTGCAGTGGTTTTGGTATAGAGGGGCGGCAAACTGCGTGTCGGAAGTGGCCTACATTTACATGTGATGGGAGGGATTCGCCCTTAAATATAATCTTTACACACCGTGACGTGTCGAGACGAAACGCGTTTGTGATGACGGTGGTTTCTCTAGCTGGCTTGATTAAGATCGACAGATCAGAGTCGGCAATGGTCTCGTCAACATCGTAAATTACACCAATACTGACTTCTTTGCCCAGCCGAATATGAGGGCGCACTTTAATCCCGTCAAGTTCCGTAACTTTGCGCACAGAATCCAACGCAGCCGCGTGTTCTACCTTAATCGCTGGCACACTCTTACGAGTGTTTACCGTGTTTACTCTGATGTCTTCGATTTTATTCGGAACCAGCGCCTCTAGATGTGAAGACACAGTTTACCTCTTGAGGCGCCTCAGGTTGTCAGTGGCGAGAAGTGGCGCGAAAAGGATGGTGAGTACCACGGTATGCCGAGAAGACATCATGGTGGGCGCACTCGAATTCGATTACGTGCTGAGAAACCTTCTCTTTGGTTTACGATTCGGCACCAACTCGAAGGTGTCGCCACAAGATTCTTCACTGCTGACATAGTGCTGCATGACGCGTCGTCGCTGTCAGTGTCGCTCTCGGCGCCGTTGAGCTTCCTAAAGGGAGCCGCCGCGGGCACTGCCAAGTCCGGCGTACGCGCGTGAGACTCCATCTCCATCACAACTAAGCAGGAAACAGCAATTCACTGGCAAAGTCTAAGAAATTCACAAAATCAGTAGAGCTGGAAGACAACGTTCTGCCTGAAAGGCACTTCGTCTTCTTCCCCCCATTCGAGAAATAGCTGGTACGCCACTGGATGCCACAGGAGACATGACTCATTGGGATGACGACATTGCAATTTCTAAGACGGAACGACGGGGATGGAACGACCACGGCGATATGACGACGATATGACTACTAAGTGACGACGACAGAGTGAAGACTGCGGAATGACGATGGCATGATAACAAAGGAGTGATCACAATGGCACGAATGCTATGAAATAACGACGGCAGCGTGTTCGTGTTTGAGCTCACGTTCGCGGTCAATGCAGACAGAGGGCTGGGCCGTCTCGGTTTGCACTATGTTTGATACCGGCCCCTCGTGCAAGACAGCAGCCAGCAGTCAGCACCTGAACAATGGGGGCAAGAGACGAAGAAAGCTTCGCTTCAATGTCGTTGTTCTTAACAGAGACCAGCGCTGAACTCATAGACTGACCTCTCAGTTGTCTCTCGTGTGACACCGTGGCAGTGCCGTAGTCTGTACATGCTGCACCGAAGGCGGTGAGCAATACGCAAGAGCTGCACGCTTTCACGAATTGGTGGGGAACCACTGAAACTGATGACGGATGACCACGGATGGTGTGCCTTTTCGAAATGGCGCCTTGCTTGAGCACTTGGTCGACAGGGTGTTTCTGCTTCGAAGAGTGCTGATCCTGGTAGCCAGCCACGATAATGGCCTCAGCGCAGCTGGATGACTTCGACGTGGTATGAACTGTTCTTTGCGCAGCTACAGCGCTTGAAGCGAGCCCAGCTGGTGGAGTGTCGTGGCGAAGCCATTCACTACAAGCAGTGGTGTTTTCACAGGGGAAAAGACAGAATGGCAACTCGCGTTCATGCACTCAGCCGGCGCGCAGAACGACAACAGCGAACTCGTGTACAAGGAAGATAAACGACAGCCAACGATTTATCAAGACCAGGTACCGGGGCACAAACCCGGGCCTTCCGCACAATGTCAAGTAGCCCTTCCTAAAATATCCACCGGTGCTCAAAGCAGCAGTGAGTGTCCACGTGTCCGAAGATGTAGCACTTGAAGCAAGCATTGGGCGGTCAATGTTTGGAGCGATCGTCGAACTCGCAACATGCGTGCAACGGAACTCCATCTAGGGCTCAGAAATTTCTGCCGACAAGTCTTTTCGCGTGATAAATGGCTTGTGGTCTTACTAAAGTAAATAATCAGTACCACTTCGGCACATTTTGGCAATGCAAGTGTTTTCAGTCAATTAATAATTATGCAGGCGTGCAGACACAGTGATCATTGAGGCTTACGTAATTACAAAAGAAAGGTACATTCATTTCACTTTCTGTGCTCACACTTAGAAGCAGCGCCCTCACAGCAGTAAGCCTGCTTCTGACTAGAGACGCTCCTAATTTTACACATGTCTTTGTGCAGAACAATCGAATCGACGTTCCTTACGTCCCCGGCGTAAGTAGAAATGGAATACCAACAGTCCTCTCTTTTCAACGGTGAACAATTATCCAGCCTTCATGCATTCAGATCTGTCTTGTTGGTTGTACGCTAATGCTATCAATGATTTTAGATTGATTGTCTCCTTTCACTGCACCATGAAACTGACAGGGTGGTTGGTTGCATCTGGTCGCTTCTTATCCGATGCCACGTCAGGTATAGTGGTGGCAGAGTACTCGCTGCTACAGGACGCCCTCCTCGATCCTTTTGAAACGGCGGGTGGCGATGTTCCCGATGTCAGGTGAAGTTATTTTCGCTAGCCTTCGGATTTATGAGACGTTTCCTGCTATCAAGGAATTGAAGCGAGAAGCAGGAAGCGAGAAAGCAGCGTTGTTTTTTCTGTCGCACATTTGTAGAGTGGCATCGTGAGAATAGCGACTACACAGTTGAAGAGATTGATCGAGTCTGTCAGCCCTTGTTTTCGACCGGCCGCGAAACCACTCCGGAGCGCTTACTGTACCAGTGATGCGCAAGCGGTGATCGTGTGTTAACATTGTCTTCAATCAGTAATAAACGGACTCACCGTGGTTACACATTGTAGCGCCACCATGTAAGCACCTGCCCGGAGAAGCATCGTGCAAAATATCTGTGTGGAAATTATCGCCGCAAGCGTTTTAAAAGCTGTTGCTGGAGAGAACGCGTCCTCTGTTTCGAGACAAAGAGAAGCTCTCGATCAAGGTGCACTCATTTTGTCATCTTTGGCGCCTTCCATTGAAACACCGTAGCCCAAAGCTACCAACAATGAGGAGGATGCACGCAGGGGAACCGCGTTGGCATGGAGGAGAACAATGATTTCGTGCAACGCGGCCTCGCTTCTGGAAGTGACGCTGGGCCGAGTTTTGGCCTCGCACCTGCGAGGAGTGAGCTCCTCTCGCGGCTGCTCGTTGTTCGGCGCCTGCAAGGCCTGTTGCACCAAGTCCGGCTGCGCCATCTGGTTCGTACCTCTCGTTATGCATACAGGTGACCTTGACGCTCTAGTTAGGGAAGGGCTGTCACGTGTCGTCCGATCGAGACCGTCCTGCGGGGAACCCGTAAAAGCTTCGAGATACTGAGCAGTTGTACATGTTAGGCTTCACTAATTTAGCATAGCATTCGATTTTTTTAGGCACATATATGATGATGCACCTCATCGCGTGACTTTCGAATGATTTACCGACGTCGAAATTTGGAAAATCTTGCGCCTCTTCGGTGGCACTGTTTTGTAAGGAATTTTTTATGACTCTAATGTCCATCTTGACAGTGGCGTCATAAGTACAAGAAAGGGACGGAGACGAACACAACCCACGAGGCGCTTACTGGCAATTACATTGTAGCGCACGACCATATTTTTACTAAGCGGAGCAACATACTGCATGTTCCGAGCAATAGATCACATTCTCTATACATTTTCGGTGGTATAGCGAGCATAAGCGTTTCTCCTTAGCAAAGCTTGGTCAAAGATGAGAAAAGGCAGCAGCACCTGCCTTGAAAAGTTTGTCATGTGCTGGACCTCCACGATTCATCCGCACGACTCCGCAGAAATAGAACAAAGGCAAACCTTCGCAACACTTGGCTGGTCGGCCTCGTGCTTTGTTCTTGACGCTGTTGCGACCTTCTGTTGGTTTATCAGTCAAGCAGCGTCTACACTGATAGAAGAACTACTGCGCGTTAATAGTATTCGATAAACAATACCTATATACCGTTCAATAAATGTTGTGCAGCGCTTTTTATTGCACTCGTGATTTACATTGTCAGTGCGATGAATCATCCAACTTAGCTATACCCGAGCTCGTTTGAGCATGAAAACAGAACCTTTACGCTTGCGTGGAAAGCAATGTTTCACGATAAGGAACCTGAACAGATTTGCAGATTTATTCATCTCAGGTGGCTTTCATATCCAACTTGCATATCGTTTTAGGCCTACAATTCAATAAAAGTATGCTTTACGTAACTATGATTTCTGTGGAAGAATTCGCGAAGGTGATTTCAGAAAGACATGGCCGGTGAGTCGAACAATGTGGCGTTTTTATGGAACAATAATGACAACGCGCCAGTGAGGAACAAGTTTTTGAGCACCTCGATAACAAGTGTTCATGTTCCGCGTACAGTTATCCATTTCAGAACGTCTCTTTCGGCTTGGTAAAGGCACTTGACACAACAGCGTAGTCCATGTGTTCGTAATATTAACTCATGATCACCGCCAATTTATTTACCGCCATCGTCTTTGAGAAGGCCGGTTGATTTTCTTCGCGCTGAGAACTTCTTTTTCTTCACGCCATGGCACTGGTGAAGCTGAGGATCAAGATCACATCTTTAGGATTACGGGGGATCTGGCGATGACCCAATAACATCGATCATGACAACTCTTGCCGTCAACGTAACGGAATTACAGAGAGATGGGAAAAGCTCTTAGCTGTTGTAGCAGTAAAAGAAAAGGAGTAATTAGACGTTGTTCAATGTTATGTTTTCTGTTGCTGATGCTTTTTTCTGTAGAACCTCTTTGCTGTGATAACATCTGAGTGTTTGCGCACGCCCATGCGTGCGTGCCGACGAAAAAGGGGCAGTCGGTTCTGTTCAGAAGGCGCGCCAATGGTTTTATCGCTGCCACTTACAAGCATTCCACAAGTTCAGATTATTTCACAGCGAAATCGCCAGTTTTGACGCCGCGCAAAAGGGAAGCTGCAGATCAGACGGTATACGACTTTACTCCTCGTGTCTTTGGCTAGCACTGATTTGGCTGCAACAACTTGTTCGGGAATCTTGCCAATTTGCATTACCAGGAGAATGCAATGTTGCTCGTTCACAACAGCCTTCCTCTTTTTGTAACCTTCGAGCTCTGATACATTTCTGCTTCCCTCATTCTTCAAAGGCGGGCAGCAATGCTTTTCGAGGTGGACACCATTGATAACATGCTTGAGTTTGTATAGAGTTCTCGCGGTATACGTAGCGGAGGTCAACAAACAAGGTAGAAAATAAATTAAGGACTGCGTGACGAGCGGTTGAAATAAAAAATATTGACGTAACGTTAAAATACCGGAAAAACAAGGGTTTGGATTAGAGAGGAAGCGGGTGATTCTATAGTCGGCATTAAGACACAAAATGGAGCTGGGGTCAAATGGCGAGATGGGGTCAAATGGCTCAGGACAAGGGTAATTGCAGATTGCTGGGAAAGGCCTACGCCTTTTGTGGAGATGATGATGATGATGATGATGATGATGATGATGATGATGATGGTGGTGGTGGTGGTGGTGGTGGTGGTGGTGGTGGTGGTGGTGGTGGTGGTGGTGGTGATGATGATGATGATGATGATTTATCGAAGTGGAAAGTGGGAAGTGCGATTGTTTTCCACCTACTAATGTCAAAAGTCAAACTGCAAGGTTAACTGGACGGCTCGATTATACTTTGTGCCCTACAACGATGTCTGTCACGCAAAGTACGTAGCTCCATATTCGCAGCTTCGGTTTTTCTACACTCTTGCATTCCCTGAGTTTCTCTGACGACGGCTTTAGGTTCTTCACCGGAGAAGTTGATCTGGGAAGAAGTTTTTTTTTTTTTTTAGCGAAATCAAGCACTCAGTTTTACACAAGGATTCGCACAGCACTTCAACAGAGCGGTTTTTATAGCGAAACATTCTTGGCGAGTTATATCCAGTTTAGTACAGCGACTATTTGGAAATCATATGGCCGTTTTCGTGGGCCGATCTTGAAGATAGCGCAGTCTGAAAATGCGCGTCTATCGCGACGGGCACTGGGCCTGCGCCCCTGGGGCCGCTGTATGGGTTATGTGCTACTCTTCAGTAAACCTCTCTGACGACAATTTCGGCCACCAGCTATCATAAAAACAAACATCACGCACTGCACTCCGCATACGTTCGCAACACGTCACGGAAGCATTGATCATTCGCCTCAGAAGAGTTATATGATTCATACTAACCATTATCTAACCAACCGTTAACGCTCCGCATTAGGGAGATGTCAACTGGAGTTGAGTCTGCTTAAATTTGCTTTCTTCGACACGTTTTCATTGACCCCTTTGTGCTTAGATCATACACCGCATGAATGAAGCTTGTCGAAATTTTCTTTCAACTGTGTTGTTTACTAGTATAAATTTGTTTGAAAACTTCATTATTACCATTTTTTAACGGATACTTTCTCTCTGGACAATCCCGGCGTTCCGTCGGAAGGGAATAAGACGTGTGGTGTCAGGATTGGGTGGTAGGAGGGTGATGCAGCAGTTTGATGTCTTTGCTATTTCATTGGTGGGGACGAGGCAATCTTTACCATTCGAAATCAAAGAGAAATACCGACACAAAAATTAAGAGAGAGAGAGAGAGAGAGAACACAAAAATTAAGATACTGTATCCAACTTAGGAGGTGTGGTCATGTCGCCATAAATTTTTGGGGAACTTTAACCCAAAGCTCAGCATTGTTCTAATTTGGGCCGATCGGCACCGTACTTTGGGGAATAAAAACCACGCCTTGGAACGAGACAAGAGGAGACAACATACACGAACGCTGTCCAGCAAGCGTGGTTAATTCGTAGCGAAAGGCTACACATATCAACAAGTGCACAAAAACAGTACACGTTTACACAACACATATTCAAGGTACGACAACTCCTTTTTGAGCAATGACAAGGAGGGTTCACTGACTCAAGATTTGCCGTACTTATAAATATAAGAGGCTTCGGATATCTTGAGCGTTCTTCGTTTTTGATATCTCATCGGAATGATGCATTGGTTAAAGTCTGCCTAGAGAAGCGGCCGCAAGGTGTACCATTCAACGAGTATGCATGTACGTCGTCGCAGTAGGTTCGAGGCCGATTCTCCGCCGCTATTTCCACCAGCGCCCACCGTCATTCTTGTTCAAAGATGGCGCAATCTAATAAACTTGTGTTGTGAAGTTTGTGGTGTCACTTAGTCCAAAGAAGATGGCCTTAAAGGCCAATTGCAACAGAACTTAATCTTGGCAAAATTTGTCACCAACGGGTCGCAGTAGAGGCCACTGAAGCAACCTTGGCAAAGACGCAGCGCTGGTAATCATACATTTTTCTTCTTGTCAGAGTTTAAACTGCCTAAAGAAATGACGCGTGCACCTGGTAGCTGTCGCTACGACGCAAGTTCCAGCACGGCCCCTCCGAGATTTTTCAGTGTATATATATATATATATATATATATATATATATATATATATATATATATATATATATATATATATATATATATATATATATATATATATATATATATATAATATTTTAATATATATTGAAGTAATTTGAAATATCTCACATTAATTTTTTGGTTTTCACTTAGTGGGGGTTCTTTCCACAAGATGTGGAAGCAAGGTAATGTTATTCGTATCCTGAAAAGCGGCAGTGCTGATAATTTAGCAAGTTATCGCCCTGTCTCGATTACTAATACTGGCTCAAAACTGCTTGAGCACATTATGTCGAAACATCTTTTAAGTTATATGAACGAACAAAATTTATTTATTTATTTATTTATTTTTAAACAAGACTGCCAATCATTAGCGAGAAATTTATAGCAGGCGGGACACAGAATGAAGCACAGCCCAGGTCATGAATAAAAAACAGGCGAATTTACAATACACAATGTTCGAGTGTAACAAATGCAGTGCAGCAACTTTGAAGCATAGACATTGCAACATCAGTTAACCTGATTTAGCCATCCTAAGTACGTCTCATGTTACATCTTATACACTATAGCATCAAACATGAACAGCATAACAATGCGGTACAGATGCAATCATGAAGACAACATATGTACACAGGAAGAAACTATAGAAATGAAGAAGAAAGCAAACTGAAAATAAATAATATCACCGTATATACAACATGTACTATGCATAGGGATCAGTAATACAGGCCGGGTAACAAAGATAACGTGTTAAAAGATTATTTTTTAGGAAAAAAAGTAACAGTAGTTACTGTAACTGAGATACAATCGATGCTTTTTCTAATAAGGATACCATACTGCTTAATGGCTCAGTGTTGGTGATTTCTTAGTCTAATTTATTCCATTCTCTATTTACAAGTGGAAATTATGAATATTTAGAACAGCATAGTTGGCTGAGAGAGAGAGAGAGAAAACATTTATTAATCATCAGTTTGGGCGACTTCCTCGCAGGGTGGAGCCCTTAGTTCAGGGCTCCAATGGCTCGCGCCACTCCACGTCCAGTGTTCGAGTGTTTATGCCGAGTTAGTCTGGTGGTGGCTAAAGAAATTAACTTGGATGTATCAATTTTAATGTCGTCTTACAGACAATGGAACAAAAATATTTAGTCTTGCTAGTTTCACTCTGTTTTCGATAGCTAGTAAACTGGCTTTATTTGTAATTCTCGTTGGCGAATCATGCAGTTCATATGTATTTGTTGAATATTGCCTTACGTTGAACTGCTTCCAGTTGTGATAAAAGTTCCTACTCTCAGGAAACCAAGAAACTACGGCATATTCTAGGATTGGTTGAACGAGTTTAGGTGGCGCGGAACGGAGTGGACGTCTAAGAAAGAAAAAAAAAGCTTTTTCACAGCAGATGACGTGACGTTGCTTATGTGAGTTTCAAACCTCAGATCGTGTGAAAGTGTTGTATCCAAATATTTGTGCTCGTCAACCCTTGGAATAAGGTTGTTATTAATTTCATAGTAGCAAGTGGTCCTTTCTTTTTTCCGAGTTATCGTGAGCACCGCAGGTTTCCGGATATTAATTTTCATTTGCCAATCTTTGCACCATTTATTAACGGACTGTTATGCTTCATTAAGTGTCTCCTGGTCAGCTGGTGAGATAACTTCGCGATAGAAAATGCAATCATTTGCAAACGCCCTAAATTTCCCACTGCATATGGACGGCAAATCATTAATGTATACAGAAAGAAAAGCACAGGCGCCAGGACACTGCTCAGGGGCATACCTGATGCGACGGCTTCTTATGAGGACGATTCGTCGTGAATTTTTACGAACTGCAATCGATCAGACAGATGATGTTGAATCTAGTGAGCATTAGGACTGTCGCCAATAAGGCAGAAAGAAGTATTGAGGTCAATTTTTTGTCGGGCACGCGGTCGGACACCTTAGAAAAATCTAACAGTATAAAGTCGGTTTGTTTCTGGTTGCCAATATGCCGAAATGTGTCGACAGCCGATATGTCGTGCACTAATTCGATTACTTGGGTTGATGTCGAGCGCCTTATTCGATAGCCATGCTCATATGGGGACAGTATGCAACGTGTTTCAAGGTATGCGGTTAAGTCGTTCAACACTAAATGCTTTAAAAGATTGCATGCTGTACAAGTTGGAGAGATAGGCCTATAATTTGCGACGTCGGACTTCCGGATTTATGCACGGGGACGATATTAGTAGTCTTCCACTCGCGGGGGACAGAGCAGGATTTTAATTATTCGTTAAAAATTATGCGCAAGTATTCACTTATACAATGCGCATATCTCCACAAGAAAGTATTTTGTAAGTTATCGGATATCACTCCCTCTTTGGTGTACAAATTTAACAAAAGGTTAAGTTTTCCCTGCGTGGTAACTGAAAGAGGTTCTATAGGCTGACGAAAACCCGGGTATATGAGCGTGTCCGTCCTGTTGTCTGAGGTAAAGACAGAGTGGAAGCGTCTATTAAAGGAATGTGCACAACTCAATTTGTCATCTTGAGAATCTGGGTTATCGTAACGCTTCTTGAGGTTTATGTGATTGAAATATTTCCGTGGTGCAGTAGTTAAGAATTTCAGAAGAATGTAAGAAAAGTAATTATTCTTGGCTGTCCAAACCTTCACCTTCATATCTTTAATCATACTGCTCACATTAGCTTGCGTAAAAGGTGAAGGCTCTAGCCTTTAAAAAATTCTAAGCTCTTTCCTTCGCGTTTCGCATGTATGATTTCATAAGTATGCCATGATTTAGACTTGTTATACATTTTTGTTTTAGACGGAACATGGCTATGGATGCAGTAAAATACAATATATTGAAACTTGTGCAAGAAAACATCGATGGTAGTGGATGCGGCAACTGCCAACTCTTCAAACGAAGCGTATTGGAATGTCAAGTAATCAAAAATGTTCGTATCGTCTGTTTTGGAAAAATGGAGGAGAGACTTCCGCGTTTTTGGAACAGTTAAAATCTCTTGCACTGATATAACAGAGTAGCTTAGCTCGTAATCAGATATGCCGCCCAGTATTTGTATTTTAAGATCTTGCAGTGCAAATAGCTCACTGAGAAACACCAAATCTAGAATGTTCAATGTAGACCCTTTAATGCGTGTAGGGTGATTTACCCCTTGACTCAAGTTAAAGTGCAGTATCATATTGCAGGTTAATTCAGAGCAGGAAATCACACCTTGGTGGTGAAGCAGCGCACCCACAAAGACAACGCGAAGACACACAAGAAAACACTCGCTGCAGCGAATGTCGTGTCCTTCGCGTTGTCCTTGTCAGTGCGCTGAATCACCACCAAGGTGTGATGATGAATCACCAACTCGCCCAACTTTCTACATTTCAAAGAAGGGTGATCGAAAACGTAAAGCTATCCATTGTATATCTGGTAAGTTAAAATCACCCAGTAGAATTAGTTTGTTGTTCGGTACACATAGCGTTGTAGATAGATGTGCCGTACGTGGATGATGTCCCAATCCGCTGCCAGGCTATAGCTAAATGCCAACACGGCTTTCGACAAGGCTTGTCTACATCTAATCTCATCGAATTAGCACACCATCTTTCGGAAACCATAAATTTTCGCGCACAGATACGTTCGTGGACTTCGCAAAAGCGTTCGATAAAGCATCTCACCGTAAATTGTTAAGAAAAATTAAAGTAATGTTTAAACATGCTACCATTACAAATTGGTTCTCACCTTGTTTTCATTCTCACGAGCAATATGACGAGACTGGAGACACAAAATCTCGAGTTTCATCTGTTGAGTCAGGAGTACCCCAAGGCAGCGTTCTGGGCCCCCTTTTATTTCTTTTAATTTATTAACGACAACCCGAATGACATAGACGCTTCCATAAGGCTCTCTGCTGATTACTACATTATGTACAATAAAGTAGAAACACTAGCTGGCCAAGAAAAATTACACGGCAACCTACAGAAGATAATGAAATGGTGTGATGATTGGCAAATAGAGCAAAATACTCTAAATACCGTAGTTATGACATTCTCTAGAAAGAAAAATAATTCAAGATACTCTTACTACATTGATAATGATGAACTTAAAGATTTTAGCAGTATAAGTACTTTGGCTTGATTTTCACAAATGATGTTTGTTGGAGGAACACATAGATTATGTGTGCTCTTAGGCCAGCGAGTCGCTCTGGTGTCTCAGGCGTAATTTGCCATTTGCGACACAATAAACAAAATGTTTAGCGTATAAAACACTAATTAGGCCAATAATTGAATATGCAAAGATTGTATGGGATCCTTTCTACTACAAACATATCAAAAATAGAAAAAATGCAGCGTCTAGCAGCCAGTGTTACATGCAATAAGTACCGACGGTCAGACTCTCCTGCTCAACTGTGTGTACTTCCACACATACCCACATTACAGGCTAGGACTAAATACGAAAGGCTGAAATATCTCTATCTGATTATTGATTGTCATGGTCAAATAAACTGCGCCGACTGTTTTGAAATTCTTCGCGGTGAGACCTCTAGGCACCGCCATTCAATGTTTATTACTACTCCTGCTGTTCGTATTGACTGCTTTAAATATAGCTTCTCTCAAAGCGCTATCAGCGAATGGAAAGACGCCGTCTCATCCTCATCAACTGATTCATTCATAAAACACATCACTGATGCCCTGATATGTAACTGCTAATAGAACTTTCTTTTTTACCTACATGTGACTTGGTGCATTTATTTGCTAATAATTTGCTTACCTGTTATTTGGTGCTATTGATTTGTCCCTTCGCCTGTTAGATATCTGTAATGATTGTTTTCCAGAATATTAACTGTCATAAATTTCTATTTGCTCCACTCCAGTAATAGCCCTCTGCAAGAGGTGACAGTATCTGTCAATAAATAAACGAATTAATCAAATTAGGGAAAATTTTGCTAAGCACAGGGGCGCAGGATCAAATTCCGGCCGCGGAGGCCACATTCCGATGGAGGCGAAATGCAAAACACCTGTGTACCGTACATTGGGTGACTGTTAAAGAACCGCAAGTTGCCAAAATTAATCCGGAGTGCCCCACTACGGCGTGCTTCATAATCATATCGTCGTTTCGGCCCGCAATACCCCATAATTAAAAAAATAACAAAGAATCTTGGGTCATGCATGGACATCAGAAAAACAGCAACACATTGTGGCACGCAAAGAAACGCCGTTTTTGAAGGAAAAAGTATCACCAAGTTGCTTAATCACCTTACGGTGCATATCTCTTCGTTCTTGTTCTTATAGCTCGCATTGTTCATTTTTATATCATGAAAAGCCCATATACTTGTGTACGCGTTGTCTTGTGTTTTCGTGTTTCTGTGGCTCCTGAGTCAGCGTTCGCGAGTATTGTTCTTTTAATGTGGCACAACCCCCCCCCCCTCCCTAAAAGTGCCTAATCCTCAAGTTCCCCAAGTACACTTATGTTTCGTGAACGTTTATATTCTGTGTACGTGAACTTTAGAAATGATATTTAGAAAAAACACAGTGACATATGTCGCTGTGTTTTTTCCCTTCTAATAGTTATGTTTTGAGCAAGATTATCGTGTTAGAGAAACGTCTCTCCTTAATTATGTTAATGAAGGTTCTGCACTCTACCAGATGACTAGAATGGGTACCAAGAAAAGGGAAGCGCATACGAAGGCGACAGATGGGTTGATGACGTCAAGAAATTTGCAGGCATATGATAGGTCATGTTGCAGTGACTGCAATTTGGGACCTCCTGCATATAGTTTGTAAGATGTATTGTCTTACAGTATATATTGCATAAACTACACACCACTTCCCAGTCACTGCATGGAGGACTCCTCCGTTATGCGCTAAACTTAAATGCGGTAATGGTGAATGCGACAGCATGATGCAGAAACCTTGCATTCTAACCCACAACTACCTGAGTTCTGGTGCGCCTGTGGCCGTGGACTAGTAGTAATACCTTTTATTTCTCAAACGAGCAGGCGAGGTTGAAAACGTCGTCTGTATGGCTATGCTTGCAATTTTATAGCCGTACCTGTTATGGGCTCACTCCCCACGTCGTTCTGATGTCCCCCGGTAACGGTCCCAGGAATCCCAAAGTGCTTTGCGAGAGACCTGTAAAGAAGTAAAGGTAAAATTGGCGATGCCCTGGCAGCATTGAAATTCTGGACCTACATAATGCCAGTCGAAAGTACGAGCATTACCTCTCGGCGAGGCGCGTAGCCGCGGGATATATTTTCGACGGGGAGAGGGTGAGGAGGCTAAGGTTCCATTATTCTCGGTTAAGTTTCCCATGCTTGGTGCATATGAATGCACAACTATTACCTTAAGCAGGCCCTTTGTCTGCCTGAAGGTGCGTGTACCAGCCTGTACTTGCTTGTAGCTGGCGTTCGAAGGTTATGTGCCTTTGTTCATAGGCGACGTGCCAGGCATAAAGAGCGCAGGGCGCCGGCCAGAAAAATTTCGCGGGGGGGAGTCTGAAGTCCGATAAACGAGTATTGAAGATTTTCTTCATTATAAATACCCTTAAGGTCTATAATCATCTAACTGAAACGTACATTGAAATTTTGACACTTGGGATATCGCTTTGGAGAACTGACAGTTTCGTTTCACTTATTTTCGCATTTGCAACATCCATAAAAAAATTTAACACTGTTTTACTAGTTTGCAGATTGTTAATCAAAGAATCTCTGCAGGCACATTTTTGCAGAAATGTTTAGAAGTTTGCAAAAAGAGTTCGATTTAAAATTTCACACTACCCGCAACCTTGTTTCGCAATGTGATGGGTAACATTTGACATGTCCTTACTCATGCGTTTGCGCAGCTTGTGAAATAAGCGCCCGCAAGACGTAAATGAAGAAACAATAGTTTTCTCTCAGCCATTCCACCGATGCTGCAGCAGATAATAGTACTACGCCTAGAGAGGTGTGAACTACGTAACTAAACGTTTCTCTAAAATGACGGAAAAAAGCCATCAACTGAATATTTCAGTGAAAGTGCAGAACAAGTGTGAAACACGAAAGGTATCTCACTAAAACTGCCGCACCTTTCTTTCACACTTTTTTGACGGTGCACGTTTTCATTCTCGCCTCTTTCCAGCTGTGTCCGCCATGTTCACATTGCTAGCAACAGCGTTCTGTGCGATCATCATTGCATCTGTCACAACCCAAGCAAACGCCGATGAAAGTGAGGCACTTGGCTTCGTAGCCCACTCGAGCAATTGCAGCGAGTAAGCGCTGCACGAAACAAAGCGCCCGCTCATCGTCCTCCTCCTCTTGCTGTGTTTTCAGAAGGGAGACCAGCGACGCGATGCCACGCGGTGCAAATTCCAGATGTCATGGGGATCAGAGAGGTACGGTGAAACAGCGTCTTTCACAGGCGACAAATTGCGCTTGATGCAAGAAAGCCATTTCGCGATCACATTTCTAAAGATCAATGTGCATAAATTCCTTCCTTGCCATTCCTTCCTTCCGTTTTTTACCTAGTTCTCGTTTTTTCTCGTCGTCTTGAATTTCCATCTCCCGCCTTCTCCATGTTTTTTTTTTCAGGATTTCTCGCAAACGTTAATGCAAGTTGGTATTTGGAGCTGCAAAGTATGGCAAACACTGAACTCGCCACAACTGCGTCAATGCCTCTGTAGAGGTGCAACCATCGCCTTCACGGTCCCCGAGAGCTTTAAACAGGCGATGGCTATGCTTCTGCGCACATAATGTAAAACACTCCTCAAAACGAATCAAAATATTCAACCCTAAAAGCTGAAATTCTATTCCACATCAAAGAAACTGATAAAACCCACATCGCATCTACGCAATAAAACCTTATTTGATTTTAAAGTAATTAGTACAGTAATTATTATGTAAGTGTTTTAGCTGAACTTCCCTCCAGCGGGTCAAAAATGCTGCAATGGCTCTAGCGTTAAGTTCTCCGCGCTTAACAAAGCATTTTGAGATATTCAAATTCAGAGTGTATGAAAAGTAATACACTGGGGGGTTAAAAGTCTTAGCTTTCACAAAAACTGAGTGCACGTGATTAATCCTATAAATGTAGTCGTAACACGACAAATAAACAGAAGGATACAGATAAACAAATGCGTGCGTTTCTGCGGAGCTCGATTTCCCACTGCAGGAACTCGCCAACATTTTAGTTTTCCAACATACATTAAGGAGAACCTCAAACAGGTCAGACTTCCTACAAACGCCCGCAGAGGAAGCTTCGATCTAAAAGTGCTTTCAAAAAATCTCGTCCGAGCGTATCTACACCCTTGCCCAGAATTCGAATACTATAGGAAACATATGCCCGCGAGTGTAGTGTGCGACGTTATCAGAATTCCTGATAGAAAACTCGTGTTCCCGAACTCAGTCGTCTGTGCAACGAGCTGTTTGTCCGATAACGACCCTTCCGTATCTGAGCGAAGTTTCGCAGACTAGCTCAACGGTGCACGTGGCGTGACGAGTATCCACACAGGGACACCTTCGGTGGCCCCGAAATTCGTGGCCACTGCCGAGCCAGCCTCCGTGGCACGGAAAAGAAAAAAAAAGACACAGTGTGGCTGTTGAACGCGTTTTACAGCAAATTATTTCATCGGCTATAGGTGGTAACTCATGGTAACAGATTAACAGCGGCAGTAAAAAAAAAAGATAAAAAAACTAAGACAAAGAAAACGCGCTCGTTACAGAGCATTCGTTCAGTCCTTATTTGCCCGTGTCTTTTACTGACGCTATTAATATGCCACATTTTCTTTCAAATTGTGCGAAACTTACTGTACATAGGGAACAACCTCTGACCGTGTTTTTGTGAGCGCATCCCTCTAGATTTTATTTGCCCCTCAGTTAATTTCTGAAGGATGACCTCGGACACTGGTGTCAGCGTTCTTGCGTAACATTTTTATTGAGGTGACATCTGTGCGGACACTCGAGGCGAGTTTTCGCAGTCGCTGTCAACGCCTTCGTGCTGACCTGGGTGCGAGGTGCATGTGCTGCATGCGCGCCGCGTGTGGGAGGTCACGTGATCTAAGTCGGGCGCAAGGGTGAGGATGCGAGGGCAAACCGAGAAGCAATGCTGAAGGCAATGCACCACTATAGATGGAGGGCAGTGCTTTCTTTTGTTCCGAGTGCTCTGCTGCTTTTATTCGTTGGCCGAGAACCACCCAGAAGATGCATTACGATGCGCATCGCATATTACAATGCACTCTTGCTCTAGGGATATGCTTCTTTTACAGTGTCTAAACGGAACGTTGAACCTCTGCGGACTAACTCGGGTGAGTTTTACTATACATTACCATTAATGAAATGCATTACCATTTCCGTGACGAATGTGAAAGGGAACTAGACTTTGACATGCGCACAGCTTGTGACATTCTCACCACTGTCTCGAATGGTCGGCCTCAAAGAAGCAGTAGTATGGATAGTGAGATTTATGAGGTATATGCCCTTTCGTAATCGCTATTGTCACCAAGCCGTTTTTTTTTACCTTTCTGATGTGTCTTGTTTCGACCTTTTGGATCCGTGATTGGATCGTCGTGACAATTCAGTACATGAATATTTTTATAGCATAACATAAATATAAAAGGTAACGTTCCTTCCAGTACATTTCCCTACTCTTCAACAATAAATCTCGCAGCCACGTTTTACTAAGTCCATACGGATTTATTTATTTATTTATTTATTTATTTATTTATTTATTTATTTATTTATTTATTTATTTATTTATTTGTATAGTTATTAATGTAGTAAGTTCTGACAAATATAGTCGGGGGCTTTGCCACAATATGCCATTGCCAAACTAATAGACAGAGATGTCATAAGGAAATGAGCAAGTAAAAGTGCATATTTAATTTACTGTTTTTAAAACTCAAAGCGTGGGTAAGTGCAAATACGTCCACATCTAACTCTGCATAGACTCAGGAGTCGAGAGCTTGGTAAGGTCAGGAACCATTCTTCATTTTTTCATTAAATGCGAAAAATGGAAAATTTGGCCTCGGGTAGGTTCGGTTATTCCTGAATAGTACAGGCATAGTCTAGATAAGAACGTCCGAGTAGCAGCTGGGCAAGAAGACTGTTTTACACTATGACGCATTGGAGGGTCAAGCGACAGGCTGGTGAGAGGTCAAATTGCCTCGCTTTTCAACCCTCACCAAAAACACTTCCTTCGCACACTAGCATCGAGCACATGGGAGGCAGCCATTAGTCGTTCTATTATTTGCCGCTTTAACGACATTTCTTTCCGACGCCGGCACATTCACCACCCGCGATATGACGCGGGTGGTGAATGAGTCGCTGCCCCAAGACAGGTCCTCCTTCTGAAACATACGCTCAAGTGACGTTCCTTGCTCAACCAGTAGTAATCCTTCCATGCTTCCACCTTCCTCCAAATTTATTTATTGTGGTTAAGAGTGTAATAGCCTTCGTCGTCCATGTGACGCAACGATGGAAATTTCTGCACTCCAATACAACTTGAGTTCAATGGCTTCTGTGCCATTTTTTACACGCTATGCACAGATCATTGTCATCAGTAAATTTTCTCCTGCTACTCCCCGTTTTCAGACAACCTGATCTGGCTTCGAACGTTAAAGCACTTCACTGAACTTTGAATTACGAATTATTTTTTTCCGACTTCTTTGTTTCTTTCTTGCCCTCAGATGTAGTTCCATATCTGACTTCTTCTTTAACGCCCCTATTCCGTACGCTGTTTATGGATCTCCAACTTAGCGGTTAACGCTGTTTTCTCTACCGTGAACGCATACATTCGAGCATCCAAGACTAATGGGGCAGCTTTTCGCTGGATTATTTCCAAAGCAGCAATGTTAGCCTTCACGAATCGATCCAAAACAGTGCACGCACATTCTATTTCTGGATATAATAATCGTCTTGTAAGCTACAGATTTCGATGTAGAGAAACCGCGTTTATTTTTATGTAGAAGGTGCAGTTTATGAAACGATGACAGGCACACGTTATACATGGGCACATTGTAGTTTACGTTGTCTGTTACTGTAACGTCAAGGATTTTACATTCATTTAGGTTTTTATTTGTAAGTCAGGCGCTCAATTTTATTAGCAATTTGCGCATGCAAGGTCAAAAGCACTAGTCAGGTGCAAGAACATCACATCGATTGACGCGGCATGGGATGAAAGACTATCGCATTCATCTCGCATTAAAACAGTGTAGGAAGGAAAATTGACCGTCCAAAGACATTCACAAAAAAATGAATTATTTTTTTTTTTCTTTCCTCAGCATGAGCGAAAAGTCGCCTCCAAGGCACTTGGCAAGGTGAGTGTGCATGTCACGTTAGTACAACGCTGCACAAGAGACGACGTATTTGCATAAAAATAGCGAGCAGTGAACAAGTGACCTATACGGACCTGGTGAAAGGACTGAACATTTCATAAATGCTGATCAGCAAATAACCGTAATATGCATGTCAATGACGCAAATAGAAAAGTACCAAATCCTATTCCAGCTGTAATATATAGCGCGATAGAATATGTAAATATTTTTATTATTGAAATGATGGAGAGGAGACGTTGGCGCACGAATGCGGCACCGGCAACTCCTTGTATTAAGAAGAGTTAGTTTCTCATACATACAGGGTGCTTTTGAACACAATAGAGATTTTTTTTTATAATACGACTATGACCGTGAGACACTTGTCATCGCATACGAGCTCAACGGCGATGCGGAAATACTTTGGCGTCGCTCAAGTTACTCTGAAAAGACTAATTAACAAAAAATCATTAACTTTATATTATTAACTTGAGGGCAGTTGATTATAGGAAGATTCGTAGGATGTCACAATTTATGGCATAACCATTTTTTTAGATATCCAGAAAATCGCACGTAATCTGAGATATTCATCATCGTAATTAACGGACAAATCCACGCAACATTGAGCGTCCCTCTGCGCGTCAGACGGCAACGCCCCCGCAAAGAAGTGTGGGCCGAAGTTTGAAATGACAGAATGGCCGTGGCAAATCCTGACCCGATACACAGTGGCACATGCTTGCCAGGCAAAGCGTGGTAAAAACTTTATTGAATGGGGACAGGATAGAGTTGGGGACGGCCTTAAGGGCCGGCGCTTCACAAAATCTTGGAGGGGTCCCTATAGTCCGGGACCCCTGTGGCTTCTGCTGCAGCACGCGCTCGGGCCACTAGGGCGCGTTGATCCTCCAAGGCAAAGCGTGCCGTGTCCCTAAGCTGCCGCGACTGACCGAGACGCCCGTTTCAGTCTTCATCGCGCTTGTCGTCATTTTGGTCTGACGCGATAGCGGGGCCGCCTTTTTCTGCGCTCCCGCGGCGCTTGGTTTCGATACTGCCTGGGCTTGCCGCCGAAATTCGATGACAAACATCTCGACCCTGGTGCGATTTTCAAGGTCTTCAAAAAACTAGGGTGCATTAAAATGTGACTGCCTTCAAATTCGTCATTTAAACGACCGCCGCACTAAATCACTAATAAAAGAATGTTAATTATTGAATTTAGTTAATTAGTCCCCTGAAGCTCACGTTATTAGCGGCAAAGTATGTCCGCCCTCCGGACTCGTCTGGAAAGAACGTCGCGTTCGCTGCGCCTATAGTCTTTTTATAAAAAAAACGTGTATTGTCTAAAGAACACTCTGTATAGTGCACTGCACTGTGTCAATATTGTAAATATAACATATACATAACGCGTGCCTTCTATGCGGGTGAAACCTATGGCATGTCGTTAACGGCTAACACGAAGAAGCGTCTGATATTTTGTGTTCTTCCTATATAATTATATAATTTGTAATAATTTATTTAAAAAGTAATTTATTACATCTATAAACGAGAAGAAAGATGGTTAACCGAGGGGCCCGATTTTTATTAGTCATATCATAAGAAGCTAACAGACACTGACACCAAGGACAACATAGGGGTTGTCCTTGGTGTCAGTGTTTGTGGGCTTCTTATGATATTATAGCATCTATGTCGGTTGTGTCAAAATTAGCTGTTACAGGGACTTCGAAAACATCAATTTCAGTGATTTGCGACACCCTATACTTTGCGCGGCTATTCTTTCCCGCGTGGTAAAGAAAACCCCGCGAATATTCCACGTTTGGGCTGGTTCTCAGGCGGGCGGCGCGATTTTTTTTAACACGCGGTAAAAAAAAAAGAACAGCGCGAAATATATCGTGTCTTAAACAATTGAAATTGATGTTTTCGAAGTCGTTCTAGCTTGTCTGCCGTAAATGTAGTAATTAGAAAGTTGATTAATCCATCGTTACGGAATAATTAATTAAGAAAGTAAAAAATACAAGCCGCTTCTTCATGTCGCTGCTAACGGCGTGCAATTGGTTTCATCTACTGCTTTTTGCTTAACTTGGTGCATGACAGCTGGGACACCTGGTATAAACAACACAAGGTTAAAAAAAGCTTGATAAAATACTGCGAACAAAACAGAGTTACAATTTAACATCCAAAGCGCAGATTTACAGAAGAAATAGAGCACTCCCACATACAATACTTTTTTCTTTAGAAAAGTCTTGCCTGCTGCATGTAGAACATTTACAAAAAAAATTCGCTTTCGAATTTGCAACTCAGTACGGAAAGCTCAGGTTTTGTGCACTCTTTTACTGGCGCATCCTCGTTGGTCCCCGTTCGCGCTCTTGTGTTGCCACTCCGCCATTGGTGGAATTGTGTGCACCTTTGACCGCAAACGTTTTCGAAGCACAGTATGAGCAATAAGATGAGGACTTGTCGCTCCGTATGGGAAAAACAGGCGGGCTGTTGCTATAGCTGCGAGCGCACGTAAATTGCCTACAGAAAGTTTTTTTTTATTTAAATCTGCACGTTCGCCCTAAAATCTCAAAATGAGAAACGCGGCGGTAGGCACATCATCGTTTACACTGCCATGAAGGAAAAAACTTACAACGCGGACTAAATATCTTGCGCCACATACGACACCTCTCCTACTTGTTCTCTTCTCGGCGCAGAAAGAAGCCCATCTGTCATTTCACTGTACTTGAATATTCTCTCGAGCAGATAGATACTAAGAAGACAATAGTGAGTCATTAAGTGTACAAGACAGGCAAGCCCAAAATACATGTTATTAGGTGAAAGTATCATTTGTATTCTTGAGACTATTTTCTACAGTACTTTGGAGTCATTTAAGTTGTATATTGCATGTACCATGTGTTTCTTATGTCATAGTATTACTGTGAAAACGTTGCTTGAGAAGTCCTGGTGCTAGCATGAAAAGGATATTTTATAGTTAATCTTGAACGCTGTATGTTGTAAGCTAGACCCATTCAAGAGCTAAGGAGTAGCCGGCGCCTTAAATTGTGCGTCAACATCTCCTTATATCATGTCAATAAAAAAACATGGATTGTTCATTAGCCATCTGTGATGCATATTTGTCTTTTTTAAATGCCATATGCCGAAATACTCATGGTTTCGAAATACGTTTCTGTTGCGTAGTTACGAAGTTGTATATCTGCTACGTAATTTCTTTCTGTTTCATCTTTCGTCATTTGTAATATAATAGAGATCGCAATGTTATGATGCTCTAATGAAGTCACTGGGCGGAGTATACATGTCACTGCAATTGTAATTTTCTTTGAATCGAACAGATTTCATTCAATCTGGGTAAATAATGAAACCATTTCTGCTTTCGATAAAGTTGACCTCGGTTTTGCTTTTAACGCGCTCACCCGCTAATCTCTCTGCTTTTACTTTCAGTGCCTCGTGTCGTCGTTGTCCACAAGAAACTTCTTCACTGTGCTCTTAGGGCTGCTGAGAGTTGGCCTGCGATTCGCCTTGCGAGTTGCCTTTCCTGGCTGTAAGCGAAGCATAAATTTTCACTTCTGCAGTCGCATTTGCATGTCCGCTCTATACGGTGAAATACTCGCTTTTCCAATGCCCAACTTCCAACAATTGTCGCTCTGTATTGCTGAGCACGTTCGCGCAGCTTGATCTTTCCGGAATTGCACTGAGCGACTTGTTATTTCCGAAACGTTAAGGCTTCAAATTGATGCGAGGCTCACAAAGCTGTGCTGGAACCCTTGACAACTATTACACTCTGTGTGAAGCAATGTGCTCTGGTCGGCCTTCCTCTTTCCCTTTTTTATCATGTTTAAGCTGGTGGAGTTGGTGTCCCTTTCCTGTTTCTCTTTCTCTGTATGTCTGGTGTTGGTAGACGTTTGTATAGTTATTAACAACAACACAATAGCGTTGTTCCACTACTGAACGTATTTGTGACGTGAGCGATCGAGACGGGCACGATGACATCACACTATTTTGAGCCGCTGCTATGTCGGGGCGGCGCTCGATGGCGCTGCAATCGCTGGGGCGCATCCGGTCTCTTCGCCCAAGTTGTTGAGCAGATCGGCAATCCTTTCAACAAGGTGCGCCAGCAAACGGTAATCTACCAAGTTGTTGAAACGAATATCAATGCGAACTAATAGAAAGTCCCAGGCCAGAAGTTTCGCAAGGGAATTACGAAGCGACTCCTCTGGTGTGCCTGCACCACACGAGAACGCTCGATCCGCACGCTTCAGATTCACCGCAATCGACCGACGCCTCAACACACGACGTTCACATGTTCAAACTTCTAAAGAAAGCCGTAAAAGAACAGCTTATACATCACGGCTGCGGCGACCAAATGCATGAGGCAGTATAGTCGTCATACGTTCGGAATGTGACGTTCTTTAAAAACAACACTTGCGCGTTGCTCCCTTCCTTCATGAAGGTGGCAGGAAACCCGGGGCAAACAAAGCTCATGAGCCCGAGATGCCACTTGCTGGTTAGCCTCTTTATTGCCAGCAATTCACACAAGCGACTGACCGAATGAGACATCGTTCTGTTCAATAACGGAAGCGCTGGCTGCAGTGTGAGTGGCGGGTTTCTGTAGCCGTCTGAGAGCTGGCACTGCGCGATTACATACACGCTCTACCTTGTTAAAGGCCAACCGAAAAAAAATCCACCTTGGTTAAATTTGTTATAAATGAGTAGTATATACCGCTAAAGCTTCCTTGGCAAACCCGCATGGCTGGTAATTGCATATATATATATATTTTTTTGATAGCAGCCTTTAAACGACACCTAAAGAGACGACGCGTGCATGCCTGGTAGTTCTCGCTGTGGCGCAAGTCCCTGCACACCGCGGGCAGCCTCTGCCTCATCTCGGAAGCCATGCCGAGGATGAGCCACGCGCTCCAAGTCGTGCGTCAGTTACGGCGTGTTTTACTTCTCGCGGAGTCTCTCGGTGGTCGGCATTTTTTGCGTCATCGTCCGTTGGCAAAACGTGGACCGATACCAGGGGCTGTGCAGGGCCAGGAGCAGTGGCTCGTGCCCCCGTAAGGCAGAGGCTTCAAGCATTCGGCAAAGTGAGGCAAACAGCGCGTACATTCTTTGCAATCACGAATACAGCATACAGAACAGCATACGTTTCAATAAAGAACAAGCACAAAACACGCATCCGAACCACATAATTGACGAAAAGGGGCTAGTGACAGCAATGCGAAGCACGCAGCGCTCCCCGCATACGTTTCCTGGTAAAGATTACCGTTGCGCAAGCTGCCGCGACGACGGCAGCCTGCTGCGTGGAGAGTGACGTCACTAGCCTTTCCTATATAAAAGAACCAGCCTATCAACTAATCTTAATCTTGTTGCAGCACCGCTATGGGCGGCGACGTGCTGTGAAAATTACCGTTACTCCCATTATACTACCATTACTCTAAATTTTCTTTACTGCCATTATTCTAAAGCAATAAAGCGTTGCATACCCTTCTCAGCAGTTGTAGTGGTGATTTTCAACAGCTTCGCTGGACATCCCCTTTCGCAGGACGAGTCAATGGCAAACCAAATTTTTCTTTTTTTCAGTTTCGGTGTCAAAAACAATCTTTTTCTTTAGCGCCATAGCGTTAAGTGCCCCTTGTCGCAGAAAATCCGGCATCAGCGTCGGCGGTGTTGTCCGGGAAGATCATCCCGAACCACGCACCTCAAACCACGCAGGCCCTCCGCGTGGTGCGTAAGCGTTACTGGAATACCTGAATTTCTCAAAGTAAAATGTGGTGTTGGGCTGCTGAGCACGAGGTTGCGGGATCGAATCCCGGCCACGGCGGTCGCATTTCGATGAGGGAGAAATGAGAAAACACCCATGTACTTAGATTTAGGTGCACGTTAAAGAACCTCAGGTGGTCGAAATTTCCGGAGTCCTCCACTACGGCGTGCCCATAATCAGAAAGTGGTTTTGGCACGTAAAACCCCATAATTTAATTTTTTTTTTCAAAGTAAAATGCGTCAGAAAATTTGCAAAGTACGACTTACATACAACCTAAAGACATGATAGCGTCAGATTGTAATTTGAATACCGCGGGAAAACGCAATTCTGTTACGCGGAAACTCAAACACAAATCCCTTTTCCAGCTGTCATTTGAGGTCTGTCAGTAGGAGCGGCGCGCCCCGCTCGGTTCCTTGCAACACCATCCAGATGGCGCTCGCCTCCGCGCATCCGCGGCAGCGGCGGCGTCCGCCGTTGGGGGAAAGAAAAAAAGAACCAGAAAGATTACCTTCGTGCATACTGGCATACTGGTTCGCCGCCAGCGTTTTCAGGAAAACATTACGTTTGCATAAGCTGCAGTTGCCGGGAAGCGTGAGAAGCAGTCAAAGATTTTTAATGCTATCGCACTGCACTCGTAAAGGTGAAGCTTAAGCGTGCTCCAAGCATATTTTTTGCGAGCTTTTTATGGCGCTTCGTCTTTCAAACGTCAAATTTTGCAAGGAGGTTCCTTTATGTCTGCACAATCTTAAGCTAGACATTATAAGCGGCCGAAATTTTCGTTGGAGTTGGCCTTTAACTTCAGACCAATGCATTTTAACGTATAATATACAGTTTTGTTAAGAACGGGAAAGGAAACTTAAATTTAATGCAAGCCAAATGATGCTGACAAAAGCTGCCAAGTTGACTCCAGTGTGACAGTCTTGTAGAAAACATAGCAAATACGAACTACATTGTCTTCGCCGCGAGAAACCCAACAGCGACTTTACGAATATATAGCAGCTAAGCAGAAGTCACACTTTACGCACTTCTAAGTTTAAGAAAATCATCTTCTGTCACCTTATAGTTGACTATAGAAAAAATGCAGATACCAGAAAAATATGGTTTAATAAGGACGACTGACGCCCAAACCGAGGGTGCTAGTAATACACAGGGGTACTTGAAGTTGGGATACACTCTCACCGACTCGTTTCCTCCTCACCTGCAGCCACTTCCGTGGTGTATCCATTCTGGGTACGAGTCAAGAGCTTCTTCAGAAGGAAGAAGCAACCCGAGCCAAGCACAATAATTTTCACTACAAGACCCTGCAACGACACAGTTCCAGTTTTTTTCCCGGATTTCCTTGGAATCGCTGATGTAAGTGAGAACTTTTTTTTTTTTTAGTGCATTCTGTCGAAAAGTAGGCACAGGCACTAAGGGCGTGATATCGCAACAGTTTTCGGTGTAAACAAGCGATGACATTCGTTCCACAGCTAAATTACGGCCATTAAATAATAATTTTCCATAAACGTCGGTCGGCTACGGAAGAAATATTAAGCGCTGCGTAGGGCCAGCCACTGGTTCCTTTAACGACGGGAGTGCGTCACGAAATGCTGTAAATCGCACCAATGTTTGAGACTCTCTCGCTATTTTGCTTGCACAAACGTAGAGGCATGAATGACAGCTGACGTCACATAAGCTCGGCGTGCTTAAGCAACAAAAACAAAAAGAAAAGAAACGGCCGCCCGGCCGGCAACAATAGTACAGTCATATCATAAGGCAGATAAACTGACAACTTTCTGATAAACAAAACAGAAAGTGACAAGGACAATAGACTCAACGTTTGTGAAAGGCTAACGTAAAAAAAAAAAACGAGAACAGTAAAGGTGGCAATGGCAACATAAAAAGAATTGTGATTAACAACGTACGCGAGAACATAGAAAATGCTAGCTGTGATATATAATTTCTTTATCACGCAATAAAACCGACTGTGTTCTGACACATGTGCAACCCCTCTTTTGAATAATATAATAACATACGACTCCCAAATGTCGCGTGGTCGCTGCTTCCCGCTATGTTCGTATTGCACAGGCCTGATCAATAAACAGGTAAAAAGCCGCACGTGCAGCGACGCAAAGCTCGGTTGTTGCCTGCTGCTCTTTTAATGAATCGTAATGTACGCTGCGCAACCTGTCATTCAAGCGCTTTCCAACCTGGCTCACACAAGTTTCTTCCTCCAGCGAGTCAAAAAGATCTCGTCAACAGCAGTCTTCTTGCGCCTCACAGCGAGACAAGCCGGAAGATGCTCAAACAGCAGGTTGCGTGAGAATTCGCACCTATTAAAAGGAACAGCAGGCAGCACCTTGGTTTTGCATTGTGGCAGAAGCTTTCTTTCTTTTTTTTTTTTAGATCGGAAGTCCGCTGACACCGAACGCTACCTCCATTTTGATGCAATCCCTCGGTTTCACACACCATTCATAACATAACTGATTAATTAGTCGTGTAGAATTTGATCTGCCAACAAAGCACGGAGGGCTGAAGAGAACGAGGCACTCTTGGGTCTCAAAAGGGAACGGTTATCACCTGGAACATTTTATCACCTGTGTAACGCGCCAGCTCTTGTCAACCAAGGAGAAGGTGGGCGACGCGTTGTCGACCTGCTGATAGAAGGCACTGAAGTGGTGCACAAATATTTCGGTGCACAAAAAAAATATATTTTAAAGGTAGACTCTTGATGCTTTAACACCGGCTTACGTGCAGGGTCTTCGCAAAATCACCTCTCGCAAAAACCGCCACCAGGGTACACTGTAAAATAATTTACGCCCTTAAATCTGAAAAAAGGTGTAAGTGTGTCTGTGACTCACACTCTTAGAGTCTGAGTTACAGACACATCTACACCCTTTTTCACTTTTAAGAGTGTAAATTATTTTACAATGTAGATAACTCCCCAATGTCACCTCCCGTGAAGGAGTTGGTACCACTTCAAAACGTCGGGCTAAATTTAACACGCCTACTTTGTTGGTGTCTATTTAGTCTAACTTCAATTGTTCCCCACCCAGGTTGACTTCAATCGAATGTTTATTTTTTTCATTCGGCACAGACCACGGCAGCACTATACAGCTCCTATTGCGTTCACCGGTTCATCCACGACTTGGGCTCGCGGCGACCACGACAGAATATCTCGGTAACCTATAGTAAGCCACGTGCACAGCGAATCACAGAGGCCAGTAGCGTTCCTGGCGCATCTCGACTCTGCAGCAGGCTGGCTATCGTGCCTCAAAGCGTCCACCGGCGTACGCCGCCAAGCGCCACAAAGCTTCGAATGTCAGGATCGCGTGATTCGGCGACGCGGTAACGTTGCCTTACGATAAGGAGGAAAACAAACTTCCAAGGCCAGCTGGAGGAAGGCACGTGATGGTGTCCGCGCCACAGACACGCAGTCAGGCAACGAATGTCGTACGAGCCATATCGTGCCTGTCGCATCCAAACTATTTCAGCGCCTTGGTACGCCGCCAACATTTGACTGCGTACTCTTACAAAAATGCTCATTCGTATTCTTCAGGTTTCCTGTCGAGTTTTAACCGCCTGAAATAAACGTTAATTTCATTCTAATTTTTTTGAAACTGTAAATAAGGTCTTCAAACTAGGAAGTTATAAAACATCTCTCAAGAATACCATCACTGCATGGTATTCGAGAGCGGCAGCCATGAGTGAACAGCCACTAGCAACGAAATTTATTGATCAAGTGCATTTTCGTTATTTCGTGCAGTGCGTTCATCTCGAACACTTCATGTGCAGCAGGTCAGGCCAGATGGATGTGAGTATGCTTTGGTCTACAGACTATCATCCCTGAATAGCCGGTTCTTGAAAGGTTGCACTCCACCATGGGGGCCTACAACGCAGAACAGAAACATTAACGCGTTCTCTCCTTTCGATTTTGTAGATTGGATCGACGTTGGTGACTTCAGTGCTGTCTATGGTCGTGGTAAGTGATCGCTATACAATCAGAAGCGTTCTACCCTCTGGTTACGTTCCATCCTTGAAAAGTGTACAATCTATGCATTATACATGCACTAGCGTATGGGGGCAGACACTTGGAGGTCAACAATGAAGCTTGAGATGAAGTTAAGGACCGCGCAAAGCACGAGTGACGGAACGAAAGAAAATGATTGGCCTAATAATAAGAGACGGCAAAGACAGCATTGTGGAATGGAGACCAAAAAGGGGTGGCCTCAATATTGTAGTTGCGATCAAGAGAAATAAATGGAGCTGGGCCGACCATGTGATGCATAGCGCAGATAACAAATTACTAATAAAGGACACGACTCCTTCAACGAGCAGAAACCACCGACACAAACGGGATGTACCCGTGGTAAAGACGTTCGCTCATGGGATACCAAATAACGCTATCTCTCACATCGTTATTATTAACAGCATAATAATTACTTTAGTAATATAATAATAATAATAATAATAATAATAATAATAATAATAATAATAATAATAATAATAATAATAATAATAATAATAATAATTAGTCGTAGTGGTAGTAGTAGCAGTATAGTGGTACTAGTAACTGTAATTAAAACATAGCTCCCCTTAGGAGCCACCATTCGTGACGTTAAACGCCAAGTGCTAATGCGTGCATTCATTACTGCGGCGTTCTTTTTTTTTTTTTTGAAGCTCCCTTCGGTTTCGCAGACTGTATAGTTCACTCACGACTTCATAATTATCTCGTTTCACTATGATTTTTAAGAGGTCAGCGAACAACTAAAATGTGTGCCTGGGAGCGGGAAGAGGCAGGCTATTACGGAATTAGTGGGATACACAGAAATGAAATTTAAAGAAAAGTCTCAAGTACAAACTGATCAGTTTTTATTTTGTTTAGACAAAGTGGAGCGAATTTTTTCAGTTCCTGAAATTCTTCGATCCTCAGGGGACCTCTTCTCTAGGATTCTATTAGGATCCTCACTAAGCCGTTGAGGAATTTCAAATTGTTTCAAGACGAATTTCTTGTTACCATTTGAGCACTTTATGCTATGCTATGAAACGTCTTTTTTTTATTTTGCTTTGATCGGCGTAGTGCCCCCGGGTTTTTGTCTACCTTTTCACCACTTTACGCTATATTTCATTCCTTCGGGTCTTCCCAAAATGTATCTATTGTTTTTTTAAGTCAGTAATAAAGGGCTTTTTCTAGCTCCGTTTGAAACTTCGCCAATTTCCCGAAGCGAGTATGAGCCAACGTCAGAGGAAAAACAAACTAATGTAACGCATTGTAAGCTTGCAGAAAGCTTGCCTGCGAACCAGTCTTGTTCTGTTAATATTTTCATGTCACAATTATTTATATAGTTCCCCATTTTTAATCCCCTCATTTGACAACACGCAGTGCATCCTCAAGAAGCTGCCATTCTTCAACGTGCTACGGCTACTCCGAGAAGTAGTGTGCAACTTATTGACCCTGGTGGCCAACTTCTTCAAGAACAGTAAACGCTTGGCCTTTATGGCACCTCTCATGGAACTGGTTCAGATAATCTTGCAATGTAAGTACTCGCAAAGAGATCTCCGAGTCTTCTTGCTATCTTCCTTGGATTAAATTTTAAAGCCAAGCCATCTGCATGATTGAAGTGTGTTCTCGTGTACGTCCTCCATCATTAAAGGGATAGTAAAGGCAAATAATAAATTGACGTGGACTGTTTAAATACCATCCCAGAAACCTCGCAAAGCTTGTTTCGTGCCAAGAAGGGACTTGGTTTACGAGAAAATTGCATCTGAAGGGTCGGAATACCCTTTTCTAGATTCAAATATTCCGCCTCCAAACCGGGGGAGTGGTGACGTTGCATACGCCATCGCCACCCTCTGCTGCCGACGGTAATAAAACGGCGCCTGACAGACGGCGGCAGCGAGCCAAGACAGATAAAGCCCCTAAAGACAGAGCGGTGGATTCGCCGCTGCAGCTGCTTTTTGACACAAGTGGCGTAGACCGTTCGCGCATCCCGCGGCATAACGTGGAAGTTGAATTATCCGCTACTTGCAGTTTGTGCGGGTTTCGCGAGCCAGCAAAACCAGAGCAGCACTACGTGATAACGAAACTGCTGAAACGCGAAAGCGTGGGCGGCGCAGAGCCGAGAGAAAACGAAACCTTTCGACCGCCCGCGTCGTTGCCAAGGTAATTTCAATTAGGTATTTTTTCTAAAAATAATATAGAATTGGATAAGTAGAATTTTATTTCGTCTTATAAAACAATACAGTTATGTTTTCTTGCAGCGAGTATTTGAGTACCAGTGACAGAATTTAACTGAGGAGTTCTTTCGTCATCGGGCAAGTGCTTGAATGTCCCGGGGGAGTCTCTAAATCATGTGCTACATTTACTTCAGTTTCTCGATTATTAAGGCCCGGTTCGCGATAATATTGATGCCTTAGAGATCCTCAAGTAATAATCTATCCCTTTAGCTTGACTCAATATTTGCCTTTAGGATCCCTCTAAATTCATGTGTTACATAAAAAAGTACAAACATGATATTTCTTAGTACTAATCTTTTTCTCACTAAATGAGGGCACTGTACTTTGAAAACCCAGAAAAGATACTCGCAAGAGTCAGAGCGCATTAAATAATTAGTTATAATAGTTATTCTACTAATTAGTTTCGGTTTCCAGCATCCGTACCTGTCACGAAGTCATGACGGAAACTGGTCACATGGGAGCAACGAATCGCAGCCGTTTCGACATTTCCTCCGCCTACCTTGGTGTCCGAGAACCAGAATACCAGAAAACAGAAGGAGCTAGAGAGGCCAAAACGTCACGATGTTCTCCTCCCACGTGACCATTTTGTGTGCCATGACGTCATAACACATACACCTCTGCATTGCCATTTGTTGGGCGTGTTGGTAAACTGAAAGCATGTTTAGCGCTAGCAAACAAGGACGGAAGGGAGACGACACCACAATGCGCTAACTTCAACAACTTGATTTTCAGGAAATACACCTATATAACCCACGCACAGTGGCGCCACCTTATCCAAATCTTACTCATCCAAAAAAGCCGTCTCTTTATCTAACAAGTCGACTGAAGGGGCACTAACACACGTGTCACTATTCCGCCAGATAACCTGAGCCTCTTCAGTCGACTTGTTAGGTAAAGAGACGGCTTTTTTGGATGAGTAAGATTTGGATAAGGTGGCGCCACTGTGCATGGGTTATATAGGTGTATTTCCTGAAAATCAAGTTGTTGAAGTTAGCGCATTGTGGTGTCGTCTCCCTTCCGTCCTTGTTTGCTAGCGCTAAATATGCTTACATACACCTCCTCTGAAACAAAACCAAACTTGGTTCGTCGGAAAGCTATCGTAGTAAATTATTTAGAGTGCTTCGAGGTTTATCAGCATTTTTCCTGTGGTTTTGAGGTCCAGGACCTTCATTAAATACAAATAAACAAAATCTGAAAATCATATCTGTACTCAAAATAACTCATTCCCAGCAGATGTTTGCATTGACAGGTGTACCTGTTTATCGGGTGACCGCGTTTCCCCGTCTAACAAATGGTTAGTCGGTGCAAGACACGCCCGCATGCATCAGTAGTTTCTTGAATGTTGTCGGTGCTTCTGTCTGCTGTCACCGAACCTTGTGTAATCTGATTGCATGTATGACGTGAATTGTGTAGAATTTTCTAGAAGACACGCGGGCACCAGCGATTACTCAGGAACTTTTGATGACTAACGTATAAAAGCCGACGCACTTAGCCGGCTGATCAGATTTTCGACGATTGCCGACTGTGTTCGCCCCTATCGCTGTTCTTTGAGTGCAGCCTGTTTTTGAGGGCACAGGTTCGCCCAATAAAACTCCAACAAGGGAAGAATAAGACATCCACCGAATCGTAGCAATTAATTTACAAAGGAAAATGAGACATCCACCCAATCGTAGCAATTGCTACGATTGGGTGGATGTCTCATTTTCCTTTGTTAATTACTTCTCTCTCCCTTGCGGGTTTCCGCCGAACTATTACGTCATAATAAAACGCTATAGTTTCGTCATTCACAGTTTTGCTGCTTTCTTCACCGTTACTACTACGTGACAGCATATTTTGTTAGTCATGTATCCAGGTCACGCATTGCTTGAATGCTTGAATATGGGTAGTCTGATGTAACCAATACATATGCGTGAAAATGGAAGGAGAGAGCGACCAGCAAAGCATCACATGCGCCGTGCGGAGGTGCTGCACGCTCAGTGCTCTGAGGTGGCTGTGTTGTGGCGCACAAGCAGCTCGCCCCACGGAGCGGGGCGTTTTACTCTAACTCCATCAGGTAACTTTGCTCGGGCACTTCAACGTTAAAAATGCTGGTCGGCTCCCTGACCTCGCGACACAAATTCAAGATTAAAAAGCTCACTTATTAGCAACAAATTTCCCAAGATGGAACATGATTTTATCCACACACGTTGTTACTTTACGGCGGCCATCGCAAAATCGATGCAGAAGAAGGCGACGAAAGCTAGTAAAAAAAAAGAAGTGCAGTGAGCAGACTAATCTTCACACGAGGACGCTGCTTGGCCAAGTGATGGATATGGTAGAGTCTCTTCATTTAGTAGCACCCGTCAATAATAACTTTCCTTCGCCATCATTGAAGTAAGTTCTCGTTACTTTAGGGTCCCCCTTCGTTTACGCACTTGGAACGAATTTTCTATTATAGAGCAACCAATGGGCATGTTTCACACTGCTGTGAAATTCTCTAAAGGTGGGCGCCAATAGCTTTCGAACCATGTGAAGGGCCTTGCAAAACATGAAACGGGGAAAAGCGGCAGGAGAAGATGGAAGACCAGTCGATATAATCAAAGAGGGAGGAGACATAATGCTTGAAAAACTGGCGGCCCTTTATATGAACTGCCTATCGACTTCAAGGGTCCCACAGAACTGGGAGAATGCCAAAATTATACTAATACACAAAGAGGGAGATGTGAAAGAACAGAAAAATTATAGGCCCAATAACTTACCCCCAGTATTATATAAAATATTTACCAAGATAATCTCCAATAGAATAAGGGTGACACTGGACTTTAGTCAACCACGGAAACATGCAGGTTTCAGGAAAGGATACTCTACAATGGATCACATTATGTCATCAGTCAGGTAATCGAGAAATCCGCAGAGTACAATCAACCTCTCTATATGGCTTTCATAGATTACGAAAAGGCACTTGATTCAGTAGAGATACCAGCAGTCGTACACACATTACGTAATGTACAGGAGGCTTAAGAGTACAGGAGGCTTAAGTAAATACCTTGGAAAATATCCACAGAAATTCCACAGCTACTTTAATTCTCCAAAAGAAAAGTAGAAATATACCTCTAAAGAAAGGGGTCAGACATCGAGACACAATCTCTCCTATGCTATTCACTGCATGCTTGGAAGACGTATTCAAGCTATTAAACTGGGATGGCTTAGCAGTAAGGATCAGCGGCGAATATCTCAGCAACCTTCGATTTGCAGATGACATTGTCCTGTTCAGCAACACTGGGGACGAGTTGCAACAAATTATTGAGGACCTTAACAGAGAGAGTGTAAGAGTGGGATTGCACATTAATATGCAGAAGACAAAGATAATGATGAATAGCCGGGCAAGGGAACAAGAGTTCAGGATCGCCAGCCAGCCTCTAGAGTATGTGAAGGAGTACGTTTACCTAGTTCGATTACTCACAGGGGACCCTGATCATGAGAAGGAAATTTACAGAAGAATAAAAATCGGTTGAAGTGCATTCGGCCGACATTGTCAGATTCTCACTGGAAGCTTACCATTATCATTGAAAAGAAAGGTGCACAATCAATGCACTATCCGTGCTGACATATGGGGCAGAAACTTGGATACTGACGATGAAGCTCGAAAACAAGTTAAGGACCGCGCAAAGAGCGATGTAACGAAGAGTGTTAGGCGTAATGTTAAGACACATGAAGAGAGAGGTGTAGATGAGAGGGCAAACAGCTATAGCCGATATCCTAATTGACATTAAGAGAGAGAAATGGAGCTGGGCAGGTCATGTAATGCGTAGCTTAGATAACCGGTGGACCATTAGGGTTGCAGAATGGGTGCCAAGAGAAGGGAAGCGCAGTCGAGGACGGCAGAAGACTATATGTGCATGGGGTGATGAAATTCAGAAATTCAGGAAAGGGGTAATTGCAGATCGCAGGGAGAGACCTTCGTCCTGCAGTGGGCATGAAACAGGCTGCTGCTGATGGTGACGATGACTGATACTCGATGTCATTAAAGTATTTTCCATTTGTAGAAACGTAAATACATCTTCTCCTATGTTCATTCCTCCAGGTAAACTTGAAGAAGCCTTACCTACGCCGACAATGTACCCACCTTTGCCGACAGAAGTGGCCCCATCTCTGCCAAAAGAGGCCTTGCCTGGGACGAAAGAGGCCTTGCCTGTAACGAATGAAACCCTTCCTGTACCTACAGAGGCATCGCCTGTGCCTGCAGAGGCATTGTCTGTGCCCGCAGAAGCCTTATCTGAGCCGGCAAATGTCTCACCTTTTCCATCAGAGAACGGACTTGCGGGGAACCCGTCGGTTTAAAAGTTGGTCAATAAAGGCGCACTTACAAACGCTAGCAAATGCAAAAACTCACTAATGAGGGCACGCTTGGATTACAGACGTTTGTTCTCCAGCTGTTCTGTCTTTATAATGGTTAAGGTGGCCAAAACGTTGATTGCCTTTGCCTTGTTTAGAATATGTACAGCGTCATTGTCATGGGCCATATGTAACAATATCGAATTCTCCAACACGCAGCACTTATTTTAAGAGCTACTTTTCTTTTCTCCTTCTTTATGCGTAGTTTCGGTCGCATCATGTTATGGGAGACCAGTGACGCGGTCGTTTCTGTCCATGTATATAACGTGATGGCGTGGTGCAGAGGTAAAACACTGGGGTTCTGATTAGAAGGTCGTGAGTTCGAATTCTAGTCCAGTCCACAATATCTTTCACGCTTGGAGTGGCGCCTGACACTGCTTCAATCCCGGCTGTAGGACCATCCGCTAGTAAAGGCGATTAAGCTTGGCTTCCGCCCGCTGTCCCAAACGGCAGACGCAGGTTTTCGGCTCCCTTACTGAGTAGTAAGGAAGTCCTCTAAAAGCGCCTCCAGGATATATATATATATATATATATATATATATATATATATATATATATATATATATATATATATATATATATATATATATATATATATATATATATATATATATATATATATATATAAACTTATCATAAGAGAAAACCTCAGAGGTCGGACTTCCAAGAAGGGTGTGCCAATCTGCCTGCCTGCCATGTTCAAGTGATCGAGGCTTAGCTACAAGACACTGCAGGTTCGCGCAAAGGATGTGGCCTACGTACGTTTTCATTCGTTTGGGCACAGTAATTCTGCCAAATGTGCCAAATAGCTCAGGGCTGCGTCACCTGTTATGCTTGCTTCTTCAAATATGTAACTCGTTATATGTAATTGGTCACTGAAAAAAGTAATTGAAGTACTACAGTGAGTGCCACAGAGTAAACAAAGAAAATCATTAAATTACAATATCATCAAGAAATGTAATTGATTATAGGTAATTGTAATTACTCGTAATTTCATGTAATTCGTTATGTGCACGTCTGCTAATGATATATCCCATTTGAATTTGGGGCGGCGACAGACATTCGCTTGTTTGCCTATTTCTATTCTTTTTTCTTCGTTAAAACATTTATCTGTGTATTGTGCAGCTATCTATGCTTGCTTAGTTACCTAACCTGTTCCCTGCTTTTCTTTTTTCTCTGAACGTCTCTCGCTTACCTCGACCACTGAACTGCTCCCATCAGCTTTGAAGCGTCGCGCGATGCCCTTACGGCTGCACAAGAAAATTCAAGAAGCAGTGCTTATGAAATAAAACCATTAATTATTACAATAAGGTCCCTTGTTCCACGTTTAGAGTTCCGGACGAGACGTCAGAGCTCGTTGTCGGGCTATTCGGTTTTGAAGTTGAATTATTGATGATTAATCATAAAATAAAAGCACCTTGCATACATCTCCCACAAATAGACACCGTTTCTGTGAGGTTTTTCAGCCAGTACTCGGTAATTCTTGTTTTACACGCTGCGTTTTACCGGCTATGCATATTTTATGGCTAGGTACAGATAAGGAAGATAAGGTCCGCACTATAAATGCTCACAATTCTGATATGGCTTCTATACCTTTGTAACCACACACAATTTGGTATCGTTGTGCAGCGGAAAGAAGCCGTGTCTCGGTCATGCATGGGTCGCGCGCACAGATGTCGCCATCGTCGCGCTAAGCGTGGCACAACTGGAGCTAAATTTAGCCTCTAGCTCGACGTTCAGAGAGGCCTAGCTCGGCAGAGCACGTTTGTCGATTTGAGATGGAGATGGTCGCCTTTGAGAGAACTCCTTACACCACAAAAGGTATAACCCATTAAACTCAAGCTTGTGCTCATCGGGAGTTTAACAAGATGGTTGTGGGCCCTTGAACAGAAAACCAAGTTTTCTTTGCTGACGAAACGCACTGTATGCTGTCAGCGACCTCCTAAATGAGCCTCTAGTATTTATGTGTTCTCTTTGGATAAACAAATGAAACGAATGTCTCTGAGCCATTTCATTCAAAAATGTTGCCGGGACATTTGAACGGTGAGCGGAGGCAAATGTCTCCAAAAGACATTTGTGTCCGATCACGCGCTCCCTGCTAAATAACGCGAGTCCTTTATGAGCGTTTCTACGAGGCTCAGCGCAAAGCAGTTGCTTGCACTTGCCCTTTGTATCACGCCGCTTTTCTACGCGGGCTAAGCAGTTTTAGCGCAAGGGAATGCCAGCAAACAGGAATGAAACCAGAAAAGGCCATGCGGAAGACAGAGACAAAGGAACTGCAGGAAAGGCGCGTCCTGGACTAGCAACTGACTATCTCGTAGAACCAACGTCTCCCCAAACCCCTGAGCATGAGTGACAGCAATGCGACTCACGTCAATGTATATTCACCATGGAATATGCACGTTGTTTCTACGTTGTAGAGTCGGTGGTTAGTCCAGCGCCTTTCCTGTACCTTTGCCCATGCCTTCTTCGTGGTTTCGTTCCCCTAGATTATTAATAGCACGTGCCAACTCACCCAACCGGCTGCTATTATGTAGTAGTTTTGGACAATCAGGAACATGAGAGCATCCCTACTTTCCTCCAAGAAACACTGAAGAAACACACCACATCATTTTAGACTGACCAACTATTATTTTAAAACTATATTTGACATAAGCGATATTAGTGTCACGTGTTCTCGTTACATGTACATATGTTGGTACACGAGGTTTTAGCAAAATGAAAAACGCTTCACGCCAAAAGCGGCACAGATAATCATGTATGTGAATTGTACGTGCCCTCCGAGTTACTCTGAATTCTCGACCGGCTCGAATTCTGGAGTTTCTCGAATTCGACCGTACCGATACCGAACGTATTCGATGCCGTACCGAAGATACCGACGCACGATGATGTCCATCAATCATCCAATTGGCGCCCGCCAGAAAAGAAAAACAAAAACAAAATACAAAATCAAAGATCGCATTGATAAACTGGAACCCGGCGTTAAGGCAAATATTGCGCGTCCCTTCACACCAGAATATATATATATATATATATATATATATATATATATATATATATATATATATATATATATATATATATATATATATATATATATATATATATATATATATATATGTCTTAGGGTACGAATTTCAAGCATGTACATTTATTATAATATGTTAAACGTAATTACAATTATGTGATAGTACTGAAAAAATAGTGCGGATTAGATATCTTCTGACCTTCCTCCTTTGCGATGAATGCAAATGCTTTCTGTATGACATAGTAATGCGTGTTGTTGGATGCAAACTACGTTACACAAAGACACACTTTAGGGGCGCTATAACGTAAAACTATTCCAAACTTTTCTATTCCAATTCTGCTATCAGCCCTCCACGATTGGTCAAAAACTTTTTTTGGCCAGCCCCACTTCACCTGTCTGTCACGCGACGTCACGAAAACCGCGATAGCTCCCCATCTGATATGATGTGTACATATTGATTATGCATGATTTGACAGGAAAAAGAAAAACAGTTATTTCTGATTCGACCCCGTTTCTCATTAGCCCTCGGCTATTGGTAAAAAGTTTTCGGGCTGCACCCACTTCACCTGCCTGTCACGCGACGTCACAAAACCGCACAAACTCACCGCGTCAAAGTGACGTGTACGCGATAAAGATGCATTAATATGCCGAACAAAACTGAATTTTCTTCGGAATAGCCGCAGGCTGCCCCGTTCCGAAAGGAATAAAAGATAGCTGCCGCCGATCGCTGAGACGCTGGCTACTCACACCTGCCGGAGAGCATGGGTGTATTTGCGTATAATAAGACTTCTTGCGTGTCCATGTAACGTTTTCGAGCACTTATGGCACGTTTACGACCTAATTCTGCCAACTCTTCTTTGCTGAGGGTCAGTTTTAGCGTCATTCTTAAGCTTCCGTTGCATGCCGCCGCGATTTTCGACCAGCCACCCCAAGCTAAGTAAGAGAAAGCCGACCAATCGCAGATGCCGGCACCACCCTCTTCATCCGGTTATCGATTTTCAGTGCACTGGCTCTGCCCCAGCTGATCCCTCTCCACTTGAGCGTTCTCCTCGCCTCTTGTCAGCCAATTAGATAGGACAAGCCGCTCAGTGTAGAGAATGTTATTCGTTTTTCAAGCAAACAAAAGTGACCTCCTATGAACGAGGAGAGTGTTTGATTGGTCTGTACAGACAACCCTATGGGTGACCGCCCGGTGCTTGCGTCAGTGGTTACGCAAATTTGACGTCAGGAGATTGGAATAGAAACATATTGGAATAGTTTTACGTTATAGGGCCCTAGCACTCTCCAATTTCCCGTGTCCTTGAGGGCTATATATTTTAAAATTAAAATGCATAGCTTTACAGAAACATTTATTCGCAGTTATTCGGTCAAAACCTCATAGAACACCTTACTATTTAAATATATTTGATTCATACAATATAAGTGTGCTGTCCATCGTGTTTATGTTTGTTTGTTTGTTCTTGTGTAAAGCAGTCACATTTCTTTGCTTCTATTCTTCGGTAGGACAACGTCTGAGCCAAAACGACGTGACCGCAGCATGGCACTTCGAGATGACCGTCAAATTTTGAGTCTCCTTTTATCTTTTTTCTTTAATTCAGTTTTTGAGCAAATCAATATTTAGGCTGCAGGAAAGGATGCAGTTCCTTCGATAAAGACTTCGTGCTTTTAAGGCTCGATGACTCGTTCCGAAGGTCCCCTCCGCGGACCTTCAAAGAAATTCAGTTACAACTGACGTCACGAGAGAAATGACGCAGTTTCACCTACGCGATTTGAGCGAATTAATTTTCTCTGAATGGATTAATAAATTCTGTGGTATTACGCTCCAAAATCACGACCTGACCATGATCGAGGCACGTCGTAGTTGGGGACTCTAGATTGATTTCGACCCCCAGGGGGATCACCAACGTGCCTCAATGCATCGTACGCGGGAGTTCTTGCATTTCGCCCCCATCGAAATGCGGCCGCCGTGGCCGGGATTTGACCACGCGACGTCACGCTCAGCAGCTCAACGACAAAGCCACGAAGCAACCATGGCGTGTTGAAGAGCACGAATGGTGTCGGCTGTTAAACGTGCGCTGATCGCGTTTAGCCGCGAACCAACGACTTAGTGCGCCATATCTATCGATGGAGAAAATGTATCCTTAGCCTCGCATATTCTCAGCGACAATCGTTGATCTTCCCCTCCGTCATGGAGTCCCCACGTGGCCTACCCGATGAAAATGCGTGCTGATCATTTATCACTTGTTCAATTTTCCTGGAGGTGCACCACCGGGAGGCTCAACTGCCATGAACGAATATGACTTCCAATTATTTTACTTTCCGAAAGCAGTTTACTCATTCGCACATGCGAATCTTCACTCCAACAAACACTGCACGAAGTTATCGAAGGCTCGCATTATACTTAGCCAAATATGGCTTCACTGTTTCGCGATACCGGCGAAACAGTTTTTTTTTTTTTCTAAAGCGAAAAATAAGAACGTAAGCAAAAGGTAGCGCATCGCAAGCAGTTGGCTTTCTTATTTCTCTAGCTTGCTGCACCTTTGCAAGGCTCATATTCAAAAAATTTTTCTCATCCGTGTCGTCTGCATTATTAAAGATGTCGAATTCAACACGCTCACGTCATATAAAGGGCACGCGCGGATCATCGTGACGTAGCGTACTTCGCAGAAAAGTAGCGAGCGTAAAGTGTCCATAGAGTTTCTCACTACATTACCTAGAGGGAAATCTGGCGCTGCTGCGCTGTGGCATGCATGGGAATGCCGGTATATTGTGGATTCGGATTGCCATCGTTCTCGTAGAGACAGGACACCTTGAAGACGCGCTTGGCAAGTACCATTCCGTCTGTCACAATGATTCATTTTCTACTAGAACAGCACGTAAAAAGCTGTTTTAGCTTTATTATTACGCGAAAACATGTTTTGTTTAACTATGAGAACTTGTTATTGCGTGTACGACTACATGTTACGTAAAAAGTATCAGCGGGCCGCTAAAGTTGGAGGACAGACGACAAGGTTCGCGCTCGCTTTGAAACAGTTGGTCGTCTGTTCTTGCTTTTCTTAGCTTGGTCATGCATCGTGGGTGAGTAGAGATGTAATATGCGTGAATGGAAAGATTTTATGAAGATTTTACTTTGAGAACGCGTTATTTGCGTAGCCATATCCACGTTTTAGACGAAGCCTCTTACAACACCAGCCAACACGAGCCTCGCAGACACATATACCGTCATTCCCATGACGGCACGGTGCCCCCTTGAGAAACTTCCATAGACGGTGGCGCCAGATTGTTATAGTGAGAAACTCTATGGCTCCGTGCATTCGATTGGGAGCTGGTACCTCTTAGAAACAACCGCGGCTCCCTATCAAAAAGAAAACTATATGTCAACTTTATTATTTTGTACATTTGTTCAGCTGTAAGTAGATGAAACTGGGAAAGAGAATTCGAGAGCATTACCTAATGGCGCAAAGTTCTTGATCACTCGGTCAGCTCTCTTTTGAGTACCTAATAACGGCGCCATATTAGTACGGGTGATAGTTCGCGCCAGACCCGAAGGTACAACATTCCAAAAAGAAAAAAAAAAAGAGACGAACGTTAGGGCACATGTTTTTGGTGACGTTTCGGCCGGAGGACCCTCCATAACATATGCCACAACGTTCATCTCTTTTTTTTTATTTTCTGAATGTTATATATATATATATATATATATATATATATATATATATATATATATATATATATATATATATATATATATATAAGCAAGATTCTCTGAAGAACAACAGCTAAAAAATTAAGCAAATATTATTGGGAAAGTGGGTCACCATTTATGCGATTGTGGCATGTTCATTTTTGTTTGGCTCTAAAAAATGTGTGTCGTTTTTTTATTATCCATTGCTATTCAAGCTGTAATTCCGCGAAACCACGACTTTGTCTCTCTAATAGTTTGCAAAGGTTCGTTGCTGTAAAGGTGGCATTGGCGTCATCGGCAAGTATTATTGCATGTTAATTGCTGCACCCGTTCGCTTTATCTGTACTCCACTATGGCGACCGGCAATATTCGGGTTGAGTTGGGTAAAGCTACGAGTGAAATGATACCAAGTTCACTCGTGGAGCTCTGTAGGATTTGGTTGACCACTTGATACGATTCCTAAATTCTTTGATATGCCTTGTGAGTCATTATATAGAGCGGATGTCAAGAGCGTCAGTGGGTTCTGTGAGTGACATTTTTTAACGAAATTAAAGAACAGATGAAGTTTCTACGGCAAGAGCATTAAAGGCTGCTACGTTAAGTAGCAGCCTCGAATGCGAAAGACCAAATCAAGTACTTAACAAGCAACTCAGAAAAAGTCGCAATTTCGCCCGAAAAGCGAAGGATTGATTACGATAGCACATTATTAGACAGCTATATATACCCAGTAAGGTCAGTAGGTTTATTAGCTGTATTAGGCGCTGTAAGCATTCGCTTACCAACTAAATTAACAAGCACGATGTCACGCTCGCACAAGCAAACATGAACACATCTCACTCGTTGACGGCGGACACTCGCTGTCAGGACGCTGGCGTGAAGAAGAGCGGCAGCAGCGGCGAGCGAATTCACCCTTTCGGTTGCTGCCTCGGCGCGAACCAGGCGCGCGATAACGTAGTGCGCGCGAAGCCGTCCACTATCTCGGGTCCGCCAGCCTTCGAGCCCATCGTATAGATGACCTCCAAGATAGGGCGCGCGCGGCGGAGCTCAACCGCGCCACGCGGAGATGCGGCCAGAGTAGAAGCTGAGACGCACTCTTCCCACCTCCAAGTGCGCGCACATCTTCCCGTCCTCTTCCCGTCCTCATCTTCCCGTTCCCGTCCTTCAAGTGCGCGCAAATCTTCCCGATTAGCGCTCGTCCTGTCGTCTTCTCTGTCTTTGTCCCTGCTATTTTGCGCTAGTCTTTTGAATAATGATCTCCCGCCCCCTGCTCACACAAATAGTCGGCACTCACCCTCCTCGCTTTCCTCCCTCGTGCGCGCGAGAAGACACCACCGCGCTAAGCCACCAAGCTTGCTCGGCTCATCCTCGCGTGCTTTCCCTCGCACCTACTGCATACGGCGCGCGGCAGCGACCTTATACCACTTGGATTTTATGTGGAACATCACGGTGACGGCGGAAATTCGCCTGGAGTGTCCATATAGTTGCTATGGCGATAAGAAGCTGCCACTTACAAAATGGAAGTCGTATACCATGCAGGAAGAGCAATGCGGAGCGGAGAGGTGTACGGCCAGGGACAAACGCTTGTGGAGCGCAACTGACGCGGCAACTCCAAAATGTCGTCGGATAAAGCGCACGCAACCAGGAGTAGAGTTATACACTACGATTCGCGGGAGAAAAAAGTTTGTTTGGCACTTCTGAGTTGAAAGTTGCACGCATAAGCCATGGCGCAATTATGCTATGTTATATCGGTGGCCACACTCCCGTCCGTGACAGGAGTGGTATTCGCATTCTCCTTCTCCAAGGCGAGAATTAGATGCCGAGAAGATCAGGTAAGGGTCCCAATACTGCGGCAAAGAAACTTCTTACGTTTATTTAAATGAAAGGCTACAGATGGTTTAACAGTGAGTGAGTCAGAAACGTTTCGCTTCTTTCAAGTTATAGTCCGCTTTATACTTAACCTTTCAGTGAGCAAATGTAAGAAGTTGTGCGTATTCCCATTGTATAACCCTGACCTTCATTTTCACTTTTGAGTGTCATTAATATTGTACTTCAAAGAATACTTTGACAGGCGTGCAATGCATTTTTTTTTTATCGCGATGAGTTTTGTGCTCTTCATTAGACGGCATTAGAATGTGTTATCTCTCACATGGAAAAATCACTTAGGTCTAAAGCACAACTTGCCGGTGACAGTAGTGATCCTCAATCTGAAAATCGCATTCGGTGCTTTCAATCACCCTATTCTTTTAAAACATTAAAACGCTGTTTTTCGTCTGTTTTTCTTTCTTTTGCGATCCGTCGCTCGGGCTCTGCTGCTGTGGTGTTGTGCTGCACGGGCACGAGGTCGGAGGTACGGTTTCGACCGCGGCAGCCGTATTTTCGACAGAGGCGAAATTCGCAAAATCGTGCAGAGCCCAAAGACAATGGCTGTCAATGTAAGCGAATAGTCGAGCGCTTCTTGAAAGCTATTCGCTTTATTAAAGGAAATATGATGCGTTTGAGGGCCCATGTTTGTTGCAGTGAGGCTATGCATATATGCAGCGCTCGTTGTTTCATTACGTCATTCCGTAGACAATAGAGCCGTTAACCAGCGTATCCGTAACGGTGGTATTGGTGTCTATACATATGAGCCAATTCGTCATACGTGCTGTCGATGTCTATGGTGCGAAATGTTAGGAAATGAAAGAAACGGATAGAAAGGGCGCGCGCCAACTAGTCAAACGTGGTACTCTGCTGATCGTCGTATGTGCGTTGTCTCCTGTGCATTAAGGGGCCGCCATCCTCCTTTCCCGCCACCACCACCACAGGGGGAAAGGGCAACGGGAAAAGAGTATGGCAACTGCCCGTGCCACAGCATGCGAACCTTCAGGTGCCCCGCAGCTCGGCTGAGTTGGAGAACATCGGCGCCTTTGTATCGGTGGCGAAAGACCGACCACCACGAAAAGAGGCGAAATGGCGAAAGAAAGAAGCCCTTCACTTTAGTACGCTCGTGTGCATCGTGCCATGGGAGCGCGTATTGAGAGAACCAGTCAAAACTAATCTGCATAGAATCTTCCACTATACGGCGTCCCTGATTGCTCGTTGTGTTATTTAGAGACGTCGAACCGCTCAGTTTGGGTACTCGTGCGAAAGTTTTCTGCGTGTTTTCTTCTAATATTAGTGGTTGTCAGCAGAAGGTAATGATAGACGGCATTTCGCCTCCCGTTGTGTTTCGGTGCACCAGCTGTGACTCAAGGGTCTGTTCTTGGCTTGTTTTCTATTCACGCAAACGATATCCGCCCGATGATCTTGGAACGTCAGACGCTTCTCTGATAATAACTAATATATTATTGATACTAATAACGATAAGCGTCACTGAATGACGGCATTCTGTGTTGGAGACTCGCGCTATGTTCTTCGACTAACGACATTCGCAGAACGCGGCGCCAGGCTGAGGCCAATGCGCGGAATTGGCGCCGATACAGGCGAGGTAGCTCTGAAAATGTCACGCGGCTGCCGGCTCGGCGGGGAGCGCGATTCAAGTGGTTGCAGATGAGGGCGCCGTTGTTGTGAAGCGTCATTGGCGCAGAGTTTGCAACCAAGTGCGGTCGATGTCTTCTTCATTCTGGCACATTCTGTGACCGTCCATCCTGCGGGACGCTAGAACATTCTCATCCCCAGGGATCTGGCAGGTTCCGAAGGTGAGAAGCCTTAAGTTTGCCGTTATTTATTTATTTATTTATTTATTTATTTATTTATTTATTTATTTATTTATTTATTTATTTATTTATTTATTTATGTTCGTAAGTTTGTTTGTGTTTGTTTGTTTGTTTGTTTGTTTGTTTGTTTGTTTGTTTGTTTGTTTGTTTGTTTGTTTGTTTGTTTGTTTGTTTGTTTGTTTGTTTGTTTGTTTGTTTGTTTGTTTGCTTGTTTGCTTGCTTGCTTGCTTGTTTGTTTAATTTTTAGCAATGGGCCGATCGTGCGCCCGAAGCACACGTCACTATTATTTGATACAACTTATTTATAGTGCAAGCTTCATTGGGCATGCGGGAGGGCGAAAGAGAAATAAGTACAATATACAAAGATTTAAGCACACTTAAAAAATTGAAATCCGACTAGGACGCCTGACATGTACAATGCAATAAGCCCTTCAAGAATGCGTGCTTTCTATAGATCCAACGCTAGTCAGGAATCCGCTTAGAGCCTCGAATGATTACTATATAATAGCTTTGAATCACTTTCGGTTTCGCTTCACAGGAGGCACACGTGCCGTGACGTCATGACACGCAAAGTGGTCACGTGGGGCCAGGCTACTGTGACCATGATTGCGACGCTGTGACATTCGCTTCCGTTCACTCGGTCACCCGCTACGCTCCTAGCTTGCTTCTTACTGCTCTGCACAACTAAACGATCGAGCCTGAGCGAGTGCCATGGGACCTCGCGACGTCCTTCCCCCTGCCACGTCACCACGTATTGCGTCATGACGTCACGATACACGCGCCTCTTGGAAAACGAAACGGAAACTGATTCGAAGAAACGCTATCATGTAGTTCATCGTTTAAGGTTCGCCTGCCAGCATTTTTTCTAGTGTTCGTCTGCCACTCAGCTCAGCGATTTTCGATTAGTATTTTATTCCTCTCCAAACTTGCAGGCAGTATGAGCACACCGATGATGGCGCTGCTTTCAATCATCGTGGCTGCAGTCATGGTATCTTCAGGAGCCAACGCTCAAAACAGTAAGCACAATTGGCCCGTTATGTTAAGCAGTTGTAGTGATAATTTTCTGGTGCGTGCAATGAAACCCAAAAGTTTAAACCATCGTTTATTTATTTATTTATTTATTTATTTATTTATTTATTTATTTATTTATTTATTTATTTATTTATTTATTTATTACTGGAGGTTTCATTGCCTCAAAGAGGAGAGAAAGAAAGCTCAATAAACATTTTATCCAGGCCTAATAAATGCAAATCAGACTATAGAAAAGACATCTAAAATGTGACAAATTCATCAAGAATGTGTCATTTCTGTGGATTCAATGCTAGTTAGCAATGCACGGGAAAGCTTATCCTTTTTTTTCCATTCTGTCAATCTCCGAGGTAAGAAAGAATACTAAACCTTTTAGTTCCTGCGCCGTAGGGAGTAGGAGAGTGCGCGTGGCTATAGGGTTCGTGCTTCAGATTTCCAACGCTCTCGTATAGGAGGCAGAATTTACGGCTAAGTCATTAGTTATTTTAGTAAATGGAGAGCCTTCAGACGCTGAACCGTGCACCGACTTAGTAAAAATTACATTCCAGGAGTTTTTATAATAGCTGTTGGTGAATCTAGTGCTCAAAAATAATGTACAGCGCGAAGGACAAGGACTGCGAGAGACGACATACATACAGCCCTTGTCCTTCGCGCTGTACGTTATTTTTGATCATGATCGAATTAGCAACTAGCCCAAGCAACCACTCTAGAATATATAACACCTGAATTAAGGAAAAAGATTACTGAGGCAGCTTTACGTTGAACCACTTCCAATGCATCTACGTTTGTTTTTGAATGGGGATCCCACATCGTGCAGGCGTGCTCATTGCAAAGATGGGCCTAATAAATGTTCTGCAGCATGAACGCAAGTAGTTTTGTTTCAGGAAGGAAGAGGTGAGTTAGCTAAACGATCGAGTCTGAGCGAGTGCCATGGGACCTCGCGATGTCCTGCCACACAAAGCCGAGCTCAATAAATTATGAAACAAAACACGTGCTATTCCCCAATCTAAGCTTTAAGTTACTTGTTATTGTGACTCCAAGGTATTTACACTCAGTTCTCTAAACAGTTGAAACGGAAAGTTGGGCGGAAAACGAAGGCTTGCTTCTTTTCTAATTACTATCGTGAACATTGTCTTGGGCCCATTAAGTGACTGTTAGTGAACGTCATAAGAAATCAACAAAGACACGAAGGACAACAAAGGAGATATTACTTGCACTTACTAACTGAATTAAAGAAATTATAATGTAATGGAAATGAAAGTGGCTGAAGAAACAACTTGCCGCAAGTGGGGGAACGATCCCACGTCTTCGCATTACGCGCATCGCACGCGTAATGCGAAGTGATTAAACAAATTATATCTAAATATCGTCATTGAAACAAACATACATCATCAAGTGCACAATTTGTTTAATAAAGCAAACCTTGCTAACTCTTCTATGCTTACTTTCCTCACCTTTAGGCTACAATCGCATGCATACTTCTATTATGCCAACGCCTATTACCTCTTCCAGATAATCGCCGCGTGCTGATAATGATGATAATTTCAGTACTATGGCACATGCTCACAACGGTAGATTAGCCAAGAAGCGGGCGATACGTTTAACATTTCGTCCGCGCTGAGGCAGCAGTGCGTTCATGACCTCAGGGAACTTCCGGTCACGCATTTTTTACCCTTAAGTTGGCCAAGCAAATCTAAGTCTTTTGTCCTATAATATACTATAAGCACGTGGTCTTTTCGCGTTCAGGTATAAAGAATGTGTCCGACGTGTCGAACTCATTCATGCAGCTTTCTTGCTGCACTTAGCAGTAAAAGTCACTCTTCAAACGTTCTCTAACTCTGCAGCGAAACTAGTGCCAGCTGGAAAGTTCTATATACTTATACGTTATTGTAACTTGTATTGTTTCAGAGCATTCAGAGTGCTTAACCGGAAGTACTTTGTCAACTCTGTTTGTAAACATAAAAGAGGGGTGCGCGAGAACACATGCTCGAGCTACAGTTTACGCCAAAGACACAAGAATTAAATGAGCCGAGCTTATAGCATTCCATCAACCACTGCACGAAAGCTCCGCTTCACATACGAAATTGGGCGTTGAGTCTGCATAATTCTTTCTTTCTTGTTTCAGGTGAACTATCAGTAGACTCATGCTTTCAGGTACGCTTTCCCGATCTGATAGGTATAAAAGAGGTAAGCTATATTCTTACGATACATTTGTACGTGAATGAACTGACGTTAAGCAGTGATGAAAGAGGCGTTTTCCGCGTTATGTGGAAAGTAGGATGTCGCCGACGTAGCTGACGTTCCAGCGTATTCGCACATCACGACCTTTTCAGTTCGAACCAGGGGGTCGCTCGTTGAAACCGCGTGCAACGAAAGCGTGATATACTGCTACTGCATACCTTTGTAACCGTGTACTACACACGCGACTTACTTCGACATCGTCGCGTGTGGAGGAAAGAAGCCGCGGCTCGATCATGCATCTGTCACGCCACGAACGACGCAATGGGAGCTAAATTTAGATTCTCGATCGGCGTTCGGAGAGCGGCATACGAGCTCGGCAGCGCCTTTGTCGATCCGAGCCGGAGTGGACCCGTTTGAGCGAGCTTAGTCAGCCATAGTGGGCATAAGCCGTCAAACTCAAACTTCTGCTCATCAGGAGTTTCAAGGCCTATACGAGTAAGTGTGTAATCTTTTTGCAGAAATTTCACGCTTACTCGGCTATGGCGCCCCTGCGTTCCACACGCAGAATCCAGAAACGGCACGAAGAGACTTGGGTAGCGAGGCAGAAGGATAACCAACCACTCTGACCACGGCGAAACGCGTCCGTTTTTAGGGTGCGCTCGCAAGCGCTGGTGATGGAAGAAAGCGCAGAGGCCCCAACAACGAGTGCGGCGGGCTCCAGCGGCGCAGGGCAGTCTCGGGCGCCACCAGTATAGGAGGGTCATTTCTGCTCCCTTGTGCCCAAGGACTCTTACAAAAGAAATGGGTCCACTACGAATAGAAAGCGAGCACCACTGCAAAACCACAGCGTTAATTCCCACTAACTGTATAAGATAGGCAGGCAAGCTTTCTAATGGATGTACAAATGTAAGTTCCGTATTTGCTTACGTCATTTCTGTACTGCTCGTGCACCTTCTCCAGCACGCGCAAGACGTTCCCCGTACCCCACTACAGCTGCATCCCTGGTACAGCCTACCTGACTTTTTCATTGACGGACTATGGTGTTTCTGTTAAACAGTAACTATAAGCTTATCATACGCACATACAAAGTTAACTAGTGAATAGGTGATATAAATCAAAAAGATTATCAAAGCCAACGAGTTCAGTCAGCACAATGCGTCGGCGGGCTAGTTGGTGCGGATCCATAGATACTTTGTTTAGCGCAAAGCAACGGACACGAGAAAGGCGACAGGACAAGGCGCCTTGTCCTGTCGCCTTTCTTGTGTCCGTTGTTTTGCGCTAAACAAAGTATTTATGAGTTCAGTCACTTGCTGCGAATCTTTGCCAGACCTGCCACGTTCGATCCTGGCTGTATGCAAGCCCGCTCGCATACTTAGATGCCCCACTCTGCTGGCGTGCGGCAACGAGATCGTGGTTACGGCACGTAAAATTTTATACTTAAATTTTGATATTTGTCGGAAAATACAGAAATTCCTTGACGTGGCGCGTATGCCTGAACAATCAAGGTGCATGAGGACGCTATTCAATTTCTTTTCTCTTTCCTCCCTCACAGTGCTTAGGCAACGTGCTGGACATGTGTGGGAAAAGCCGCGTAAGTTTTCCTTCAGCTTTTTTTTATCCGTACAAAGCAAACAAATTATTCTCGAACATGCGGGAATGAGTTTCGCGGATAAATCACAGTAACGGCCCAAGATGCGTGTCCGTAGTTTGCTAAAGCGGACCTTTTTTTTGCCTAGACCCAGGTGTCGGGTCTGTCGGTATCTCGTTCAAGCAACGCCCCTCCCACTTTATCATCATCATTGGCCGACCGTAAGCCGTGGCTGATAAGAAATAAGTATATCCCAGCGAAATGCATCCTTACATTACACCGGCCCTGGTTTAATCTCCTTCCGTTAGGTCCAAAGCTAACATGTTAGTGAGGAAATACTTCAGAGCAGCAGTTGATACGGCGCCACTTCAGAGATCAGCCCCGCTGCACGTAAAGGGGGCGACGCTCCGCATGGCCTCCGAGACTGGGCGGCACGCGCTGTCTTACCTCGGAGGCCATACGCTCCGGAGGACGGCGTGAAGTTTTCCCATTATGTTATAGGGACGCTAAAGATAAATAGTAAAATCAATTGAGACTGCCAAAGCGTTCTTGCAAAACCTTATAATCTTCAATTTCGCAGTAACAGATTGATTATTAGAAAAGAAAATGAGAATGAAATCCTCAAAAAAATTATTTCGCGCCGCAACTCCTGCGCTGGTAAGCCTGTGCGACGTCACATATTTACAAAGCACCTTCTCGTATTCGGCCTGTTCGGGCTCAGTACAAGTTCATGCAACTTGATAATTTCAGTAACTGGTTCTCTTATAGAACACAACTTGGTACCAGTACCAATTAAATCCGTGACGTCACGGCTAGCTGCTGCGGGAACTTCAAGGCGGCGTCGCCACTTTTTTGTTCCTGCGTCTTTACTGTCTTATCAGGCCTATATACTCTCTCGTTAAGGTCGGCTTTTTTGACACTGCGGAAGCGTAATTTACCAATGCGTCCCGAATTTTCTTACTCTTTTATGTACGTTTAATCCGTCCATCTCAAGCATCCTCGAGATAGCATACCCCTGTCCTGATTGCTTATGCACGGCAGGAAGGCACGCGAATTAGGTACATTTACGCAACTTCTGTTAAACCATTCAGAGTCGTGCCCCTGATAAATTGCTTCTGTAGATATACCGCTGTACCGTATGCACCCGTAGGGACGCGGGACGGAAACTTTCAGCGCAAAACGAACATGCCGGACCCGTGAGAAAGACGTGTGTTTGAATGCACACTGTTGCGCTACTCTCTTCGACGTTGAAACGTTTTTGCGTTTTTCCAACACAGCGCAGACAGGTAACATGCTTTCTTGATTATTTTTTCGCAATTAGAGTCTTATCGACAAATATATTGCACCAATCTGCCAAAATTGGAACACATTGGCTATATGCTTCATATTTATACGCCCTACAAATACCTTCGGTGCGAAGCAGCTTTGGTGCAATGGACTATAAAATGGATCCTAATCCATTTCCGCCAAACAGGCATCTCTTAATTTTTTTCGAATATGGTGCATCGATTGTGGACGTAGACAGAGACAGTCACTTGATTTGATTGGTGAATTTGAGTGTAAAATGCGGACCGCATCGAAAATGTATGAAAGTGTTTACAGCTAAGTAAGCTCTGCCAGCTGTTGACAGAGAAATACCTAGCTAGCCGCTAGTAACTTCATTTGGAAGGAAACTGACGTGTCACTTACTCTCGCAGGCTTACGTAAAACTGGCCTTGGACAAACTTTCCGACGTAAGTATGCGCTGCTCACTCTTGCATGCGTCTAACGTGCATACGATCCACGATGCGTTCAGCTGTATAGCAAACTCCATCGTGTATCGCCAGCTTCATGGCGTGCTCCGGATAATCCGCAACCGACGGGCGCCGCGTTCATCTTGGAGGTCGACCACTCGATGCCTGTACGCCTCACGTGACGTCACGTCGCAACGGCCGACCTGCGCTGTCGAGTTCTTGCACGCTGTTCGAGATAAAGGACGCGTCGGAAATACGGGAAATACAATTATCATTAAAAAGAAAGGTGCACAATCAGTGCATTCTACCGGTGCTGACATATGGGGCAGAAACTTGAAGACTGACAAAGCTCGAAAACAAGGACCGCGCAAAGAGCGATGGAACGGAGAATGTCAGGCGTAACATTAAGAGACAGGAAGAGAACGGAGTGGATCGGAGAGCAAACGGGGATAGCCGATATCCCAGTTGACATTAAGAGAAAGAAATGGAGCTGGGCAGGTCATGTAATGCGTAGGGCAGATAACGAATAAAGGGAAAATTCCCTTTATTCATTACTTCTCTCCACCTTGCGGGTTTCCGCAGAACTACTACGTCAGGGCAGATAACCAGTGGACCATTAGAGTGACAGAATGTGTGCCAAGGGAAGGGAAATGCAGTCGAGGACGGCAGAAAACTAGATGGGGTGATGGATGGATGGATGCAAAACTTTAATGGAAGTCCTGAGGTACGCGACTCAGCGCGCTGCTCCCACGTTGGGACAGTCAAGCCATGCCCGACCGCTGGATCGTGGGCCCTCTGGACAGCCCATAATTGCGCCTCGGCATCGGGGCTCTTGATAGCGGAGAGCCACTTGTCCGCATTGATCTGTTCTGTGCCTCGTAACGAGGGGCAACGCCAGAGCAACTGGTCTATGCTAGCGAAGTCATTGCAGTGCCTGCAAGAACTAGTGGCATACGTGTCGGGATAAAGCTTGTGGAATAAAGCCGGGCTGGAATACGAGCCTGTTGGCAATAATCTGAGGGTCAATGCCTGCGCTCTATTTAACTTCTTGTGAGGAAGGGGAAAGTCTCTCCTGCCGAGATAAATGTGCTGCGTAAATTCATTGTATGTGGTCGGTTGATCTCTGAAATTAGGAAATTTGGAGGCGCAACTTGGAATCAGCTAGTGCAAGACAAGGTAAATGGAGATTGCTAGGAAAGGCTTCCGTCCTGCAGTGGACATAAAAAGATGATGATGATGATGATGATGATGATGATGATGATGATGATGATGATGATGATGATGATAGAGGGCGTACAAAATTTAAAATAAATAAATTAACGCAGAGCCACCATAATGTGTGTTTCCTTTGTGTCTTTTCTTTTTTCGCTAGTTCAAATCTCGAAACCGGACCAGCTTTGTAGGTCCTTTCGTTATGATGGCGAGGTCGGCGATATCAACTACGTCGTCGTTGTGTCCTCGTTAGGCCGCCTCCTCCTCGCCCTCGCACACTACCACCGCTGCATTACTCGCGCAGCATACAAGGCCAGCGCGAGGAAACCACCTTAAAATTTGTAGGACGCTTAAGCTTCGCCTGTACGAGTGGAATGCGACAGCATTCAAAAATCACCGACTGCTTTTCAGGCTCCCCGGCAACTGCAGCTTGTGTACCGGTAATGCTTACCGGGAAGCTCTCGCGGCGAACGCTGCGCAGGAAGGCGCTCGAACATTTTGGTGGAAACGCTGCCTCTCGTGTGGGCCTATCTGCTATTGCTGCTTCGCACTTTTAATATTTCAGTCTCAGAAGACCTAACATGAAATTTATGCGCTGTCAGTGTTGTTTCTTTTTTTGCATGACATTTGTTTGCGGACTGTCATTCTCAAAATTCCGAGGAATAACTTCGTAAATAATGAAAGACAAAGTATGAGCAACTCTGGTGATAAAAAAGTGGTTGTTTATTCGTGCTTCGAAATCATCTTTGTCGAAAAGACGGTCGACGCGAGACGCCGACGCTGGTTTTTCTGCGACTCGGCCGGGGCCCTTAACGCTGTCGCGTTAATACCACGGCGTTTTCACTCACAAGAATGGCTGCGTGATACCTACGTGTATACAGGGTGTCCAACCATATTCAGGGGATAGTATTTCAAATCCCAACATTCCACACGCATCCGGACACGCAGGTCGTGCGAGTGGATCGTCTGGGATAGGCGTACGTACTTCCCCGTGTCGACGGCATCTTGCGCTTTGAGATGATTAGCTCGTGCGTCACGTCGCATGGCAACAATTTGTTTAAAAAACAAAAGCATACGCGCGCACGCCATTTTTCATTAGGCCACAAACGCATCCAGTGAATCACTGTCAACCTTAATTGTCAACGTATTTCGTCTGCGTAAGGTATGTCGCATATATAGCACGAAGTTACTCACAAAAGTGAGAGCGCGACAGTTTCCACCACACTTTCCTCGGGCCAGCTTGCGCAGAACATGGGGCGCCGATGACGTGTTTCCAGCTGTGCAATCAATTCCAGCGCATGTAGTCACCAAAAGCATAGCCTTTGAGATTGGTTTCTGCTAATCGGAGGAAGCCGTCTCTGAGGCGTGGATTTGAACTCCACCTATTCCACCGCTTTCACGATCGAGCCAGGTCTAAAGGAACAGGTTACAATGTTTATTCGCCGCGGCATTTAATCAGTCGTCATGCCATAGCCGTCATACTATCGTCGTCGCCTTGCTCGTACACACAATATTTATTTCCTTACACTAACATGTTGGTCGATGTGGTAACGCCTTGCAGAACCCCAAATGATCCTGATAGCCAGATATCCCTGCAAATTAAGTGGTTCATATAACATAGATTCCAACAGTGCAAGTAATCTGCATTTTTTAAAACGATACATTTTTTTCACCCTCCTTTCCCCCAGACTTTGCCAGTTTGTCGGTGTGAAATCCTGAGCAGCGCTGCGGGGTGGTGTGTTCTAGCATTACCGTTCGCTTACGGTCACATTCCCGATCTTGTCTTCTCCGATTGGCTCACAGGGCTGCTAAGACCTCTCCTATTGTCTCAAAATGCCAACATGGCGAATTTCGACAATATGGCGAAATTTGGCAGAGTAGAAATGAGCTTCCACCCAAATGCATCTTGCGACGCATAACTTGAACAAGTACAGCCGGCTCTACTCGACTCCGAACAGCGACAGGAATGACTAAGTTGGCAATGCAACCACCGGTAAGGCTGCGACCAACATTGTCGAGATGCAAAGTATACCTCATAGATTCGTGCAAGGGACCGCACCTTTTTTACAATTTTGAAGAGGGGCGGCCCCTACGTGGAACGGAACCTTTTGCTCAAATTGGTGCCGGCCCAGCCGACGACTTGCGCACACGCCGGATATTGTGCACACCCCGGCTCTCGCCATATATAGCAGCGACACGCGGAAGTACGCAGCGCGCGAAAATTGCGCGCGCGCGGCATAGGGGCACCGAACGCGATTGCTTCTCACTTGGATTCTTTTCTCCAAATTTTGGGCTGCCAAGTTGGTGGTGCTGCCCTTGCACAGGTACGGCTCTTACACCAGTCTATACGGTAGCATTCTTGCGTCGTTATTGAGAGCACGTAAATGCGTGTTTTGGCACAGGCGAGGCTAAAAACGTTCGCGTCGCGCGCAGGGAAGCAGTTTCTCGTGGACACGGTCCCTACCCGTGTATTGATAGGCGAAAAGAAAGAAGCTCAGAAGCTCCAAGCTGAGAATTCTTTATGGCAACAACAATATAATATCCACTCCCTCGTTCCTTTCGTTTAGTGCTGTGTCACACGTTTCGGGGTAAGCGTAGACACTCTTGTAAGCGTGTGCAATAGTAAACTGCCCTGTGCTAGTAAAATGTGGCGAGAAGAGGCTCGGCAAGCCTGAAAAAAGAAAAAAAAAAGGAAGGCCGGGTGGCGGCGACACTGTGCTCGCTGTGACGTCAAACGTTTTGACGGAGTCTCCTTGCGCTTTTAGTGAATTGTCTATCAGTGAAAAAAATGCATCTGAAAAAAAATGCTCCAAAATCTGTGACATCACACTGACGTACCAACGCACGGTTACAACGCGAAATTTAAAAAAAATGAAAATCTGATAGTTTTAGGCTTGTAGCGCAGCTCGGAAGAGCAAAAAAGGAAGGAGGTAGGGGTAATAAAAGGAAACGGAAAACAGAGTGAGCGCTAACTTCCAACTGACAGTTTACAAGTGTCAATAGCAGAACGAATTCTAAGAGAGCGCAGAAAAGACAACCAGCTCGCAGATAACCCTGTAACTACTAGGGGTAGGACTAGCGTCATCCCTTATATTCACACCGTCTCACACAATCTTAAGAAAATCGCCCAGCGAGCGAATGTTCGTGTAGTGTTTTCTGCCCCTAACAAGCTAATGAGGATTTGCAAACTCACTAATCCCAATAAGGTAGCTCCTCTTTCCTGTGACAAGAAGCACAAAAATAAGTTTGTCAATTGCACACATTGTGTCGTTTATTGTTTTCCACTCAAGTGCGGAAAACGTTACGTTGGTCAAACTGGCCGATGCCTGAATGACAGGCTGCGCGAACATAGTTACAATGCCAAGAATTGTATCACAGCTGGGGGGTTTCTTGCGCAGCACTGCAAAACGTGTGGCTGCGAACCTGTCTTAGAGGAGTGCGTCATTCTTGGTCGCAGTCGTAATCAGCTCACAAGAGAAATCATCGAAACAAAAGCTATCATTGGTCTGGGCCATGCATGTGTAAGCTCACCTTCATTATCATTATCTAACAATGAATTGGCGTATCTCCGACTGCAGCCACAGGCTGTCTGAATATGTTACCACTTAGTTACTATCGGTTTTGTTGCTTCATTTCTTTGTTATCTCCTGATGTCATATGGTTGCCGAGTGTATAAGTAGTCTTGTGTCACGAAATAAACTGTCAGTTGGAAGTTAGCGCTCACTCTGTTTTCCGTTTCCTTTTATTACCCCTACCTCCTTCCTTTTTTGCTCTTCCGAGCTGCGCTACAAGCCTAAAACAGTCATGACGTACCAACTCGCCCAAACTGCCACGCTTTTGAAAATCTGATAATTTTTTCTTCTGATAATCACCCTATATTATCGCGATATTAACAACAAAAAAAGAGTTATCGAAGAATATATAATTAGTCTAAACAGATTCAGTGTTTCTTTTTATCGTGCCTTTAAGCGCATTTACATGCTCGCAATGCTCAACCAACTTGCCTAAGTATAGTTGTGTTGACCAACTCTTCAAGACTTCAAAACACGTTAGAACTGGGAATATATACATTCCTACAGCGAACTCCTATACAAGGAAATGACCTGTAGAACGAAGGAATAATTTTGTCCTGGTTCTATTGTAAGCTGTCCGATGCTCGACCGTTACAACGAAGTCACCTGTATAACGAACGATTTCGGAAGCCCTGAGCACTTCGTTATAGAGACGTTCGAATATGTGATGTTTCTCAGACACTCTTTTTTTGCAACTGGATGTACTACGATATTATATACGTGTCCTTCCGACTTCATCTTACCTTAGACTGATAGTTTTCTTTAAATGAATAAATAAATAAAACGCATAAGCACAATCTGAAACGTCGGTTATGCATTCGCACGGAGCTTCGCGTCACGCCATGCCTACAGTGCACTTAGTGTGCATGATTCTTTTCTCTTCGTTTCTTTACAGTGCCTCATGGACGCTATATTTTCCATAAGATCGCTGAAAAAAATTCTCACGGCTTTGAGAAGACCCCTGATCTTTGCATTCAGGACGTTATTGCCAAGAGGTATGCGCTTACTTTTTCACTTTAATTATAGAAAGTTCGCTTGAGAACAGGCGCATAAAGATGTCCCAAGTTCAATATTCCTAGGCACCAACCGATGTAATCACACCACTGACCAAGCACTCCCCAAATTATCATTTTAAATTTGTCGCGCTATCCGCACCTTATCAGCTCGTGGCAATTCTTCGGTCATACGCGTGCACATTATTCTTCGGACAATCGTCATCTGCAGAAAGACGCAAAAATGAAGCACAAGGGGCGCCGCCAACTTAAAGTTCCCGCACCGACGCGACGGGGCGTCATAGATTTTGGACGCACTGCTCGGGTCTAGTTAATATTTTTTTATCAGTAAAGACTGATTACAGTGCATTATAAAAGAGCCAAGGACTGCAGTTCGCAACCATCAGAATTTTTTTACTCAGCCACGAATGACCAAATACGAAAACACGCTTCTAAATTCGTGACTTAATTCACACTGACTTACCGGAGCAACATTTCTTCAAAACTGAATGTTGTCTTTCATTTTCTCGTCTAATAATCAATCTATCGTCATGAAATTAGAGAAATCACAGTTATGAAAGAATAATTACTTTAAACTGGTTTAGTGTTTCTACTTGGCAGCCCTTTGATTGGCATGGACCATTTAACGCCATTATCAGGCATGAGCCACCTCAGAATGGCGCCTGCTGCTCCTGGTCGCATGATCGAAAAAGCACATATTATATATTAGCCTGAAAACCCCGCCGCGGTATCTCTATGTCTATATGACGTTGCGCTGCTGACCTCAAGGTTTCGGGTTCGGTCCGGGACTCGGTGGCCGCATTTCGATGGGGGCGAAATGCAGAAACGCTCGTGTGCTTATATTTAGGTGGACCTTAAAATAACCCAGCTGGTCCCCCACAACGGCGTGCTTCATAATCAGGTCACGATTTTTGTGACATAAGAACCCATCATTTAATTTTGTTAGTCTCAACATAGCATGCGGGTATAATTTAAACAGAGCTTCGACACGCCACTACCCCAATTGTTGTTTAGCTCACTCAGCGTGGGCAGTACCAACATGCGTCAGTCGAGTTCATTATCAGCAAACAAGACGTCGAACGCAAAAAAGTATTCCGACGTAACGCGAAAAATACTGAGGGTGTTCGATTAAAGAAATTTTCCGATAGAATACGAATATGCGAGAAAAACAAATTTAGAACACGAGAACAAATACCACAAAAAGTTCTCATTTTTAAACAGAGTGAATATATAGTCAGTTTGGTACAGCGAAAAGGGGGTTTATACTATACATTATTGGATGTATGTAACGACCTTTACAACTGAACGTCAGTCAACTGAGCAGCTTGAATATGACAAACTGAAAAGTGATCACAAGGACAGCAATGAAGCACACGAACAGCGCACCACCCGATGCACGTACAGTGCGGTTCGTCGTTGAAGGAGGTAGGTCTACTAATCGGCCAAATAATACACTGCTTTTCCTACATCGAGATAAATGGGCAGGATGTTTAAAGGCGAGTCGTCCTTACTGAATGAGAAGCAACCACTGATTAGGAGTTATCTGCTCCGTGCATTCGATTGGGAGCTGGTACCTCTTAGAAATAACCGCGGCTCCCGATCAAAAAGAAAACTATATGTGCCCCATAACCCCCACACACAATAACTGCATATAATTAAACAAATATGGATCCCCTGCACATAAAAATCCGCATGTTCTCACACATCACATGATATTTTGAAATATGAGAGTTCAATTCCCTTTATTTGTTTTCCTGTGCTTTCTTGAAAGGAAGGAGCGTTCACTAGAAGCTACTACAGTTAGTAGCTTGACGAGGTGAATTTTCCCTCGACGCGGCGGCAACGGACAGTTGGGCATGTACAGCCACCATAAGTAAGGCGCAATGGTGAGGATGAGGAAGTGCAATAAGATAGAAATAAATACACATACCTACTGGAACGTAGGAACAATATGTAAAGCTTTCAGAGCTTTCAAACAAAGCAAACAAAATGCTAGTGTTTCTCATCACACTAGCATTGTGGGACGCCTAGTAACTGCCAGGGCGCTGTTTTTGCAGCACGGCCTCGCCTGCTGCGTCGCGCCAACATGTCGCCCCCGCTTAGAACGCCGTCCGAGGAGCTTCCGCGCAACGCTGAACCATGCTATCCTTTTCAATGCTTCGCCCTTCAGTAAAATAAACCTGCCCAATTTTGTTTACACCTCTACACTGCAGCGAGAACTGTTCGCAACAGTCGCTACTTGCATTGGCTTTTGTCCCCTGTATACTACAATGTGATAATAAATGTTATATGGTTACGCGTATACTCGAACGGAAACGAATATTCGACAGTGTTGTATTATTTAGTTTGACTGAGCGATTTATATTCATGATAAACTACACTAGGACTAGGTATCACGCAGGAAATTAAGTGGCAAGGTTATATGTAATGAGACCTTTTTATGGTCAATATAACAAATTGTTGAGAAGAAAAAATGGTCTCCTGCATACAATGCTGGAACCCACTTGATGCCCGCGAAAACCCTCCGCACGCGGGCTGAATGTGACAGTCGTGGCGGGCAAGAAGGAATCCGTGACCAGTGTTCTCAGCGGCAGAAGGACACGGCCGTAGCTGCAAGATGTGTAAATGTGAGAAATAATCTGTCGCAAAACACCGGTATAAGAAAACATAACAGCGCTGCCGGTGTACGGTATACTTGGTTGGGTGAATTGGTAGCATATTCCATGACGGCGGGCGTTTACGCGCAAGCTACGAGACGTGCACACACAAGCGCAATGTGTACCTCTCTCGTCTCTTGTCCCCATCCCCTGTAGTTGGAGCGCAAACGCCTGCTGTTGGAGCCGTTCAGCGCCCTCTGTGCGTGTGCGCGTGTGTCCGCATTCGCCTGTCCTGTCTCGAGCGTTATTCCCTTTCGAGGACGTTCGCTAAACTTCTAGCTCGAATCCAGACCTTCGATCGGTATAGAACTAACATTTTAGGCTGACTGTTCCAAAGCACGTCTCTCGAAATGCGTGCTTTCCCGCTGCAGTGTCAAAGGTGGTGGTGCCCGTGCTCAAGGTGCTGCTGCCAAGGCCCTGTAACGCGCAAGAGAGGGCGGAGGGAACGTGCGACCGACAGCTGCTGCCGGCGACCCCGTGCAACAGCACCGTCAACGTCACCTTCAGCGACCCTCTGGACGTCAGAGACGTGAGTCGCCTGCAGGCTGCCTGACGCAGCTCGCAGGTGGAACGCAAACTCCGCGCTAAACAGTTGCGTGCAGGTTCGCGTGTCAAACGGACCACGGTTGTGAGGAAAAGCCACTCTTCAGGCTCAACGAGACACCAGCGATGAGTTCAACGTCCGCTTTATCCGGGGCACCTCGGGGGCCGCTCTGTTAGAAATAGCTTTGTGCAATGACGCATTTTCGTAGAACTTGCAGTTGGCGCGCATGATTGCTTACATGAAGTTTAGTGCGAAGCAAACGATCGCACGTAGGCATAGCATCCGTTCCGTGCGCCTTTGTATGCGTGATCGTCTTGCTGTTAGACAAACATATTGTAAGCACGCATTTTCCAATTGTTTGCAATGAATTGAAACATCCTGCTTTCTAACACAGAATCGTTCGCCGCGGTCAGTGAGGTGGCGCCTTTAGTTAATGTATGAGGTTGTTAAAAACGCTTTTTCTTTCCTGAACAAAAAAAGAACATTTTTTTTGTATTATTGGATGTGCGGTTCATTGGAGAACATTATGTAGGGAAAAAATGCTCCTGTACTGTTTGTTTGGAAAATAAAACATACCGAAAGCTGTAGCCAGCACCTGTGGAACAGAAGCTGAAAGTACCGGTTTCAGAACCATGTGCAGTGAGTTCTCTCATCATTAACAATAATGTTAAGTTTAAACAAGTAATAAACATTAAAATCACGCATGCAGCATGTTTCCATCTCTAATAACCATAAGCTCTCACGAAAGGGTCGCACAGGATCTGACATAAACAGGTCGTTTGCACTCCATCGCAACGCAGCCGTTGTCGCGAGCGGTACGTGGTGTGCATGCTATGAGCCAGAAATGCAGTCTACACTTGAGTCCCGAATTTCCTGCATGAATTATAAAGCATATATTTATTATATAAATAACTTCTACAAATCTATGTAACCCGACAACAAAAAAACGCTATCACAATTCTATAAACTGTACTTGCTTATTATAGACTTCTAAATATCACAAAACTGATGCATGTGTTACACATCTGAAATAAACCCCCCGCTTGTGAGTAGGACTTTCGCAATACTCTCGTAAATATTGTCACAATATTACGTAAACTGTAAACACATCACATTTGCCAACTTCAGATGGTCTAGCATATGCAGCTTACAGAACTGCGACATCTGGTTTCGGTGCAAAGTCACAACAGACTACAGAACTTCATATGCTTCCATTTTCTTGAGGCTTCCCGATTTTCGGGCAATCTTTCGTCATAATCTCGAACCACTAAATCAAAATTTGAGTTCCTAAAGTCCGTGCAATTTAGCTTATTTGAAATAATTGAATCCAAATCGGTCCAGTGGTTAATTAGGGAGAGCATTTCTGAGTTTCCCATGCATTAATTTGAACCGAGAAATCGGAGTTGGCTAAAAGGTAAACCTTCATCTTAAGCGAGCACGCAAGTAACTCGTTTGTGTGCGGTTAATGTTTGCCACAGTATCGTGCTCGGCGGGCATTTGAGCATAACAACGCGGTTTCCGCGGCGCAAATGTCAATGCATTGACGTTTGTATCGCCATATGCAAAAGAAAGGGCTTGTCGGTCATGTAGATAGCAGCAGTTCCTTGCTTCTGCTGATTTCCGATCGTTCAGCTGTAATACAGCTTATTTACATTTTGTTTCTGGTTTGCCCGTTCATTCTTTGTTGCGGGTAAACAAGGTGACACGCAAGGGGAGGAAGACCTGATGAGCGGGCAGTTCAATAATAGCAAACGTTCGGTCGTGTAAATCCTACTTTTCTGCGGACGTTATTATATTCCGGTGCATCAGCGACCGTCTGGGGGAGCTTCCGCAGCCATTTCTTAGTTCCATTTGTGTATGCCGTGTTTCTTCACTAAATGAAAAAAAAATCCGGCAGAACCAATCTCGCAATGTCGACGTTAATGCGAGTAGCATAGAAGCAATGTAGCGACACACCCTGTATTGCCACTGCTTAAACGCGTCGTGCGCGTATGAACCGTCTGCTGCAGCCAGGCGCACCCATCTGTCCAGACACGCTGTGCCGCCTAACCGCGCGCCGCCGCGAAGTCCACGCGTGACGCGTGCCTGAATATATGCCCAGACAAGATTGTCCGAATACATGATGCGCGTTCGATTCCACCGAGAACGTACCGGATAAATATTAAAGGATATTTTTGGCCTGCTGCCGCCTGCGGCGAAATCTCGTTTGTCGATAGCATCGGGGGTTGCGGTGGTCGCTGAAGGCATCGCCAAGGTTGTGCTTGGGGCGTCGCCGTGCATGCGAGAGCGAAATTTGCGTGGAGCCGGTGGGAAAACCTCTGAATCGGTGATGCGTGAGGTGCCACCGAACGTAAAGCGGACAGCTTGCGGGAACGTCCAAGGAAAGAGAGCGGCGGGGCGTAGAATAGCCGAAAGCGCTTGCGTTTGGCCCAGCGAATTCCTTGGAAAGAGTCGTCGCGCAGCTGCTTTCCACCCGCGCTGTCCACCCGGTCGGCCCGGGTGGACGCAGGCGATCGGGGACGGCAAGACGCGGAATGACGCGACGGTTCAAATGGCGAAAGCTGTTGTGACTGAACGCTCGAGCTGGCGTAGTGGGCAAGGACGACTGCTCGCAAGTCGACGTAGAAGTCGGTGCAGGGAGGTGGCAGCCGGACCCTGCAATGCAGCCGGGGCCCGAAACCTTGCTGATACGGAAGTGGCTATCCAGCTGGACGAAGCTGATGTCCGGCATGTCGATGTAGAATTCCCGGACACCCTATACAACCGCTGGACGTCTGCCGGACCGCGTGAGGCCACGTCACTCTCTCCTTGGTAGAGTCGGTGCGTCGACGCTGGCATGGCTGGGCTCGGTCGTCCGGTTCACCAAATGATGGGGGGCGGCGAGAAGAGGTAGCCACGATAGCCACGGTTTATTTAGGCCGGCCTGCCATGGTGCCGCAGGATCCCTGGAGCGGCCGCTCAGGTCGAGCGCTTCTGCGTGTTGTTGTTGTTGTTGTTGTTGTTGTTGTTGTTGTTGTTGTTGTTGTTGTTGTTGTTGTTGTTGTTGTTGTTGTTGTTGTTGTTGTTGTTGTTGTTGTTGTTGTTGTTGTTGTTGTTGTTGTTGTTGTTGTTGTTGTTGTTGTCCTTAGTGGCCGTGGCACATACCCACAGTGGGGGATTGGCCAAGAATCGGGCGGTTTAATTAGGTGCCTAAAAATAGTAATGATAACAAGGGAGTTAACAATTTGGGCGTGTGAGTTTAAAAGTAAACGTTTTGTGTTTGGAGAAAAAAGGAAATAATCAGATGAAAACCGGGTATAAGATAATAATAATAATAACAATAATAATCAATAAAAGATAAGAAATAAAAAAAGCTATGGTTGGGAGGGAGAACGATCAATCTAACATGGAAAGCGATTGGTTTCAATGAGGTAATTTTGGATCGTTGTTGTTCTTTTCTCGCGCTACGTGCACGTGAGCCGTCTTCTTCTACACCGACTCTGGAGTCGATAGTCGCGCCGCTGGGTGTTCATTGAAGAGCGGCACGTACAAATGCTGATTACAAAGGATACCACCAGCGTTCCCATAAAAGTCGAACAATTTCTGCATTCAGGCGCCCGGAACGTCTCCCTCACGCAGTGTGTCTGATACACAGTGACCCAAATTGGCGTCAAAGAGGTTAGGTACGGACAAACATACATACGGCAAACTGGGTGAAGCTCCCAGAGAATTCTAATCGCATGAAAAGGGCCGCACCGATTCTCACTAACAAGAATTACTTGGGTCACCGACTAATTTGGGAGCCCAAGTTCTCATTTTACAGAGAATATTTCTTCGCCTCTTACCCCCAATTTGCGGTTGCTGGCTGCAGCTGCCTTGCCGATTATCTCAAAACAACTTGAGTCACTCGGTATGTGCCGTTGCATAGGTATGTGCGCCTGGATACACAACTCGGGCCACTGGTTGTGCGAGCATATTGGTGACTGACCCCCGAGAATGGGTACGTGCATGCCACGATGGTTTCCAGCAGGTGACCGAACAGACAAGCTGAACAAGAGGCAAAAAGTGAAAAAAAAAAATCGGTATCAAGACATTTCAGAAGTCGGCTGTATATATACAGAGAAATGAAGTCGCAACAGAAGCGGAAGAGTGCGAAGAATTAACGAAACAAAATCGAACGAGAGCGTGCATTGGACTACACAAGTATCCGCAACATAAAATTGATTGCTGCTTAACGGCACCTTTTTTGCGATTGCGATATCGAAGTATAGCGGTATTAAAGTCGGTGCTCTGAAAAAAAGGAAAAAGAAATCTGGTATATAGGGTGTCCGAGATATTATGGACTAAAAACGCGTATCATTCTACGCGAGTAACACCAAGTGCGTGTTCTTTCGAGTCCACTTGAGAAACCGCCAGTAATCATTTAGTTTCTGGCATCTGTGATCAATTAAAATTTGCGATATCTTTTGGTTTTAATTATACAAATGTTAATTTGGGAGTTGTACAGAATCGTAAGGGACGTCAAAATTAAATGGTTCTAGCAAAGAAAAGATCGGGTGTGTTGTTTATTTATTTATTTTTTTCAGCGAGGAGAGAAAGTCCGCGAAACAGGAACAATACCATATGAATACGCGCCCGCGCGCGCGTTATGAATTTCATCGGCACAAAAGAGCAGCACTGAAAGATGGCCGGGCATCAAAAGTGCACGACGCGAGTCAGTGCAGCACTCACGCGTTCGAGCCATTTGGGACCCATGCCGAAAGAACACTGCGCTTTATTTCCTGAAAGAACAACTTATTTCGCACTCCTTAATCCGTAGTCCTCCTTGCACATGATCTAAGCCGATACTTCTGACATGTTTCTCACGAATTTCTACTTCATTCGTTCATTTGTGCCCCTTGCAGTGCATTGACCTCAACCAATTCATGTGCTTCGAACAAGGTGCTGATAAAGTAAGTACAGCGTAAGCGAACGCACCGCGTGACACGCTACGCGTCCATAATTTTGTAAGTGTGAAACATAATTGTTTGTCTTTCCAGGACGAGATGCTGATATATCTGATGAGAGCTATTGTGGTAAGCGGCTACAGCACTGCTAACAGTTACTATTTTGCACTGAATGAAGAAGGAAGAGGCATGCTTTATTTTTGCTCTAGACGTATTTATAGGTTTGGGCCGAGCGCGCTGCTGTATATAAACATGCGGCTCGTGCCTGTCAGCACAGCGTTTCAGGCACAACCACGGCGCAAATGACGCACTGCTTCAGCTATTATAATCGGAAACCCTTAGATAGCACTGCAGGCCAACGCTACAAACTAGAGGTGTGGTAATAGTAATCGTTGACACCGAATGCAATACATATACGAATCAAATAGTGCCGGAACCGAATGGAAACGAATCGAATATCGAACAGTTTTCGTATAACGAACAGCTAAAATTTATTTCTCCCGTGAATATAAAACGATGTTGACACCTTAGTATATTCACAATCCCGTTCCCGACGTTAGCAAGCTTGTGTCATTAATAAAGCTTCATGAACAAATAAGCACTTTGGTCACCTTCTCAGAAACACTTCGGTGAGTGTGAATGATATAGCCGCAAAAGGTCTGGCTCCCTGAACGATGCATACATCGTTCAGGGAGCACGCTATATGTAGTGTTCTCTGCTACCTGGACTTCTCGTGTTTTGCCCACACTATACGGACGCCGGGATGGCATTTGTCGCACTTTTGCTCCAGGCCCACCCTCAGTTGACGGCTTATAAAATATGCAAAACCTCTTTTAAAAATATCCGTATTTACGGATACTGGCTATTAGATTTCAGGATTGAACCCATTCGAAGATTGAAAGTATTTTATTCGTTATTCGCAAGATTCGAATATTCACTCAGCACTTACTACGAATACGAGAGGGCCACGGTCCATAGCCACATGTATGTTGATATGCTGTAGGAACCGCGTTCCTTGCGCATTTTCTATATGCCAATCCCAGACAACAGTCTCCGACTGGCGAAATGCGGAAACACCCGTGGTACTTAGATTTAGTTGCACGTTAAGGAACCCCAGTTGGTCAAAATTTGCGGAGTCCTTCACTACGCGGCGGGCCTCATAATCAGAAAGTGGTTTTGGCACGTAAAACCCCATAATTTTTTTAAACAGTCCCCGACTGATGGCGCCACGGCAGATGACAGCGTTTTCAATGCATACAACGAGTCACACTTTGTTTTTGTTTTTTTTGTATCCGGCGTCCATGCTGTAGGAAAGGCATATGCGACTAACCGCGGGAGTCTGCCCGCGGTCTCAATCCACGCGATCTGGCCGCCAGCGACCAAAAAGAGAGCACCCCGAAAGTCGCAGAGGAGGAGGAAAAACTTTATTTGCTCTAATTGGGTAGAAATTAGCGGTGGCAGATGTGGTCGGCCATCTTCACGGTCTTCTTCCCCATCTGCGCAGGGTCGACGCCCCTATTCCAGGGCACCACTGAGGGTGGCTACTCGGCGAGCGTGCCTTACTATATATAGTCCATGCTGGACTTTCGGGTCGCTGCTGGAGAGCAGCTTCTCCCACTGCTCCGCACTCGGGTCTTTTATTTGAAGGAATTGTTGATTCTGAACGCATTCCCATGTAAAGTGATACAAGGTGGGTTTGGCGCCGCACCAGGGGCAAATCTCTCTATACTGGGTGGGAAACATCTTGCTTAGTGTGTTTAGGTTTGGATATGTTCCTGTTTGCAGCCTCCTCCAAGAGGTTGCTTCATGCTGATTTAGGCTGTTGTGGGGTGGAGGGTATTTGATTCGGACCCCCTTATAGTCGCAGAAGAATCTTGCCCTCGGATAATTCTGCTAAGTCAACCTATTTTAGGGTCCTACAGCGAACAGACGCACAGAAAGATGCGACGTCACCGCGCGCTTCGTCTATAGGCTTAGAGACAAGTGCACACAATGCAATGCAAATCCCGTTTAAAAATTTACTAATCTTCCATCGAACCGACAGCTTCCACTTTTACAACGCATTCCGTATTTTGCAAGGTTTCGTCACAGTAAAGTTGTTCAATGTTGGGGTTTAGCGTCCCAGTGGGTCATAAGGGATGCCCGTATTGGATGTGTTCCAGATTAATTTTGACCACCTACCGTGATTACGCGGACTTCGAACATGTCCTGTGGGGCTGCGCCTCTGCCGCTCCCCCTTTTACCCAAGAGGAAATTATGAAGCTAAGTAGGGCCCAGGATGAGACTTCTCAAATCCTGGCAGTCCAGAGGGCTCGCGAGAGGGCAGTCAGGTTTCACCTGATGGTGCCCGAGCGGGCCTAGCCAGGTGACGTTGAGTTCGCTTACGTCTATAGTGGACCAAATAAAGTTGTTTCACTCACTCACTCACTCACTCACTCACTCACTCACTCACTCACTCACTCACTCACTCACTCACTCACTCACTCACTCACTCACTCACTCACTCACTCACTCACTCACTCACTCACTCACTCACTCACTCACTCACTCACTCACTCACTCACTCACTCACTCACTCACTCACTTACCACTTGCCGTTCTTTAACGTTTTATACGTTTTTAAATACGTTTTCGTATTTCTGGTTTTTGGCTCACGAAGCGTTGCTCCCCAGAACTCTATCTTTGAGGCTGCAAAGCACAAAATACATCAAAAGAAACCATAGTGTGTTGATAGAGCGGTAAAGCAAAATTGTCTAATTATATCACAGTAACGTGTCGTGTTGAATTCTTGCAGTGCGCGATGAAGAAGTTGCCCGAGCTAAGCGTTCGACTAGTGCTGAAGAAGCTCCTCTGCAGAGGCATGTCCTGGCTCATCGAGTTCCTCCGTACCAGGGACTTCAAAACTATGGTGCGAGTGGCACAAGCTTTTCACGAACTTGGGAGCTGTAAGTGTTACCAAAGTGTGTCTAATTTATTCCACCTTTGGCCCATACACGCAGGCAATGTACTTGGTTTCGTGCCCACATTCCACTACAGTTAAAGTTACCCGATGTGCGTCCATCGAGCGGATTCAGAGGTTGAGGAGGGGCCTGCCCCCTAAAGAAAGTAAAAAGAAAAAAAAAACACGCGAGCACTTTGTAGTGGGCCCCTTCCTTTCTCGTTCACTTATGATTACTAATCACACCACTTTTGACCAAAACTGCTTATTTGAAGGGAACTATGTTCTGTTAAGCTGTGTTTTGTTTGCCACCACAAGAAGTGTGAACCAACTAGGCCATGGCAACAAGTGGTGCAGGTCGCTGATGCACTTTTCTGCCGCGTAAACAGCCGTTTTATTTGAAAAATGAATAAGTAAAACTAGAACAGCAGTAAAACACACTAGAGTGTGAGTGAGTGAGTGAGTGAAAAACATTATTAGCTCTAGGTTCGCTGGACTTCTGCGGTTTTCAGATGGAATCGTCCATCTTCTAGCACAACGGTCGGTTGCCCTTAGTCCAGGGCTCCGCTGGATGCTGCTGCCAGTTGTGCTCGCCGAATCAGACCTTCTTGGTCGACCTGGCGATCGCTGGAGAGCACTCCCTCCCATTGCTCCGCACTCGGGTTTGGTATAACGGGTACCACGTCTATCTTCTGGCATGCCCACGTTATGTAGTAAAGCGTGGGTGTTTCGTGGCACCAGGGGCATTCGTCATTGTATTGTGTGGGATAAATTTTGCTGAGTACGTTTAGGTTCGGGTACGAGCCCGTTTGTAGCTGCCTCCACGCGACAGAGTCCTCTCTGCTAAGGGAGTTGTGCGGTGGTGGATACCGCTTTCTGCAGCCCTTGTAGTAATCTAGTATCGCCGAATAGTCTAGATCTCGCTCTGTGGCTAGTTCAAATGAGTTACCACAGTCACATTACTCTTTACGAACCATTAAATGAATGAATTTCAAATAATTTCTTTGGTCGCCTGCATCAAGAGCAACGGTGAGATTCGATCTTTCAAAGCTCAATTATTCTGATTAAGGCATAAGTGTAAACTTTTACGGCGCGACGGCATGCCAAAATTGGCCTTCACTCAAGAAACGCTGCAGGCAGAACGGCAAAAATGGGGAAAGTATGAGGCGGGCAGCTCAGTTTCGTACAGCTTCAAGAGTGCTCATTAAGGATCCCACTCAGAAGACGCATACTCTAATTTCTTCTCGCATGTGTACGGGCCCCAACACGCGTCCCGCTCAGGTACGCGGAACGCAGACTGCGGCATTCGTCCACATCGCCGTCTTCTTTCTTACCTGCGTGTGGAAACCACTCGACATTTGTGCTTAAATTTGTTGCAGGTTCCAAATATTATCCGGCGGACCCGAAAGCCGAAAGGAGGCTCCTCCCGGAGGCAGAATTTCACCTGCCTGACGCAAGAAAAAGCCACAAGTTAGAGTGAAGAGTATACAGCACCTTCATCATTTACCTCGCGCTCTGTTAACCACTCACCTCAGTTATTCCACTCAGCTAAGAGCAGCTGCTCGTCAAGAGGGGGCGAAATGTTCGGCGGAAACTTCACTTCCACAAGTGTTCCTTTTTTTTTTTTCTCGGGCTCCACTCGTGCTGATACGGAATAAAGGAAGGGCATTGTTAAGGTCGTGGAATGGTCATCCTTTGTCATTTGATCTAGGAATACCGTAACGTGCTCACACGAGGTCAAATAAACGATTACTCTTCGGGAAATATATCGCTGTCATTGCGCCGCAAGAGACGAATTTGACCGCCGAGAAAATCGCAGATTAAAACAGCACTTGTATTGAGGAAGGAAGCTGCGGTGCGTTCACGGCGCCAAAATGTCGAACAGAAAGAAAGCCGCGAGAATTTTAGACGCGTTTCCTCTCATCATCGCCGTTTCACAACGCGATGATGTGTGTGTGTGTTTCACACACACACACACACACACACACTCTCTCTCTCTCTCTCTCTCTCTCTTGCGAGGCCATTATCGAACACAGACAGGAGTTACATACAGGTCAATGAAGGAAATTAACAACAAAAATTAAACAGGAACAAGTTCAATTGTCACAATCAGAAAAGGCTGCCATGCGCGTCGACTAACAACACAAATAAATTTCCTGCAGGTAACTACGCAGAAAGAAAGAAAAAACATAGTTCCGTTTATATTGCGACGCCTTGCACCATGTTAGCAAGAGCTGCGCGTACAAGAGGACGAACGCAGGAGAAAAAAAAGAACGAAGTAGACGGAAGGAGATATTCTAGGCGGGAGCAAGAACAAAATAGCACGTGAGCTTTTAAAAGTTTTTTACATCAAGGAAAAGGGCGATGATTGCGTAAGTGACACTTCTGGTATATTGTATTATACGGGAAACAATTTTCGGCACAGCTTTTGTTGGTTTGAGGCAAGCTTGATCTGCCATCTCCCGCTCCTCCCCCCTTCCTTTTTTGGCACGTGTGAACCGTGACTGCCTATTTACGCAGCTTTAATTGCAACGAACAAAACCATTTGATTGTTCGCGCTCTTTTTTTTTCCTGCGTTCGTCCTTTCGTACGCGCAGCTCTGCCTAAGCGATGCACCAACTCGCCCAGCAAGTTCTCCTAAAAGCCTTGCACGGTTCCGTGCGGTGTTGGTTCAAGTGAACATTCGCAGATGCGCGCGAGAATCTACCTTCGAGAAGTGCGAGCCGCGTTCACTTGTCAAATTTGTCCTCGTTGCCTCAATATATATTTGCGTTCTCCGGTGGCGAAGTGCTTCCTCCTCTTGCTTATCCCGCCTTGGCCACCGATGTCCGCTAGAACAACCCATGGATATCGACGATTTTCTGAAATTTCTTACAGTTGGGTTGCCCCATTATTGGGCCATTGTGCACGTACCACTGCGCACGTGCCGATTTTTTACCAGTCCTCCAGCTCGGGGCCCGACTTGCGTGCACTCTTGTTCCGTGCAGCAGAGAAAGCACATATGCTTTGTGAGTTGGGGAACGTGGTCCGGAGTCTGGCGTCACTCAAAGGGAGCGGTAGCTGGCATACACGAAGGTCATGCTGTCGTTCATGCGCAGACTGCATGGTCTGCTAACGAGGAGTTGGCAGTCGAGAATACTTACCGGAGTTAAGAGCATACATATTCACATGATTATATATACTGGGGCACTCATAGTTTCTGGGGTATATATGGGGCTCATTGCATGGCTAAACATTCATTATCAGAGCACGATCGTAACACAACGCGTCTAGTATGCCATGTAAACTGTTCGTGTACCCACCATAAAGGGAAACAGGTAATGGTGATGTCACACACACCAGTAAGCAAAAGGTTCGCAAGAAGGAGGGCGAAAAAAAAGGACTATATTTATTCGCAAATAAACTGAAACATAAACGACCTTGACGAGTGCACTATAAAGCTCGCAGTACAAAGTTTGTGCGGCAATCCTCAACTTCAAATATCGTAATCCCTGCTCCGTAAACTGTTGCTCAAGTGAATAATCAATCTGGTGGTTAGTTGCCGTCGTGAAGAATCCAGCCTTCCACGAAAAAAAAAAAGAAGAAGGTCCGCGCCACAGCGCCGCACCTGAGCACGAACGTGGAAAGAGCAAGCGAGGACACAAGACGCATTAGCACGAATGCGACGAGTGGCGCGTCGCATCCCATTCATGCAAACGGCGGTATAGCGCGGTCGAGAGGTGCAGTTCGAGACCGTTGGAGGTCGTCTCGCGTAAAGCCCTAAAAATGAAATGTCTCGCGCGGTGCGCGTGGCGTATCGTATTGAGGGAGAGAGATAGAGACGGCTGCCGCCGCGTCCTCTCCTGCACTCATCTTGTCAAAGGTTTCGCGCTTTCACTCACGATGCTTCTACACCAACTAGCGCAATCCGTCACGTTATACTCCTCCACTCACCGGCTAAAATTCGGACGAAGGGGACGTGCAAACGTTGACGCAAAGCGATTACCGTAATGCACTAAAAGGAATGCGGCACGCTACGGTCGCATTCATGTAAACGCAGTTAACGTCCCAACGATGAGACGCGGGAGAAGTCAGGCTTCTCCAAAAGCCGCCTCCTCGTCGAGATCTCACGACTAATGAACGCAGTTCTGTGCTCGAAGTCTCTGTAGACGGATTCTCGCAATGCCGGCGCTGGCTAGTCGCCTGATTAAAGTGGGTCGTGACCGCGTCACCAACGATTTAAGACATGCCAACTATACCGGAACACCGTGCTTGACAGCATTTCAATGCTCGCGCTGTCTAGCAGCTTCAGCGCGATGCCGTTTCTGTAAAACATTAAAATGAAGAGTCTGATAGAGTGTCCTCGTCGAAGGAAAACCATGAAAAAGACTGCACATTGAAAGGCTTTATAGTAGCAGCTAAGCAGAAGGTGTCAAGTCACTGCAGTACTATCTTTGTGCGATCCCTGTTTACGCCCTCCCTCGTGCGCTTCGGCTGTTCCGCAAACGCTAATACGTTTACTGAGAAGCTAAAACTCTGGTGACACCGACACCCTGATACGCCCTTCACAAATGATAAAAAACAAAAACAAATGCTGACAGTCACTTTAGCATGCGCTAAAGAGGATGAAAACGAAAGCCTCCGTGCTAACGAAACATTCATATACATTCTTGACATTATAGTTCGAATGCGTTGTTGCTTCCTATTTCTCGTTTTCTCCCACCAAAGGCCGTGTGTTCCAGTGCCTTAACTAACTTTGCTTTAATTAACACCAAAGGTAGCGGGTCAGACTCCCACCAATGGTCGTGGGTCTGACCATCAATGGTGACATCATCAATTTTGGTGCCATTGAATTTTGGTCCCATGAAAGGTCGAAGTTTCGACTCCCACCAAAGGTCGTGGATTCGAGCGCCTTAATTAACTATATATTAATTAGCTTCGCCTTAATTGACATCAAAGGTCGTGGGTTCTAGTGTCTTAACACCAAATGTCGTGGGTTCCACACCCATTAATGGTCGTGGGTGGCACCATCAAGTTTGGTGCCATAACGCCGGGCGGTCAATTTTTTGATAACGCCGGACAACGGATTTTTTTTACCCGTAAGCCACTTAAGGCTTTCGCTTATATAAATAAAGTGAGAAAAAAGAAAACAAAAGAATAAAAAAGAAGAAAAGGAAATTAAGATTTACGGATTCCGCTCAAAAAAAAAAAGGTATGCAATTTATCAGGATCAGTTTGAGCGGCTATGTCTGATGACAGGTTATTTTAATCCTATGACCGTGGAATAAAAGACCGGACGAAATGGCATGGACGACGCATGAAAAGCATGCCCACTAAGTGAACTGTCCATTTCAGGGCGCACTGACTGGATAGAGCTCGAAAGTCGGCGGTGACGATTAGCACGTGTCTTACAAACTCCCAACTCTATCCATTCAGTGTGCGCTGAAACGGACAGTCAAGCAACACACAAGTCAGTAGACACTTACAAAATAACCCCCCCCCCTCCCTCCCTCCCTTTCACTGCACGGGGCTAGACTCGAGGCTATGAAAGTCCATCCCCGTTCTGCCCACATCGTCACCACTCATAGCACTCCCTCTATCTCTCGCCTTCGCTGTGTCCCGGTGCAGAGTATACAGGCTAGATGGGTCAGGCTCCGGCCGACGTCTGCGCCATTTTTTTAAGGGACACTATTGAGAAACACTAATTCCGCTTTGATTGATGAGAGTATTATTTCATATCTCTATATTTGTTAATTTCGTGGTAATGCATTGTTTACTTGAAGCAAAGAAATAAAAAAAATGGTACAGAAATAACGGCTGAAGTACTTTCCAAAATTTCGCGCCGAAACCACAGGACCGGCAAGCCAGTGTGACATTACGGACTTCAAAGTGTATTATAGTATTTGGGCCGTTGTGACTCGGTAAAAGATTTTGATGCTTGCTGATTGTTCTGTCTTCGGATTTTTTATAATGCAACGCAGTTAAGCTTCAACAATAAAATATTAATTGGGCCCGCGCAAACTCGGCCACGATGACGTAAACACAAGTCTAACACCTCTCGTTGGTGCAAACATTGGAGAATGGTCGTTAACGTGGAAAAAGCGCATTTCTTCCGATATCTCGAGGAAAGGCACCACTTCCATACACTTCAAAACTATAGACGCTTTACCGCTAAGCAATGTGGCTAATTACAAATACTTAGGCCTCAACCCTTACTAGTAATCTATCCTGGAATTAGCAAATATGCATGTACGCATTTCGAAAGGTGCTTTCTTTAATAGAAACCCAAAAAAGCACCTTCTAATATCAACCTACTAGCTTATTTCACAATTATTTGGCCAAAATTAGAGTATGACTGCGTTGTCTTGTACCCTTACACTCAATATAATAATTATAGTCTCGAAAAAATTCAAGGACAAGCTGACCGCTTTGTGTATAACAAGTTCTCTACATTTGGCGCACCATCAGAAGTAATAAACTCCAATAACATTCCCTCACTTGAAGCGAGGAGGAACAACTTGCGAACTCCACCAACTCGACCCTTCACCGTATGTAACGCCGCTTGTTACCAGGCACACTCGACACCACCGCCAGCAAACCCAAATTCCGTATTTTGCCACAACTGACTCCTTCAAATACTCATTTTTCCCGCGCACCATTAACGACTGGAATAGTTTAGACTGCGCATTATGCGGCTTTGTTGCTTTCTATCGTGTTGGTAGGATAGCATAGGATAGGATAGGAAAAACTTTAATAAAGTGCCGGCAAACGACGATTTAACGAGTCGTGACGCTGGCCAAGCGTCGACCCGGGGTTATACCCTACTCTGCACTAGCCCAGTTGGGCCCGTTTGTAGTGGGTCATGAGGCTTGTGCATTTCGAACGCACCTCGGGCCTGCTGGACGGCCCATAGTTGTGAGTCCTTGTCTGCAGACTGCAGTGCACCTTGATGTTCGGGCACATAAGTCCTGGAGGTAGCTGCCGTCGGGAACCTGGCACAGTCCCACATGATGTGCCATTGGTCCGCCGGACCCGCTGCACAAACACCGCACAGCCAACTCGGATAGAGCTCTGGGTGAAGCACGTGCAGCATTGCGGGGGCGAGGAGTGACGCGGTCTGTATTTGTCTTAGGATTACGCCCTCCTCCCGACTGAGTGCTGGGTGGGGAGGCGGCATTGTCCGTCGAGCTAATACTTCGTTACTTCGGCATAACTGGTCAATCTGTGCTTGGTTTCGAACCACCACACGGAACGGTCACTCTCGGGGGCGCGGGAGGTAAGCGCTCGCGCCGCCGAAAGGGCGGCGCGAGCGTGTTGGTAAATAGTTCTTGTTGTGCTTTCATATTTTCGTTTTTCGCACGTGTTGGTAAATAGTTCTTGTAGTGCTTTCGTATTTTTGTGCATATCCTGCATAGACCTTGGGTATGCTGCAGTGTGCATTAAATAAACAAAAACAAATCCATCACGTGGATGCTGCGGTAACTTCACGGCGGCAGCGCCACGCAAAGGTATGATGGACCAACACAAGCAGAACGAGGCAGAATCGAGAAAGAGCTCAAGAGGAAAATAAACAGAATGCATTACTGCGCAAATCTGACGACGCTAACACGCTATCTGTGGCATTGCTAAAGGTCGAACGCTAGGTTCAACAGTTCCCGCACTTCCACAGCCCAAAAGAAAAGCTCGAATGACAACATAGCGCAAGCACTATACACACGATGTCCCAGCTAACTTTAGCCAGATTTTAAAAAATATGCGAATGCTACGTAGCTGGACAGAACCGAGGCAATGTTGTTTGCCATCGCTTGTAGATACCCAGATTATTTTTTCACGTCCACCTAATTAGATAATTAGTCTTGATTAACTTTTAAATCAACTTCTAAAATTTAATTACATGGAAAGTGTCGATGAGAAAATTGTAGAGCAACATGAAAAACTCCAGATACAGCTCTCTGCTTCTCGATACGTGTACGTAAAAGTCTTTTTTTTCGAGCGTGAAAGAAGCCCGCGAATACCCGCGAAGTGCCTCGAGCGGCCAGCATCGCGGTACACACAGCGTGTCTTCGTTTGCTAGACCACCTCCGCGAGCGTCTGTAGATGCCATGGACCTCTCTTTCACCGTGGAAGAACTTTCAGCGGCTATAGCTGGTACCAACAAAGAGTCTCCTCCCGGCCTCAACGAAGTCAGCTACCAAGCTGTAGCGCACCTTTCCCGCCACTGCCGTCTCCGACTGCTGGAAATGTGGACAAGTGGTACAGTGCCTGCAGAATGGAAACTCGCTAAAATAGTACCTGTTATCAAGTCTGGGAAACAGCCGACCAGCTACGCAACTTTCCAACCTATCGCCCCGCTCAGCTGTGTTGGGAAACTAACGGAAAAAAATTATTCGTAAGCGAATGACATGGTTCTTTGAAACGGGAGGAATCTATCCCAACGAAATGAATGGCTTTCGGCAGAATAGATCAGCTCTGAACAATATAATATCCCCGATTTCCTCCGTAGAAGAGCATCTAACTACTGGACATATTCCAATCGTCATCTTCCTTGACATCAAAGCCGCCTTTGATTCTGTTTTAGATCATTTAGTTCTTGAAGTCCTTGAAGCTGTACGCCTTGGAGGATGACTTTATACATGGCTATCCAACTATCTCGAAGGACGGCAGGTTTGTACGGTAACTCCAGAAGGTCTGACATCTTGCTATGCTGTTGAAAAAAGAGTTCCACAAGGGGCGCAGTCTTTAGTCCTTTACTATTCAACATAATTCTCGTTCACTTGAAAAAGAGTCTACCAACTGGGGTACAAATCATGCTGTGTGCTGATGACATCTGTATAAGGAGTGCGTCAAGATCTCGTCGAGCTACTCAGCAGCGACTACAGCGAGCGCTTTTCAACATGTCATCGTATCTTACATCGCGGGGGCTACGTCTATCACCAGAGGAGAGCGTTGCTATGGCCTTCACTCGCAAGCGCATGGTTTGCTACCCACTGATACTCGGTGGTCGAGCCCTTCCCTATACACCGACACATGGCTTTCTCAGTGTCTTGATCGATCGTAACCTCTCCTGGACACTGGAAGTGAAAATCTCCGGCGCATCCTAAATTATTAGTGTTCTTGCTGGACCTCAGTGGGGTAGCGACAGCCGGGCGATGGTGATGCTTCAGAATGCTTATATTGATGTCCTCCTGCGCTATGGCCTTCCTATCCTGCAGATTGTCCCCAACTGATAATAAAAGCTTGGAAGCGACACGTAACAATAGCCCGCGTGTTTGTCTCGTCTGGTGAAGGGGTCGATCTTGCATAGAGATAGCAGCCGAGGCCCACTGTTGACCTGCTACGAATTCGGGAAACCACCCGCACACATATAAGGCACGTGGTCCAAAACAGAAATCATTTCTTGAGTAATGTCAAAATACAAAACAATTCCGGATTCGAGCAAGCTGTTAACGAAATTCGACTCACTATCTCTAAACAGGCACCACAATTAGATCATGCCACTACAGTTCCCCCGTAGATGCTGTCTCCTCTACACATTCAATCGAAAGTACATCCTTGAAATAGAGTCCAAGAAGAACATGCCTCAAGCCACTATCTTACAGACAACACTGGCCTTATTAGATTCGTCGGACGATCCTACCGCTGTCAACCAGATGTAGGAGTCGTCGGACTATCTCGCCGCTGCCACCATTTGAAGGAATTGAAAGTCGTAGAGAGGAACTCGGTGAACAGGATTCATTTACATATTTTACATTTTAAGCAAGATACATTGGCAGTCTAGCGCGACTCCCATATGGAGCCCGCAAGACTAACATACAGCAAATAGCTTACGAGCACACAGCTCACGAGTACATTTCGAGCATGACAACGAGCACTCAGCTCCCGACGACGAGCACACTCTAGCAGCCGGCAACCGCTGCTTATAAGCTCTTGATTCCAAGCGAACGGAAACGTTCGTCCAGTCATCGTTCGACGTCACCGAAGATGACCCGCCCTTTTTGGAGGAGGCGGGCTCACATATTCGTGTTGCGCACACACACAGGTGTCAAGGTCCGGAGCCGACGTCAGAGGGCTTCGTAGAACTCTGCCCGGGTGGTGCGGCCGATTACCACGGTCCTGAGCTGACACCGCGCCACGTGGCTGCCGGTCATCCGCAGTTCTCTGAAGTGCGCCCCGTCTGGTGGGATTGGAACACGTGCAGCGGGCTGAAAGCTGGCACGTTGCCACCCCGTACGGCCATTCCTAACAGCCTACATGAGCGAGAAGCACTCCTCTACGAAGCACATATTTACTGACGGTTCCTCTAGGCAACATAGTTCTTCCTATGTATTTTCGTTCCTTCCACAGACCAGACATTTTCATGGCGTTTAGAGCGATGAAACAAGCAGTAAAGTACGTACCACACTCTTAAGCAAAATTACACCCTTTGGGTCATATCCTGCCGCACAACGATAATCGTCATCTGTCTTGTCCGCATTTCCTTTCCTTAACGCTGAGAGCCCGGTACTTCCAAGTCACTAACGACATGCACGTTAAAAGCATGACAGTGCATTCTCGACCGGAAAGTAGCGAGCGCAGCGTTTTCAAGAAAGGAAATGCAAGCAAGACAGATGACGATTATCGTTGTGTGACAAGATACGACCCAAAGGGTGTACATTTGTTTAAGAGTGTACGGCAAGTTCAACAACAATGGACAATATTCACGGACTCGAAAACACCATTACAATGCCTTTGCAGGAAAAGCACTAAATCGAGCAATTACATTTTGGTCCAGGACATTGCATACCTACACCACTTGGCATCTAACGCTGGACATGCGATAGCGTTAGATGGACATGATCGCATTAAATTTATAAACGTGTTTTTCACTAAAAGTGAAGCTGCAGCTTTGGTGAAGCGATATGTACTCAGTGAACGGCGTAGAAGATGGTCTTCACCTTCAGGCAATTAGAAGTTTTTATTTAATATCGACCCAGAACTCCAACCAAGGCTACCACAATGTCTACCACGGCATCTGGAGACCCTCTATCACCAGCTTCGACTAAACGTTGCATACACGAACAATCTTTTCCGCAGTGACCAGACCCCAGATCCATGTTGTGACAACTGTGGCGCGGTAAAATCTCTATAGGGCACATCTTGCTCGAGTGCCCAGATTACAGAGACAAGCGACGTCAACATAAGATGAACATGGAAAAGCTCAACGAAGTCCTATTGACATTGACACGAATGCTGGGTCTTTGGCCTTGCCCATCAAAACAGCGCAAAGCCCTGGACTCTCATATACTGAGTCAATTGGTTTGCTTTAAAATCACGCACGTCGTCTCTTCAAGACTGTGATTTTATCTTATTTTGCATTTACACGCGTCGCACTGGACACTCGTCCTATACTACTGATAACATTACCCGACCTGCATTTTTTTTTCATTTTTTCTTCTGCCCACCTTCTCCCGGTCTTTTTTTCTCCTTCGTAGTAGCATGTAGGCGAAAATACGCTGGCTAAAGACTCTGCATTTTCAATAAAGATCTTTCTCTCTCTCTGAAGTTACGTAGGACAGCCTGCATACAGGCGATGTGTTGAACTTAAAATTACAAGTGAATGGATAACAGTGCGTTTTAAGTGTAATCAATTGAATCACACGCCGTCTGTTCCCCCGCGCCTCTGCTTTGTCATTGGCTGTTCGCGGCCATCCTGTGGCCAAACAGAAGGCCGCTCATGCCAACGCGAGCCCACGTTATACAATATACAAGGACGTACTTATTTCGCTAAAAATGTTCTAAAAACGATATTGCGCTTACTGATGCACTGTCCTTCCTCAAATTTCGCAAGAAGATTAGAAACGTTCTTAAGAGCCCGTTCCTAATTACGCCTCTACTCCCTCAAAACTGGTAAAGAGAGCGATTGTTTTGTCCGCCATTAGCGCCCCGTTAACAAAATATTGTTTACACATGCTGGAGAACAGCGTAAAAGTACAGGTAGACAGGCTACTTTCAGTGACGATTCCCGAGGTTTGCATGCATTTCGTCCAGTTTTCGAAAAATTTATTGCAAGAAAGTAAAAAATAAGCGGGACCAGGAAATACCAGAAGGTCAAAGAAAAAAGAAACGAGCACCAGTTATCCCGTATGTGCACAAAGTTTCTCATGGGCTTTTTTTTAAAGAATAGGGTCGCGATATGGTGTCGAGGCAGTCCATATCAGCCCCTCCGATAGAATGGACGTATTTGCAGGACGCACGCTTTAGTGGAAAAAATACAGATGGTCGTGGGCGGTAAAACCCGAAAAAAAAAAATTGTGAATTGTATCGTTGGGGTCGTCTATCGAATACCCTTATCATGCGGCCGCAGTTATATTGGGCAAACTGCGCGTACCACGAACCAAACACTAGGGGAACATGAAAATGACTTAAAGGAATAACTTTTAACCTACAGTGCTGGACTGCAATAGCTACGGAAGTACGCCTCAGTTTAAAGATGAATGTGTGGTGGATTGCCACCACGATAAGGGAAAGCGAGAAATATCAGAGGCGCATTCCATTAAGAAATTTGTAAACATAGTCAATCAGTGGTTTTACACGATAAGGAGTCTGCGCTTTTGTGCCTATGCCAACCCTAATCTTGTCTTGCTTTACTGCTGGTTGACCTTGCGATGCGACTAGCGCCTCTGACGCTATGTTTGATAACTATATAATATAATCTTGTGTATATATGTGTGCGTTTTGTGATCAATAAATTCAGTTGGTAGTCAGCGTTCACGTTGTCTGTTTGCAATCCTCCTTCCTTCGTCCGCTTTTGTTCTTTTTTTCGCACTTCAGTGCTTCGCGCTGCAGAAAGTTTACAACATGTATTTTTCCTCAACTGCGAGGCATTTTTTCTGAGGAACCCGTGCCGCTCTCCTTGCAGATTTGTGCTACATTCGGGCTGATGACAATTTTGCCTTTCATGAACCTTCCTCTACTTTGCGGAATTCCGAGAAAAATTTTCCATGACAAGTTCTGATATATATATATATGTGGTGTTTAACGTAACTTGAACTAATGATTTTAAGAAAATGGTTAACCGCAGCTGAATGAAACCGACGACATATGGTTTGCCGTCATGCTGTACTCTTGCAAGTGCTTTTTTATATTCTGCCTAATTAATTAAGATCAATTATGAAAAAAAATTACATTCACTTTAAGGCCAAATACGTTTCGTTGCGTTGTGGGGGAAGTTCAGAAACGACCGATACAATTTTCTTGTGGCAGCGTGCGTGCCGCGTGGCGGTATCTTTCAGCGTTTAAGGAAAGAGCGCGAAATACGAAATAAAACCACGTGACCGCGCTCACGCGCTATGAAAAATGCGCCATCGTATCGCATCGCCCTAAAACGTGCGTCGCGCCTCAGGGGCGACGGCGGTTCCTTTCCGTGTGCCACCACCATAAATGCTGACGCACTGTTGAGCTGACCCCTATACGAGCCGCGGCCACTTCACCACGGTCCGCGCACACGGTTCTTTCGAGCGAAGCACGGTTGGAAACGCTGCATTACCATAGCGCATGAGCGAAGTCACGTGGTTGTATTTCATATTTCGCACCCGCCGTGGTTGCTCAGTGGCTGTGGTGTTGGGCTACTGAGCACGAGGTCGCGGGATCGAATCCCAGCCATGGCGGCGGCATTTCGATGGGGGCTAAATGCGAAAACACCCGTGTACTTAGATTTAGGTGCACGTTAAAGAACCCCAGGTGGTCTAAATTTCCGGAGTCTCCCACTACGGAGTGCCTCATAATCAGAAAGTGGTTTTGGCACGTAAAGCCCCATAATTTAATTTTTTTATTTCATATTTCGCGGTCTTTCTTTAAACGCGAAAAAAAAAAATCACCACGCAGCATGTACGTTGCCCCAAAATAATTGGATCGGTTCTGAACTCCCTCTACAACGGAACGCACTTAGCCCTAAAGTGAGTATTAAAAATCTTGCATAATTGATCTTCGTTAATTAACTAATTAGGCGGAATATAAAAGAACGCTCTAAGGGGCGCCACATGACGGCAAACGACATGTCGTTAGTCTCATTCAGCTGCGGCTAACCACCACTTTTTTTTTATCATTGGTTCAAGTTACGTGAATCCGGTCAAACAGGCCGATGCATCAATCTAAGAACAAAGGGTACGGGCGCTCGTATGTGTCGTTTGCGTCTCACCTCGTCCGCTTCGAGCGGAACCTCTTCACGAACCAACCGGCTGAGCGACAAGTTTTGGCTATATCAATGATCACCTGCGAGAACACGCAAACAACTTCGAAGCTAAAGTCGCGCAACTGTGGCCTTGCACTGTCCCACGTGTGGGACAGTGCCTCTTCAATACCAGACTGCTATAATCAACAGGAGTTGCATGGATCGGAGCGACCGATAAATTTTTGAAACCTCATGTATTGAACCGTGCGACTCTAGTTGCGTCAGCGCTCCTTCCGTGTCGCGCTCGCGGAAAGAGCTAGATTATCTGCAACACAGTGATGACGGTGCACAAATTTTTCCGATTATTGTTTTATGCTGCGTTTACCATGCTTCAACCTTTAATTCACCGAGGAAGCGTTCCACGCGCGGGATTCTTTTTATACCATTTTTACATGGTGAAATAGTTATATATCTATATTTTATCGTTTCTAGCGATCTCCTTTTTTCGAGCTATAATCTTTTTTTGTTTTATACTTTGTTAAGGCGCGTTTTCCATGAGGGCGCGTTCTTTATCGGCGAGTGTTGCGGCTCGGGCGTCGCCTCTCGATCGGCAATGGTGCATTGGTCAGTAATCCAGATATTAATGCGATAGCATTATATGGCTCATGAGGTGGAAACGCCGGCGTAGTTGCCGGCGTGACCACCGACGGTGCAAAAAAGAATAAAACCCTCGCCCTTTGGTGTTAACTAAGGCAGAGTTAAGGCACAGTGAATTATGCCAGAGTCAACACACTCCAGCCCACAACATTGCATTGTGGCATAATGCCCTGGCATTGTACGGTGGTTGCAATGCTTTCGCATTCATCCACATAGGGATAATTAATTGCCCCTCGAGTTTAGAATGTTTCCTGACGCATGCGCTGTCTGTGCTACGAATGGTGAATGCGTATATATATATATATATATATATATATATATATATATATATATATATATATATATTGTGTAATAAATTTAGTTGCAAGTAGTGCTCTGTGTTGGCTCATCCTTTCGTTTCCTCTGACAGCACCCCCCTCCCTTCAATGCAGGCACTTGGCCTGCAGAAATTTTCTGCAAGTTCAATGTGTGTCCCATGTGGCAAACTTCTGCCATCTGGCTGTTTCCACCAAAAATATGATTGCCTAAAAAAGCCTTGCTTATCTGATGTCATCCAGAGATAGTGTGCACAAGCCACCATCTCCAAAATGCAATCCCATGTTGGTTTCAGAGAGCACAGAGAGACACCAGCAAGACACTGCCATCTCCATGCAGTAGTACACTTTATTTGTTCAGAACACTGCCATGGCATTTGTAATGTACAATAGCATAGACAACAAGTAGGTTAAACCAGGCAAAATTGTGTGACCTTATACATTTGTATACACAGACTAGCACTATAAAATGATCGTAAAAAAATTGCAATTGGTCTCCATCATGGAAACAGGCAAGAGTATTGATGCAGCACCACAACTGCACATATGACCCTGACTCCATCTAAAATGTATTGTGGTCCTGTTAAAAGTGGAAGACTCGTCAACACCATTGAACTGAAACAAGCAGTAGCAAGTTATGTCAACACAAGCACGAAGTAATGTCCATCACATGCACATCTTTGAGCAAGTCTTTAACGCTCAAGAGAGCAGTAGCAATAGTCAGTTTCAAGGCACCATAATCGCCACAACTAACTGCATATGCTCCGTCATATTTATAATTTTCAATGGCCTGACTATGACTGGTCAACATACCAATAGCACAGGTCACTGCCACGTGCACGCACAATGCTGTCAACCTCCATTGTTAAAGAAGCACTGACATATTTTCCAAGTTTTAGATACTCTGCCACAAGTTTCTCACATGTAGAACTTAGCATACACAGCCAATATGAAGATTGTAAAATGCTTATAAAATAGTATTTTATCATCATCATTAGCCTATTTTATGTCCACTGCAGGACAAAGGCCTCTCCCTGCGATCTCCAGTTACCCCTGTCCTGTGCCAGCTGATTTCAGCTTTTATATTTATATTTCTATTTTATGTTTGATACTAAAGCTGCCCTCAAAATGCCACGCCTGCGGTGACGTCATGATAAAGAAAAATTTGCACACTTCATAGGCAATCAATCAATCAGCCAAAACTTTTTATAAGGCTTACAGCATTTGCTCCTTCACATAACACACACACACACACACACACACAAACCAAGTTGAATATGCAATGTCAGTGCTTCTTTAATAACAGTCAATGCTGTTAAAATGGAGATACCTAACCACCACCAACACTTGGTTTAATACAAGTAATCACATCTGTCAAGGAAACGGTTGCAAACTTCCTTGGCCAATGGTGTTGAATAAGTAAATACTATAACATTAAATATGTTTTCTAACCATTTACTAATGAGCTAAATTTGCTGATTTCAAAAAGCACAATTTATAATGCAGTGGCTACAAGGATAAAAATAGGTAGCATAAGCATAAACTCAAATACAACAATTCCTAAGCTACCCCAATGTGTTGTTTTGTTTTCGGGTTCACCTGCATTTGTAACAGGGACCTAATTCAGACTGCACAATGTGCATTTGGGACTACTCCATGCATAGAAAGCCAGATATGGAGCATGTACACATGTGATCAGCAATTTCATGTTGGAATTTCAATGGGTGCTGATGATACAAATACAAGATGTTTGTGAACCATCTGATCTCATGCTTTAGCAACAGCACTAAAGGTTTGAGGCACTGACATTGCTCAAGTAATGTCAATGGCGCAATTGTTTCACCGCAATGTCACGCACAGTAAGGTAACCCTACAGTCGAACTCCTATATTCCTGCAAATATGCGCACACTTCAAACTGTGCTGTAACATTTTTCACAAATGAATGGCTTGGACAGCGAACATGGACACTAATTGCATGTGAAGGATAAAAAATTGACAGAGAAATTAAAACTGAGCACACACAATTCAATCTCATAATCAGCTGCATTACCTGCACAGACTACCTTGTCAGGCATTTTTTTTTTTTTTCGCAATCAAGGAGACAGTTGCAAGCTGAAAGCAGGCGCAGAACAACAGTCCGGCATGATGTCCATCGTCCTGCCACTTATGTGTTATCACCTACAAGGGTTCCTTGTCAAGGGTCTTTTGGATAGAGGCGCGAAGGTTTTCTTGGAGGAACTTTTTCAGATTTTTGCGGTTGATCATTGTGCCCAAGTTTCCTATTTGCGAAGCCACCCAGCTCACCACGGGGACACTGGGAACCTTGACCCAGATCTGACTGAGTTCAGTGACCTTGAGCGACTTGATGGAAGCCTTTGCATTAGGAGAGTCAAGGGGCGCCTGAAGAAAGATGTCTACAGTGGCACGATCAGCATGTGCAATGAACTGCCCAGTGACGCCAGGAATCGGTGTGAAGTTCCACCTGAATGTATATGAAAAGAAGTGCTTCACCAGAAAGCCCAGCATACATAGATATCTAAATGACAAGCACTTTAACTGCATGCAGCAATGGCAACTGCCCAACTTTGTGTCCTTTTTATAGACAGTATCTATTTCCTGTGAATGGTTAGAAAGAGACAAGCTGCACTTGCGTGACAATTTGTATTTGCTGCTGCTGCTGAAAATGAATAATTGTAAGCATTTTCTCATTATTTCACATCGACGAATAATTTGTGTGGGAATCCACCATAATGGAAGAAGTTGCTGCACATATCAAAGTAGCACAGAGCTACAATGGAATCCCACACAGGTGCCATCGATTTTATGATTTATTAGCTCACTTGGTAAACCTAATAGAAAAGCAAAGGCGGTGTTGTCGGGCTGTGCGCACTTTAACAATGCAAGCTCACACTAGTTTTCCTGTTGAAAGAGCTGTGAACACTGTTCTTTGACATCAGATGTTGGACAGTGTGCTTTGACATCACGCACAACACATGCACAAAGCTGTCAGCACCTGTTAAAGGAATAAACAGAAATGACTTTCTGACACTTGCAGAACACTACACTTGAGCTTACCCCAATATATTTAAACACAAGTTACACACACACATAAGTTATGCACACACAAGTTATACACTCCCACAGTTATAGATAACTATGCAGACTGCAAAATAAACCGCTGAAAGACCAGCATCACACCCAAAGCCATAGGCATGCGCACATGACAGTACCCACAAGGTGGAGTACTTAAACGGTGCAGAAAAACCCAAAGTCTAGCAATTGCTGTCTAATGTGCTGTGCACTGTTATGATATGGGTTAATGTGCTCAGAGCCACAATGCATCAGAGAGCCGTGAAGACACTGGGTTTTCCTGGGGCATTCAAGTGCTCAAGCTTAGATGACTTGGATTCCTTGGAAGGAATCTGCAGGATATTAACAGTCGCTGACACTAGACCTCACCTGTATCGGACATGTGGTTGCACCAAACCAATGAGCATGGTGAGGTTGGCATAGCCATTTCCACAAACCAACTGTGGTGGATGCCGCAGTTCAAAGTTGCTCAGCCCCCACAGCACGCCGTCATGCAGCCGAAGGGGAGCAATGTCAGCGGGCAATGCGAATGGCTCCTCGTCCCGCAGCCTGCTACGAATCCGGTCCACAAGCCGATCAAGTCGAGCATGCTGGTCAATGTTGTTGTCGCAGAGGGGGGCAATTTCATGCTTCACGCGGTGGCGAGTTGCAAGGGCTGTCACACCTGACCAAGAGAGGACCACCAGCACAGGCAGAAGTAAGTGCAACTGACTTTACACAACACATTGGCTCAAAAGAAAAACCACACGCATGAACCACATTCAAAAAGTTCAATGGTCTAATGATTGTCATAGTAAAGTGTTTTCAGTGGTAAACCATTTTAGCTAGGAGGAGGAAATGCACCTCAAGTAAGGCAACTGCAGCATATTTCATTGCAGTTTGCCTTTAATGTGCAAGAAGCTGAGCCAAGGCTGGTCGCAGTGGTGGGATAAACAAGACTGCTCAGTCAATGTGCTGTATGGGCCATTTATGAAATCCCATTGTTCTAGGAGTGCGTGTATGTAGGGAAAATAGGATGCTGTTGCCTCAGTGACCACCTCTGTAATGATGATTAATGGGGTTTTATGGCACAAGGACCAGGGAAGGCCAATGAGCACCAAGATATGGTGTGGTGTAGTTGGAGTGGTCAATGACAAAGGGTACAAGTGACGCGACTGTATAGTGGCCTGAAAACATTCCCTGTAAAGTGCGTAAAATACATACCTAAATAATATTGTGGTAATGATGCATAGAGTGCACAATGATATTTCGGATGTAAAATAAAAGATATGCTACGAAGAGGTGGTATACTAAAATGTGTGAACAGTCAGTAGCACTAATGCCTCATCAGAGCCCTTCAAAAATAAGGGCCTGAAAGCATGTGCTGTACAAAATGCCACCATCACAACAGTGGCCTCAGAAGAGAAGTCGCAGCACCACAACTCAGAGGTTCATCACCTGACAACAAGTAGTTGTTTCCTGCATCTTCCTGCGATTTCGTGATCACCTATGTAAATGTGCCTGCCCACTCGCACCAATTCAAGGAAGTAACCTAGAATTGCATCACTGACCTTGCCAGGGGCGCTGGGGGGAGGCGGTTCTGTGTGTTTATGCACATGGAAGGAGCCACAGAGAAGAAAATTAGCGATGTTGCGGTTGCGCTCGAACGTAAAATCAGCACTTCTGCCCAGCTTCACATATTTTCATGGCGTTTATTTTTCAGAAATCTGTACTTAAGATTACCGAGCAACCCCCCCCCCCCCCCCCATTGTATAGTAGTAGGGTTTGCTTGCCTTCTGACAGCATCCCCCCACCCCTGCCTCCTATGGTAACTGTCTCTGCTCTCTACAGATCTCCCTCCCCTCTGGACTCCCACCTTAGCAGAAAGGGAAGCGCTGCAGCTTCTGCAATGCTTCTGAGGGGAGTCACGGATAATTACAGCTGTCCAGAGGATAATATGGCGACGGCCGGGGAGCTCCAGAAGGCATTGTGCACATTCGACGGGGTGCGGTGAAAACGAGTTTCTAGAGGCACCTGTAACTCGCTCCTGTCACGTATGCACCGGCTGTGACCCCCCCCCCCCCCGTCTCCCCCTACACTTCCCCGACGCGGTGTGCCTGACAGCAGCAGCCACAGCAGCAGTGGGAAAGTCCAAGGAAAAGGCCAAGAAAGCTTAGCTTTAAAAGATACGGCTGGAACTCGTTTGGACCGCACCGCTTCGACTGTGCACAATGCCCTCTAGTGCTCCCGGGTCGTAGCCACGTTAGTCTCCCGACAGCTCCGTGACCCCGCAAGCGCTTACCTTTCTACCAACGTGCAAGTTCAGAGGGAAGATAGGTAGAATAGAAGAGAGGAGGGCAGAGGGGGCAGGGAATGGGTAGCGCAGTCGCGAAATGGGTGCGTTGCCGCTGTTCGCTGGAAGTTCCCATACAAATATAGGCGGGGAAAAAGGGGGGGGGGGGGGGGGGAGTGACGTGAGAAGGCAAAGAAACGCTGGATAAACTTAGGTTCAAGGTACGGTACGGTGCGTTTCTGCTATTTCTGAAAAATAAAAATATGCAAATATGTCTAGTGGACAAGGGACGGGGTCGCACGTCAAATAAACATTTCTGTGCCCGCGCGATAGCTTTGCTCGAGGTCGCGGATTTGACTGCGGCTGCCGCATTTTGACGGGGGCGAAATAGAAAATGCATGTGCACTTAGATTCTGGGACATGTTAAAGAGCATCACGGCGTCAAAATTAATCCGGAGTCCGAAAGCAGGCCTCATAATCCGATTGTAGTTTTGGCACGCACAGCCCCATAATCAAATTTTAAGTTTAATACTTCTGCCATTATGCGATGTGCCATGTGAGGCAGTGACTATAGACTATAGTGCTCAAATCTCTCAGAGGTTATGAAATATGGCGCACTATAACGCCTTAGGCAAACACCTCTCCCTTTGTGTTTTGTGTACTTACGCAGACAAACAGGCAAGGTAACGTTTAACATCAACTCACCACTCTTATGTTGGACAAAACGTTGAAGAAATTAAACACTCGTCGTCAACAGTCACAGCAAACAGCACAGAAAGCTTCGCTCACATCGATTCCCACCGTGCGTGGGATCTGCATAATTTTTCTGACATGCGAAAAATATGATGCTCATACTGCCCATAAGAGGGGCATCACAGCTGTCAGTACTCCTAATCTGATCAATACGAAACAGCCTACTTTGCTCAATATACATACATTCAATTTTTACTCTGTTAAACCTCAGCTGCTATTTGGCTGCTGCTGACCACTTGAAGACGCTGGTGTTCAACCGATTTCCTATTGCATAATCCTCGATATGAATCAATAATTCCGGCGCGTCATGTCAGGTCTGTCATCAAGTGGTTTGGCCAAGAAACAAACGCCTGGCTTTACTATAAGGTAAATTTAAAGTGTGCCTTCTTGAATGTCAAGTACTGCCTAAAAAAAAAAGGGGGAAAGTTTTTGCTGCCGCTGCTGCTGCTGGAGCAGCAGCGGCGCGCTGGCAGTTACGTAGTATGTATGGATATAAATGCAATGTGCTAAACGCGCGGTCCTGCGCATAGTTGTGAATTCGTACAACGGTACCGTCTAGCTGAAGCTGTGTCAATTGGAAAATTTCACGACATTCCTTTATAGTAAGCACAACAATTTCTCAAACACAACAAAGTACAAAAGAGCCTTCAAGGTAAACTGGGTAACGTTTTGGCTAGCACTCCGACAGCCCTCGCTCGAGTACCCACAAGAAATAACAGAAAAAGGGCCTACCGGCAACAGCACAAGTCGCCAGGAGAAGGGCCGCCAGGACTCGCATGGCTGTTTTGAGAGCGCTGTGTCGACCACGATGGCCCTGCAACCTGTCGCTGTCGGCAAGAGGCGAAGGTCTCCAGGCGTCAAGTGTTGACCGAGTTAGCTGCCGCAGCTGGCTCGTCCGGTCACGCGAGCGGGAAAAAACGCATGATTAAATCTCATACAGGCAGCGAAAAAGAGAAGAGGGCACGGAGAGAGGGACTGTCCGTTTAGTCAAGGAAGGCAAGGAAACACGATGCCTGTCAGCGGAAAGAATTTTAAAAAGAGAGAGAGAGAGCGTGGGTCAAACCTGATTACGGACGTTGTCAGCGACTCCGTGCAATCCGTCGCTTTTGGTGGCGCAAACCTCGTCGAATGTCATAGGCGACAACTTCCGCCTCGCATGGCGTGTACAAAGTGACCGCGCTTCTTCACCCTTCGGTCTTCGTCCCACGACGGACTTGAGAGAAAAGCCAAAACAGCTGTTGCAAACAAAACTTTACGCTGACGGTTATTTTGCCGGTTACCCGCAGAACGAGTTTGAAGAGTAGCAACGCATGCAAACCATTGGATCCTCTTGTCACGTGAAATAAATACGTCACTGGCTATTTCGACGTCCACCGTCGTCTCGCAGGCAGGAAGCACGCTGGAATTTTAAGGTGGAAAACGTGGAAACACTCCCAGTAATTCTTACCAGTATGTGTTGTTACGATGTCGCCAGAAGCTCCCTGGAAACTCACTGAGCACATTATTGCGGATCGTGCATGCATCGTAGTGCATTGGACCGATTGAACTGGTACATGCGCGATGGGGGAGAGCGACGCTGTAGCCGTCTTTGCCAACCCGGCCCGCAAAGTCTTTTCAGCTCGCAGGACAGCGCCAAGAATCACAAGCCAGTTACCGGCTGAAATCGCTGAAGACCCAGAAATCGCGGATGCCCTCCGCTGTCTACCGCCAAACTACAACTTTGAAATTCCGAAAACGATCTGGAGGATCCGGCAGCTAGGAGCTCGGACAGTCGCGCTGCAGTTTCCCGAGGGATTGTTAATATTCGCGCTTCCAATCGCAGACATACTGGAGAGATTCACCGGTTGCGAAGTCGTGATTCTCGGTGATGTGACATATGGTGCCTGCTGCGTCGACGATTACGCTGCTCGCGCCTTGGGCTGCGAGCTCATGGTCCACTACGGCCACAGCTGTCTCGTGCCCGTGGACCAAATGAGCGGTTTGAAGATGCTGTACGTGTTTGTCGACATCAAGATCGACGTGTTGCATCTCGTAGAGAGCATCAAGCGTAACTGGAGCGCCGACATTCGTCTGGCGTTCGTCAGCACGATTCAGTTTGTATCCACCATACAGTCTGTCGCCGCCGAACTGAGGAATGACGGCTACAACGCCAGGACGCCGCAGGTTCGACCACTGAGTCCCGGCGAGATCCTGGGCTGCACCGCACCAAGTGTCGGCGACGCTCAAGTGGCCATCTACGTCGGCGATGGCAGGTTCCACATGGAGGCTCTGATGATCGCCAACCCTGGCATCAAGATGTACAGGCAAGCCTCCTTTTCGTCGTTAGCTTTCAGAGGAAAAAGCAGGCTAAACCTCTTTATAACGAAGTACCCAGAGCAAGCTGAACCGTACTCGGGGTCAGTGTAAACATAACGGCAACACTGCGACCGCTATCCTTTCATCGACCGCTGTTCCTGCCCGATGTTTGGCTTTTGCGTCGATCAAAGTCGTGTAGGTGCGTGCTTGAGTCATGCTAAAGAAACGACACGAATGTACTGTTTCCTAAAGGATCTGAAGTCGACAAGAGCCTGTTATTGTAGAGCTGCACACAGTAGGAACGTTGCAGATTTCAGCCTCATTAATAGTTTTTCCAGTCCCCTCAGTCTCTTTTGGTTTATGAAAAGCGGCCGACAGTGCCTGTGTTACATTCTTATTGTTTGTTAATTTTTTAATCCTCTGTACAGTACACCTAATTTTTTCTGTACTATCATGTTTGGCCTTGTTGGCATCATTTTGTGTCATTATTCCTCTAGTAACCATGTTATTTTGTATTGCTTACCATTTCACATACAAGTGTCTTTTATTTTTTGTTAAATTTCTGCATAGTAATGTTAGTTTGCATATTTTGAGAGATGAGACAATCATAGTGGTATATGTGAGAAAAAAAGAAAGAAAGAAATGCTAATTTAAAAATAAATTAATGAAATCCAAGTGATTTTACTCAAAATGCAGGTACAATGCTTATGACAAGACGCTGACAGAGGAAGGGTACGACCACTCCACCATGCTGAAGGTCCGTCAACAAGCCATAGAGAAGGCAGCCTTGGCCGGTACCTTTGGTGTTATTGTGGGCACCCTCGGCCGTCAGGGCAACCCAAAGGTTGTTGATGGCTTGAAGAAGACCCTGCTGTCTGCGGGATATCCACCAAGGAATGTTGTCTTTGTCTTGCTCTCCGAGATATTTCCCAAAAAGTTGGAACTCTTCAGCGGTGTGGATGCTTGGGTCCAGACGTCATGCCCCCGCTTGTCAATCGACTGGGGTCTCGCATTTGCCAAGCCTGTGCTGACACCGTATGAGGCCAATGTGGCTGTGAGGACTGTAGCTTGGAAGGACTGTTATCCCATGGACTTTTATGCCAGAGATAGTCTGGGACCTTGGACACCAAATCACAAGCCACCTGTGTCAAAGACTGATGAGAAATGCCAGTGCAAACCTGCTACTTGATGGCAGCACTAGTGGAAACCTGCAAACCGATCCCTCCACTCACACTGTGTGGTGTGGTCATGCCAAAGCTTGATGATAAATATAATGTGCTTTTCATATCTCAGCACGCGATAAGAGCATAGCAACTGCTGTTGCTGCTGTCTGTAAATTGTGTGCTATAGTAGGAGCAAATGCAATTTGTGGGAACTGCTCTTAAAATTATTTTTGTATCAGTATTTGAGGCGAGACCTTTTTTTCCTACAGGTTCAAGATCAAGTCATGGCAGGACTTGCTTAACCTGTTAAATGACATGGAAGCTGAGGAGAGTCGCTAGAAACAGCTACACTACATAAACAACTGAAAAGCAAGAGACTGTCAGTGTTACTTTTGTGTCAGTGAAGTTGAAAGCTGTACAATGAGCAGAGCCAGCAGTGTGCTGTGGAGGAATGCTTAAGATTGGTACTAACAATGAAAGAGAACTCACTGCTTTGTGGCCTTTGAGTCTTTGTCTTTCCTGATCATGAAGCACCAGAGGGTGCTGAAATACTACAGTACTGCTTTCTTTTTGTTACTGTGTTTTCAAATTTTCACTACAGCACCAAAAGCTCAGTGTGTGTCTGTCATCACATCACTTCCCTTTTCTGTTGTTCGCATTCCGAGTGATTACATGAGCCTCGCTGCCATCCTGTGCATGTGGCGGCATAGTCACATATCATTATTTGCATTTTTCTGGCTTTCTCGGTGCTAGAAAAAAATACTATATGTGCACCTTGCTGGAAGCAGCTCATTTTGATGGCTCTTGCAGTTCTCTACAAATCCCTTATTGACATATTCACAATCAAAAAACAATTATAGATCTAGATGATTAACATAAGTTAACTAATTGGATGTCAGATACTAAGATATTACTCACAGTTTCTCAACAAGGCTTCAAGCAACATGCACTTGGTTTTATTCGTGTAGACTCGGGTACAATCTCGAGTGCTCCCATCTGAATACATGTAAAAGGAGAATTCGTTTTTCTCGGCAACCACTGCACCAAATTTGATGAGGTCTGTTGCATTTAAACGAAAAACTTAAAATCTAGTGACTGTTCATTTTGAATTTTTGATTTAGGCAGTAAATTTTTTATAAGAGTGGCGAAAATCGAAAACGTTCAGAAAGCGAAACTATGAAGTTTAAAGCTCTGTAACTCGGCAATGAAGAATGATATCACAATTTTGTGAATTGCATCTGATAGTACATCTAAAGCAGACAAAATTGTATGTTACACATGAATCTAAACAAATTCAGTAATATGGACATACAGCTTTTGCAGAACCTTTGTACATAACGTAACAAATTCATGCAAGATATAAATTGACATATCGAATTTGTCTGCTTTGAATGATATAATAGATGCCGTTTACAGAGCCGTAATATCTGTTCTTGATACAGAGCTATTAATTTGTAAACTTTGTGCTTCTGAAGCATAACTGCGAGTCGGCCTAGTTTGAACAGATTCATTCTTTAAAAACTTTTTGTCCGCAAACAAACAGGGACAAAGAGGAGCAACACAAGGATTACATTTTTTTTTTCGAACTTTTGAATTCTTAAAAAATTATTTTCGCCCTAAAATCCCGCTTCCAACAGTCACTAGAATTTAACTTTCTCTCTCAAATCTAACAAATTTCAATAAAATCGGTCCAGGAGTCATCTCAGAAAAGCGTTTCTGCGTCTTTTATGTGTTTAAATATGCCACATCGGAGCTGGGCTTGAGCTAAAGCTTCCTCTTGAAGCTTCATGCACAATAGCTGGAACACCCTGTATATAACTGAAATGTGTCTGACAACAATGCCAAAGAAGTGAGATATTTTTGTTTTGTTTTCTCAACCGTACTAATACATTCACTGCCGCACGCACTTAATGTGACTCAAGTTACAAACCTTGATATGATGAACATGGATTTAACGAAGTAAATAAAAGCTTAAAAATTTATTGATTTTATTTAACCATGAAGCTTGCAGATTGCAGTGTGAAGCTGAATTAATCGAAAAACTTGAACACAGGCACAGTAAATATAGCAAATTAGCTCTGATGGTGGAGCATCTGCCCAGAAAGACGTTGGTCCCAGGTCTAGTGCAGGTCTAACGTAGGACAAGGCCGAATTTTTTCTTCAACTGCAAGGCTCTCTTTCCGAGAAAATTGTACGGGTCGCTTTTGTACTTTTGTGTTACTGTCGACTGGATGACAAATTTTTTTTATGCTTTGAAGAGCTGAATTGTAAATGTCTTAGCTGTATGTCCAAATTCAAGGTGTTCCGGTTCCATTATCACATCCCTGTGCTGTCTACAACATTTGGCCTGTAATCTCCCAGAAGAAAATTCCCTAAATGGTGTAGAAAACATTGTAAATATCACATCACTGTGTGAACTGTGAGGTGTACCACCACTTGGCCTTATTTCGCACCACATATGCACACATACAGCTTTTGTCAAAGATACACAGGCTACTCGATGCCTTCACCATGTATGTCATTAGGCTATGTGGTACAGTTCCTGTGGTGGTCTCGACACTCGAGACCATTGCACTCCGAGTACGAAAACTATTTTCAATCCCTAGGGTGTTGGATCATATGGTATGTCCTAAAAACTCACATAAATAGCCTGTCGTTAGCCTGGTGGCAGCAGGCAGCATAACCTGGATATATTCGACAAAGTCTGTACATTCGCTGCACTAGATTGGCCAACTAGCATCAAGAAACTGCAAACCTTTTGGCTCAGAGGAGTAGTGTCTGAAAAAAAAAAAGAGGACGTTGCTGGCAGCAAGTTATACTAGAACTAAGCCTATTGCTGTTTCTAAACATGCACGTTTTATATATAAAGGCACCTTCTGCTGGTCACTTCAAAGTACTCCTGCAGTGCACGGAGGCCGTGTAAGGCAGCAGCTCCCGTTATTTCGACCCTGATGGGATCAACGAAACTGATTTATTTATCCAGAAACAAATTTTTAAAAAATGCGGAGAAAACGTCAAAATTGCCGATTCATTTGACAACATTTGACCAAGTAGAAAATTAATGTAGAGATAACATTAAAACTCTTAAACAACATAGGAGTCTAACGCTTATCAGATATTTTAAGCAAGAAAAATGGGCAAGGGTCAAATCTGTGTTGCACAGTGGTGGCTGATTTCCTAAAGTCAGCTTTTCCGCGTGGTGTTTTAAAATCCACTTAGCCATGTTGTGCAGTAAAGCACACAAACGCTGCGAACATAGTGTTGTGGCATGCAAAACATGCAAATTCTGTTGTTACTGTAAGTGTTTACTGTGGTAAACGTTTTTCAGAGGTCACTGAATCAGAGTTCAGTTGTATAATGTATTCATGCACTCGTTTTCTTCATTTTAATATAGACTATTCTTGTTGTGCTTATGTATATCACTAACAGCATGTGACAAATGACCAACCAGCATGTTGAAAGCAAAGCCTGTGAGTTTTACCAAACATTACTTGTACTGGTTATTATGGCATGCAACCAGATCAGATCAACACAAATAAGCGCAACACAAACTGCTTTTAAAAATACGCTGAATACTTTATTTTGGGTGTACTTCACTTATAACACATCTGGAAAACGCACCCCACTTCCAACAAAAATGATGCACTCAGTTCACAACTTTTTCGCACTCTGATCATGCTGTTTTTCTTTCTTTTTTTTTTTATACACAACAAGAAGCAAATGACTTGTTAGAGAAAGCTTTTTAAGTACACAGGTAAAAATAAACACTACTTCTTTAGAGTAAGCAAAGACTGAATCTGCAATAAGCAGACACAAGCAAGAAGACCTTACATCAAACTGGCCAAGTTCAGCAGTTACAGCAGAGATGAGCTATAAAAGGAAGTCCGAAAGCTAAACGCAGGCTAATGTCGGAAGCATATCTGAGCCACCTGTAACAGAGCAATACCAACATCACAATTGGCTGTGTGTCGTTAGCGCTGCTTTAGGGTGTGCAGCAACATGTTAGTCGCCTTCTGTGTTCACATTCACAGTAACACTGTCCAAAACATGTACTACATAAGTGTTACATGTTCAGCAGCTCAACAGGCAACAACAGGAGAGCTAAATTGGCATTGCCACAGTTGCTGCTCAAAGACCAGACAAATAGCTAAATATGTTAGCACTGAATGACGCAAACAATAAAGGAAGCAATAATGACAGCAAATCTTCAATCACCATGATACAAGTACTGTGCAACATTTTACTACTCTCAGATGATATCTATCAGCTGAAAAGTAGTGAGCACCTTTCTGCACCATACCTTTTTTTGCTAGGCTGCTTTCTATGCCTTGCAGTTCAATCTAACATGTGCCTGCCTGCATGCACAAATCGAAAAAGTTCTTACGTAGTTCCACTGGGGGAACAGACACCCTCTTCTGTTAATGTGATTGCCTAATACACTACCATCAGACGCATGACACGCCCTCGAGAAAATGTGGAGGAAGCACCAAGAACACACCACAATTTTCAGTGCTGTAGATGCTACGGGCAGGAATCTATGGACAACAAGAGATATGTACTGCACAATGCTACTCTCAAAGGCTTTCTAATGTAACATGCATGGACGTAGCTTAAGATGCCTGGAACCTTGTGACTTTCTGGCTGGTCTCAACAATAGCACCAGTGGAAGACTTACATAATGAAGCACACCAAAGTCACAAACGAGGGGCAACAATTCGTGTTTGGAAGCATCTGGTAAGCACAAGCCTAACGGGGGTCGTATTTCGCAAGAGCGAGTTGTCAAAGCAGCCACATCTACTCATTTGGCATACAGCGGGATGAGAGAGATAAAGGGAGGCTCTATCACAAGGGGTACAGTTTAAGCTACGGCAGGAGTGGGCTAGCTAGAAGACACAAAGCTTTGCAGGGCACAGAAATGCTTCACCATTCCATTGCACAGTATAGTGACACTGCACGGCAATGGCCAAACAAGGTGCACGCCATGCTTCACCCAAACAATCGGACAGTGCCATCGTTCCATTCCTGTAAATTTTGTTTTCTGTCTGCCATCACCACAGCTGAAGCAAACTCGGGACACATTCTGGAGGCGAAACAGGCAAGTAATGCACCCAAATGTTGTATTAAACTGCATCACCTCCCTGTGAAATTTCGAGTGCGACAGAGCCAGTGGTTTATCCGAGAAAATACCCAATGGGGCACTCGTAGCATTCGTTCCGTGGGATAAGCTGCTCAGGAATAAGTGAGCAGGAACGAAAGTTTGGTATGAGACATTCCAGCAAGTGCGGAGCACAGCATCACGCCCTAAAACACACACACACACACACACAAAGAAAGAAAGAAAGATCTTTTAAAGGTTAAATGTGACAGAAAGTAGCATGCAGCCACTCAGTGCACCTCATGGAGAAAGCCTGTATTTGTGGCATCGTTCCTGGATCTGAAGAATTACCCCTTCCTACAATTGCCAGATCTCTTGTGGCAATCCTTTTGTGGCCCTAGCCTAGCGTCTTTTCTTCCACTGTTCATAAAGAAGGACAAGCAAAATGGAAAACAGAAGGGATATCTTTAAAAGAAATAGGAAGCACAATTACGTATCTTGAAATTAAAGAGGTTTTGTTCGCTTCTCGAAATGGGAGCGCAACGGACTGTGAGGACTTGTACGCTTGCAGAATCACTTTTCCTGTTAGGCTACAATGTGCAAAACACAATTCTTTAACTACTTTTGGTTGTTTGTTTACACTAGCGCAAACTACTTTGTCCATTGAATCACTCCATACCCAGTAGTAATACGCTGGGGCAAAACAGGCAGACTTTCACGGCCCTAAACTAACGACGAATAAAATCCTCATCAATGCTATGGTCATTTACAGTTCAAGTAAAACAACAATTAGGCATATCTCCAAGTATATTTAGTGCTTTACTGGGTAGCATATGTCAAATTTTGGGCTTTGTCACGAACTTTGGCTTTAGTGCCAAGCTACAGGCTGCCACTCGCAGCGTCTACAATTTCACACATTTTAGTGTTTACACAGATGCATTCATGCTCAAGATTTTTTCAGCAATGACAATGTCTTATTGCTTCACTACCAGGCAATAAAATCTACATAAGGGGACATGCTGCACGGAGAGCTCCGTACTTCCCTATACACATGAATTCTAGCAGCGTTGTGATCATCTCATCATTCGCCATGCTGGACTGCTGTCGTGCCACCTATGAGCAACTAGCGCTGGAACTCTGCGTGCCAACAGCACCACAGTAACAAACAGCCTTGTGGGCAAAGGGACAGTATTTAGTAGGACATGCCATGATATTGAGTCAGCAAATTCGTCGCTCATCTTGAGGCACATGTGCTAGAACATGTGCTCGTATTGAGGCCAGTGTGCTACAACATAGGAGTGCATGCACTCACGGAATGCATATGCATATGAACAGAGCTTGGCTTGATGCCTCAGGCATTAGCAAATGTTGATACAGGTGTGTTTGTTATCACTGGAAACATCTGTTCTTTCTGTGGTGCACCTGCCGGATGGTGTCAGCATATTTAAGTTGCACACTCCAACCACCGTAGTGCATCCTGGCCAATACTGGTTCCCCTATAGGCTGTGAAATGGCACGCAAAATTGTACGCGCTCCAAATAACGATTGCACATGCTGCAGACAACTACTTCTCTTTGTGGGCACTAGCTTTGACCATCCAGTCTGTCTTGGTGGCGGTGCAAGTGTAATGACTACGCGAAATACAAAGCCTGTCACTTGCTTGACAAGGTGCTGCTCAGAGTACAGAGACATGTGCTTTGGCACTCATTACATCGCTGTAGAATTGCATGGCAGCTCATCAAAGGTATGCACTTACTAGAAATTCAGCACATTAGCTAGCTTTCTCATTCTACAGGGCTATGCCACTACCGTAACTTCCAACATTATACAAATGGCTTTAGCATGCCACTGCCAACCACCAGATGGGAGTGCAGAGAATTTCGTATCTGCAATTGCAACCATGTGCTATCAACATAAGGTGAGACGCAAATGGCAGCACAGTGTGTGGCCAAAGGTACAGTCTGCGTTATCTGACAGTCGTCATCGAAGACAGCCGCACATTTCTGGTTTGGCTGCCGGAAGCTCAACAGGGAATGTTGATGCTGCTTGTCCTCTCGCTTTGCCGCCAAAATGCCACATCATGCAACGTTTTCATCGGTCGCTACTGATATCACCGGGTGCCAACTATGTTTAACCTAAACATGGCAACCCTATGTTTATAACCTAAACATGACAGAGTAACTTACCTTCTAGTAAAGCATGTGCATACACACTGCCTTTTGCTACTGATCTGGCACTGAAAATGTGCAAGTTCTAGCTGTTTTTCTTTTTGAATGCTGCAGATGTACTACATACTGAAATTAGAGCCAGATAACAGTTATTACAAGTGTCACTTAGATCAGCAAGTGCCAGCATGCGCATATTACTTGCAAGAGGTGCTAGCAGATGACAGGAAGCTTGACCTCAGACGTAGACTTCATGACAAGGCAGAAATGGTCTGCTCAATGAAGGAAGTACACACTTTCAGGCTCTTGGACTCCTCTATGGCCAAATGGCATAGATATTAATATTTTCTAGTGACAATTTCTGATAGACAAACAGCGAATAAATCTTGACCGTCAAAATTACCTGTGTAATGAACCTCACAACACGGGGAAGGCCAAGTCATGGTATCCTCTTTAAATTTAATATGTTCGTGATAAACGGAGTGATAAAAACCAGTCTGGTTCGTCCCTGTCTGCTGCCATGAAAGGAAGCAGACACCACAGAGATTCAACTGCAGTTGTGCTGCCTGCTTCGAGTCAGTGGACCAAGCAAGGGGTGCCCACAGAACAATGGTTAGAGATATCCATCACAAACACCATATATGTTCATGATGCAAACAATGGTTGGCTACTATTTATACCGTTTATGAACGGGTCCTCAGGAGTCTCACACTAATAGTTGTGTCTGCTGCGAATGCTTTGCTCTCAGTATTACAGGTGATAACATTTTCAAGCAATAATTTATCACTTGAAAGATATACAAATACAAATTTTATCTCACTTCAACTTTATAGTAGAATTCTGTTAATTTGACTTTAGCTAATTTATTTTTCATTTAATCCTTTATTGACGAGTGTTCCCGAAAGGTAACATACCAGAACATTTTTTTTGTTGCCGAATTACGGTACTGAGTACAAACTTTCTGGCTGAATGCCTTCAGCCAACACTGAATGATAGGCAGCAAGTGTCATTTGTTGACTTAGAGCAAGAACACAAGACGAGAAAGGAGAAGTTTGGCACGCGACCTGGTTTTTTAGAGTGGTGTCACACATGTGATGTAAAGCAAATGGAATGTACCCTCATGGCTCACATATAACAAGAGCTGCCTGTACAAACTTGAAACGAAGCCACAAGTGTCTTGGGGTCAAAGCCCACTTCCAGTTTTCCCTCTTGTTAACCTCTTATGCTGAAAAAAGTTTCCGCAAAATATTTTTTCTTTTAGTTGACTGTGCTTACTTACTCTATATGTGTCTTGCACATTTAAGTAGAAAATGTAAAAGAATTATTGGTATTTGCATGTGCCATCAATAAAGGGTTAATTTGACTCTGACCAAAGTCTTGGCAAGTGCCCCTGAATTTTTGCAGGCCAAAACTTTCGTTATTTCAATCCTGAAATTGGCCCTCACAGGACAGGATAATTCAAACTTGACTGGTAAGCAGGCGCACTCCCTGCCCCAATACTGACCCATTTGTAACACCTTGCCAATTACTGCAACATCTGTCTTGGTGGCGCTATGGGACAGTGAAGGCACTGAAAACACATTATCTCCTGCCAGAAATAACAATTTTCAGCCTGCCTTCAGCAGATTTCAAAGCAAGAATGGCTGCCTACAATTGATGATTACCGTACTCGTGCAATTCTAATGTGCAACTTTTTTTAAAGAAAATTCCTCTAAAAATAGCCAGTGCATTACGATCAAATAAAAAACTGAAACCATGTTTATGGAATTAGCAACAGCCTACTGTCAAGAGCCAGTGCCTTTGCCACTGTCATCACAAGATGCCGGCAGAACAAATCCTAGCATAGGAGTGCGAGAATGATGCACTCTTTTCAGGCTTTCATTACAAGACGCACCCAAAAAGGTTATTCTGCATTAGGCTAGCGCCAACAGTCATGCAACTTGCTTTTGGACCTACACAGGCTTGTGTGCATCACAGGACATACTGGAAGCAGTTAGCCAGTCTAGGCTCTGTTCACCATTTTGTTTGAAACAATTACAGTGAAGTGGTTCGAGAAACATGGAACATCAATTGCAATAGACTGTGAGGATGGTGGCATTTTGTTGTCTGTAGAAAGCGATAGAAGGCTGTCTGAAATCGAGGAAGTTTAATAAAGTTTCTGATTGCCAGAATCATTACATTTTTGTTTTTTTAAGACTGGATGCTCATTGACTATGAACCGATAAAAAACTGGGTGTGCGTTAGATTTAGGGAAATATTGTAAAATGAAGCATTCGCGTGTGAACTTTTTTTTTATATATAATACGACCCACTAGATAATTCCGTCAGTCTTCTTAAGGTCAAATTAATAGAAGTCAACTGTATTCAATAAAGAACTGCCAACTTCCCAAATAAAAGATAGTACATGTATAACTCATGATTCTTTGCATGGTTGAAGATTTGAGGCATTGTATGATGTACTATCATTACAGAGCTTGCAGTTACCTATATAAGCAAACAAAGAAATAAAAAGAAAGACAAAAATTTTGTGTCATTTCCCTTCAAGGGCACATGCACTTGTGAGACCCATGTTCATTACCTCTTATGCAAGCGTTATCATACTTGAGATTATTATATGACAGAGCTTAATTTATTTTTTCAAAAGTGCCATTATTTTTTATCTTTGTACATTCCGTAATTTTCCATGAACACTTCGCCTAGTAAAATATAGCCTTTTATAGGATTTTGCAAATACTAGCCTTTAGCCAATTCCATAGCTCATTTTTAAAATTTACCATGCAGTGCAATTAGTAAGTTATAATGTGCCCACAATGCTTTTTTTTTTTTGTAATTCGGAATGCACATATTTCAAGGACCATTTTGTGATAAATGTTTGTTCTTTTTCATAAAACATTCTAAAGATATACAGATAACCTTGTACATTGAATTGCATATGCTTTGCTGAATGTCATTAGAACATGACACAGGTGAACTGCTGGACACAAAGCTTGTAAAGAAGCAATTATTGTTGAATGCAGAGATAACAGCAGGCCTGCCTGTCATGCTGGGCGCTGAAGCACAACCAATTTGTGGAGACATTTTTTTGAGTGGCCTTATCTTGAGTTGTGTTGCCATTTATTTCAGCGGAATGTCCAAGCGTAATAGTTTAACGAAATACCACCATAAATGATGGCTTTTAAGGATAACGCAGACTTTAAACTTGCACCTCCACTTTAGACCATAGTTTAATAGAGGTGCCACGCAGTACACTTTCGATTGTGATCAAGCCCAATCAGGATAGAATTCCTCGGTTGCAATTGGCTCCCTCTCCATAGCTTGCAAAGAGGAACCAATTGCAACCAAGAAATTTGATGCCGCTGGGACTCGATAGCATTCGAAACTGTGCCGTGTGACACGGGTATTATATAACAGTTGGAGCCTTTCTATTGGCCATACTGTATGTTTTCTCACAGAAGTGCCAGTCATTTAAGGATAGCACTTGATACAGCAAATCTGATAGGCCAAATTGAGCTCAATGAAACAAGTGTATATGATTTTTTATATTAAATATTATGAGTGACACATAAATCTTTAAGCCAATTTATGGAACTCTCAAGTTATGTTAATGGTTTAAATTGGACTGGTGCTACCACATTGCACTACACTTTAGTTGTTACGTATTTCATCCACGTTCTATCAGCCGCTCGCTGTCACACTTTGGATAGGAGTGCCTGAGGTAGAGCTTCCCCATCTTAGGTAGCTGGCACATTGTGTTCTTTAGATACAATGTTGGCTAAGCAAGTTGTTTACAGCACAGCATATAAAATACTTTGATAGACAACAACATTGTCACGGCATCTCTGCTAAGGACAATGCAAAGATTTTACGATAAATCTTGATACCCCCTTCACATCCATACAATGAAAAAAATATTTGGCCCTTTCTCTTTTTTAAACTCTACTCTTGGAATGTGCCTCGCACGAATTGGGCCTTAACAACACCAAACAACAGTACCAAGGATTACAAGGCATGGTCAAGGCGCATAAGCCAGGCGCATAGGCCAGGTGATGCTGATAACACCGAGAAACAATCTCCCGGTTGGTGATATCAATGTCAGCATCATCGAATGCAGCTCGGTGCATCATGCCACTTTCTATGAGCCTATCCCAGAATTTTTGAAGTGCTGGTTCACTCGGGCTGTAAAAGAACGTCTTGACAAGGATTATGCTTTAAAATGGCGATCGCCATGTCACCGATTTAATGAAATGTATACAGGTACGTTAGACAAAACTGGCCAAGACGAATCATGAATACAGGTAAAATACGACTGTGGCTACAGCTTGGGTGTGTGCCACAGCTAGCGTGACGTAAAAATCTAGAGGCTCTGCTCGGGGGGAAAGACTCTAAATGGACACGCTAGAAAAATAGGGTGGGTCACTCCTACACAAGCCTGTGCGCTTTAACAATGCAGGATTTATCATACTGCCCTAGGCAGGTGTACCACAAAGTAATTCGTGGCCTCAATTCACGTAAAACAGCACCAGGCACGTCCCGTGCACAAACTACGCATCGGTTGTTGCAGTCATTTCAAGCGCAGCTGCTTGCCCTTTCCTCGTACGAAGGCAAGGGTCACAATGTCCTTCGGTGAGGCCAACTGTCATCTTCCCTTAGACGGTGCCAGGACTTGCATGAGCAGGTGGTCCCGACATCACTGGCATCACCTGGACGGGCACGAGCTTAGCGCGGACGAGTGGTCGCTTGACGAGTTGCACGTGTTACCACTGTGCGACGACTGCAGGCTGGTCACGGATCCCCTGCAGATAGGATGTGACAGGGACAAGATATCACCCAGAGCCAGGATGCTTCACTATCAGTTAAAGAGGCGAGAAAAAAAGGCAACAACCAAGCAATACGACCAGCTAGTGTTACATACACAACAAGAACAACAGCTGAATCGCAAGTGCTAGACACACGGAGTACCGTGTCTCTCCTGGCAAGCAAAGTACAGCCTGCACATGCAAAGATGCATGCTGGTAAAAGCAGAAAGGAAACAAGAAAGGACAGCTAACATACGCACAATGCAGCCCTACAACATTTTCGCTTCCCGCAACCAGAGTAAGTACCAATAAAACTATTTTTCGGATCAGCAAAGGAAATGACAGCAACAAACGAAGGTGTCCTTCCTTTTTGTGTTGCCGTTATTTTCTGCAGATCCAAGGAGTGCATCAGTCCAAACTCGCCCAGTTTTCCACATTACTGCAACAAACCCAACACTGGCATAGCGACTACTAGGCACTGTAGAGATGCTCAACCCTGTCACATCTCCTGGCGCCTTTGTAGCATGTCTTGCATCTCCTCGTCCATCCGGCTTCAAGATACACACACAGTGGAAGACGTCAGTGTAGTAGATCCACAATAGTGTGAGAAATGGCACAAATACTTGGGAACAAGAGGAACTACCTTCCTTTTCTATGGGTAGGGGGTGGCGTTGCACACAGACCAACTGCGTGCTTGTCTGTGTGCTCCATGGGTCCGACCCACGGAGGGTTCCTCAAATGCTCGAACGCGCTTCAATTTGTGGAATCACAGCCGCAAGTAACTCGGGCATCGGTGTTGGACATGGGTAAACATCACTCACTTGGTATACGAGCGTGGCGAGTCGAACCAATTCAACTACTCTACGTGTTCCACTTCGTGTGCACTTCGGCTAGCTGACATTCTTGTACGAAGGTGAAATAAATGCCATTTTTTGCAGTTTTACTATTGTGTGTTGCTGTTCCTTTGTTTCCAGAGCACTTGAGAGCCTTACAACACTGACATCATCATCACTCAGGCTTTATGAAAGCACTAGACATGATAATCCTCCTGGCACCTGCTCCTGCTAAGTAAATTGATTAGGTACCAATCAGATGGGAGCCTGACTTGGCAGGGTGGTCAGTGAAATATTTTTCTGTTTATTTAAATGGCAACGCATTTGGTACCCATTGATGCTCTAATTGAACAAAGAAAGCCCATCCCTGGAGCCAATATTTCAATCACATATTTTAGGTCACCTAGTCGAAATATAGTCTTCAATTTGAGGCATTGCTTGTCGACTGCTGATCAATTTAAGCCTTCCTGTGACCCCTTTGAGGCTTTGACACAGAGCCTCAACCTGCTGAGCAACTATTAATGTAGTTAAGTCTACATATATTGACACATGCAGTCATTTATAGTTTTTCCAGAGACTGCATTTCACCCACTAACAAGTTATCACTCAGCGCAAGACACACCTGGATGATTTAGAACTTACTTGAATGTTGTCATTGATTCTATCTGTTGTGTATGTTCTCGCTGAATGTTGTGTAATCAGATTGTATGTGCAACTCGGATAGTGTTGTACTTTCTAGGGGTATGCAAGCACTAGCGATTGCTGGAACCTTCGACAAGTCATGTATAAAAGCCGATGCGCTTGAACCGCAGACCAGATTTTCAATGATCACCAACTGTGCTCCTTGTTATTATTGTGCTATGAGTGGCATTTGCTTTTAGGTGCACAAGGTTGCCCAATAAAAAGCTAGTCTCGTGATACAACGTACTTGCTATGGTGTTCTTCACCATCATCTGATGGAAAGCAATATTCACAGGGGCAGCGTGGCAGCAGGTTCAGTATATCAACTATTCTTGAAAGCAAACATTGATTCATGCCACAGTGCTTCTAAACTTGAAGTAATATACATGAGCATAATAAAGTATTGGACATACAAAGTAAATCTCAATTTCACTAATTTATTTTGCTGGCATCAGCTTGTACGCTTATGATGAATATCAGATTAATGAACGTATTTCAATGCAAAATGTAATTTTGTTGTAATAAAGGTTTGACTAATATTTTTATGTGATATCTTCAAGAAAATTTTGTCATTGCTCTATATAGACTCTAGTGTACGACAGCTATTGCTGCTCAAAGCAAGCCAGCATGCAGACAACTGCTGTTACAGAGCCTCTGCGTGCTGCACACACGGCCTTTTGCAAGTGGTTGCTCCCCTGTATGAGCTACACTCTTATAAGTCACAGATCAGCATAAAAACAAAGGCTCCACTCACTTGTAGTCCTGCGACTTGAGGACCTCATAGTAGTACATCACCTTGGCCTTGTGTGGTGCCAAGGGAAACTCGAATGGGTGGTGCTGAGGTCCCTCCATGTGTCGCCACTGAAGGATGTACGTGCCTGATGCATTGGTCACATGGGAGCCCTGCACAGAGGCACAGCTGTTGCACGTCTCACGTGGCTCAAACGTGGCACCCTCTGACACCCAACTGTTCCTCCTAAGCTTTGCCTGTGGCAATGCTTTCGAAACACAAGGGTTTGTGGCTAGAGTGGCACTCACTCTTGGACGAGAAGCAAAGGCCTCCCTTTGCACTTTGAGAGCCTAATTGAAGCAGCTGGTTGTCCATGCATTTTGAACTGAAGGCATCATAATGACCTGGAGCATCTCCTTCACATCCACGGTTGCAGATGGCTTACACACATGGGTCTGCACAGTTTTTGTTGTCTTACGGTTGGTTTCCCTTGCATGCACCCAGATGCTTTCATATATTGTTGACTGCATGCACCTGCTATAACAAAGGCTCTGTGGTAAAAGCAAATGCTGACAAGGAGTGATAATTGTGTGCACTTGAACAGTAACTGCATGGAGTTGCCTTTGTAGCATGCTAGCCACTGCAACATAATAGTCAAGGCATTATTAAGGTAGTCTCAAGGTTTTATGCAAACTCCAAAACTATTCGCTTAGAGATTGTTCAACACTACAGCCGATCCTGGATATATTGAACTTGAAGGGGATCGTGAAATAGTTCAATACCCTTCATCAATAATTCGAAAGTGGAGGTTGGTGTCGGATTCGTTGTGGCTGCTCATGGAAAGCCCTTGTCTACAAGAAGACAAATTTAGTGGTGCAGCATCTGTAGAACGGCAGAAAGCTGAGCTAGTTGGTAAGGATTCATTATGCAAAAAAAAAAAAAAAAAAGAAGTGAGGTGTGCAGATGTGTTCGTGTTCACCACTTCTCTACTCTTGTGTCCTGTCTGCACGCCTCACTTCCTTTTTTTTTTTTTTTTTGCATAATGAAGCATCTGTAGTTCGACATCCGATGACCTGCGCCACTCAGTGAAAAGATCCGAGTGTTAGTCACGCTTTTTTGTGGAGTGCATATTGGACTGGGAGGCCTTCCGCTTTTTTGAAGCAGAGTGGTGATATGCTCTTGCTGATAACAAATGGGCGTAGTTTGCAAGAGCCATTTATATGCACAGCGAGCAAAACTGAGAATGCCTTTCTCATTTTTCCTCCACGGCATGTAATGCCCTTCAGATTCAATCTATTGTTTGACAGCATCTGCCAAAAACAGAGCTGTTTCAAATTTGTTGGCATTAAATATTTCCGATGGCGCAAGAAGTGAAGAGTCAGTGTTAGGAGAAGCGCACTTGCAGGAGGGCGGCGCATCATTCAATATATAGAATGTGGCGGTGAACGGGAGTTCGATGTGCACATAGTGCATTGCTATATTTTCTCCTGGGGTTCTCAAGGGGATGTTACAACTGCTCAATATAGAAAATAATTCAATATATCTGAGTTTGATATGTACTTTGAATCAGCTGTATTACTATTCACTTCAACTTCACTTCAAACCAAAAAATTTGTTTGCACAGGCCTGAATTCAAAATAGTTGGTGCAAACGAGCAAAGACGGTACATTAAGCCTCTTTATTCTCAGTTTTACCAGCTCTATCTTCTGAACTTCATTTTTTTATACTTGGAAAAGCTGATGCCTTCATCTGTTTTCTTTTCATTTTTTCTATTTTCTTCAGCCACACAATGTACATTGACGAATTGAGCAGTAGGTGACCATGGCAGGATTACTGAATATGGAAAGAACCTTTTGGATGAACATCAAACTATCTGCAAACTGTCGACTTACATCATTTAACGCAAGCGCTAAAGCTTGCTGAATGAGCAATCAATGAGAATCATTACACCAAAACCGCAATATGATGTCATGCAAGCAGTGCTAGCAGCATCACCACCGTTTGCACTCAATACTAATATTTATATGGCTAAGTCTTAAGACTAGCCTATGTCCAAGATAAGCCAAACCAACAAGAAGTTCCTATAGACGTAACATAGTCCTCACCTGCACACTCTCACCATCGTGGCACGTGAGGCATGGCTCAACTGTCTTGTAGTCCACTCCAGCCACCCAGCTCTTCGGCAGCAATGACGGCGGCGTGTCGAGCGTCAGCATGTTCAGCGGCAGGGGTGAATGGGTGCACCCTACGGTTTCCTCCTCAGCGTCAGTGTCACCTTCCGCGGACTCAATAGACGCCGTCTTGGGTGGGGGAAGCTCCCGTGTCGTGTGCAACACGGTGAATGACACATCTTCCTTCATTATGTCGAAGTCCCAGCAAATGACGCTGCCTTGATCCGCCACATTTATAACCACCTGAACAAGATTTTGCACACAGTCGGCACACAAACACCCAAGTTTCTGCACTGACATGGAAAACACAAAATGATGTGGTATCTTTTCTTGTTCTTGACACATTGAAGAATACATTATCAGCCATAAACTGCACTTGCAAATACTCGCAGACCTTTAGGGTTTCACTCTCAGCTGGTTCTCCCTCCTTGGTCATGACAGAACATGTTGGGTGTGGAGTAACAAGATAGACTGCAAACAATGGACTAGCATTTTCATCCTTTTATTTTGTCCACACACAACATGTTTCATTATGTAACAATATAACTAGACCAGGAATGGCAAGAGGGCCAACCTGACAGTGGCTGCAAAGATGCCGTGATCAATCAGGCACATGCAACACATAGGAAAAAATACATGCACTGTTACTTGTTTCGAGCATTGCCCAAGCAAGGGTCCTTTGCAGACTTGCAAGAACTAAATGCACCACCGTTCTTGTAAAATTCAACTTTATTCTGACACTTAAGACGAAAGTAAAAGAAAAATAAATGTTCACAAGCCACCTACCTCGTGTACCTGTCCTCGTGCCAGGCTGACTGAGTGGTACATGGTGTCGTCAAAGAGGTGCATGCCGTCCGCCTTCTCTCGTTCATAGTCCTCTTCGGACATATAAAACGTCTTGGGGATGAGCCCTCCATCAGGGATTGACGTCTGCAGACAAAGGAATGCCAGTGCTCATCTTTCACACAGCAGAGGACGATTGCTCTGTTGGCTACGCTTGGGCATCTATACTTTCTTTGGGTTTCTTGCAGGAGTAAATCATGTTTTCATCTTGTGCGTAAGAGAAACCAGGATGGAAACTTAAGACTAACTTGTTTGACATTAGGAATTGTACAGCAGCGTAAGAGTCATGGATGAAAGGTACATTCAAGATGCACACAGGCACTGTTGTCTGTACACAGCATGCATGTATGTTTGTCATATGTCTTCCTTTTATATCATGTCTTTCACACTGTTACTTCGTTCCATAGCAGAACTTGTTCCTTGGTTGGTTAGTTCTTGCTTCAAGCATTAACGGTGTGACCAGCACAATGGACACAAGAAAGGTGGCACAACCAAATGTTTTAAATGTAGTGAATGCAGGATGTAACATTATAGTCCTGTCACTTTTCCTGTGTCCATCGTGTTGATACAACAATTACTGCTTTAGGCATGAATCGTTCCTAAAACTAGGGAAAGCTTCTTGCTGGAGACAGCATGCAAGAAGGTGTCTATGACTGCCCAAGACACAACAGTAAGAAGGCATTGGTGCTCTGCCTTATATGAACACAAGGCAAGCTCTGAAATCTACAACCTGAATGTGTGCACTGCACCATATTCTGAACAGTGCTGTGAATTCTGTGGAAGGAAGTTGACCCTTCAGTAAGTGGACTTCACCACTAAGGAAGCAAACAACACAGTCTGAGAACTTGAATGTAAGGAACCTATGCTCACTGGAAAACACTGCTACTCTTACAGTGCTACCCTGGCCTATAAGCTACCAGGCACTTTGGTCTCTTGGCAGCAGTGAGACACAGGGAAAGAAGTGTCTCACAGTATTACAGCGCCGATCTGGGTGCAGCCAAATTGACACTATGAAGGAATTCCCTTTTTTAGGCAGCTTCATAGAGCTCAATTTTAGTCGAGTAAATCCATAAGAAAATCAGGAGAAAAAACATTCTTTCATTGACACTGCCAAGCTGTGTCAAGCAGCTTGGATGTTAATAATACCATGGAGCATTGGAGAAAATATCTCCTGAAAGGGAAGACCGTCATGAGGTAGAATGACATTACAGAGGAAATCCATACAGGTTCTTCAGCAAAAAATTTTCACAGTTGAGCAGAAATTCAAATTTGACTTAGACTCATGTCACCACTTTTCTGGGGCAGTAGCCCCACCAACTGAGCTAACCAGAAGGTAGAGTGACAACAAAAATATTCAACAGCTTAGCACTGAAACTTGCTCCAATTTGCAGATTTCCAGACAACTTATTTCCATACAGAAAAGATGCACAAATATAGTAGGTGTTGTGGTAGCTTGGCATATTCAGCAAACTATACCGTGTACACTTATACATAGTGCATGTTTACTGTACCCAAGTCTTCCACTCCATGCAGCTGCTGCTGGGCTGGGTATACTGCACATCTGCTTTTGCGCAAATGCTCCAGTGAGCACGGAAAGCTGCTTTCTCAAGTGGTGGCACTGCTACAGCTTAGGTACGAATTGGAGCGACACAAATGGTGGCCTCAAGGACAGCACGGTACAGTTTGTTAATAACAGAAGAGATGGCTAACAAGATATTGAAGCGAGCCACCTACTAAACGCAACTGATAGCTTGCGCACCTTGTATTCGCAGCCTATATTTCATTTCTTCCTAATCTCTTTCTTGAGTGCAACGTTGGAGCATCATTATTACATTTTTGCATTTTATTTATTAGGCAGTGCATTGGTGTGTATTGCCTGGAAGACCGGTCAAAAGGATGTGGTTAGCTGCCCGAGTGGGTCCTGACCCCGCCAAGCATGGCAGCAACAGTGACAATGCACAGCCCAAGTCAAAATTTGAACTGTCTAACTAGGAATAGTAGCCAAGTAGTAAATTCAATAAGTGTCATGCAAACACTAATTGTACAAACACAATAAGCAATAATGATGTAACTCATGCTATGCAAGATACAAAGGAAAATGACGATGATCAAAACGAGAACAATCTGTCTCCTACGAGCCAACGTTTCAAGAAGACAATGAGGTGATAACAAGATTTCTTTACAAAAAGCATTCAAGAAAATGAGAGAACACAACACGTGTGTATGAAAGATCAATTACATTCAAAATCATTCTTGGACCTGTGAGGAGCAGTGCCATATGTCATCCAGGAACACCAGTATACTGTCAGATGAACAGCCACATTTTTTGTTTGAAACAGCAGTGTATATAGATTTTTTCCACACGGATTATACAACGGTACTGGTTACACAAAAGCAAAGCAAATTAGGCTCGCTGAAGTCGTGACTGTTCACTCACTTGACATGAGCCCCCCAGGAAGTCGGGCAGATATGACGGGTCAACGAATTCAGCCAGCCCCGGCGGAGCGGTGGTTCCAGTATCGGCAAAGAAGGTGAACTTGGAGCGGGTGTTGTCATTGATGAACGTCCCCACCAGGGCCCAGAGGATGGGAAATACTCGTGGTGCACGCACCACCAGACAGCGGCCCATGGTCTCCGGGTAGTTGGACTCCACCATCTCGATGATGTGGAGCAGAGCGCGCATGCCGGGACGCCACAGGTGGCGCATGTTGAGGCCTTCAAGGTCGAGCAAGCAGGTCCAGGCACTTATTGGCTTGCCAGCCTTGTGGGTAGCCTCCTCTGTGCGCTTGAGGCCTTCCTCGCAGAGGTGAAGCGTGAGTTTGACCAGACCCTGCTCACCGATGGATTTGATGAAGCCCTTCATGTCGACCTAAGTGCAAAAGAGGCAGGCAACTCATGTTTCATGTTTCATCTCATGCATATAAATGTGCTCTTGACAGAATCTTGAATGGCATTAGTATACGTGCACTGTGAGGCCTTCAATAGTGGCCAATACACAACAATCAATGCTGTGGTCTTAATTTGCACATGAAGTGACCTAACAAAATTTGTCCGTGGCAAGAATGCAATATGTGATGACGAAATGAACCAAAACAGTGATGCACTGCTCTATACTTTGTCTCAGTAGTTGTGTGCAGCTGGGCCAAGGCTGCGAGACCTGCAAATGCAGATGCTTGTGCGGGCAGCAAAGCACAGAACGGCAACAGAAGACGACGTCAAATGTCCTTGACAATGCCTGTGTGTTCGAAGACACAACTGTATAAAAATTGTGGCTTATGAATTAATACTGCCATGTGTAAACAAATACATGTAGTATTGAACAAATGGGACAATGCCTAAATGGCTGACAAGGAGTACGCAGTCCGCAAGTAAAAAATTACTGCAATGGTCATCTCTCAGATCACTGTAAGGAATGGAGCTGTATACCTTTGCTTAAAGAATACAAAATTCTAGCTGGACGCAAACATAATTTCAGAGGAATCACAGAGGCACAAGCTATTAGAAGGTGTGGTGAAATGTGAATCTGCCCACTTGTTATACAGTAGACTTCCATTTATTCTACTGCAGTTGATTTGATTGTTTGGTTAATTCAATTCCGACTGAAGGCCCTGGCCAGCGCCCATGTATTCCTATTAGCCCAAACTTTCATTATTTCAATTCTAAAATTGGCCTTCGCAGGATAATTCAAACTCTGCCAGTCAGCATGCCCGCACCTGACTTCTATACTGGCCCCGATAGTGGCGTCTTAAGTGGCAGTGTCTGTCTCAGCGGAGCATAGAGGACAGTGAATACAATGAACACACATAATCTCCTGTTGAAAATGCCTATTCTTGGCCTACCCTAGAAAGATTTTCAAACAATAACAGTAGCCCACAATGTCTTATTATGGTATTTACCCAATTCTAGTGGGTGCCTTAATTTATTTTTTTGTTGACGGAAAATGGGCTGAAAACTGCCTATGGAGAGCAGTCAAATGCAAAACTAAAACAGCCTCTACGGCATCCATATGCTTTACTGCATAATACAAATGTACTGCGACGAAGCTGGCTTTAGGAAACAAACCACCACTGCACAACACATCTTTATTGCTAAAAATCAGGTGCATGTTAGATTTTTACTTTATTTAGGAATTTTGATGCCATGTCTATGGCAGTATTTTATTTGAACACAAAAACAAGTGGGCATGTGATTGATTCGGGGGCAAGTTTGCCTCTCGCACATACTCCCAAAGGCATCGGCAGCGTGTTTTTACATTTTTTATGCGTCTTGTTTCATTTGACCTGCCAGATGATCCAATCAATTATGTCAGTCCAGTGAGGGTCTTATTAGCGAATGTTGACTGTACTTTTCTTGATAATAATATGGCCTTCATATTATTATCAAGTTGGATGATTGGCTTCATTCAATATTCACCACAGTCACACAATGACAATTCCCTGTTTGCCCGAGCTTGGCTTCCAGTCCTGACAGTTGAACAACATGGTTTGCTGTGTTGTAGGACGTACCTGCCCGAGGCGGAGGATGTACATGGGGCGGCCGTCCTTGTCGTGGTGGTGCCAGCCACCAGGAAAATACTCGCGCACCACAGTTGGCAGGTCGTAGGTGCTGAGAATGCGATCCACCTGGTACTTCTTGCGCCACACAAGGGACTGGCAGAGCATCTCCCGAGCCTTTTCCAGATTGAAGTCTTGAGCCTGAAGGAATCTCACCAGCATCTGGTCACTTGGAACCTGGGGTGCAACAATACAACAAAATAACTGCACAGCACAAGTGTCTGCTGGTATATGGCAAAACAGCATTGCTGGCTCAGATATAATGATGCAGAGCTGATTCCCTTTTCTGTGCCTTTAGCAGACATTTAGCACTGCATACTGAACTTTAACAGTGTGGCAGTGCTTAGAATGTACAGGGAGCACCAAATGCATAAGTTTTTTTTGTGTGTGTGTGTTTAAGGCGTACTGACATTACATTTTCAACTCTATATTTTCTTTTGTGAAATGAAGATCTGGGTGCTCTAAACATTAGAAATACTCCAAGCCTCAGAGTACTCTAAATGATTTGATATAGTAGCTTTTCTGAAGCCAATTTCAGTTTCGTTTCTACTGTGTCTTGCTGTCATGGTGCAGAAGGTGGTCACATGGGAGCAGGCTAGTTCCGTCTTCTTTCACAATTGTCATGGGCTCATCCCCCCCCCCCTTTTTTTATGCCTACATTCAGCAATCATCTAACTTTATTTGCAGGCCAGCACTGGTATTTTGTTTAAACGGAACGGTGCATACTTTTCCTTGGTGTGCCTCAGTGATCCACTTCTTGAGCATGACCAGACAGGATTCCTGGTACGGAGTGAGTGAACCCAGGCACCGCTCAATGTACTCAGACTCCAGCTTGAAGTTTGCGTCTGGTAGAAAAGAATGAAACACAGATCAGTCAGCCAAGCCAAGAGGCGATTCCTGCACTGGATCAACTGTCTCCTACGAGACATAGTTATCTTGTTGCTAGGCCACATGTGAGAGTCAAACACATTTCCCACACTTCAATGTTTGCACCTTCTGAGGGAAACCATTCAAAAAGCCAACAAGGATTCTGGCCTCACAATGACCCCATCATTGTTTACAGATTCTAGCAGCAGGAGATACCCATCAGACTTGCCTTGAACATAATGTTTCACACAAGGGGAAACATAGTAATATAATACATACACAAATAATTGTGGAAATAGATAAAATCTATTTATCAGAACATACAGAAACATATCTATAATAATAATGAGAACTGTTTTACCATGAACATAGATGCCTAGAAATCACAATTTTCTTTGAATTGTGAGATACGAATAAAGATATGTTAGGTTATATATATATATATATATATATATATATATATATATATATATATATATATATATATATATATATATATATATATATATATATATATATATATATATATATATATATATATATATATATATATAACCTAACATGTTGTATATATATATGTTATTAATATGTTAGGCACATGAGGACTTAAAACATTTTAGTTATAGCCCTCATAAAGAACTCGTAGTCATGAATTTCAGTCGTTGGAGGAGGAAGACTATTCTACTCTTTTGATGTGCATGGTAGGCATGTGTTCAAGAAGGTACGAGTTCTGCATGACTTAATGCCCAATTTGTAAATGTTGTCCAGTCAGCTTGAAACTTACTGGGATGGAATAATTAGTTGGTTATACAGGTGTGGATGGTAATATAAGTTATCAAAAATTACATCATCTGCCATCCTACTAGTCGCCATATGTTGACCAAGAGTTTCATTTCTCGTCACTATTTGCAGACATCTCTTTCCCAGACACACATTTCCTTCATCGTTTCATTGTTACCATGACTCAAGCTCCCTCTGCAGTTTTGTCAAAACGTCTTTCAAGATTCTGCACAGTGTAATTGCTGTATCGGCAAAGCATTTCCTCTGTGCCTTTTGAGTACCTACATTTACTAATGCAAAGTGCCACATGAGATGCAAGGTAAATGCAGGGCTGCCAGTCTGACCTTGTGTGGCAAGGGACTCGGAGGTGCCAGATGGTGAAGTAACCTTCTCGCCAAGTGACTTTTTTCGCATGCTGTCACGCAGGGCAGGAGCTTTGGCGTCACCGCTGCCTTCAGTGCCGGGTTTGTCTTCGAACGGGGGAATGTATGTGACGTTCTCCTTCAAAAGCTCATTGATGTAGTACTCAATCACCTCTTTTCCCTGCAAGAAACAAAGAAAACAAATGTGGTGTTGTCAAGCAGAGGTCTATTTCGGCCATGTGACGTGCTTGACGACACAGCAAAGATACACACAAGCTGAGCCATTGACAGGTAAAATAACTATGGGGCGAGGTGTGAAAACTAAACTACTACTCCTTCTTGCTTGCTCTCTTTAAGTAACCTGGCAGGTATGTGTATACCGTATTTTACGGTGTCTAAGTCGAGTTTTCTTCCGAAATTTTCATCTGTGTGTCCTATACACGTGGTTGAACACTATACCAGATTAATTCAGTTTACGTTCTTTTGCGCTTTTGCCGGCGTGACTTACATACGGCTTTTTATATTTTCAAAGAACTACCGTCAAAATCGGTTTCGTTGACATGGCCACGCGAAACATGCTGGGTTGACCTCCTCTGGCAGTTGCTACAGGTTGTGTGTGCGCTATAGAGGTACCAGGTTCTCGTGATCGAGTTGCGGAGCGCAGTGCGAGAAGGACAGAGCAGCAACGCAAGCGGCGGCAGGCCGACCATGAGTGGACCGACTCTGAAGACGTCGTATCTGCAGATCGCTTTCAAGACACAGCGTGCACCGCTGCGCAAACTACGCAGTTGCTACTAGACTATTCCGACACACCAGCAATAGCACATGAGAACACAGATACCTTGGAGATGTTCTGGGAGTACTGCTTCATGGCCAGCTTCTCAACCGCACTCTCGAAACCAAAGAAGGACTTGACATCGAGAGAGGCACTCTGCTCAAAGCAGGTCCAGTCTGGGTTTTCTGGGTGCACCTGGTGAGAGACAACAAGAGTTGCTGCGTGTCAAAGCAGAGAGGCCTCGCTGAAGTACAGGACACTAGCACATTGCAGCATTGGTGTATACTATGTTGCCATGACAGTGTGGGAGCCACTGTACACTACGCAATGCCATTCCAGAATATGCTGCACAATAGAAAATGCGATGGCTTTGAAAGTCATCCTTGAAAGCCAGACACTTCGCTCGTCAAGAGCAATTGTCACTTTCTGGCTTATGACAAGCCCACTTCATAACTTAGATGGTGGTAGACATTATATCATCATCACTATTATTGGATTAGGTTTTCCACACTATTCGAAGATATAGGTCTGTGTTCTAAATATGCGCTTAAAGCCTATCACATAAAAAATGAACCCTTAGGTGGTTAGAAATTTACCATACTGTTCCATGCTTTTACAAGTGCATTCTGACAAGCCCCAGGTTCATGAATACTATTCTTAAAAAGTCTGAATGTGCTCTTATATCCCAGACTTTTAATGGGATAAGAATGAACACAACATCAGTACAAACTATCAAGAGTTTGCAGACTGTTTTGATCCTGCATGCCCCACAATATGTGTGACCGCCTATCTCAAACCAAGCTTGTTTAAATAAATCTGCTTTATTCAAAGAAATTACAGCACACCATTCATTCGTTAATTTATTTATTACTCCCTTCAGTTAAAATCAAGAAGGAAAGTCACAGAAATTACACCTGTAATCTTACCACACAACTGGTCTGCTCAGAGAGAAATGTAACTACTCCTCATGCTGGCAATAGTTCAATCACCAATATTCCGTATTTTCAGTTATTTGACATCTAGTCTAAAGCATCTGTTTTGTTGACATTTTGTATTTTCACAAGTCTCTTGATTGATGTGTTTTACTTTCCTGTAAACTAAAATATGTTCATTTGCTCAACAGTATTGTCATAAGGAAACACTCCCAGTCACAGGCTGCTGTAAACGTGCTGAAAGCAAGTAAAGCAAAGGGGACCCTAAATTAACAAACTAAAAGCATAGACAATAATTAAACCCCAAACAAAACTAGAATGTCCTAAGCAAATTAATATGAACACAGTGATTTAATTAAGAAAGCATTCTTTAGATTAGAGCTAACTATACGTCATTTCATAGATAGCCGGCTAAATTGTAACTTTTCTCACTGCTCACGTGGCAGCCAAGTAGTGCATCACATATATGAAAAAAAAAACAAAAAAAACAAGTGCATAGGTGTGTGTCATATAATTCAATGTAACATTAAGTGTCATACCTTTATATCGCAAAACACGACTTTCATATTACAAGAATAACATCGCAGATCTGAACCTATTTACCGCTGAACAAACAATGTGACACGTTTCAGCAACCAGGAACCACAGCGGACTGCATGTGCTTGTAACCAAACATAGTTTTTCTTGATTTTAACAGAATAGACCTTTTGATCAAGTGGTGAGGCAGCACTTCCTCTGTGGATTGTAGCGCACGAGTTCAAGGAGCAAATGTTCACATCTGCCACTTCTGTGGGGCTTCTCAGGGGGGCTCAGGCACGTTCACACAGGCCAGAGAGCATCATGACGATGCCCAGGGAGCTTTAGTTGAAGAGGTCTATGCAGTAAGACGAGCTAAATGAGTTTTGGTCATTTATTTACTATTCTCAATTAAGAGTTGTGTATACCTTCACCACCCACATAAGTGAGGCAAGACAGATCTCATACTGGCGATAGAGTTGGCCTTAAATTCTGTAAAATACACCACTGCTCACCAGGTCAGTCAATGCCACTTAGAGTATGGCTATATATACTAGTAAAGTTCATGTTTGGTATGTGTCATGGTATGTGCTGGGCGTGTTGAGGAAAATTTTCTAATTTCTCGTATACTCCATACGGCATGGTTATCTATGGTCTGTTCAACAGCATTGCAGCATTTGATGTATTCTCAGACTCCAAAAGCAGTGTAGCGACTTGCAAGCATGTCTAAATTTGACTCGTGCCATAGTGCATGAAAGGCGCAAGAGAGTCCCATGTATGTCTTTCTTTTTCTGCAAGAAGGTAGACTGTGAGCATGATTTTTTACTGCTATATCGATAACAATTATGCAATGTCCTTGTCCATGAAGCTGGCACAATGCCTTGCTTGCTCAAGAGCAACGTATATAGCTCAAATAGATACAAATAGCTACTATATAGCTCTCCATAGATCTATGTCAAAAATTTCCTTTGCTCACAGATTAAATTACGGCTCTTTTGTACTCTCTAAATACTCCGGTCAGAAGGGTAGTAAAATTTTTTAACCCCATATGAGTGACCTATGCTGTAACAAAAAGTTTGTGAAAAACCAATTTAAAAAGGCATCAATCAATTGTTCTGGTGAAACTACAGAGAAATCAGTGAAAAGGAAACAGGAAAGGTATGCCACTAAATTTGGCATACTTCTTTTTTGTTTCTTTCACAAAACAAATTTTTTTTAAGTGACCATAAAATGAGCCATTGTGCATCTGGCATAACGAAGTATGATGCACATAATGTATTACAGGTCATGGTACAGACACCTTTGCTATGCATCTAGTCTATTGAAGACTCAATTAGCACATGCATCATTTCCAGTACTTGTGTTCCAGCTGAATGAACAAAATGTGCTAACTTCCAGAAAATAGCATTCAATGCAAGTGAAGAGTAGAAAAAGTAGTTGTTTACCTGAAACACAATCTCAAATGAACAATAAATAAATAAATAAAAGGAAAGAACACTCAAGAGCAACACTTACCGAGTAAGTGCAGTTTTCTTTGATGCCAACTCGTGTCGAAAAGCTCTCATTGTAGGCTTCAATTTTAAGTGTTCGCTGCCGCCGATCTAAAGAGTTCTTCTGTATAAAGTACACAAAATCCACTCCTATGATCTGTGAGAGAAAAACAAAAGGAAGAAAAATCCAGGTCTAAACACATTCCCCCAAACACCAAGCACTAATTTCCAAGCAAGAAAAGACACACCTATTATCTACTGCAGATGCTCACTTAGCACTGAATATTTCTGGTATTGTAAGTTCCAAGCAGTTTTAATATTGCTTTACAGTGCATACTTTGTCTCAACAATTTTTCAATATGCTGCTCTATGATGATCTGAAGGTAACCAGACTACAAAGGCCAGTATATTAAGCAATACATGAATGACTACCATTATGTAGTCTAACCAGCTACCGTTTCTGGAAAATAAAGTTATCAAAGGACACTGTTACAAGCCACATGCCACTGCAAAATGTAAATAAATAAATGTGTGAATAAATAAATAAACAAACAAATAAGAATAAAAAACTGCCCCGCCTGTACGAAGAAGTTGAGGCAAGCATAACATGTATATTGTACTATTTAGATGGCTTTTCGTCTGTGTTATGCAGCATCAATTAGGCATTCAAAACTGAGGTCTATGGTACTTCTGCCATGACAGTAGATCCTGCTCCTTGACACCTGTATGTGAAATTTTTTCATGCTATGGGTCCCTTTGATATGGCTAAAATTTCCACACCAGTCACTGATGGCGACAATCCACATCATACGAGTTTACCTCGTGGCACACACCAATTGAGGACAGTTCAGTGCATGGCAGTCTAGTGGCAGACAAAACTGCATAATTTGTTGCAGATGGCTAAGCCTTTACAGAAAATGTGCAGTCTATTTTCTTTTCTGTATCACTGAGAATATGAATCGTGGTACAGTGCAGACTGTTAAAGGAAATACTCTAATGTGTGGCTTTCACTTTGCTGGTGCCCTAGGTGCAAGTGCTGGCTGAAGCTATGTCAATGTGCTGCACAGGGGCCATTAGCAGAACAGGTCACCAACCATCATCAAAAATTAAAAAAAAAAAACAGTAGAAACATGACTGCTTACGTGTGGGAATGCAAAAGCATTAGAGTCCCTTTGGTGAAATGTTTTAGATTTATGTTTTCAACACGCATTAAAGTTCCTCCTGCTGATTTGGTGTGTGTTTGCGTATATATTGACCATAGACCGGGCTCACTTTATACACTCATGATGTGGCATCGAGAGTCCATCGCAGTAGACACAGCAACGATGAAATCCGAAGAGAAAGTGATGAGCGGGAGGCAGGGTGCTCATTTTATACACTCAAGACGTGGCACTACCTCCTCCCCATCAGCTGGGCCATAATGTGCCCAATGACGCATGCATTAGGCACACCTTTAGTCAGCCATAACCGTGGAGCTGCCGTGGTGTCAGGGAAACGTGCTCATCTCGCACCCTGGAGGCCCGGGTTCAATTCCCACCCAGTACGAAATTCACTATTTTTTTTAAATTTAATTTACTTGTTTACTTTAATTTACTTTGTTTACAGGAACCTCCCTGAGAAATTTGAGATCAATTCGAGCATTTCTGATGTGTTTTATTCTTTGCACTGTCGGACATTTTTGGTGCCATCAATCGGACACACTGCTGGCCCCTATGGATTTCGACCTAATGGAGCGTATAATGCTTTCGCATTAAAAGGAAAAACTTGGCATTTTGTGACACCTACATAGGTATGAAGAAAGTTGTCAGAACAGCAAACCACAAATCATCTACTGCTAAAAGGACTGTTTGCACACTTTCCAGAGGGAAAAATTTGTGTACACTCTACACACACGTGTTCCCTGTAACGGTGGAAGGCACTGCACACTGGAAGAGCAACTGAATGAAAGGAATGCTCCATAAGCTCCTGACAAGCATCTTGCCTCTGAATTGACAGCCTGCCTCCTCTCAACAGCTAGACTGACTCGTTCTGCTAAAAAAAAAATAAGAACCACTAATCAAGAAGCACGTAGTGCCCTGCAGCCTGAATTGCTTACACAACCCAGCATGTGCTGGAGTTCCTGCACAATGCCAAGCAGGGTAGGGAACTGCAGTGTAGTGCATGCTGCAGTGTCAAATACAGGATGAAAGTGGTGCAGCCTCGTCCTTTCTTCACACCAACTTTCCAGGTTCTCAGCCCTTTCTTTGGCTCATGCTTTGCAAGCAGGTGCACCCTCGCTAAGTGCACACTGGTATGCTTGTGACCCAGTGTGTGCAGCAGTATCTAGAAATCAAGAGCATGCTTGACCAACACTACAGATGAGACTGCTTTTACTATTGATAGGCCAAGCCTACAAGAGCTTCGCTGGAACCTGGCTGCCAATAAACACTTCGTGCTTAATGGAGATTAGAATTAAGCCCAACTTTGTCATAAAGGATGTTGCACAGTATAAGTCATTTCCAAACCTTCTTCAATAGATATGGCGCATCAACGTTGAGGCGGCACCGGCGTTCAATAACGTGCTCTGCGCCATCTTCGCTCTTGTACTCCGAAACCGTGTCACTGCCCAAGAACACGGGAATCAATGGGCATGTTGGGAATCGCCGTTCATAAGCCTGCATAGAAGGTGTCAACTCATGAAGCAATGCAATATCTTGATGGCCACCATGCAATGAAAAGAAATATCAAAGAGGAGGGCAGCAAGCTGCATAAATGCAAAAAGTTAATGCATGTACTAGCACAGTAGTATGTTCTGGTAAAAAGTGCTAGAAATCTTAAGAGCAGAATCACGATTTTCTTTTTTTTTTTACGTTCAATTCAATATATTCTTTCTTTCTGCATCACAGACAAAATACACAAAAACAGTCTCCTTGTTGAACTGTGAAGTGTGAACTCCTTGCTTAAATTAATTGACAATTTAATTTTGCTCTACCTGTCTGTCTGATATAATGCAAAGCACAGTTCTGCTGTAGCAAGCCATCAGCTGTGCCAACAACTTCACCGAACTAGTGGTCCTTGAAGCAGACAGGCCAATTAACAACTGGCTGTCGATATTTCAGCTCTGACTTTCCAGTGCTACTATGTCCAAACCAGTTGCTTTGCCAGTTAAGCACTGTTTAGGATACGACTGCTTTATTATAAGCAGTCTTTTTTTTTTAGTTAACACATACACTGCAGGCTAAATGCAACAAGTGCATATCATCACACGTTGTGCATTGACTAGATGACGGATTTGCGGTGTAAACACTCAGTGCCAATTTTATAGCAGTAAGTTGCATGTGCACATACAAGGAAGTGACACGAGCCACGTTACATGGAATGCAAACTTCTTGCGCGTCTAAAGTGCTCAAGCTTTCATTAATACAAAGGTGGATACTAGGCAGCTAATTCATTTGATAGTAAATATTTGAGTTAGAAATTTGTAACTCTTACTTCATTACTGACATGTTTAAACTGATCCTGATTATTTATTTGACTAAATTTCCATTTATTCAGCACCGGCAGGTGGTCTCCCCTTAGCAACCATACAATAGGTCATTAAATAAATAGAAAATGACATGCATATACATAACGAAGTTCACAATTCAGAATAAATTTAATCACACTGATAGTAAGAACCAAAAAATCAAACCACAGCAGCTCTATGTGTATACGCACATGTGCAACACATACCTTGAGACAATGTATTACACTACAATTGCATCACACAGTTTTTTACTATGGAAAAAACAAAAGATTGCATTATGAAGGTTAGATTACTGCTGGAACATTTGCACCAGTGGATAAGCTGAACACCATAGCTCGTAGAAATACACACTTTGTTTAAAAAGACAGCTTGAAAAGCGGTTGGCAACAGAACTGCTGCTCCTGTGCTTGCATCACAAGTAGCAAGCACAGGGTGGCTAGTAGAAATCATCCACTGAAGGGCACGGGTTGGGTGTTTGCATGACAATCTTTAAAGTTATCTTTCAGTTATGCTGGGATATGGAATGTCACTCCTTGCATGATTGAAGTCAATGTATACCCACTTTTGCTTGTTGAGTACAGCAAAGATGTCATTACTGGTGCGACTACCTCCGTGCAAGCAACATCGTACTTATGGATAAGAGTAATTTTATATCTTTCTGCTGATAACAACACAATGCGTTAAACGAGTATCACAGCTGGAGACAGCCTGACAGATAAAGTAAACTTGGACCAAGTGGAATAGATATGTGTGCACATCCTGCCTTGGCAACTGTGTCTATATGTGGCAGCAACACTGTCTGCCATTTCAAGTGTGTGCATTTGAGAGTCCAACCATGATAAGACTCTTAACAAAGAACGTACCCTTTGAGCTAATCCTGTTAACTGTTTCTTATAATATATGAGGACGTTAAATGCAATTTACAAAATTAATGCCATTATGAGAAACAGTGCTAGTAGCTAAAGGGCAACAGACAACACAGTTGCTGACTATCAAGTAGTGGTATATTTACAGCAAAGAAATGGTATACAGATTGAAAAACGGCACTAATAATGTTACAACCATCAGCCAAAAAAATGAAAAAGCAAGGAAACAGCCAGTAAACAACAATAGAAAAGTGCAGTTAAGTTGACACATTTCTGATAAGCAAACCAATATAAAAGTAACAAAGTGCATAACTCCTGTGAATATAAAAAAAGAGTTGACAGTCACCCTAGCCTATGCTAAAAAGGATTAAGGTAAAAGCCTAGATGCTAACGATACATTCATTAAACTAGTTGACATTCTCATTCGAATCTGTTGTCAGTTCCTATTGTTTTCTCCCACCAAAGGTCTTAGGTACGAGTTCCCAAATAAACTCTATCTTAATTAACTGTGCCCTAATTAACACCAAAGTCGTGGGTTCGACTCCCACCAATGGTCATAGGTGGCATCATCAATTTTGGTGCCACTGAATGTTGGTGCCATAACGCTGGACAGTCAACTTTTCAGTAATGCCGGACAACGGATTTTTGAACCCGTGAGCCACTTAAGGCTTGCGCATTAACAAGTGAAGGTGGCAGTGGAACAAAAAAGATGTGCGACAGACTGCACGAAAACCAAACAAATTCTAGTTGCAGAGCTGTGTATTCTCTTTGTCATGTAGGAAATCTAATCGCATGCTGGCTTATGTGTATTTTCTCTTTATATTGATGTATACCTCTCACAACTCACATGCTTGCTGCCCTGGATATTTCTTTATTGCTGTATTTCTGTATTTTTCATGAAACAACGTCTGACACCAACACCAGATTTTTGCCACACAAGGCCTTTAACACTATCATGTTAACATAAAATATTTAAAACATATCCTGCAGCAACTAGCACAATATGTTCTCGGGCTATCACGCTAAACATTTCAACACCCTTAAGTGTGTTAATTAGTTTGCCGCCAGACAAGCACCCTTCATTAACACCCTTAAGAAAGGGTGTTTGGCTGAAATGGAAGCGAAATGAAAGAAAAATGTCACCCTAAGCTAATTACACTCTTTAATTTTTGCAAGTTGCTTATTACGATTACTATACAAATGGCGCCAAAAGACAAACAATCCCACCGTGGCTGCTTAGTGGCTTTGGTGTTCTGCTCCTAAGCACAAGGGCATGGGGTCAAATCCCGACCACGGCGGCCACATTTCAATGGGGGCAAAATGCAAAAACACCTGTGTGCTTAGATTTAGGTGCATGTTAAAGAACTCCAGGTGGTCAAAACTAATCCGGAGTCCTTCATTACGACGTGCCTCATAATCAGATCATGGTTCTGGCATGTAAAAACCACAAATCTAATTTTTTTTAAAAAGACAAACAATCCATCCTTAAATAGGTTACGAAACAAATGCATGAAGGTGGATTTGAACCCAAGAAATTCACGCAGAAACCCTAACCACTGCGCCATAAGGGATCCACGCCTCAGCTCTTCAAATATTGGTATCTATATATAGATTGTACAGAACCCACTGCTTCATTTCAGAGAAACCACGCATAAGGTCACATCATACATTGAAGAAAATGCATTTGTTAAGCTTGAAACATAACATTCCTACTCTAGCAAACATGTGAACATCTTTCATATAGGGTGTTAATCCTTTTCTTAGGGTGTCAATTTTTTTTATTGTGTTTTGATTTTTTTTTCTCACGCACACTTAATATAACACGTTTGGATTGTAGAGTGCAGACAGAACGACCAAAGAAAAAGGAAGGACAAGACGACACAGAGCTTGGTGTTGTATTATCCTATTTTAGTGCTTGCCCCGTTCAAGCTACACAAACTGAACATCATGAACCAATAAGCCTAAATTTACACTGTTTTGAAGTTCATTACTATAGGGCATTCTGAGTAAAATGGCTGCTAAATGGGTACATTGTTAAAAAAGTTTACACCCTTTGGGTCATACCTTGTCCCACAACAATAATCATGATCTGCGTTGCCCGCTTGCTTTAATGCTACGAGCCCGGTACTTCCAATTCATGAACGGCTTGAGCGTTATCAGCATGATACAGCATTCTCGACAGGAAAGTAGCGAGCACAGAGTTTTCAAGAAAGGAAACGCAAGCAAGGCAGAGGACGATTGCTGTTGTGGGACAAGATAAAGCGCCAAAGGGTGTAAAATTTTCAGGAGTGTATAATATATTATAGGGTGTAAAGTGAGGAAATAGCACTTTGACATTCTTAAGAGTGTTAAAGTGTTTAGAGCGCATAAACACTTCACTGAGCTAGTTTATCACACCAGAAACCACAAATGTGCAATTAACTGAAAATTGCTATTTGGGTTTGCAAGGCATATAGATTTGGAACAATATCCAAAAATTTTATGAAACCAGGGCCACTATCTTGTACATGTTAGAAAAGCCGACGTTCGTTTTCACCTAACTTGATTGGTATAGACTGGATTAGGCCACAATATTGATGCGGGCTTGGACAACTGCGTGACATGAAACCGAATGTTGGCTTTTTGAAAGCACAAAAAATAGCGGCCAAAGCTTCGAGACATGCATTCCAACCTCCTGCACTGCATATGAAGGTGCTTTGTTAGAACAGTGTTTGAAAAGCACTTGCGCTCTTTCCTGCCAGTTTCTTTTCATTCGTTTTCCTGCCTGGCGCGCCCTATTTCTTGTTCTGGTAACGCACAAACAACAGCATAAACACATATGAATGCCATCTACTCTTGAAGTCAGGGTTTCACGCTAACAGCTATTTTTTACAGCTAGCACTAAAATTTAGCAAAATATACTAAAAATTGTTTCATTTGTAAAGCAATTTTATATTAAAGATTTGCCGACTTTATTGTTCAGGCACCTTGCTCTATAGTTTAAGCTAGAATAATCTGCTTCACAGACACAACAATGTTTTACAAAGTTTGTTCACAAGATATTCCCATAATGGTGACCCGTAATGACGGCTGCCATTATGTGCATTGGTTCTACGAAGTGGTGTCACTGCTGTGCGGTTAAGTTAGTATAATAGACAGGTACGAAAAGTCAAGCTCCGAGAAATCGGCCAGCTATGTATTTGTATTCTACTGAAATCCAATTTTTCTGCAAGCCAGACGCAAACAAAAGATAATTAAATTATTGGTGACAATACAACAATCATAGAAGTTAGCAGGTGTGCTTTTAGTTAATGAAATAGAAATAAAAGAGATGTGATCACCTTAATAATAGTGACAGCTACTCCTTTTCACATAGTAGTAATTAAACGAAGTTATATGAAGAAATCCCACAAGTTTAGGAAATCAGGCGCAAGGAGAGTAAATAAGTCACCCATGCATACACGCTGAAGCATAGGCGTACAATATGTGAGGATATAGGCTTCACCACAGGAGGTCACTACATGCTCCGAGGTGTAGAGGTGCATGGAGACAACAGGCGAAAACAATCACACAAGACACAAACACGGACAATGATGACAACCTTGATCCATGTCATTCTGTTCAGCTGCATCTGGTCGTATGCAGAGGAAGACAGAACAGACTTTATTTATATGAATAGACTCAGCATGTGCACTATACATAAGGCGCATAAATTTCTTGTAGCTAGCGCTGAAGCTTCAGAAAGCCTAAGCTCAACTGACTATCACTATCATAGAAGTGGTGTGATATCAGCAAACTCCACATTTAGTTAATCGTAGTCGAACCCCGTGTATGAAGCGCTCAAAAGAAAACAGTGAAACAGGTGGTGTCCAAATGCACACCCTCATGACAATATCTCTGAGTAACAGAAACAGAAGGCTATGCTTTTGCAGGCTGCATACGTCGCAAGTAATTGTGCAGCCGGGATCATGTCATGGCCACTATGTCCCGGACACTACCTGTAAGGGAAACTGAGGGACTCAATTTCTTTCTTTTTTTTTCATTTAGAGCTACATGAGGCCATCAGATAATGCAGCCGAGGAAAGCATAGAGAAAATTAACTGCTGTTTTTAATGAAGATGTAAAAGTTATAAGGGAAATTAAGGGAAATGAAAGTGGACGAAAAGGCAACTTGCCACTCGTAGAATCCAGGCCCACATATCTGCATACTGGATTAGACCTTTTTCCAAATTCGCAAGTGTGCTTTCCTGCATTGCTTATATATGTTGTCCAACTAATGGTCGCACCGGTCAAGGTTCAAACTGAGACAAAGTGCTAGCTCCACATGCTGGGGCTAGCGTCTTGCACATGTTTTATCAAAGTACCCCGCCTGAATTTTCCATGTCATAGACAAGCAAACTGTGCACGTATGTGCGGATCGCAAAAATGACTGCGTCGCCATTAGCTGGGGAAACTGCATTGCGGTATAGCTAGCTTTATATAATTATGCAAACGATTTTCTCTCCCTGGGAGTGTTAGCCAGGGCTACTGATGACCGCGGCAGCGGGCGGGTACCATCCCGAGGCGTGACGTGGTACGTGAAGTTATAAGCAGCCAAGTGATCAATAAAGCCCCTTCTCGCTGGTAGAGAGCACAATGATTCGCAGCATCGCACGAAAGGCATTAGCAATAAAGCCCCGATTGCCATGTGAATGTGTGTCGCGGCTGTCCCGGCAACGATGCCTCGCCATCTGCTTTCAGTCAGTGTCGCGTGCACGGAGGGGCGCCGCGCGGGCGACTACGGTGGTCACGCGCTCGACGATCGATGCTGGGCGCGCCCTTGCGCGCCCAGCGATCACGAAAGTGCAGCCGGCCATGCGTTCAGCCGGAAATGTCAGCTAGCAGTGCCCTTCTGCGTGCCCGCAAAAAGGCGTCCGCTGATAGCGGTTACGCACGCGTCCGCTGGATAATCGGGGGCGATATCCTTTCTCTATAGCGATATTCCGGAGGAAGGAAAGAAAGCTTATTTCCTTGCTCTACGAATTCGCCGTACCGTCAGTTCAATTTGGCTCACGGTGCTGCTGCGGCCTCTCTGATTGACTCAAAACGCCGACGTGACGGGAACTTGACGGTGCCCGTGCATAGCGAGTGGACGACACTGCAGTCACTGGGAAGCTACTCACCCAGTGAGAGAACCCAAGTGAAAACTAGCTCTGTCACATTTGCAAGGAACGGGAGAATTTATCGCCACAGGTGATCCCATAGGACACGTTGGCACGTTGAAGGAACATCGTTTTACAGTGACGTCCGTTTGCCCAACAAAGGATAAGACACTGAGCACGACCTCGCGAAATCAAGGGATCACAGGCCATGGAAAGCAAGGCCGTGACAAAGCCCCAAATAACATGTGGTCAAAGGGACATTAAATGGAAACTGAATTAGACCAGTTGATAAAGTGCTATTATAAAAATATACTTTATTTAATTTCACGATAAGATTTAGGGTTATCAGGAAAAGAGAAAACGGGGGTCAAACTAAAACTTCCATTTCTTCAATCTTCTGTGTCCTGTTGTTCTCTCGGCTGCCAACCGTGTGCGCTGTTAACCCTTTAAAATGGCTGCATTGTCACGGCTTCCTACGTATACTTTCGTATTTGGGTCACTGCTGGCTCGGTAAAAGCACTTAAAATATTTTTTTCAAGTTCAGTCATCGGCTACACTCTCAAAAAACCTTGCGCCCTTTGAGGTGTATGTTTGCCACATAATAATAATCATCTGTCTTGCGCGCAGTTGCTTTCTTGAAAGCGCCGCGCTCGTTACTTTCCTGTCTGTCAAGAATGCCGTGTCATGCTGACATAGCATGACATAGCATTCCCGTCAGGAAAGTAACGAGCGCGGCACTTTCAAGAAAGCAATTATCGTTGTGTGGCAAATATACACTCCAAAGGGTGTAAACTTAAAGCGTACACTCTTAGAAAAATTTATACCCTTTGTGGTTTATCTTGTCCCACAACGATAATCGTCATCTGTCTTGCCCGTGTTTCCTTCCTTTAACGCTGCGAGCCCGGTACTTCCCAGTCACGAACGGCATGCGCGTTATCAGCGTGACGCATCATTCTCGACAGGAAAGTAGCGAGCGCCGGGTTTTCAGGAAAGGAAACGCAAGCAAGCCAGATGACGATTAATGTTGTGGGACAAATATACACCCCAAAGGGTGCAACCGTTTTAAGAGTGTAAGCAAAATTACAAACTTTTGCCACAACAATAATCGTGATCTGTCTTGTCTGCATTTCCTTTCTCTAAAGCTGCGAGCCCAGTACTTCCCAGTAAAAAACGGCATGCGCGTTATCAGCATGGCATAGCATTGCCGACAGGAAAGTAACGGGCGCGGCGTTTTCAAGAAAGGAAGCACAAGCAAGGCAGATGACGATTGATTATTGTTGTGTGGCAGAGAGACACCTCAAAGCGTGTAACTTTGTCTAAGAGTGTACGCTCTTACACTAAAGAAACGTTTGCACCCGTTGGGGCGTATATCTGCCACAACGACAATCGTCATCTGCCTTGATGCGTTTCCTTTAACGCGGAGAGCCCGGTACTTTCCAGTAACGAACGGCATGCGCGTTATCAGCATGGGATAGCATGTAGCGGGCGCGGCGTTTTCAAGGAAAACGCATCAAGGCAGATGACGATTATTGTTGCGCGGCAGATATACACCCCAAAGGGTGCAAACTTTTTTAGGGTGTAGGCAAAGTTACACCCTTTAGGGCGTATCTCTGCCACACAACAATAATCGTCATCTGCCTTGCTTGCGCTTCCTTTCTTGAAAACGCCGCGCCCGTTACTTTCATGTCGGCAATGCTATGCCATGCTAATAACGCGCATGCCGTTCGTTACTGGGAAGTACTGGGCTCGCAGCGTTAAAGAAAGGAAATGCGGACAAGACAGATGACGTTTATCGTTGTGTGGCAAGATACGGCTCGAAGGGCGTAAACTTTTCTTAAGAGTTTAATATTGTCATCTGCCTTAATTTGCACTCTAAAAACAGTTGCACCCTTTGGGGTGTCCGCAGTTCCTTTCTTAACGCTGCGAGCACAGTACTTCCAAGCCACAAACGGCACGCGCGTTATCAGCATGACAGAGCGTTCTCGAACAGGAAAGTAACGAGCGCAGCGTTTTCAAGAAAGGAACCGCATGCAAGCAAGACAAATGACGATTACTGTTGTGTGGCAAATATACATCCCAAAGGGTGCAACTGTTTTTGGGAGTGTGCTTGCGTTTCCTTTCTTGAAAACTCGGCGCTCGCTATTTTCCTGTTGAGAATGCTGTGTCACGCTGATAACGCGCAAGCCGTTCGTGATTGGGAAGTACCGGGCTCGCAGCGTTAAAGAAATGAAATGCGGGCAAGACAGATGACTATTATTGTTGCAGGACAAGATAAGGCCCAAATGATGTAATATTTTTTTAAGAGTGCAAAGTATACATCAATTTATTACCCATGCACCCGCCGTGGTTGCTTATAGTGGCTTTTGTTGTTGCGCTGCTAAGCACGAGGTCATGGGATCTAATCGCGGCCACGGCAGCCGCATTTCAATGGGGGCGAAATGCAAAAATACCCGTGTACTTAACTTAGGTGCACGTTGAAGAACCCCCGTTGGTATAAATTAATCCGGAGTCCTCCACCACGGCGTGCCTCATAATTATATCGTGGTTCTGGCACGTAAATTTCCAGAATTTAATTTGCTATTAACTGTTCATATAAGAAAGCAAGCCTGCAATACTTTCTTGGCTTCAAAAGTGCACAATGGTGGGTTCGGTCGTCAGAACACAGTGGCGCATTTACGAGTGCCTCGAGGGATCCACGCTGAAACGAGGGATTTTCTTGCGTCGCAGTTATTGACATCGCCCTTCCTCGAGTTTCTTTATCGCTCAGAACCGATGCGCAGACGACGCGCGACGATCACCAACAACGAGGCGCCCGTATTGCTCCATCGGTTCAATCAAGCTACCATCATGCTACTGCGCAGAAGAGAAGGAAGCAGGAAACGGCGCCGCTGCACAAATAGGCACCCTTCCAGCGTCGGCAGTTTTCCTCGCCCCTACCCGACCTTCGAACACCGGCCATTGCGCAGGGATGAGCCCCGAACGAATGCAGTATAGCATTATGGATGGGGGGATTGGATGTATTTGATCCTGAATGACACCCCAATAAAAAATAAAATTTTAAAAATGCCGGAAGCTTGCTCTTGTTACAGTTCTATCTGCGTCCCTTAACTTTGCGTACGCAAAATCTAAAACTCCCTAATATCGGCAACGCGAATGGCACAGGGTTTCCTGTGAAACGCAGAGCGCGCAAAACCGCCGTCAGGTGTACAAGGCGCCGCGAAAGAGAGAAAAGAAAGCGGGTTTTCCGAAATGGGAGAAGGTAGGGAAGGAGTGCATGGACCGAGAAAAGTCTTTGCTGTAGCTACGGGGAGAGGGCAGCCCGCCTCCTCGCACCGTTACCTCGAAGAATTTAATTTGCACCTACCTCAGCTACGAATAAGCATTTTAAAAAAACTTCTCGAGGTAGAACGCTCCCTCAACGGCGCTTTACCTCACGGAGAACAACAAAAACTTCCAACAGGGCCCAGTATGTAATTCCCATAGAACAGACACTGTTAGTACTTTCCTACTGCTTTTCTTGCCATTACGTCATGAAACTAGTATCCTGACTCCCACTCCAACAACCCTCCCCTTTACGTTTCATTCATCCTCCCCCAACTATCCCTCCGTCGCAAAAGCGGCTCTCTTTTTAGAAGGCTTGATTACTTCTTGTTGTAGGCACATCATCAATATCTACTCCATTTTCATGCAAGCGTACCTTGGTCTAACTTTAGAGGGCTCCGTCACCAGGGTCCCTTACAAATTTCGGTTATACACTGGAAGTTGTAAAACGGCGTTTAACCGAAATAATTTTTTCCCCCGAATCGGTTCGTTATCGGATGAGATAGAAAAAAGTCGCAGTTTCGCTCGAAAGACGAAGCACCGACTGCGATTGCAAATTAGTAGGCAACTATATGAAGTAAATATAGTTATATCGGCACTATAAACTTGCAAACATTCACTTGCTAACTAAATTAACAAGCATGGCGTCACGCGCGTACAAGCAAACATGATCACATCTCGATGACCGCACAACCTCGCCGTCAAAACACTGGAGGAAGCGTGGCAAGCTGTCTTTTCGTTCTCTTTCATTTCCCTTGAACTTCGTGCTGCCTCTCGCTTCAACGCAAACAAAGTGGCGAAAACACGGTACACACGAAGCTATGCTTCTTGGCTGGACGGTCGCTTTTGATCATACGGTACGTAAACTGGAGTAGATGCTGCAGAAATGACGTTTTGTCTTGGTGTGTGCTTCTACAATGTTTCTCTTTTCTTTTCCTTTTTAGAGCGCAGCTCTTTGGCGTCCGTTCCTGGGTTTCGCGTCGTCGTCGGCGTTGTCGTCGGCCTCGTAACCAGCTCCGCCCCCCTTTCATCCCCCCAGCGCTAGCAGCGACCGACTGATACCGCTGGATGCCGCTGACGCCGCTAGAGAGTCAAGATAACGTGACTGCATAGAACACCGTCGCCGCCATGCAGAAAGAGGAGGAAAGGGTTCCCCCCCCCCCTGTTCTTGTGTGGCGGATAGGGTGCTCTTCAGTTGCCGACGCGCCGGTTATTTCACGTAGGCCCCGGCACGTCGACGAATACGTGACCACCTTCCCACGGCTAGACCTGGTTCTTAGCGCTGCGGAAGCGAGGGTATCATATTGTTTGTGTCGGCATCGGCGGCGTTGTCCCTGAAACCAACTCCGCAGCTGGGGTTGACTCACTATCGGCGTCAGCGGCATCAGTCAGTCGCTGCTATCTCTTCCCTCCTCCCTTTATCGTGTTGTCCACTTGCTGCGCGCGCTTCTGCCCCCATCGTTTGCCGCTGGGTGTACACGCCGCCCCCTCCCCCCTCTTCCTGCGAGTCTCCGGTTGTCAAAGCGCCGGCTCGAACTTAATTCCTTTCTTCGCTCCTCCTCCAATGCAACCCCTGTGCGGTGGCAATCAGAGAGCCAGATCGGTGGCGGCGGATCTGTATATGTGCACCGCCCGAGCCGAAATTGCCGCTGCCGTTCGCCCTGTGCGGTGGCAATCAGAGAGCCAGATCGGTGGCGGCGGATCTGTATATGTGCACCGCCCGAGCCGAAATTGCCGCTGCCGTTCGCCACTGCGAAATTATCTGCCAGTTCTTTCTGAGCCATGAGCGAGACGACCGATGGAAGTCCTCCGTCTGCTGCTGCTGCTGCTAAACGAGCTGCCAGAGCAGAGGCCCAGCGCCGTCGCCGTCAGAATCCAGAGGTGCGTGCCGCCGAAGCAGAAGCTTACCGTCGCCACCGTCGAGATGATCCAGGAGTACGCGTCGCCGAAGCAGAGGCTAAGCGCCGCCGCCGAGAAGACCCTGCCGTTCGCCGTTCGCTGCTGGTAGTAGCTGCCTACTTCGCCCCTACCGCACTCACGAAAGACGTCGTGCACTTCCTGCAACTCGCATTAACCGTCCATCGATCCACACCGATGTTAGTAGTGGGGTACTTTAATGTTGACATAAAGACAAACAGCAATTTCCTAACACTTATGCGGGAGAACATCCCGTTCCTCTCGCTCGTAACGCGTCCCACGGCTGTGACAACCTCGCGAGGCACTTGTATAGATCTCGTCTTTGAGAATCAAGCATTGGTGTACCAAGTCGAACATATATCAGACTATTTCTCCGACCACAAAGCTTCCTTCATGACTGTCAAGAACTGTTAGTGGAGTCTTTGTTAAAGGAATACGTGTGAAAAAAAAAAAAATTCTGTGATAGCGCATACATGTGTTGCTCGATTTCTTTGCCTCAATCTATCGAAAAGGTGAAACAGCTTATTTGCTGCGCTCAAATTTCGCATTAGGAAGTAACGTAATCGTCGGTAATTTTTTTTTTTTTTGTAACTGTATTGCAGCCCGATCAAAGAGAAGCACGCGTATCTTTTGTAAATACTTCCCGCGCAGCTCAGCCGCACCGTCGAGCTTCTATACAAAATAAATTTGCACCGTTTATTATGTTATGCAAACGAACATGGACCGGTCGAACCATATCTTCTTTTTTTGTGGACTGCGAACTTGAGCCGGAACTTAATTGTTTTCGGTGAACCGAAACGAAAGATGTTTCGGTTCGAAACTCTGGAGTCGCTCAGCAAAGCGAGATACAATAATTTCCTTCAAAATAATTTTATTTTCCAGCGTGTATGCTTGCTCCTTACTTAATATATCATATTGTGCGCGTGTCTGTAGTAGCAGTAATGGTTTGTTTATTAAACATAAATAGATAAACGGAAGGAGACTCCTGCTGGCCGCGCACAGTAAACGCTGTCTGCTGACACGCACAGCTGTCATCAGTGGGTAAAAGGAGTGGGAGAGGGGATAACAGAAAGGAACAAGTAAAAGAAGGCAAATATTTACATATATAGGACAGAGCGACTCGGAAGACGTATCAGTTTGTTTGTCAAACTGTCAAAAAAAAAAAAAAGACGGTACACGTCACATGCCTCTTCGGCCATCTGAGCGACGTGCACTGCTGCAAGGAGAACGGGCACTGCAGCCCAGCATATAAATTTGACGCCCAGTATCAGCGCTAGAATTCTTAACGCGCATCCGTCGAACCTGTCGAGCCAGTTTCGCAGGAACGGTCCTCTCCTACAGTTGTGTGGAGCACGCAGTGGCAAGCTTCAGATTGTCCGCAATTGATCGAGTGATCCACGTCACAAATACGCAGCCATACATACATACATAACCCCATTAGCAGCCCCTGCCCACAACCAAAGGAGGCACTAGCACACACACACATTATATATATATATATATATATATATATATATATATATATATATATATATATATATATATATATATAAGGGAGAGCGAAACGTGCTTCTAATACAATCAAATGTCACAGGAACAAGAATGTCGAATTAGAAAACTTGGCGCCTGCAGAAAGAAATACGAGGTAGCGAGAGTTCCGTCTGTTCCTTTAGAATGAGCACAGGATAAACTTATGTGGTTTACAATGAAAAAAAAAGAAGAAGAAGAAGAAAAATCTAACCGAAACCGTTACCATGCTCGCTGAAACGTGGCGCATAGCGACATAGCAAGCACAAGCACCACGTTCCTTCCCTGGGTCCTGTATTTAACGATATAGGTCAATTCAACAGGGAGATGACTGACAACGCGCACTCGAGCTACGCAACAAAGCGCCGATCTGGAAAGGAAATCGCCACAACGAAAAAGGCGAAGGTCTGCCGAAAGCATTAACCGAGATTTTTTTTATTGGTTTATTTTTTCGCAAAGGGCGTTGCGAAAACGAGAGCGCACAAACACGCAAACCGAAACGCGAGCGCGGCGGCTCATTCAAGGCAGGAAATGAAAGTCGCAACCCGGCAGTGTGAATGTCGTTGGCACGGATCATTAACCGATTCGGCTCAGCTAGATAAGAGGGCCGAGCCTAGTGGTCTTCGCTCGCGCAAACGCACCACAATCTAGACTTAAATGTGGCTGTGATATTCGAGTCAGATAAAGCAAAAGTCGAGTGACAGTGATGTGCGCAGAATTCGACGTTCCACTCTCGCCACAGCAAGAAAGCCCCTCAAGGCGAACGGGCTCGAGCGCAAGCCTGATAATCTCGTTAGCTGAAGCGATAGGCCGCGACGACGACCTGAGAGCAGCGCTAAGCAGCAGCACTACAGCGGCGGCGAAAACACGGGCAAAACAAGCAACCAAAGAAAGATCAACACCACTTACCGCCATTACAAGCTCGAACGGGTACTTGTAGACGCGCACGGGCGACTGGTACTTTTGCACCATCTTCGCACGGAGCAGAAGTGAAAACACCGGCTTGGGAAGAACGAACCGAAAACACTTAGGCCAGATGATCGCAGATCAAATCCGTGGCGTCATCGGAGAAGGCTCGTTGCTCTGGACGACCGACGACGGGTTGCTGTCGGTGTAGTCCTAAACGACGCTCGTCGTCGACTGGCCATCGTGCGACGTTCTCGCCGATAGATGGGCTCTGGAAGCGACGGAAGCCGCACAACGGATGCCTAACATGTCACGGCGATCGAGAGCACACGTAAAAGCACAGCAGAGGAATCCTCACAGGCGGCGGTAGACGGCGGATCGTCAAGACCTTCGACTTTCACTCGTCCAACGAGCAGAACACATCACGGACACAGCAGCGGATCAGAAAATTAAATGCTAAAGAACGCAGCCTACGGCTAAAAAACACCCTACACAGCTGGTCAGTTCCGACTGGAACGCCGATTATGTTCAAAAGTGAAATCTCGTAATGTGGTAATCTCGTAATAAGGTTACCAAAGTTAAAGATTAATCTCGAAATTGTAAAAAAAGTGATTTATACTTACTGAAACTAATTGATATCATACATTAACAACATAAGAATTTTCTTTCTTGTTCTCTAATTCAGATGACAAAAATTCGTCATGACCGCCATGTTTTAAGTTTGTTTACCTGATGATGATGATAAATAAGAGGCAGCTGAAAAACGTGTTTCTGCTCAGCAGCATCGTTGGCCGGCGGTTCTTTAGCAGTTTAATGGGCTCTGGCCCTCGTATCACAGCAATGTCGTACCTGGCGACTACTGGAAATGGCGATACAGTTGACACAACTGGGAGTCAACTTCCCTTGGACCTTGTCGCCAGAATCGATAAGGTGCCGCAGACGTCGGTAACTGAAGGCAAAGCGGAGGTGTTTTTCCCGAGTTCACATGATGTGTTTTACAATCCTGTACAAGAATTTAATAGGGACATGAGGTAAGATTTACTGTGCTCCTGGCAGTGTAGCTGTAGGTGTTACACCGCAGTTACACGGGTGTCACATAGCAGCACTTTCGATCGCGATTGACTCATTTGCACAAGCTGTGGAAGGGAGCCAATCGCGGTCGAGAAAATTGATCCCGATCGGGCTTGATTACGATCGGAACTCACTGCTTGACACCAGTATTACTTATGCCATGTGAAGAGACGCTAAACGTTGTTGTCGTGGGAAGTGGTGCATGGTGCTTGACGTGCGTTACCGAACTATTTGAACGATCCCGTAAACCATTCCGAATTTATTTCTCAACAGCGGTCGAGAGCCGCCCCCTTACTTGAAATAAAGGCGTTATTAATTAATTTATTTGTGGTGGAGTAAGCAAAAAAAAAAAAGATAGCCCTTTGTGTGGAAACAGTCATAGAACAAAAGTTCCAAGGAAGTGTTGCATAAAGAGAAGCTCCGGCACGGAGGCAGCATTTTCCAATGGGCAAAGTTTAACACCACGTTTTCGAGTATTACTTGCCTGTTTCGTTCACAGTATAAATAACGATACATCTGGATGAACGTCCCGTCAGGGAGGTGAAAATACTGCGCATTCTGGGAATGTGGGTACAACAGAATGGAGGCACCACACACACCATCCAAAAGTTGAGAGCAACAGCAGGGAACGTAGCCCGTATGATACGAAGGATATCCAGCAGTAAAGACGGGCTAACTGAAGTAGAAACGATCAGGCTGGTAACTCCTTTATAATTAGCAGGGTCACGTACGCACTCCCGTACCAAGCACTAACAAACCAGGAGGTGAAACAAGCTAATACAGAAGGAAAGCCTTCAAGGCAGCGCTTAGCCTCCCCGAAAATGCTAACAATGATAAAGATGAGAAACTAGGCATCTACAACACCTTTGAGGAATATATGAGCGCAGTCCTCATAGCTCAAAGAGAGCGGCTTTGCTCAACGAGCCAGGGACGTGCACTTCTAAAAAAGCTGGGCTTCACGCCACAACCGCTGTACTGCGACGAGGATACAGTGTTGCTGGACAGGGACACGAGATCTCGTATCACAGTGGCACTGATACCAAAGAATATGCCCCTACTTATCATGCAGGTAAATGCTGAGCACGAGCTGCCACCCTGTGGAATCGTTTTGGGAGGGGTTCTACTGCATACTACGCAGATGCTAGCAGAGCCAGTAGAGAGACTCACACACTAGCAGTCACTCAAAAACAACGTGTCATAACGGCCACAGTCGTAACTCGATCCACGTGTGCAGCCGAAGCGGCTGCAATAGCCATGGCCATTGCAGACGCTGAACACAGAAATGAATCGGCAGTCATACTCTCCGACTCACAGACAGCGTGTTGCCTGTTTCTCAAAGGGACAGTACCCAAAATAGTATGTAGAGTTCTGGGACAAACCTTGACAGAACACCACGACAATATTTGGTGTCCGGCTCACGAGAGCTTGGAGGGTAACGTTGCGGCAGACCGTATAACTCGAGGATTCAACAACCGATCTGCGGTCGAGCCGAGCACAGGACATCTTCCAAGCACTCGTGACCTTCTTCTACAACAGCGGGAGGAACGCAGAGAGTATGGTCATCCACACAAGGCCCTTAACAGACAGCAGAGTATGGACTAGCGACGCATTCAAACAAACAGTTTCCCCAACCTGCATCAACTCAGTAAAATAAACCCAACTAGATTTCTGGACATCTGTCCATGGTGTTCTAACAAACCCACACTACAACATATCACATGGGAGTGCCTGGAAGGGCCTTCACATATTACATCCACTTATGTTAAATACTCAGTGGGAGGCATGGCTTGCACACGAGGGAAAGCAGAGCCAAGTGGCTCTCCTGGACCAAGCCCAGCAATCCGCTCGTGCCAGTGAAGCCCTGGACTAAGGGTCCAACTACGCTCACCGACTTTTCTTTTTGAAAAATAAAGTTTCTTTCCTTTCTTCCTTCACAGTATAGCCAAAGTGCACATCGTACGTCACAGACGACGTGACATGAGAAACTTCGTTTTTTGCGACGGAACGGTGGCGCCATCTGCCACCACTATGGTGAAAGGCACATTTTTACTCTAGCGGTGTCAGATGGTGGCACGGTTCCGTTGCAGCATAATTGACATTCTTTGGGTGGCATCGACACATAATCCTTAGCTGCAGCCATAATCCGAAAATGAACTGTGTTCATTTTACTACCGTTACTTCCTTTTGCTACCGTACTTCCTCACTACATTGACAAACCAGATTAACACTTGAAATGAGCAAGCAGCGAAGTGAAGAATAAACATTCTGCAGTAGGACCAAGGTTGAAGTGATACATGTCCCTCTAATTACTTGCAGGCAAAATCTGCCTTGGCATTTTCCTCAGCAGCAGAAAAACATGTAAGACAATTAGCGAGACATCGAAATTATCACACGTGCCTTGCAATGCCCTTGAGTTGAGGAGAGATGCCCCTTTTCAAACGTTAAGCTTCCATATAATGGCCAAACACCTGGCTGAGAGCGCCACTTGTACCTATTTTACCGGTAGGTACCCTGCAGCAGCTCTAGTCAGCCGTAGCGGATGCTCTATAACAATACCATCTGTGGTTCCTAGAAATCGCTATAGGGCCCCCTTTCACCATGAGAACGCACACGAGTAGCCAAGCACCAGGCCAGGGGACACATCTACCTGTTCAACATGTTTGAAAAACCGCTAGGTTTCCAGTGGCACCTGAACATTGAGGCAATCATAAGCACTTTGTAATCATGTTGGTGTCTCCCTATTTGTCTTTCATGTTATCTAGTGCCATTTGTAAATCATGACAAACCAACTAGCCCTGCAATGCGCTTCGACCCAGTATAGTGGAACATGGAATCTACTAGAAGCACTCACAGGGCAGGTGCACATGTGCTGTGAATGGGGTGAGATGGATCTACCAGGGAGGGATGTAGAAAATCAGACTATTAGTATCGGCATTGTCACACAGTCTGTCAAGTCACCACATAGTCACGCAGAGTGTCAGTGTCACTTACACAGACATACAGCATCACACAAACCTGTGCGGCACTAGTGTATATATAGGTTACTTGCATGTCACTGTGTATAACTCTGGGATACGGTGCTGCCATTACCAAGCACATTGCAGCAGACAATGAACTATTGACATCCTCAAAGGATTGAGCTTTGTGACCTTCCCACTCCCCATTGATGCCATTGCAATGGGGATTTGTGTGGCATTTGGATGCTAAACACATAAAGGTATAACTGCTCGCAGTAAGCTCATGTTCATATGGGTCAACACTGATATTTCCTGTACCGAGCCCGTACCAGTCTCACAAGTTTATCAAAGTGTGTGGTACACTGTCCTAAAAAATTCTCCTTCGCCATGTCATCAACATGCGACCATAAGGCAGCGTACACAGTGTGTACGATTTGCCCCATGGTTGCAAATATGCACTGGCAGTGCAATGAATGTGCTTGGCAATAGTGGATGCATGACCGTAACTTGCCTCATGTGCAACCTATGTTTACTGACATCTTGTAGGCACTTGCTTCTAATTTCTTCAGCCACAGCTACTGTTTCTTGTGAGCACTGATTGCTGTGTTTATTTCTGCCCTGCCCAGCATTGCAGTCATCCAAGAATTCATTGCCACCAGAAGGGAAGAGCTGGCCAATGAGAAGACAGCTCAGAATGTAGACCCGCAGGCATATAAAGCAAGTCTGTCTTTTTTTTTTACGTTCCTTCTGTCGCAATCTTCAGAACTTTTTGCCTTGTCGGTGAAGTCATTCACTGCCCCCTTTCATGCATAAGGTAATTTAGTTTTTTATAATAATGCAGAAATAACTTTAACTAAGTCATAAGCTGAAACAAGACTGAGCAGCTGAGACAGCTGTGACATCAGCATGCCTGGTAACCAGGGCTCCTCGAAATTCAAGAGATTTGCCAAGGAGGGGTGACGACAAAAAAAAAAAAACAAAACAAAACAAAAAAAAACAAATTTCACTCTCTTTTTTCTTGGCCTCAGCCAGGTCAGAAACGGCAACCTGTGAATGGCTGCCAGTAAAGTTATTAGACGTACGTATTGGTGACTGTACTGTGATCGGAGAAGGGTCGTGTGCACATATATAGTTAAGGAACTAATACTGTATCTTGTGACAGAGGCCCCTTTCCACTCTTAACCCTTTCAGTGTCTGTTTTTTTCTGAGGTGACAAACGTCCAGCGTCGCGTTTATTTCCTCGGATATTATAAAACGAACACAACGGTTTATTTTTGGTTATGCAGAAGGGAAAAAAAATGACACAGATAATGGCAAATGTTCTCTTGGTATGGTCCTCACATTCCTATCTGTCATCAGTGACACTGAAGGGGGCAATATTTTTCATCGCATAACACCGCTGTACAGAGGTGAAGCTGACTTTAGAACTGGCTACTATGCACCACATATTAGATCTTTGCTGTACGTGCACTCCTCAACACATGTCTCGGCCTTAAGCAAACTGAGTTAGGCCTGCATTGCCTACAAACAAATAACTTGGGTTTAAATCTGACTTCGGCTAGCTGCCTGACTCATTTGTTATATTATTTTTTTCGAGATGGATTTGAGGCTGTTTATCGATAAATTTATGGCAGTGTCCATACAATCGGGAGGAGTTATCAGAATTCTGGAGTTTCTTAGACAAATTAGGAGAGTTGGCAGTTATGCATCAATGTTAGTATTAGGACAGGCATGGAGCCCTGGTAGTTGCATCTGAAGGCAGCGTGTCAACATATTATATACACTATGGTGTTGCGCAGCTCTATTTAACAGAAAAACTGCTTAAAATCATACTGTGAAGTTACTGAACACATTTGTTGAAGGGGCCCTGACACATTCGTTCAACTATTCTCAGTTTATCGTTGTAACTGGGAGTAGAGGGCTAACTATGGATTTATACATAAAAGAATTGCTCTCAATGCACATTTTAACCAAAAATTTCAATTACAAATTGTTGCCTCTTAATCCCTCCCACCAGCAGCTGCCAATATTTTGCATGGACTGTGTGATTTCAGGAAATGAAGGGCCACCGCTGTGTTGTCAGCATTAAAACATCTTTAGACCACGTCAGATGTTTTGTTCTGCATGATCTGGTACCCAACGGAGCAGCAAGGGCGAGGCCACTGAGTTTTGCCCTCAATTCCTTCACTCGCACTGTAAAAATCAGCAGCAAACTGCCAAGACTCACATGCCAAAACGAAACTTTGCATGACAGTTATGACGTATTTCCAGCTCCCGCAATCACTTCTGGTGTTTATAGTACACAAAAGCATGGCTTTCAAGATCGGACGGTTATGACGTATTTCCAGCTCCCGCAATCACTTCTGGGTTTGTAGTACACAAAAACGCAAAAACATGGCTTTCAAGATCGGCTCCTGTTACCCCAGGGAGCTGATTGTAGTGGTGCCAATTTATTTCGTCATCACTCAGTGTTGCCAGAGTGATGTACAATTCAACTGCGACATGAAAGAACTCAAATATAAATTTTCTGCCTTGCCAAATGAACTCAAATTTTGCTAGCTTGCCATGGTATGTGTGTGGATTAACATGCAATGCATAATTGAAGCTCAAAAATTTTCCGTCATGGTTGATGTGACCAGACACCCCGATTTAGTTGGGACATGTCCTGTTGTAACTTCCGTAGTCCCGCTATCCTGCGGCTTACCTGTGGGACAGTGTTTTGTCCCTCTTTTGCCTATCCGGACCATGTCAAAGTGGCATTCTGAAGTTAATTTGCTACGATTGTTTTGTGTTCTGATTGTGCTTGTGCTTGTTTCGACACATAGCAGCACTCAATGTATAGCATTTTTCTTGTAACCACTGTACACGTCATGTGGTGATCTGTCTCCTATCGTGGTCCTGTAAGGGACCTATAGTGTCTTGAATAAATTAATTCATTTCTCTCTATGAGAATGTCGCAATATGATGCACATGATGCATTACCAGTAGTCCGATGTGCTGTCATTGGCGTGATACAAATGTCCACACACTGTAGTGGGTGGTTTCCAACTCTCCTGCGTTACGCAGACTGACAGGATGAAAGTGATGGAAAATGAGTGTAGGAAGACTTGCGCAGAGGAGTGTATTTCCAGGATTCAGCTTCCAAGACTCAGAACTCTTGTTCTAGGGTAAACAGAGCAATAAGGCTGGTCTTGCAGTATTTTTTTTATCATGCAGAAGCCTTGATACCCTGTTTTGCAAAATCAGAGGAACTGATATATGTCAAATTTTACCAGAAAATTAGGCTACAGAAGCTTGCATAAAATTGAAACCAAATAAGAAAAAAGAAAATTGACTTACAAGTGTGGTGAGTTAGTAACTGCATAATGAGTAGTGCAAGAAAGACAGGGTCTAAGAAAAAAAATGAACGTAACAGGTGCTGTTGACCTGATATTGTCCTCATATTTGAATTAAGCACATAAAATCACATATATTCCCAAATTTTCAGCACCATAACTCCAAGAATAAAGATTTTTAAAGATGCTTGGTCTAAGACCCAATTGCCGCTTAATCAGTAGAGATTTTGCTTGTGCTTCTTAGTCTGCCAAGTATAATTGTCCAAGCTAACTATAGCAAAAGCCTCCAGCACTTGATTACCTGATCAGGCTCCAAGCAGTTCTGAACTTCCCTTTAGTGTTAGCGTTTTGTCAGTGCAGCTCATTGATTTGAACTGTGGTCATGACTTTTCTCAATACTCCCAGTGTATACCGTGTGCATGGTTTTTTTTTTTTTTTTAGTTCAAACAATTTTTTTTTAATCACCTGTAGCACTTAGCATGATTTCGCCAATTGAGGTGGATTACCAGAAAAAGTAAATGTTACTGTCACGTTAAATTGCAATGTCCAGATGGTTAGTTAAGAGGATACACTAATTAACTTACTCATAATTCACATTAGCGAGAAGTAACCCCGCCATTAGGTGGTGTTAACACTCACAACACTCACGCCATGTCTCGTAGTATGCTTCAATTACGTAAACATGTTCCAGTTGCGAATTTGAAGCCAAGCAGTAGCAAAGTCATGTCTGCCTAGGCACTGTTAGCTATACACTGTCAAAGATTATTATTCTCTTTTTTCAATTTTGTCTGAACTAAAAAAAGAATGCAGGTGGTATAGCATTGCAAGGCAATGGCGAATGTCAATAGATGACTGTGACTTGGCCTTGCAGGTTAACATCCTCGAGGCACTGGCAGCATCTGGGCTGCGCTCTATACGTTATGCACTGGAGATCAGCGGTGTTGGAAAGATCCTGGCCAACGACTACTCCACACAGGCTGTGGAAAGCATGAGGGCTAACATTGAACATAACAAGGTTGGCCACATTGTTGTGCCAAACCGTGATGAAGCAGCGTGAGTGCTGTTTTACTTTTGGACACTTGTTACAGCATCCCGAAAGCTTGTTGTGTACACCTTAGTATGATACAGATCGGGTTAGCACAGTGGCGTACACAGGCAAACGTTACCTCATGTTGACCTTATTGAACCTTATGATTTGCATCCCATCTCACTAGTGAGGCCCATGAACTCATGTCCCTGTGTTTCTTACCTGCACCTTTACATGTGGTTCCATCACACCAGAGGGCACAACACTATCAAACAGATAAAAGCTTATCCACCATGGTGGCTTAGTGACTGTGGTGTTGCGGTGCTAAGCATGAGGCCACAGGATCAAATCCTGGTCGCAAAAGCGCTTATGTCCTGATCATTGGGGACACACTAAAGATCCCCTGGTGGTCAAAATTAATCTGAAGTCCCCTACTACGGCATGCCTCATAATCAAATCGTGGTTTTGGCAAGTGAAACCCCAGAATTCATTGTATAAAAACTTCACTGGGACAGTCTTTAAAGGACCTCGAGAAACTTCACTCAAATGGAAGTTCATGGATGCAAAAGAGGCTTATGAGGCTTCTGCTGACATGGGGATGTTCTGATTGTGCCTTGATCTGGTTGGTAGCTGTGAGAGGGCATCACTGAGATGCAACAGCATACCTGCCAACTGGTACGATCTGATCGTAAAATGCCCAATTTTTAGAGCTTCTTTACGATTGCTGTGCTGTCATCTATAGTTTTAAAATTTGTCATTTGTGTCCAATTTAGAGAAAAGCTCATTTTAAAGATATGCAAATACAGTTGCCCACCAATTTTTGATGGGCCAATTGTTTTGGACCTCATCGTTTATATGGACCTACCAGCGGAAGTGCCACCATCTCTTAGAGCCAACAAATAGAGGCAACCAAAATTTGGGCTGTCATTCTGTAAATATTATATGAAAAAGTTAACAAACATTTTTTTTTTTGTACATTGCACAAATCATTCTTGCGGTTTCTGTAGGGTAAAGTGCTTGTTCACAGCATAGCTGCAGCATAAAACCTGCAATTGTTAAGTACACAGTCAGCATTTTAGGCATTAAAAAGAATGTTAAGTTCAGGCTTTGACTACGGAATTTTTCTACTTTTAGGGTTGGCACATCTACAAAAAAATTCCACTCTTTCCCATAACACACAGCATTTTCTGTATTTGTTAACTTAAGATTCTCAGGTTGGCAGGCATGCTTATGCACAAGTGGGGTGATTTCTGGCGAAGAGTGTAAATACATAAGCAAACTAACGAACAAAAAATTTGCTGTGCTGCAGTTATGTTGTGTAGGATCAAAACGCACTGCTAATCGTGTGCCTCTATAGCACTTGTACTGCAGTGACCGTGACCAGTACTACACACACTTGAGCACTGATTAACCTTATGTTTATGAAAGCTATGCACCACATTGCATGTGTCATGTGCCAATGTGTTTCATGGACCTCTGCTTAGTTTCATCTGAAATTGATGCTGCTGTTGTTTTTTAAGCAGTTCCTAATTATGTAAGGTTGTGTGCAGTACTTTTATGTGCATATGATCTCACTTCTGATGGTCACTGGTTCGTAAGTTCATTGAAGGTCTTAAGAAGTGGTCGCAGGTGACATCCATAAGATCTTAAAATCCATAGAGTAAAGGGAACTGAGGTCAATGGACCTCATAAACATGTGCTAACTTAGTTTATCATAATACATCCAAATTTTGGAGATTGATTACTGCTGTTGTAATGACACCAGTGACTTTGAAATTTTCTTTTTGCATCCTTCTTAGGGCGAAACTTATTTCAAGAGAATATGAATACAATCGATACTTGAATGTGGAGAGCCCCATTCCTTAGACCTGCTTATTTATTTTGACATATCCGTAGAACTAACGTATAATGGCAGTATAAGAAGTTTCGATTGCCATTGACACAAATATTTCATGGATAAACGTAATAAATATTTGCATTTGTCTACATTGCAGATCATACCAGCTGTGACTGTAAAGCAGAGTGCCTGATCACAGCAACTCTAAAGAACAGTCTGGATATTTTATTTATAAACAGTCAACATCTGAAGTAATAAAAATGATCAGTATTTTTCAGTAGTATTTTTCAGCTTTGACTGTAACAATTTTTAAATCTTAAGGTTGACAGATTTTGATAATAGCATCCAAAATGACACTAGTCTCGTTGCTGCTGTCATTAATTCATCATAAAATGATCTGCTACTATATGCTAACACCTAGTGGATTGCCTTCAGCTTGAAAGTGCTTATTACTTTGTGTAATGTAATCCAATCAACATGCAAACAAAACTGTTGATGTCTTATTTCTGAGCTTGCAAAAATCTTGCTTGCATGTGGGCCTGACTTGAAGGTCTGGCAGAATCCTAATAACACTTATTGTTTGCATTGTCACGTGACAGGCTGCTAATGCATATGCACAAAACTAATCGATTTGACATCATCGACCTTGATCCATATGGAAGCCCGGCTCCATTTCTGGACGCAGCTGTGCAGGCTGTGCAAGACAAAGGTACGTCCATACTCTGCACCATTTAGGTGGTGAGGGCAAAAGGCAAGTCCACAAGTACTTTACTTGTCAGGCTTACTTCTTTACATCATGCACCAATCGTGCAGTTTACAAAGAGAAAAGTTGGCAAAAATAATACTAGCTAGCTTAAATGACGCAGTAAACAAGGCCATTGGCTTTTAGAATGGCCCTCGAAAGAATTTGCATGCATGCCCACTTCCCTTTTTGTACCATGAATAAGTGTTTCTCGTCCAGGCATTTTCTTTTGTCCATTATGCACCACAGACAAGTACCACTTATCATTTTGGTAGGAATGCTATGCCACTATACGGCCCAAGCTTTCCAAATTGGCGATAACACAGCACAGGCTTGCCGGGGTATTAAAAATTGTAGCGCATAGTTGGACAGCTACGGTTATGACTACGGCTCTTTTCAACCCCTCAAAATGTGGCGTTTCTTTAATGTTTATTCATCTCAGGTAAGGACGTCGGTATGGAAAGCTCTAGGTCAAGCTGCAACGTATTTTTTTTTTTGCGATTGTGAGAAATAGTTTGAGTCTCTGGCAGCCCCTCTCATGCAGATGCAATTCGAAGAAAACACTTGGCCTCCTGTGCCTCTGTGATTTCTTTTCCTCTCAGCACCAGGAATTATGCAGCCTTTTGTTGTTCTGAGTGGCAGACTTTAAAACATGTTTTCAACAGTAGCATCAAAGTAATGCTTCCATTCATACATCTGTATGCATACATTAAGTGAAAAGAATCAGGGGAACTGAGTGGCATGATTTTTTATATCAACCATATGAAAGCAAGAAAACAATAAGGGGAAAATTAAAAATGTACAATTAGTTATATGTGAGGGATAAATTTGTGACTGATTTCACTTTTTTAAGGCAATTGAAATAAAAAAACAACTCGCTGTCAGTTCGAGCTGAGCCCTTAACATCTGCATGACAGATACACTGCTCTACCAACTGAAAGATTTACGATGCACTTTATTGGTTACTTTAGTACTACTTGTTTAAATGTACTGAACCCAACCTCGACCAGTTGCGTGTTCCTGAGGTCACCTGCTATGTGACACCTGCGGTTGAAAGGATGTTCCACATCTACCACAATGGTCAGCATTTGCCGTGGTTAACGCTCCCATGTCTATGTTTAGTACATCTGCTGCAACACCTCCCCCCAAAAAAATGGGCGAGAGGGGAGGGAACAGCCACCACAGTATCTCAGCTGGTGAAGTATCACATGCATAACGCAGAGGTTGTGCTTGCCTCATGTTTAGGCATACAACAAACTTCTCTAATACTTGCCTTAGACGTTTTATCAAAGTTACTAGTACTGTTTTTAACTAGCAGGTGCACCTGGTGCCAGCTCTTGTTTAATGAGGATTTGTGTCTGCCCACAGGACTGCTTTTGGTGACGTGCACAGACATGGCCATCCTGTGTGGGAACAGCAGTGAGACCTGCCGTGCAAAGTATGGCGCTGTCTCACTCAAGACCAAATGCTGCCATGAAATGGTACGTCAAGTGTCATGTCAGCTTTCTGCTAGAAATAAGGCAAGCTTGTTATTTGGACAACCCAGTACAGTCAAACCTTGTTATAACAAAATGGGATACAACAAAATAATAGATACGTATAACGAAGTAAGTGAAATTCCCTTTTGAACTACCCATAGGTTCGTATTGCAGTACATGCAGTAGTAGATATGACGAAGTAATGGACATAAGAAAATAATTCTGACTCCCCCTTCAACTTAGATATAACGAGATATTACTGTAAGCCAGTTTCACTGCATTTAGAGTGCATATGCAGCAGCGCTGTCAGCACCCTGGTGACAGTAGTCCTCGGGGCCTTCTCGCTAAACTTACATTTAAAGCAACATTAACAAACAATGAACATTGGATCTTAAGCATACTTCTTGTCTTTTTCTAAGTTCTGTGTTAGTTTTTTGCACTACACTATAAATATGACAGCTCAACGGTTGATGTTTTTGTGGGCACCAAACTTTTCCAATGCATTTCTGCCTCGTTAGTACTGAAACTCGCTGTCTGGACAATGGACAGGACACAAAAGCACAAAACCTGCAGAGACCCTTGTATTTATGTTTCCTTAATATGGACAATGCCACTATGGATAGGACCTATTCTAAATGAAAGGCGAAAGCTTCATGCATACTGGCAGTAAAATGTGTGCGACAAACCAGTGGCGGTGAGACTTGCTGCTCTTGGCATGGCACACCGGCTGATGTCCTTTCCATCGTGGCACTCATGATAGGTTCAGTACCCGTATGCTCTCTTAAAGTACGTGTTTTTGGAGGTGAAGGCTGGGCCTTCTATGTTGTTAAGTTGTTGACATACTGGCATCCTGTACTTGGAAGCCCACGAAGATAGTGCAGCCTTTTTTCGTTCAAGATGCCGTATTTACTCGAGTCTAGGCTAACCCCAATTCTAAGCCGACCCCCTAAAGCCCAAAGCCAACAAAAAAATATATATATTACCTCGAATGTAGGCTGAACAAAGAAAGCGAGGACAGCGTTCACAAAATGCAAACAGCATTTATTGAATCTGAACGTGCAGAGCTCATTCAACGTCGTCGTCACTGCTAGACTCGTCGCTGTGTTCCTTGTCACTGTCACCTTCAAACAGTGCGTTATCTTCGGTACCGTCAAGTGCATTAGATATGCTGCACTCTTTAAAGGCACACACGATCAAAGTACCTGGGATGTCGACCCACGCTGCAGCTACCCAGCCCGCCAGCTGCGATAGCGAAGTTTCAACGATGCCTCTGCGGCTATGACAGCTTTTCGCTTGAAAGTGGCACCGTAGTGGCATCTCCTGCTTGGTGCCATCGCGATAACACCACGCCGCACATCGATACGGCCGACACGTCACAGGTCAAAATGGCAACCTCGCTTGTGTACAGTTGTCTACTGGCACGGCTAGTAGCGGCTGCGATACTGACTTTTCTAGATGGCGCTAGCTAAGCACCATATTTTGCAGTTTCAGTGAAAAACTGGCGTGTTTTTTAAAATCCTCGAATCTAAGCTGACCCTAGAGTTTGGAATATGATTATTTGAAAATAAACTATCGGTCTAGATTCGAATAAATATGGTAACTTTGTCAGCAAGCCATAGTTGTCCCTACTGCACTACCTTTCTGTTGGATTTGCTTTCTTTGAATGAAGGCACTTGTAGGACGTTCATAATTACGTCAATGCAAAGCCTGCTGTCGTAGCCCTCATAGCCTACTAGGTGTTTCACGCTGCAATGTGACTTTCCTGCACATAGCAGTGACAAAAATAGTGCACTTCAAGAGTCAGATTTTCTCATATTTTTTTTTTTCACTTATATATCCTTAGTTTTTTTCAGCAAAGCTTATTTTAACTAACAAATTACTTCATGGTAAATATCGTTAAGGAACCGAAGTGTTCATGTTAATGAGACTTTATTTCCATTTCTCTGTCCTGTGTGTTAGCACTACTTTATGCTTGACATTGCTAACTTCCTTGACTCCTTGACATCCTTGACTTCGGATATATAATACTCTTGAGAACATAGTAAGAATCTGTAATGTGGGGCCCAGTGTCTTGTTGGGTAATTATATACTCTCTCCATGTATTAAAATGTACTGTTGATGTTCAACACTGCATGCGCCAGTGTGTTACATGTTTGAACACATAGGGTTTTGTTCTAAATTCTTCTTATTGGCACTTTGTTTTTTTGAGGCAAATGCAGTGAAAAAAAGTTTCTTTTAGCAAATGCTTCCTTCTGCACGAAGTATTTTCACTTCTGGCTGTGTTGTGTATGCAGGCACTGCGTATAGTTCTGCAGAGCATCGAATCCCATGCCAACCGCTACGGCCGTTACACCGTGCCACTCCTGGCCATCAGTGTTGACTTTTATGTCAGGGTGTTTGTGCGGGTGTATACTGGGCCTGCCATCGTCAAGCGCTCTACAAGGTGTGACTTTTTCCACCAGATGTCTTTTGCAAAGCGAGGCAGCTGATGAGCTGACGATGTGCCGTTCCCTTGCAGCAAGCTCGGCCTGGTGTACCAGTGCAGTGGCTGTGAGACGTTTTCCCTCCAGCAATTGGGGCGCTGTACAGAGAGGGAAAACAGGCAAGCCTGCGTGTGGTTGTGTTGAGGAGAGCATAATATTTATCCCCTTCTGGCAGTCTGTGCACAATGTGCTGAAAATAGTGGTATGTGTGTTGCAAACATCTAGAAACACTTATTGGGCATGCGCTGCAAATTTGATTACCATGTGTAAGATGTTTTATTAATAAGGTGCCTGGGTGTCACTCTCAGTGTCAATGTCTTCATGTTGCGAATTCACTACTTTTCTTCTTTTATTGTTTTTCACAATGTTTTACATTCAGTATATAATTCAAGTGGCTAGGCGGGTGCTTTCAAAGTATGCTGTAAGCATGAAATAGTTGAGATGCTCCCATATCTGACATTCCTGTTGAGAGTTATTGTATTGAGTCAACATTCTGTAAACTTGACAAAACATGCTGCGGAATTGAAAATTCATAATCTGATTTGCGGCAATATGCTTATGATTTTGAAGATGCAAAAAATGGGATAAATCTAAATTTTCAACATACAAGCCTTATTCGTGCCTGAAGGGGTTATGAACGTAAAGCAGCCTCATCTTACGGAAAAAAACTTTGAAGTCCTGAGGATGGGCTGCAGTTATCTCAGTTAAAAGGTCAGTAATTTGACAGCCAAGCTCAACATTTTGACCAGGCCTCGAACACCAGTGTAATTTGAAGATGGCTGGTGCAATTGTTTTTCTTGTGGAGGTACTTGAGCGGGGTCGCATGGATTATAGCGATACTATCAAGTCCTTACTGGAAAACTCCTTTAATGACACGTATATCAGGCCATCATTTAGCCCCTGTAAGCTCGAGACGCAAAACTTGCAAAGCTCACTTGGGGTCTCTGTTTCAGCTCTGTTACGCACTGTGCTGAAAAATGACTTGTGGTTGACAACTCTTGCTGACAGCTTTGTTAGTGACAAAAGGCAGCACTGCGACCACATAGACTGTTTGAATGTTTGTGCTTATACAGTAAAGCCTCACTGTTACAAAACAGATATAATGAAATATTGGATATATTGAACTACCTATACCTAAAATTTTTTCATCGACATCAGCATGTAACAAATGCTGGATATAATTACGGCTCAGAATATTTAGTTCTTATGCTTTTCTCCTTTCCGACAGGAGCTTCAAGTTCAGTCCAGCTGTCGGTCCACCCGTCGGTCTTACCTGCTCACATTGTGGCCACAAGCACCATGTGAGTCCCTTCTTTTTGTCTCGAGAGGTTGCAACCAATGGACAAGCCACTGTTGTGTGCTTGCACAATGCACTCAAGTCATGATACGACAAAAATATATAACGAAGTAAATCTAAAAATTTTCTTGCTGATATTAGCGTGCAATGAATATATGCTTATAACAAATATCAGATATCCCCTTGAAGCACTGCATGTACAATTGTCTGTGCCAAGATACTGCTTCAAAAGTGAAAGCACTGATTTAAACAATGTTGAAATCATCATCTTGAAACACTTCTAAATGGATCAGCACCGCAGCCGTGGCCTTGTGGTTGAGCATACACCTCGGCTGTGGATGTGGGTTCATAACCACGCTGCTACAGTCACCCACTGGTTACCCAAATGGACACGGACATCCCCCACCCGACACTTGGCTTTCTTTAGAAGTGAACTGTCTTGCAGAAAGAGTCCACACCATGCAAATCTTGCCAATTCCATTGAATAATATATGCAACATGTTTTAGAAAAATAAGTTGAAAGATAGACGACTGCGTGTTTGCTTTCGGTATCACTATGTTATTGTATGGTAATTTCACTTCATTCGTTGCTTTTCACTATGCTTTACATCAGGCATATTTTTGAAGTCTTTGAATAGGTGCTTTTCAGGTATGTGAAGCTTGAAAGTGTTGATGTTCTCATATCTGGTGTTTCTGCTGAGAGCTCTCACTTAGAGTCCACATTCTGTATAACTGACAAAACTCACTGAATAGCTGAAAATTCTTAATCTGCCCCGAAGCTGTGCACTTTTTGTGATTCTGAAGATGCAAGAAATGTAGTTAAACTGAATTTTCAATGGACAGCATTAATTGTCATCTGAAGGGAATGTGAATCTTGTATGAGGGATCAACGTTGAGCTGAATTCACGGACAACTTTCTTTTATAAATAAGTAAACTTCTACATTCACTTCTGTGTTTTGTGTTACTTGACTGTTGCTTTAATAAAATGTGTATGTTTTCTCTTCCCCAGCTTAAATTAACGTGGATGAGAACGCAGGACTCTTTTCAGAAGCCCTCCCACTTCTACGTGCTTTGCCTCCATAGCTTTCTCTTCATAGCCTCAGAATGTTGTCTGCAAGTATAGTTGGTGTTGCATATTTGGACGAGGTAAACAGCGCTTAAGACGAGGACAAGTGTGTTGTCATTCTTTTACTTGCCCTTGTCTTATGCGCTGTTTACCCTGTCTAAATATTTCTTGTGTCAGGTGCGACTTTGTTATAACGAGATTTAACTACATCTAGAAAGAGCTAACCATTCGTGTCTGATCGCATTGCTGGTTGTTGGCAAACAACGGGTGCGCTTCAGGCAGTGCTCTTCTATAAGAAGAATTGCACCCTTGTGGTTTCTCTTCTCCCATTGTTTCAGATTGGTGGACCTGTTTGGATCAATCCGCTGCATAATCTCAACTTCGTCCAGCAGCTGATTCGCCGTGTCACTGCAAGTCCTGAGCTTTATGGAACATCCAAGAGGATGCTGGGCATCCTGCACATGCTAGCCGAGGTGAGGGTGTCCTCTTTGACTTAAGAGCTGTTGGGACATATCCTTTGAAAAGAAATGCTTACTGACACCAAATTTACGTGCATGTCTGTATGATGGCGATGAAAGGGAAATGTTATTGTCGACCCAACAGTAGCATGAAACTACAAATAAAATCTGTGCAGATTTTGCAAGAAGGCTTTGCTATTAGTAAATAAAAGTCCATTTTGATCTCGGTATCGAACCTGGGACTAAGGACTTTCCCAGGCAGTTACAGTGACCTAACCAGGAGTCTGGCAGATCGCTGAGTGAGGCCGAAATAATCAACAGTCCGAAGCGGAGGACCACTCCGTATGGCAGTTGTATTCAGTCCTCAGACCAGGACGAATTTTTCTTGAAACTTTGCTTTTTTTTTCCTCTCTGAAACTCGTAAATGTTTCCTTTGTAGCTTCATTCTGCTGTTGCGTGGATCACAATATTATTTCCTTTTCAAGAAGTGTTTTCTGTAATTGCAAATCAGTCAGCCTGATCATGGTTCTCTTTGATTTTCTACTTCTTGATACCCACGGGCTGTCGGAGCGCGCGAGTGGAGACTTTGCACGCTGGAAAGGACATCAGAATAAAATATAGACAGTCACACGAGCGTGCACTTTCTGCAGGCATTCCTCTATGACGCCATATATTTTGACAGCCTTTGTCTGAGGCTACTTAATTGTGCATTAATAAAAAATATGTGTGTTGTGTTTTCAAAGACTCAGTCAGGCAACCTTTGTAGACGTTCCCTGCAAAAGAGCAACAGAAATGCAAAATTGTTGTGAAACGCATGATGCCAAAATTACGTCGTTGATGCGAGTTTAGAACTTATGGCACAAAACTGAGAAAAGGAAGGTTAACAGCTCTACTTTTATAAACAGACGAAATAGAGTCTAGCCTCTTTTGGTATTTCTATTCAGCATCCCATTTAGAAAGAACAGTGTGATTCCTTTGCTACCAGTCATGAGCACTAAAAAAACTCACTAAGTATAAATGGCAGCTGGTGTTCTTTAGAAAGTCTGTTAACGTAGCACTCATACCAGTGACCGACAGAGGTCGCAAGACTGACCGTGACTGGTGACCAAGGAGCTACTCACGGCAACCAGTGTTCACACTGCCAAGCGCTACCTTTCCATTGTTGTACCGATAGATCTCGCAATTGGTCCCATTCATCTCTGCTCGCACAGCTATCATCACTTGAAATAACCGCCACAAAATACATCCAAAAAAGCCACTTTCCTCGAGGACTCATATTATCTGCTGACCCAGATGGCCTCCATAAGGGGGTTCATGGTCCCCATTTTAATTTGCTCCTTTCCTATAGTATCATGGATATGGATATCTTATATCATGGACTGGGGTCTAAATTTCTTGATGTAGGAGATGTGAGACGAGCCTAGGCCTGGAGGCCAGCATTCAAGTTTTAAATAAAGACGTGCCTGCGCATACCGATGGCCTAGTCCTGCACTGCTGATTGGTTCAGTTCTACACTACTTGCTGAGCTGAAGAATCAATAAGTGAGCGACTTCGCAAAATTTGTCGCTTGTTGACCAAAGCAACCATTTGCAACCAACTTGGTTGAGCAACCTTCTGTGACTTGACAGTGTGAACGCTGCCTATGTGATACTTTGGTTAGGAGTTCTTACTGTAATGGCATTTTTATGGCTTTGTTCAAGGAATGATCTCTCATGAGTGCCTGTGGGTATTCTTGACCATCTGCAGGAGCTTGAGGTTCCCCTGTACTTTCTGCTGGACAGACTGGCATCCACATTGCGTGTCTCAACACCAAGCATGCTTCACTTCAGGTATGTGGGGGTTCAGCATAAGGTTTGCATCACAGTGACTGCCCCTTATTCTGTGCTTGTGCAGGTCAGCACTGCTTAATGCCGGCCACCGCGTGTCTTTGTCACACGCATGCAAAAACTCAATCAAGACAGACGCGCCTATGGATTTCGTGTGGGACATCATTCGAACTTGGGTACGTGCTTTTAGTGCAGGCATTGTGCCCATGTGGAAATGCTACTTTCATTCCAGAGGGGTGGAAGAAATGTTTGTTCACTGTACTTCTGGACCCACCTTACTATGGCTTTGAAACTTGTGCAGATGAAAGGCATGTTTATGTAACTTTTACAAATTTGGGAGAGATGCTTGATATGTCTGTGCTTGTTGTCTACTTTGAAAATTGTGTCCCATAGTTCATCCATCATGTGCTCATTCCCACATTATTGTTTTTGAGCTTGTTCTGTAGCATCGCTCGAAATTGGTGCATTTGGCTGATTTCTAGCGCACTTTGACTTGGATTGCAACAATGCGAAGCCCGCTCACGTCAGAAAACGTGCATGAGCCAGATGTTTTGGTGCTCACCAGAGCAAGTGGAGACCTGAAGGGAAAGCACGCCAGTTCTTCTGTTGTAAACAAACAAGGTGTACAGGCACAGATGCACCCACCTGCTGCCGCAGTGGTAGGCGCTACGCCAGCAGCAGGAGCTGCAAAAGCCACATGGCAGGAATTCCACCAGATCTCGGTCGCAATCCCAGATTGAAGGCGAGAGTACCTCCAAGTGATCTGAGCTGCAGGATCGGGCTCTGAAAGGATCAGGCTTGTGTGTTCTGAGCACTCATTTCGGCCAGTCAAATGTAACGCACACTGCCAGAGTGTTCTGCAATGCTCGAAAATGACCTGCTGAATGTACCATGTGTTTAGTTGTTCTTAGAACAATAAAATGTGAGCAGGCATGACTTTTCTGAATGATGCAGAAACTGCAGAACCCATCTAACAAGCCACTAGAACAAGGGTCACCTGGAGAATACATCATGAGGACGAAGCCCAGGTATGTCGTTTGTTGCAAACGGCTTTTGTGATAGCTGTAATAAACAAAACCCAGGCAAATTTGCTTGTCATTTACCACTAAAGGCCAATGCAAAGTAAGGGACCGGTCTACATGTGTGGCTGTTGTAAGTCAAGGCAAAGACAATAATGATGTCAGTACCTTTGCACAGCATTTCCTACTAGACTGTGAAGGATGCAGTCAAAGACCAATTTTCCGGACGCCCCATTTTTCGGATATGGCCAATAATTCGGACGCCTTCGCGGCAACGCCACGGTACCCCATAAAGTCAATGTATAAGAACGTCTGAAATTTCTGACGAAAAGACCCTTCGCCGTCGATTTTCCGGACTTTTTGCCATGAATGCAGGTCCAAAACACCACCTCCGCCATTTTATTTATCTCGCCGTCTTGAACCGGCGCTCTCGCACGCAGATCTGCTGGCAGCCGTAGCCACCACCGCGGCAACGTTAAGCCTAGCTAATTCGACGTTCGCTACCAAGCTTGCTGTTCGGTACCGTGTTTTTCATTAAAACAATTCGCCGCTGTTACCAGTGGCGCCGACTCCGTCTTTGTAATCCTCGCCAATGGCTTCGGAGCTCAAAAAGCACGCGTCATAATGTCGGCTCCCGAAAGTCAGCTTCGCCTCAATAAAGCAGTGTTACGCGGGGAAGCATACGCGAAGTATTGCCGGGAAGCATACCAAGAATGAGAAGAGGCAATTGTCACGGGACACGATATGTATTCCTTACTTATGCACGCGTTCACTCACCGTCTCCTGTCGCAGTACGAGCACAGATACGCCTAATAAGTACTGGCAAGCCTTCGGAGCTATTTCGGACGTGTTTGTGGCGATTTGAGCCATTGGGGGGCAGTAAAAGGCATGCATCAGTTTTTTCAGACTGCCCGATTTTTCGGACGTTTTCGTGGCCCCAAGGGAGTTCGAAAAATCGGAAGTTGGCTGTATATAGGTTCTGTCGGTATAGTTTGGAGTTGTAACTTATCGTAGCTTGCCACCTGCATAAAAATAGAGTATGTTTTCATTAATTTACCGTTCTCTTCTTAAAATGAGGAGTGTGAGCTGCGCAAGTTGGTACTGATTCATGTAGGAAAATTAGTGCTGAAACCAAACGGACGAAGGGAGAGAACAAAGCATAAGCTGGTTTCATCTTTTTGTTAATTCTATCGCAACCAAAGATCTCTGCTATCGCCTGTACATTCACATTTCTGTGGGCCTGAAATGTAGCTTTTTCAACCCTGGAATTGGCTCTCGGTGGATAATTGTAACTTGACTGGTTAGCCTGAATGCAACTTACCTTGGTGGTGACCCCCAATGCTGCAGCATGTCTTGGCGGTGATTGGAGGGAGACAGTGCGTCGAAAGGATGTTACCGTATGTTACCTACATTTAAAATACCTATTTTTAGCCTGTTCTAGGAAGATTTTCAAAGTGAAAACAGCTGCAACCGACGCATGATTACTGTATTCACTTGGTTCCAACACGTGCCCTTAATACCTAGAAAATTGTTGAGAAAGTTGCCAACACAGCACAGTCAGATAAGAAGCTGTAATCACATTTGCTGTGTTGCAACAGCTTTACATCATAGGAAGTTTGACCACCATTGTCGTTACAAAATGGCTACAAGCCCAAATAGCCACCTTAGTAAAAAGCCAAGTTTTTGTGTAAGATGGCAAAATGACTTTCATTATTTAGTTATGATAGCCCATTTAAGAAATAAACTATTTTACATGCTAAGCTGACTGCAACAATGTTGCATCACATATTTTTCTCGGAACTTGCATGCATCATAAGATAAATTATCGAAGTGTTTATTTCAGGCGTGAACTACCATCCTGTTTGCAATTGTTGCATAATCATACAATAAATGTAGAACATCAAATGCAGTCGACCACACTAAGAATGACACATTGTACTAGTCCATAGACAGCAATAAAGAGCTGTCTGAAGGACGACAGCAGACATTAAGTGTCTTCCACTTAATGTCTGCTTAATTTCCACTCCGTGAAGGTAGACTACTGATTCTACTTTTTCTGATTGCCTGAATCGGAGGCATGCTATATTTATCCTGTTAAAGATTTGGTGCATGTTAGATTCAAGGGTACGCTGAATCAGGTAAATGCTGCCGATTGATGAAACACTTACACACATTATGTGTGTCTGCCCATGCTATAGTGGTGCGGGGCAAGTGTTGTGCAGAGTCATGTACCAATAGGACAATCATCCACTGTCAGGACTGAAATCTCTAGGCCAGTACTCCCAAAGAATATCCACGCAAAAGATCTTATTCACACTACTGAGATTCCTGCGGTCGATGGGGCTTCACGATAGACTTTAAGAATGCTGCCCCCTACTGCTCTGTAGTGTATGCGGTGTATTTGTTGTCGTCTCTCTTTATCTCTCCCTCTCCCCCTTCTGCTCTGTTTCTCTTTTTATCCCCGTACTTCCCCCCCGGGAACTACCTCTGGTTAACCTCCCTGCCTTTCTTTGCATCTTTTCTCTCTCTCTGCCAAATGAAACTACAGTGTGTTTGGGCATTTTTTCTCCCATTTCTTTCATTCAACCTCCCGCGTATTTCAGCGAATTGTGTCGGTCCCCTCAAGGTTGACTTAATGGAAGTCGACCATGCTAAGAGAGAAATCAGGAGCTGAGAGGACAAGCAATCAGTCTCATAAGCCAGGGGTGATGGGGCTTGTGCAGTTCACCAGTGAATTTTTCAATCCATCCCGATGCCAATCCTTCGTCACGGGAGCAGCAGCTGCTGAGGTACCAGGTGAATCCCGAACCCTGCTGGGGCCCCAAGGCCAGGGCCAAGACCAGGTGAGGAGGGCTCGTGGCCTGCAGCAAGCTACCATGGTGCCACAGACACTAGTATTGCTTAAGCTTTAGTCTTCTTGATAACTGTTTGACAGCAATGTGTGCACCTTTCTAAACCAATCAATGATACCAACTATTGGTTGATGACATGGGAATGCTTTGCCAGCCGGGGGCTTGGAGGTGAATTTACATAGATTTGCTGACTGTATTTTGAGAAATTTTGAGGACCATGAAAGAATGCCTTGAATATAATTGAGCAGCCCAAAGAACGAGCTTTTAGGGGGAAAAGAATAGTTTAATTGTTTACAACACCGATACTACAAAAACCTGTTTTCACACCTTTGCACAAAAATTAGTTCCATTGTTTACAACACTGACAGTATGGACAGCTTTTTTCTTTTTTAGAGAGATTTTTGCATAAGAATGTTGCTTACAATACTGGCAGTATGGAAAGCAGTCTATGCGTGGTGTTGTGCTTGAAATTTTGCAATGGTTGAGGCCACAAAGGTGCATTGCATTTGCCTGCCACGCATCGTCACAATGCTGCTAAATGGAGATGCCTCATATGGCCTTCAGAGCACAACACTGGCAGATTAGGCTGTGTTGCATTAATTCAGTTTTATGGCTGGTCTTGAGCTTTCACTGTTGCATCCAGTAATAGGCACTCGCATGGCTGGTCACCTGCAAACCCAAACCCCAATTCTATGGCAGACAGTCTAGTCCACGCACATGTTCTCAGGCCGGATAGTTGATGATGAGCACTAGTACATTTATACTGTCAGTCTACAATGGCTTGTCACATGCAACCCACGCTTGTCAGAGGCAAAGATATTTTATGTCCTCATGTTAATTGGTTCACTTGGCTGAATATTTACTGGGTGTGAGCCCTGAGGTGACAAAAAGCCCTTGGCAGAGATAGAGAGGCACTCAAAAGGCCAAGAAATCTATTCACCAACAATCTCATGGTGCTTGCATTATGCTGTGAGTACAGTCTAACCTTGATATAAGAAAATCACATTTGACACGAAAACAACTCTATTACATCCAAATATTTGTTATAAGCATCTACATCAATATTGGCAAGAAAGAAATAGGAAATTATATATTTAATTTCTTAATTGTGATAATTCATGATATCCATGTTCGTTATAAAGAGGTATAACTGTATGTGTGTCTGAGCTTTTTGTGATGAAAGTTGAGTTGAAACGTGGCACCTACTGCAGCTACCACATTAGTCTGTTTTTCCTCAGCAGAGATTGCCTAAATCTCATTGTGCCCTGTGTCTCATGGTCACGTAGGCATGTGTGTGCCGTGATGCATTGTGCATATTGTATTCAACTGTTTCCCAATCTGCTTGCCTATGCTCTGTCTCATTCTATTTAACTTGACCCAGCATACATACTTGTGCAGCTTAAGTGCTTTCCACTGACTTCTTCACTATCATAGACCTTAGTAATTGTCCTGTGCTACATTATGGAAATACAGTTTGAAGCGCTGGGACTTGTGTAATACTTTTGAGCTTCACTTTCAGAGCTATATTACATATATATATATTTTTAAATTTATATACAATACTGCCAGTCTCTGCTGAGACCATAGCAACATATATAGACTAAACTGTGCTCATGAATGCTAGAAGGCTCTAGCAGGTAATTGGTTGACAAAATGTGATTAAACAAGGCTTGGATGGTAATTAGATGACATAGTAAGTTTGCACATTACGAGGTACCATCTTCTGCTTCATGTGCTATTTTTTCATAGTAATGTGTAGCCATTCTGTTACACACTTGTTGACTGTCCTCAATGGCTGCTGGTGAAAATTATTCACAAAAGAATAGAAAGCTCAAAATCGGCATTGCTGAAATCACAAAGGAGGCAGAAAACTATGCCCTAGAATTGGCTGAAAGTAATTGGAAGAAACTCTGCGGCAGTCTGTATGGAACGCTGAGTATGAGTAAAACCTGGCGAAACTAAGAGTGAAAACAATAAGGCGCTAGAATGCTTGCTCCATACATATGCAGGCGCGGAGGAGGAATTGCTAGCCGAGGTGGAGGCGAAATGCTTTGGAGGAGACATATCACCCCTTCCCTATGATGCAGAATATCAAGGGAAACCCAACCATACATTGCACGCCCTCATTAGCAAATTCAAGGTACGCGCAGCTATCGGGTGCATGACAAAGAATACGGCAGTGGGAGTGGACGAACTCAACACAATGATGAGAAATATGAGCGACTGCTCGATCACAGCCTCTACAAAATTAATCAACGTGCACTAGTCACAAGGCACCATCCCACAACAGTGGAAACATGCCCAGGTAGTCCTAATCCCGAAGCCCAGCAAGAAATTGGAAGTAGCAAACAAGCAGCCCGTCTCCCTCACGTCATGTCTAGGCAAATTATACAAGAAGGTGATAAGCAAACGGCTACAGGACCATCTCAAAAACAATGACCTATTGCCACACAACACCTTTGGCTTCAGGCCCCACCTCTCGGCTCAGGACGTCTTCCTCCAGCTGAAAGAGGAGGTGCTGATACAACCCCCAGCAGGATGTGACACATTGTCGTGGCAGTCGACATAAGAGGTGTCTTTGACAATGTGAGCCATCAGGGGATCTTGGACGGCCTCACCGACACAAAATGCAGGGAAAGAATCTACAAATACATTAGGGCCTTCCTGAATCATTGCTCGGCTGAAATCAACATCAGCACCCTAGAGTCACGATTAATACAAGTGCCACATCGAGGAAGGTAATAATCTCTGCGACCCTCTTCAACGCAGCCATGCTAAGCCTAGCTAACACACTCCAGAACCAGCCGCGTATACGGTCCACCATGTATGCGGATGACGTCATGGTCTGGACGACCATAGGCTCGCTGGGGCAAAAGAAGGAGAGACTGCAGGAAACCGCATAGCTCATCGAGGTATACGTAACGGAATGCGGCCTGCAGTGCACCCCATAGAAATCAGAGCTAATCAGGATATGCAAAGGCAAGGCCAGCCGATCGGTCCCAAGCAACACAAATTATGTTGAATTCCAATGGCGCAGTCGGAGCAGTGGACAGATTCCGCGAGCGAGCACTCGACTCTGGCGTAGAGCAACGCCTCCAGACCCGCGAGTGGAACACAACCTGCGCCGCTGGAGCAAGGCGGAAGCAGAAGTTCTATCACCGAGTTACCAAGGATACCTTGCGTGTTGTCATTTCCTTCCGCTGTTTGCTCCCAGCACCACCGCACCGGTCACTTGTCTCTTCTGCGCCGTTCACCTGTTGTTTCTTTAAAAGTGTGGAATGGATATCTTGCCAAGCGTGCAGCAGCTTTTGCTTCCTCGCGAGTCGTGACCGGTGGCGCCTTCCAGCAGACAAACGTGGTAAAGGAAATATGTCATGCAGAGTTCCGGTCCACTCCGCCCATTTTGGCGGAGCATCATTTTCTGCTCCACGGAGTGACTGCAGCTCTGAATCCCCTCAGACTCTCTCATTGGAACACCCTACTTCCGCCTTCACTCTGTCATTGAAACAAACTTGCTCCAATACGAGCAAAAAAACTTGCTCCGACTCCACCATTGGAATTCAACATTAGAGGTCTACATGGCTGGGACAAAGATAGAGGAGAAAACCATCGTCCGCATCCTGGGCATGCGGCTTCACTCTAACCAAAGATGCACCTTAAACATCAACCGCATTCAGACATCCGTAAAACAGGTGTCTAGAATGATCAGAAGGGTCACCAGTGCAAAGATTGGCATGAGAGAAAACAACACAATAAGGCTTGTCAGAAGTCTGGTCAAAAGTAGAATTTTATAGTCTTCTGTACAACAACTTGCTAAAGATGGAGACTGACTACAATGAAACCTGTCTGCGGGGAGCTTACAGAACGGCCCTGCAGCTCCCCCAAACGGCCTCAACAGAACTCCTTATGGCCCTTGGGGTCTCGAATACATTTGATGAACTCATGGAGGCACAGCTCAATGTGCAAAAGCTAAGGTTCACAGTCAACAACAGGACGAGACATTCTACACAGACTGGGTTTCCGAGATAGAGCAGAACTTCAGAACAGGCAGGCAGACCTGAAAACTGCCCAGAGGGACAAAGTCATTGTTGCTCCAATCCCAAAAGGGATGGACCCCGTCCTAAACCCGGGACGCAGAGAGGCTAGGACCAAACACTACAAGAAAACATACGAGGGCAGGAGTAACACTTACTACACTGACACCACCATACACAGAGCATGTACACCATGGTTTATAATTACAGTGATAGATGGCATTTACAGAGAAGTAACGCGCACCACAGCACTAGCCTGCAATATCTGCGAGGCCGAGGAGATAGCCATCATTACGGCTATTGTGGCGCACACAAACACAAGTGAGGAAGCCCACATCCTGACGGACTCCATGCAGGCATATAGAAACTACCGAAACGGTAGGATCTGCATGGCAGCTGCCAAGGTAATAAATAAAACCAAGAACCTTGGTGCAATCAAACTCATCTGGATACCAGGTCACACTGGCATCGGGGGGAATTGAACTTGCCCACGTGGTGGCCGCTGCTGCACATATGAATGGTGCCCCGACATAACATACGAGTGGCGTCTTGACAGTGAGGTGAGCATCGAATCCGAACCGTTATACTGGAGCCAATCAGCAATCCTTGAATATTACAAAAGGACTCTAATTAAATTTGCCCCGCCCCATCTGAAACTAAGCAAAGCGGAGCAAGTCACTTGGAGGAAGTTGCAAACCAAAACTTACCCATACTTACATCTCTTACACAAAATAGATAAACAGTGATATCGAGATGAGTGCCCATGGTGTAGGGCCGAGCCCACGTTGAACCACATCACATAGGAATGCGCTAAGGCTCCTCAAGACAACACTCATAAAACCACAATGTGAGAGGGCAGGGAGGCCCTGCTCTCCAGCTCGGAGGAGGCAGCCCGGAGGGCCGCCACAGTCTAGGCAAGCCGTACAGCACAAGCCAGTGGAGCCCTGAATTGGAGCCCCGATCAGCCTGAAGACCGCTCGTCCTATTTTCTATAATAAATGCTTTCTGCTACTACTCACTAAAAGTTGATTTCAAACAGTACTGTGTTGTTTTCTTCCTTTAACATGAAGTTAAAAATTCCCAAACTATAGCATTTCTGAGAATTATTCACAAGAGAATGGTCATATTAAAAGAACTATAGCTGGGAGTGATTGTGGTTAACTTGTATGCCTTTGCCCCTTTTCATTCCTTTGTACAATAATGTAAAGAGTTTTGTAAGTTGGTGTGGAGTCATTTTGCTTGAAGGGACAGCACAAAGAGGGGTGGAAAGCAAACAAAAAGTTCAAGTTTTATAGCTTTCACAATGTTCTTACTAGCCTTCACCACCACACCATAGTGTGTCAAATATTTTATGTTGCGGGATGTTGAAAGGAGTCCTTGTACTACTCCAGTGCATGATCAGAGTGTAGAACTAACATGGAAGCATTGCCACTTGCAGTTTATGGGCAGACAAGGAAGTTGAGAAGAGCCGGAGGTTACAGGGGAAGCGCAAGTTGAAAGAGGCGTCAGCCGATGAGACATCCACGGCCAAATTGCCATCAGTGGTGAGCCTCTCAGACTTTGTTCAGAGCTGATTTATACTATGCTTCATACATAGCACTGCAGGCAACACTACAGAAGTTTGAGAGCCTTTGTCTCACTATTTCAATTCAGGACAAAAAATAATGTGTTGCATATGAAAGAAAGATAAAGGTGTGTATCATGTGAATCAATGTTACAATAAGTCTCATAGTGTTATGTTACCAAACATCACATTTATTACATGGAAGGTGTCGCTAAGCACCAAGACATTGCATTCCCTCTGGTATTTTCCGTACTTACAAATTCTTTGTTCTTGTGATTTTAGACTATAACTTTATTTCACTAAAATTTATAATAATGAGCTTGCAGATAAGTAGAAAAATACTGCTCAAATTTATTTAACAACTATGGGTGTATCAGAGTGACCTCTCAAAGAAAGCAAATTTGCCTCCTTTAAATTATTGGAGCCATTTGCATCACCCTAAGTTTCCTTAACAGCTAGTAACAGGACACTGCCAGGTTGACACCACAACTTGGATTTCTTTCTCGTCTGGGTATACCAAGTGGCAGCTACATGACCTGATGGTAGCACCCCTTAGCACCCTGTCATTGTTCTGTTTTCATTATTTTCCAGAACAGCGACTGAATGAAACAGTCCCAGCAGTAATGTAGTTTTAGAAAATAAACCGAAATCTCTTGCCATTACCTCAGTCAACTTCTTTTGCCTTTAACACTATTTTGATATGCATTCCTTTTGATACATTGTGTTGGTTGGATATGTTTAAATTAAATTAAATTCTGCTCTTTTACATGCCAAAACCACCATCTGATTATGAGGCATGCCATAGTGGGGAAGTCCAGAAATTTTGACCACCTGGGGTTCTTTAATGGGCACCTAAATCTAAGTACAAGGTTATTTTCGCATTTCACCCCCATCAAAATGCGCATGCTGTGGCCAGGATTTGATCCCGTGACCTCGTGATTAGCAGCCCAACACCATAGCCACTAAGCAACCACAGGGGGTGGTTGGATATGTTGCTATCTGTAACCTGTACTTGCACAATTTTTTCAACTTGTCCTGCTTTGCAAATACTTTTTAAGATTTTTTCTCTTCTTTCTTTCTTTAGCTATATTGCTGCTATGCTGCTGCTATGCTTCTATGCTATGCATAGAAAAATAAATTTAGCTGTATGTATTAGCAAATTGTGCTAACAATACGAAAGAAGCCACTGTCACCTTGAAAGGAGGTTTGACAAGCTAGAAAAGATGCAAAATTGAAATGCGGGCGGCAACGCAAGCACGAAGTTCCTGCACCAGCTTGCAGTGGCATAAAGAATTTTGACAGCATATCTACAGGCCTAGTTAATTATTGATGATGCATACGTAGCAGGTTTCAAGAACTTCTACTGTGCCAACATGCTGCATATAAAACAAAATAGTTTGATGTCTGTGACATCACTGGCACTGAGGTTTCAGTGCAAACTTCATAAAATGCAACTTTGACCTTGATCTTCTCCTCTAATAGTTAAACCATTACAGCGACGTTAACAAAAATATAGTTTTCAAACAAGCCTTGTCTAACTGGTTTAGTGTTTCACTTTAATGTCCCATTAAAGTGTTGTTTTCAATGTTTTTGCTAATTCCCATTCTGTTGTTCCTAACCTGCCAAAATCCTCAGTAAGAGAGCAGCAGTATTTAAGATCAAGTGCATTCATATTCTTGCCCACAGGCTGCAGGAGACCCCTCTGATCAAGAAGAGCAAGAGAAGACCACAGAGTGCACTGATGTCCTTGAATCTGAAGATATACAGGATGCAAGTAAAAGCTAGACCACAATCTCTGGCTCTTGCATCTTCTGGGGCCTTTTGTTGCATAACTTTACTTGTAGAGGTAGCGACAAGCTGATGAACTTTATGTTGGCTTCTGCATGGGCTTCCAACTTTTGGCAACTATATCCTGGTACACTGAGCCACTTTGTTGTGTGCTTTGCGCATACAGGCATTACAGTTGTATCTGTAAACGTGTAGAGTTCGAGCAGATACATCTTCCCTGGTGCAGTGGGGTGTGGAACCTGTATCTTTGCGAAAAATTACCGCAGGTGAAGAAATACTACCAAATCTCAATTGCTGCTGGTACAGTGTGTCTCTAAGTGCACAGAAAGAAAAGGGGAAGTTATTAATGCAATTAACATATTTACAATACTTAACACACTTTCATTCATATGTGACAACAGTGCGCTTCGACTGAAGGGGGCCCTCTTTCCAGCCCCGGTGTAATGTGACATCCACCACCTGCATGGTCACAGTGGACCTGCTCTCATGCAATATGCTGGTGCCATTCTTTTTTTACATTGACATTTTAACATGGTCACAACAATGCGGTGGTTTGCTTGCTTGTGAAGTTACAACAGTGGAATCTCGATAAATGGAAATCGCTTAGATGGAACTGCCTCTTAAACAGAAATACCATCCTCATGATTGGTTGGTTTTTTTTCATGCAATTGTATTCAGCTTTGTCTTTCAGCAAGTGGAACTTCTGATAAACAAAACCAATTTCTCTGGTCCCTTGAGGTTCCGTTTAAAGAAAGTCCACTGTATATCTGGATATGCATATATGAATGATATGACATGACATTCTATGACATGAATTTTGGATGCGATTTGACATGCAGCACAAAACACGAAGGGTTGGCTTTTCTGCAGCGATTTGTAGTTTTATGTGACTGCGCTCGGCGAATGGCAGTGGAGCATCGCTACATTGCTTCAATGCTAATCACATTAGCATCGATAGTCATCATGAGATGGGTTCTGCCGTAATTTTTCATTTATAACATTGTGCAAGCCCTCTAAGGCACCAGGCAGGAGGTCATAAGCTACATACAAAAAACGAAATGGAAAAGATGCCTAAATGCAAAACCTAAAGGACGATAAGTTTTAGCAACGAAACAATTCAATAAGAGTATAAGACACGGCCAAGCAAGTAAATATTCAACGAAAGAAAGAATTCGGCAAATGCACATATAAAGAACACAAAACATGTTTAGCCACTTATTTCTCAATGTCATCAGTGCTATTTAAGTATGTTGCAGGTAAGTTGTTCCAATCTGTTATTGTACACAGAAAAAAAGAATATTAAGAAAGGTTACTGCTGGTAATATGAGGTGTTAAAAGGTTCAACATGTGGATGCCTTGTTCGCCAGGCTACTATTGGTTTCAGGTAAGGTTGCGGAGCAAGAGAAACTATGGAATGGTCCGGTTTGCTGTCCTGTACAGGTGAAAGAAAAAGGTAATCAAAACAGGGGAAAGAAGAAAAGATGCACACAAAAATATGAAGTGGCACACATTTCTGTTGGTCTACCTCACAGAGCCATAGACTGCAGTACCCAAACCGGTACTTGTGAGGTTTCTTGTGAGCGAGCTAAGGTCTAAAGTGAGATGCATAACTTGTCCCCCCCGCTCCATGTCACACAGAAAGCGGTGCCACTGCTGGTTCATTTGACTCATTCCCACCTGTAGTGGCCACATTTCTGTGCGGGCGAGATGCAGCGGAGTCACTTGGCTTGCTGGCATCCGGTACGGCTGCTCAGCATGTCACCCCCCTCTTTGTTTCTGGCTACTCCCTCCTATTTCTTAACGCACATTTTGTATAGTGAATGTGAAATAGCTTCAGAGGGCAGCGCTCCTGTTTTTGCCTAAAATATAACATTTATTTTTGTTTAAAGAAAAACATGCAGTATGATGGCAGTTTGACATGTCACATTTTGTAAGCACCCGACCTTGCCTTCGTCAGGAACGTTGAGGACGTGGGCTGGGAGAACACTGACATGGAGTTCAGCAACAACCACTACATTCTCGAGACCACCTTCAAGGTGTCTCGGAGTAGGGTCAGGGAATTCACGTTCATCGATTGGGACCATTTTCGCAAGATTCGCGAAGAACCTGGCAGAGCCAGGACACCTGCCACTCTCGAAGAATGGTGCGAAGGCGTCCGGAACGACGCTTCCGCAGCCACTAAGAAAGCGGAAACCGATCTCGACATCGAGCAGATAGACAGCAGACTCGCCCACCTGATCCAGGCCAAAAATGCCCTGCTTCGCTGATGGTAGGGTCAAAGGCTCAATCGCAGACTCCGAAGCAAGATCTCGGAGCTCAACAAGGTCATCGATGACCACTGCAAGGCGCTATGCCAGCAGCAGTGGGACTAGCTCTGTGAATCCATCGACGGACAGATTTGCAATGGAAAATCCTGGAGTATGCTGAAGCACCTTCTCGATGAAAGCAGCTCGAAGTCAAATCAGAGGCATACGTTGGCCCATGCCCTTCACGAAGCCACCAGGTCTCACACGGTCGATGAACTCATCTCAAAACTCATACAGAAGTACCTGCCCATCCGTCGCGATGGAGATCTGGCGACCCAACTCCCGGACAACCGAGGCCCTCCATGCCCCGAGCTGGATGAACACTTCTCTGTTGCCAAGGTCAGACAGGCCATCTTCGCGCTCAACCACAAGTCTGCGCCGAGTCCGGATGGAGTCACCAACAGAATGTTGAGAAACCTCGATGACATGTCAATCGTCTTTCTGACCGACAAGATCAACGAGTCCTGGAAGAGCAGTGTTGTTCCTGCAGAATGGAAGATGGCCTGCACAGTGCTCATTCCGAAGCCTGGCAAGGCCCCAAACATCGAGAACCTTAAGCCAATTTCTCTAACCTCCTGCGTCGGCAAGGTCATGGAGCGGGTCGTCCTCAACAGGCTCAACGGGTACCTCGAAGACAACGAGGTTTACACGTACAACATGATCGGCTTCCATGCTGGACTTTCTCAACACAGGATACCATGAAACTAATCAAGCATCATATTGTGGATGGCCGTTCCAGAGACGTCAAGGCTCTGCTCAGTCTGGACCTCGAGAAGGCTTTCGACAACGTGCTCCACATCTTCATCGTAAAGACAATTTCAAGCCTGGGTCTCAGTTCCAGATTCCACAGCTATGTCAGCTCTTTTCAACAGACAGGAAGGCCAAGCTTCGCATTGGGGACTTCCGCTCCGACGATGTGCCCCCTCGGAGGGCGGGGCACTCCTCAGGGCACCGTCATCTCCCCACACTGTTTAACAGCTGTATGATTGGTCTTCCTGAGGGGTCGTCGGACGTCAAGCACACCATCTACGCCAACGACATCACCTTATGGTGCTCCGGCAGCTGCAAGGGCAGAGTCGAAAAAGCTATGTAGGAGGCGATCGACATGATCGAGGAGTATCTCCGCCCCACTGGACTTCGATGCTCTGCCGCCAAGTCGGAGCTTCTGCTTTACAGAAAAGAAAAAGGAGGCAGGCCCAAAGATTGGAAGCCAGTATACGAAAGCAGCATCAGTCTTCGCACTTGTGACGGGTGGGGGAGTGATACCGACGACGTTATTCAGGTCTTGGGAATGTTGAATTCAACAGCGAGAACGAAACGGCTCTCCGCAAGATCATCGCAAAGACGGACAACGCTTTCCGCCTCGTTCGCAGAATTGCAAATCGGCGCCGAGGCATGAAGGAAAACAATCTCCTCAGGCTGATCAATGTCTTCGTACTATGCCACTTCACGTACACGATTTCTATGCACAACTGGCTCAAAGCGAACGAGACAAGCTCAGTGCTCTCATCTGCAAAGTAGTCAAGAGAGCTCTCGGGCTACCAAACAGGACCCGTACCGAAGATCTCAAGCTGGGGGTGCGTAACACCGCCGAGGAGATTGCCGAAGCCCAAAAACACACGCAACTCACTCGCCTGAGCACCACGGCGGCAGGTAAACGCATCCTCGAAGAGCTGGATTACCACCCTGCGGGATTCCCGATGGTCTGTACCCCAATCCCTAGGTGCATTCGAGACAAGTTCTGGCCCCTGTGCCCCGAAACATCCAACTCATCCACAACGAAGGCAGACGCAAGGCCTGAGCAGCAGCCATCCTCAAACAGATCAAGCAACGAGACATTAGAGCAAGCTTTGTTGACGCCGCGGAGTACAGCGATGGGAAGACCTTTGATGTCATTGTGGTCGACTCCAGCGGCAAGATTTCCAATAGCACCTCCATACGCACTTCAGACCATGGAGTTGCCGAGAAAGCCGCCATCACCCTCGCCCTGCTGGACGGTCATGGGTCCAAGATCTTTAGCGATTCCAAAACGGCAGTTAGGGCTTTTCGGAAGGGTTGCTATGCCGAGCAAGCTGCTCGTCTTCTTAACAGCTCAAGTCCATATGCTCTCACGCATCATTCAATCCACTGGTTTCCCACTCATGTAGAGTCGGTCGAGCGTGCTCCCCCGAACCTCAATAAGTCGGCTCACGAGGCTGCGCGTGACCTCACCGACCTCGCTTCCTCTGCAAGAAGCACTGACTCCCCTCCTCCCTACGGCCACAGGGACGCTCCCACTACTCACAATGAGATTATTAAATTCTTCTACATGTCTAGAAAGCTCTTTCCACCCCCTCACCCCAAGTTGAATAGGGCGCAAGTCGTTTTGCTTAGACTTCTACAGACAAGCACATATCCGTGTCTGTCCGTTCTCCATGAGGCTTGCCCCGATGTGTATCGCGACGACGCCTGCCCGTCCTGCGGGCAGACCTCCACTCTAGCGCACATGCACTGGGAGTGCGGGTCGACATACCCCAACTTCATCAAGGTGGAGTGGGACTCTCTTCTGCGTAGCCCCGCTCTAGAAAAGCAAATCCTGGCTGTCCGGCGTGCCCACGACCGGGCCGGTGGGCTAGACCTGCCGGTCCCAACATGGGACTAGTCGGGTGCACGACGAGTTCGTGTCCTCACCGGGCCTGCAATAAGCTTTCTTCACTCACTCACTCACTAGAAAATGCACTGGTGGACACTGGAAACCTTCAGCACACAGTTAGCAGCTAAAATATACATCAAAGTGACATGAAGTAAACAATGCCCTGCATGATACAAACAATGGTTATAGCAAGATATACGAGGGTAAGTAAAAAAATTATCCGCCGTGTTGCTATAAGTTTTATTGCAATAGAAATAGGAAACTCGCATTAATATCATTTTTCAATATAGTTCCCCTGCTTTTCAATGCACTTGTTCCATCGAAGCTTCCTGATGCCCTCAGAAAAGAAGGTTTTCGGCTGAGCAGTAAGCCACACATGCACCGCATCCTTCACTTCTTGGTCCAAGGTGAATCGACGGCCCCTTAATGCCTCTTTGAGTGGATCAAGCAAGTGGTAGTCGGAAGGGGCAAGATCAGGACTATACGGAGGCTGGTCGAGCCAACACTTCAAACTTGAATTTCCCATGCGTTTCAGCAGTGTGGGCAGCAATATGTGGATAGGCATTTTTGTGCAACAACACACCTTTCAACAGTAGTTCTCGCGTTTGCTTCAAATTGCAGGAGCCTGTCAGTAAGCATCTCAGTGTAATGTGTGCTGTTTATTGTCGTGCCACTCTCCTGATAATGTTCCAATGCTGGGCCTTGTGCGTCCCAAAATACGGTAAGCATAAGTTTTCCTGTGGATGGTTGGGTTTTTAACTTTTTCTTGCTGGGAAATTGTGGATGTTTCGATTCCATACACTGCCATTTACTCTCTGGCTCGTAATGATGGATCCATGATTCGTCACCAGTGATGATTCTGTCTAAAAAGCCATGACCTTCCTGACCAGCGATCCAAACATTTTTGGCATATGTCCAAACGCATTTGTTCATGCAACACTGCAAGTTGTTTTGGGACCCATCCTGCACAGTCTTTATAAAACCCAAGTCTATTTTGGATAATACTGTAGGCAGAACCATGACTAATTTGCAGACAATGTGTCACTTTATCAATACTCACTCGTCTGTCTAGCATGCCACGTGCACACTCAATGTTGTCATAATTTGTGGCAGTAAATGGCCATCCAGCTCCTTCATGCAAAACACTTGTGTGATCATATTTGAATTTTTCAATCCATTCGTAGACATTCTGTTGCTGCAAAACACTGTTCCCGTACTATGCCGAAAGTCTGCGATGGATTGTGACCCCTGATACACCTTCCTACCACAAAAACCAGATCATTGCTCATTGTTCCTCTTTAGTGCAAACTTGGAATGGAGCGGTCATAATCTATCTGCAACAAAACGAAGACAAATGGAGGAATTAGGCTCAAACTTTCTTAGCATGACCACAACAGCATAACAATAAAATAAACAGGTTCAGAGGTCTGTATGAACAACGTAAGAAGAGTTTGTCAAAATTGCGGCCGGATAATTCTTGAATTTTACTGTGGGGATGTCGCGGCTAGCGAAGGACGAATCCCAACATAAAAACGTAACGCTTCTTTATTCGGCGAACGATGTCAGCAGACGGGCATACCAACGCTACGTTCGTCACGGTAGCGGATGGTAGAAGGCGGCTTTTCTCAGCCAGGCAACCTGTTTTTATAGCCACCCTCGGTGACGCATACCTCGGGTGACATGGCGGTGGCGCTATGCTTTATCGACCATGCAATCCAGCGTGCAGCTGTGGTATGCTTGGCCAGATGATAAGATGGAAGGTGCGCAGAAATATGCGCAGTGTGTGTCGCCACATTACTATTCCTATCAGTGGAAACAGTTACTCATCATAAATGATCAGGAAAAAAAAGAAAATATTGAGCAAACATCTTGAATGAACGTAAGTACACCTTGGATGTGTTTAAGGTATAAAGAACACAACTAATCTCACACAAAAACACATTGACATCATATTGACTCCTAAGTTTGTATGTTCAAATAAAAATATCCAACAAATATGCATTGCGAATAGATTCAGACTATTTTGCACACACACACACACATGAAAATAGCTGGAAAAAAGAACACAGAAAATGTCGCTGCGAACCCAACGGTGTTCTGTGAATGCGATTACTGATAATATGTGTGATTACAAACAAAGCCACAAGAGGTGACTGCATCACAGACGCCGCTCAGCAGGCCGCACCCGGGAAGGTCCGATCTTCCCCCTCTCCCCACCCAAATGATGCTACTGGCGAAACGCTCATGCACTTAGATTTAGGTGTACATTGAAGAACCCCTGGTGATTAAAATTAATCCAAAGCCCTCCGCTTCGGCATCCCTGATAAATTGAGTGTCGAGTTTGGACATTAAACACCATGATTTGATTTGATTCCAGCGCTTAAATAAATGAAGAGATTTATTTTCTGATGCAGTTGACTTCTGTTAATTCGATCATGATGGGACCGACGAAAGTGGCCAAATTATGCGGTGGGTCGAGTTAAGCAAAAGGCATAAGAAAACGCCAAAACACGTCATTGGCTGTATTTGCCTTTGAAGTTAGCTTCGCCGCAACACATTTTTGTTGTGCGGTGATGCATACTAAGCGAGAGAAAAAAGTGCCAATGTGTTCTTAAATTTACACATGCACATGCGCCGCCTCCGGTCACAATACACCTAATAAGTTGACTGGCAGGCCTTCGAAATAGAAGCCCGCTTTTTGTCAGCGTCCCCTCGACTTTCAAAGTTTTTTTTTTTTTTTTTTTTTTTCAGTGCGAAGCATTTCTTGGCGAACATTTGCCACTTTGACAGTATCTATCTAGCCGCCTACGTCTTGTTGCTCTCATGGTCGTTTCGTTAACTTGGCATGTACCAAAATTGGCGTAGCATGACAAGAGTGCATGACGAACATAACTAATAGGTCCTGACATGAATGTCATGACATATGTAGGTCATGAAACAGCCGCCTACGCCTTGATGCTCTCGTGGTCGTTTCGTTAACTTGGTATGCACGCATAGTATGACAAGAGTGCATGACGAACATAACTGATAGGTCCTAACGTGAATATCACGACACGTTTGTCAGGTCATGAAACAGCTGCCCATGTCTTGGCATGTACCAACATTGGCATATGACAAGAGAATATGATGAACATAAATGACAGTTCATAACATGAATGTCATGGCATGCATGTCATGTAGGTCATGAAACAGCCGCCTACACCTTGGTGCTCTCATGGTAATTTTGTTAACGTGGTAGGTTCCCCGCATACTGCCTCGCATAACATCAATTCCCACAGGGCGTGGTATCTGCTGGATTTTTTTTTATTTTTTTCATCTTACTGTCTTCCTTTTCACTAGCTTTTCCGTAACACAGATGGCTTTTCTCCACTTCTCTGCGCACTGCGCGTGAGGCAGGTACAAGCAAGGGCATAGGAACTGTGGTGTCAATGACAGCCTACAAATGAAAGCTCTTGGGACGTCCACTGAGCCACGCAAGGCTATGGTGGGCTGGGTTCGCCACATACTACCTTGCTTAGTAGGAAGGAGTGGGGGTGTGGAGTCGGGTGGGTCCCTCCTTACAATAGCCAAGAGCACCAAGGTTAAACTTATTGGGCAGAACCATCCGCACATCAGTCAATCACAGGTTGTGAATGGATGCTTGCCAATACCACTGAAATGAGAAGTATGCAATTATCACTGTATTCTACCTGTACTAAATTGTGGGGCTAAAACTTGGAGGCCAACAGAGTTTGAAGAAAGCTAAGGATCACACTGCCAGCTATGGAAAGAAATTGCAAGCATAACATTGAGACCAAAAGTGCAGATAGATATGATCCAGTTGAGTTTGAGAGGAAAAGGTGGTGTTGGATAGGTCGTGTAATGGCATAGAACAGATAACCAGTAGAGCGAGAATTTTCCTTTCTACATTGACACCAAGCAAGCTATCACAGAAAGACGGAGAGACAAAATATGCGACACATTTGCCTTTATTTTTTCTTCAAATGTATAACGTAGCATAACAACACTAAAGTGAATATCTTCTGTTTGTGTGTGCCAGTTATCATTGTTGTTTCTGCATTTAACTGCCTAAGTGAGAATAGAAGCAAAGCAAAAATGGTCGCTTTAGCAATATGTGACTCATTTAAATACAAGAAGTTCCTTTTTACAAATGTGAGCATGCAAACAATTTGTGAGCGAGAGGAAATGACTAAAGTACTCTTGAAAAATGTCCAGGAATCTCTCTCGGTCATTTTTTGCCTGGCTTGTCGCTAGTTCAGGATGCACAGCCTTGGCCCACGGAAGGTCTTGTGGTGCTGAAAAGCATTTCATAAGTGCCTATAGTTCGAGCACAGGGAGTGCTGCAGGAGAGCTTCTTTTGGGATGTTGGTAGTCGCTGGCAATGCTGTGCAGAACTTCACTGCCAAATGGAGATTGGGCACTTGCTGCCACTGAATGAACATTTTCCTGTCAGCAGGCTTCCCTGAAGTTATCATTGCATGTATATTGTTTCATACATCACATGGGACATTGTAGAGTCTAGCAAGACTTTTTGCAGCGACTGCGTTCGCACCAAGAAATAATTCAAGGAGTAGTATTCAAATAGTTCAGCGTTTCTTGCAAGAAATTATCTAAATATACTTTATTTAGGAAGTGTTAATTCTTAAAAGTGAACAAACTGTATTAGACTGCTGTTAGTTTGTTGTTTCAGATCATTTTGCTCTTAGTTACCTTTTTGGGCTTATCATTTGTGGCATGTTGTGGCATCCTCATGCACATCAACTGGCGAATAGCAGCACCTGCTTTGCAGTGTTGTGTGTAATCTCACAAAACTGATACGATGCTTAAATGATGCCACAAAAATCTCACGCCAGGCAAATTTTCAAGAGTTCATAAAAAATAAACAATTTTCCAGGCAATGTGTCAAACCAAAGCCTTTTTAATTCGTATCTAAACCATTTGACCACGAAACGTGCGGCGATACATTTTGACGACTAAACTTCTTGCATGGCTTCGACGGTGCTGCACGCAAAGTGTAAAATGGAGCATATGTGCCCCGTTCTCTCCAAATCGATAGGTCATTTACCATTGTCTGTCAAGCAAGCTGTTGAGCTGCAGAATGTGCACTATAGTCAGTGACAGGTCAAGAATACAGCAGCCCCTCAAACTAACCCCATACATGCACCAGTGTGTTGCCTCGCGTCCCCCTTGCTGCTTTGCAGCTGTGCTTCCCAACTTTGCTTTGTTGAAGCATTTCTTTGTTGCAACACTATTCACTCTTATGGTGGAGCTCTTTGTTTGTCAGGCACGAGTGATAGTTATGTTTCTAGATGTATCAACCAAGCTATTTCTTTCGCAGTATGTCTACAGGCAAGTGTTGGAAAGCGTTGGACAGGAAAATTCTAATAATTTTTGAAGCTTTCTTTGTTCTCGATGCAGACAGTTGACTGTTCATGCATGCGGTATGTGCACCTTGTTGCTGCAAGTGTGGCAGGTCCCCTTTGAGCTGGCCATATTTGTAAGGAAAACATTTCTTCAAGCACAAAAGCATGCATTCTTATGATCAACTTTTATAACAAAATAATGAGTGGAATGTGTTACACTATATGCGTATGTTCAATCCTGTAATGCCCAGACAGTTCTACATTAAGGAGCTATATAAAAATTGTTTATTTTTGGCCATGGAGAGTACATTTGCACAGAAAAATATAGATTCTGGTGTTTAATACACCAAAACCACGATCTGATTATGAGGCATGCTGTAGTGGGGGACTCCAGATTAAGTCTAGCCACCTGGGGTTCTTTAATGTGTACCCAATGCACAGTGCATGGGTGTTTTTGCAATCGCCCCCATTGAAATGCGGCCAGTATTTGATCCTGTGACCCCTTGCTTGCAGTGCAACACCATAGCTGCTAAGCCACCAGTGCGGGTTGCTTAGTGAGAAAGAAAATGGTATTTGAGTTATCACGTAATTAGTACAGTAATTAGCAGTTTATAGCCTGAGCTATCCACAACTGAAAGCTCTCTGCAGTGCATCAAAAATGCTACTATAGTCCATGCATTAGCTTTGCCATGATTCAGAATTTCGAGGGATCAAAACAGCCTAGCATATGATATGTTAGGCATTACAGAAAGAAATATAATTCTAGACTCACCTGATGCAAGTTTTCTACTGCAGCCCAGAAAGCAGGCACCGAGTCAAAAATGAGAACTTTCACAAGCTTTTATTTGCTTAAACATCTGCATCTGTTGCATAAAACAGCAATGTGCCTTGTCAGTCACTATGGTGTCATTCACACTGCAAACAACTAGCATACCACACAACTCGCTGGTGGGAAGGGTAACACAAAAGTTTGTAAGAAATATAAAAAAACAGACCCTTCCCTCACATTGCGAGAGCTTGTTCGTGTGCTTTCACCACAACACACTGGTCAATAAATAATGCTGCAACATATATTGCACTTCATCCATGATAATGTACGCGACAGGAATGTGTAGAAGAGTTATGATCCTATTCCACCAGATGCACAACTAAGCCGGACAAGCAGACCAAAGCTCAGCTCCTACTTGTTTGGAGTGTTCTCTTTCATGCCTCTGGTAATGGAGTGTGCAGAATGGATTCAAATGAAGTCTCAGTCTATTACCGGCATGGGGTTCAGGTTACTTGAACATGGTGTGAACCTGCAAGGCACAGTTGTTGGTACAGTCGAAGCATAGTATAATGAATTACCGGACATAATGAAATAAATATAAAATTTGCAGGTATTTTTCACAGATGTATGCTTATAACGAATGTCAGAAATAACAAAGGTATCTTCACGTCAAATGCGATTGCTATAACGAAGTTCAAATGCATTCGGACACACCTCAGCTTTGTCTCTCAACATGCACTGCATAAATACCTTGTTGACTTATTAATGCATCACGTGTCACCTCCCTGGGTAAGCCGTGTTCCGGACAATGCACTGAACTGAAAATGAGGGCGATGCTGCGCTGTTGACAAGGCTCGATGCTTGCAGTATTCAAACTTGCTTTTTTAAGCCAACATTCCATTGGGAGTGATATACCTGTGTAACAGAGATACCACACTTTGACTTTACTATGACAGGCTGTTAAAGCAGCACATGAGACAGCTTTGGCGGCAGGAGAGTACATTCGAAACTGAACCATACGTTCATCCACTAAACCTTTTGCAGCAGACGTGCTGATGTTTCAGGTATCCCTTTCACTGCAAGCCCTTATGCCGATTCCTTTAATGGCCTGTGAAGTCATAAGTGCTTCAACAGATAACTTGCTCCGAGAGCCATGGAGTCAGGTTGTATGGGCACCCACGTGCCCCTTCAGGCACCAATTACATTACTTGCGTCTCCAGGATCATGAAAACCATACAGCTGCAGAATGTATTATAAACTTTCGATTCTTTCTGTCAGGTTTAAAAAATCTGGACTTCATGCGAGAACTCTCTACAGGAATGTCATATATGAGAACTTCATGTCTAGCATAAGTGAAAAGCACCTATCCAGGCACTTGAAATATATGCTGGATGTGCAAGACATTGTGAAAAAATGTGAACCCTCTACATGAAGATGTACTGATACCGAAAACACCCAGCCGTCTTTTTTTCCAGCTCGGTTTACTAAAACACTTTATATATTCAAACTTGCAGTGCAGCTCCAATCAGAAGTATTATTCTTATATTTATACTTATCTCCTCACATTTTGCAGCCAAATGAGTGTATGCAAGTGACGCTAAAACTTATATTGAAACAAACTAAAACAAAGGTAATGACAGATGAAGCATTGTGTGCCACGAGTGTAATAGTATAGAATAGACCTTGTCCCTGTGGCATAGGTACAGTAATGATTGCCAAGGCCATGTTCTTAATGCCATTTTTTTAGGAGCTAAACCACACGTGCATGTTTAATATTATTAATGCTGGGATGAAAATGCATGTAGTTGAAGCAGAAAGTGTGGAATTGTAATTCGAAAATAAAAACTTTCTCATTGCTTAAATATGTTAAGAGGCATTTTTCAAGGTCTTTTTTTTAAAACAGTGTTTTGTTACATGCATAATCATGTTGGGTTTAACAAAGCTGAAGCAAAATGGCACCCATCGCCGATGATTATGGGGACACGAAAAATATAACTTTGAACAAATAGCCATAACAATTTTGTTAGACATATGATAACAAAGTGAGTTTCTGAAGCACAGTATGTGCTACATGCCATTACATTTGCTCTTGTGAAAGAATAACACACTGCTTGAACAGCTGAGACATATATTTAGTAATGAAAAACAAAATGCTCAAATTCCAATGTTCACAGATCCAATGTTGAGATGTCGCGCATCATAAATGTGCATAAAAAAATGTCACACTGAAGCAGCTATCCACCGTGGCTGTGTTGGCAGCATAGTCACATCTCACTTTTTTGGCCACAGTTGGCAGCACTTGTTGCCTATTCTTACACTGCAGAGGAAAATGCTAATGAGGAACCAGCAGTACAGGTGACACTTCTGGTAGTTGTGGAAAGGCCCTGCCACAAATTTTTGGCTTCTGCTGCAAAGATTTCACCAAAATGCATAATTGTGGCTTTTTCTGCATTCTGACGAGCCACAGCCAGCTTTTGCGTGCACAACACTTTGCTCATTTTCTTCTGTTGCTGGCTTTCTCCACATGTCCGCTAATTTGTGGAGGAATGTCACACTTACACCTAAGGAGCACAGTTTCCACAATAAACCAGAATTCACTGGTAGCTCTCCCAGGCCCTGCAGAATTTGTGGTACATCGACTGTTGCTCACAGAGTACACCCTATTGCAAAAGGTATGGTTTAGCCGGCCTTTGCGTCTTTTTGTTTGTTGCTTGCACTAGGGTGTGTAAGGTGTGCTGTGTGTGGAGGTATAGTATTTTGTTCAGACGATGAGTGTGCTATATTAAAGTGAGGCAATGCAAGCAATGCTCAGTCAGAGCATCTCCACTGGGGACATGCAAAATCTACCTTTAGACAAGGAGTGGTGTTCATATTCGTTTAGTCTAATGCTGGCACAATGTTCAGTAGCTCAACGTCTCCACAAGCTTCTTCCAGCACCGTTTGTCACATTCACTTGCTTTTGCACAAATCGAGAAACATGCAAAGCAAAAATGCCACCGTACTAGCCTTAGCAACACAGCTAAGGCACATAAAAAGAAAGAAGTCTGTACACAGCAGCTGCACTTGACTGGAGAACCCAAGGCACAGCGTAGGGCCCAGCACAGCACCCACACACGTCTTTTCGTGAATGCATGAGGAACGAGGTTGTTGCAGAAGTAAAAAAACAACACTTTGCTCAGTGTCGGCACTGCATTGAAATGAGCATTCACTTTTTTTTTTCTTCAACTTAGTGAAAAGAGAGGCAGAACACCAAGAGAAATTCAACAACAGTCTTGTGCCCAAATGATGGGCTGCAGTCTTTTGGGATGGGGCAAGGCACGGTTGCTACTTGTGTGACACATACACCCTTGAGAACAGCCTGGAGAAGAGCTTTCCCACCATGCGCAGCAGCTGCTTGGGCAGTGCACACACTTCCAGCCGGGACACCTTCTGGCTCCAGTGCTTGATGTAGTCCGTGCGGGCACAAGTCAAGGAGAGCTCAAATGAACCATGGCCATTGCAAAATTGGTCTCTGGTCTTCTACTAAATGAACAACACTTCAGCATCGATGGGTCCAACACTGCAACTGCTGGTTGCTACACAAGAATAATGTACTGATTTTCTCAATCTACCACCATTTTTCAAAATGGTGCAGCCAGTCTGTACCTCTACATGTGCGGAATTGATGTGCTGAATGGCACATTCACTATTGGTGTGTGGATGATAGAAATGCAGAATATGAATTGAATAATCTAATCATATTTCTAGGTTTTTTTATACAATTCAATTTTAAACAAATATAAGGGGTTGCTACGACTACTGCAACGTGCTGGCCGTGGAAAAGGGCCAATGCATGCGAGCTACCTCAAACGTTTGCCCAGCGGATGCTAATTATTTTAAATCCTGCACAGTTTGACGTGTTATTAGGTCCATTTGATTCGCCTGCACTTTCTGAACTAGTTCACAAGGTGCTGCACTTCGCTATTTATTGTACCACTTCAATGTGGCAGCGTCTACAATGTTGCCACTCATTTCACTCAGAGCAGGCTTTACGCAGGACGAGTTCACAGCATTCCATGCATTCATCAGAAATGTAGTACAGCAGGAACTAGTTCACAAACTGCAGAGTGGATCGATTGGACCAACTGCTTATCTGCTTTGGCTCTTAAGGCACAAAAAGTATGTTTAATCAAGGTTCTGGCTGGACCACAGCAGGCCCACAAGTGCCCATGCAATGCCATAGTCTGAAAAGGATATAGGAGTGTCCAGGGTGGGTGGCCACCATTGATGTAGAGCACATATGAGTATCCATCACGGGGTGCACCCCGGACTGAGTAATACAGGGGCAGGAAGGCATGTGGCCGGAAGCAGCGCCGCTCGTAGAACTGGATGGCACACGTGTTGGATGCCAGCACGTGCAGGTAGACAGCCTTGCAGGCACCACAGCCGGGTTGTGGCTGCTGCTGGGACAGGTGCGCAAGCAGGCTGTCTAGCAGGAGTGTTGCTATGCCATTGCGCCGGCACTCGCGCACCTGCACAATACGGTGCGTGAAGGCGCTTATAAGTACTGCACTAAACACCGCTGCTGTTTAACAGCCCACTTCTGATCGTTATTTGCCGTTTTAGTTACTTTTCTGTCAACAGCAGTCAGTAGAGGTGTGCAAATATTCGAAACGGTTGAATAACAAATTGAGTGGTCACTGTTCGTAAATATGAACACTCAAATATAAATAGTTATCAAGTATTTCCAAACCCTACATGTTGTGGGCTCACTGTAGGTCTCCGCGCACGGTGTCGCCAAGTGGCCCCGAGAAGTGGAGCCTCACGACGCAGCACGACGGCGTACAGCGATAGACCCACCGCAGGTTCGAGCACCGAGCCGATAGGCCTGGCCGGCTCTGGCCGTACGCATGGGCGCTCTCCCAGGAACACAAGGCGTCCAGGACAGTTAAGGCATTTATTGATCATAAATGGGCAACACGTACCAGACTGCACCCAAACACACAGAGTACACTCGGCGCCCGCGGTTCCCGATGGCGAGGAAGGCGGGTTACACGCCGCGTCGAACAATGGTTTGCGCACTCAGGCCGAAATGCGTTCGCAAACGTTACCTAGTGCTTCCCGCCACCGACAATGGTCTGCGACGGTTCGGACACGCAAAATGTGACGCACTGAGTACCTGCGACTACCGCAAGGGCAGAAAGCAGAGCCACCCAGCAAGCTACACTTACGCAAGCTGACAAAGCACGTGAACGTCCCCAGGCCGGGGCATTGGGGACACAAATAGCTGGTCGCTCACGTACCTTGCAGCCTGCCTCCCGTGACCGGCGCTCGTCTCTGCCGCAGCACGACTCTCCCGCGCACGACGATCGTCCTCAGTCGGGGCTTCTTCCCTACATCACGCTCCACGACCCAATCGGAGGGCCGCGTAGCATGACTTCGCGAGACGGGGTCGCGGCGCCCGGGGAAAACGGCGCACGGTCGAGGGGCAGGCATTTGGGAGGGGTTTTCCTCGCAATGGCAAATAAGTCCGGAGCCTTAGGCACAGCAACGACTGCGCCCTAGTATACTGAAGGAACTCCCACAATGTGTACCATCAAACATAAAATTCAAACAAATGTACAATAAATTTCATCTCTACAGGCATAGTTGGGGCATAAAACATGAGAATTTGCTTAGTGGAGCAAGCTACGTCCCTCAGGGAGCCAGACCTGACTGGCTTTACAGCAATCACTCGCACTCTCTGAAAAGTCCCAGGTACGCAAATGAATCGCTTAGTTTTTTCCTAAGGTTGCATTTCTGTTTTTAATAAACAATGCTTCATAATGTGCAATGTACTGACACAAGCTTGCTAATGTTATGAATACATGTACTAGGGCGTGAACATCGTTTTACATTAATCGGGAATATGGTTGTTCATTATTCGAAAAGTATTCGACATTCAACATGCTTCTGGAAATATTCATTTCATATTTGATTCGGTCTGAAATATTAGTGTTCACACACTCCTAGCAGTCAGCTTCTGTCAGTATGAAAGCAGGTACACAATTCACTGCCCACCTAATCTATGAAGCATTTTGGCTCCTATTAGTTCTCACAAGTCTGCTGGTTATTTCTGCTTCATTGAAAAGTGGCTGACATGCCAAAATGACAATGCTGAAATGATTCACAGATTAAGCAAACAGTGTGTCAGCTCAACATCCAAAAAACTGAACTTCCAGATACACAATATTGTTTACTTGTGTGGATTATGCAACATTTAGCAATCTGGCTGCACCTGCATGATCATTCAGACAATTTCAAGGACGAGCCATGCTCACATTTATCTGCGCACTTCGAAAAGCTATGGCTGTAAACCTTTATTTGGGTTGTATGCCGAAATTATATCCACACACAGGACACATGTACACCTGTGAGAAAAAGTGTGTGGACCACAAGGTCTCCGAAAAAACTAAATTTATTTGCAATTAGCATTATAATAAGGTGAAATTGGCAAGTAGACTGGAAAGTGCACAATACCAAGTTTGGACTGCAGTCCTCAATTTCAAGTTGCATTTACGCTGAGGAAAAAATCGGCTTTATCGCGCAATCCCTGGCTCGTATACTTTTGCTCACGGGTGTACATGCGTAAGATTTTCAGCTGTGAGGGTACATTTTGAACTGTGAGGGACCTATTTGACCTGAGATGCTCTGTTCATTATTTTCCCAACCATGCGTTCACAAAGTCGCAATGTACTGGTATGTTCACAGTCAAATATGTAGTGTGATCTGATAACAACCCAGTTGTGTGCACTACTTTGCATCTGTTTGCGTTTTCGGTCCTGGTTGGTGTTCTTTTCATACCGGTTAGTTTGTGCTGTGCATAAACAATCTACATTCATGCTTAGTCTTGCTGTAATTCTAATTAGTTTCATTTGATTGTAGGCTTTACTTCTATATTGCTCATAATGGGTGGAGCTGTGTTTTATCCTTGAAACTGAACACTTGATTGTTTCTACAGAAAACCAGATTTCTTCTTGAATGCCAGATCAAGAAAGCACAGTATACTACGCGTTTATACCTCAACATTTGAAAAAGATACAGAAACCCCAAAATGAAGAGCCCCATAAATAATCCACACGAAAACAAGCACACAGGTACCCAGCAAAGAGTGACTCATTCTATACACAGTACTTCCTCATTGAAATGGCAGTCATTACATACAAATATTTCTGCTACAATGTATTAAGACCTGGTTTGGCTTTATTCTACAGCTCAAGTCCTGGTGGATAAAAAAAGGAAACTAGCACTATATTCACAGCCCAGTTCTGGATATAAAGCAAGGTGCTCGTTTATTAGAATATGTTGCTTGAATGTGTTTTAAAAGTGGTTGCAATGCATCGGCACTGCATGCAGTTGGTAATGCAATGATTTATGAATGACTGTTTTTTGTCCCAACAGCAAGCTGTTTTAAAGGTATTGAAAGGTAGTTCTGGCATGGCTTCTCTAAAGGTGGTGACTTATGCACTGGTGTCTTGATTGAGTTGGGGACAAGCACAGGCTTTGTGTTATGACATAACTGATTTATGCAAATATTAAGGTTACACACATCACTCTCCCAAGACATTTAGGCAAGAGGCAAGTCCACACTCGCCAACCTGTGAACATTAAGGTTCATAAAAATCTCCCCCCACCCCGAAGAAGAGGCAGTGAACAGATAGCACACATTCTTAACAAGTTTGCCCAATCTTTTGTATAGTTATAAGTTATTTGTATAAGTATAGTTATAAGTTATAAGCTATCTTTTGTATAATTAACAGTCATATACATAAGATCTATAAAATACATAAAATACATGAAGTGTAGCATTACATAGGTTTCTGAGAAATTAAAGGCTTGGCATGTGAATAATATACACTGATACTAGATGATAGTATGTTAAAGGTATTGAATGTGGTAAACACATTTGAAGCTAGTTACGTTCTCCCTGTCATCTGGTGTTAGTAGAGTGAGATCAGTGCTGTTGAGAAGCACATACTGCTGGCCAGCAGATAACCAAAACAGCATGTGTGGACTCACCACCCCCAGGGTGAGAATGTAGGCAACCTGTGCAGAGGGCGGGAAGTTTGTGGCCAGGAGTCCTGCATCTTCTCGGTTGCACTGGGACTGCGCCTTGCTTTCGGCAACAATGAGGCCAATGATGCGGCCCCCATACATTGCTGCCAAGGCAAAAAACCTGCACATGACATGTCCGCAGTCCATGATGATAATGGATAAAAGCAGCCATGTCCAGTATTCAGTATTGCCTTCAGACGGCAACTAATTCACTGCGTTAATAAGTTCAGTTTCACCACACTTTCTTATGTCTTCGCAACCATGATGCACATTTCTTCACTGGGGGTGACTAACATTCTTGATATATCCAATCTGTGAGGAACGATCAATGAAACTTTTCTTTCATTACTTTTAATGAATTAATATACTTTCTAGTAACTTGTCCATCAGACGCTGCATAGTAATGGAACTGGCCATACTCTTGATTTACTACCTGCAACACTGCAAGTATTCTTAAAAATTAAATTCTGGGGTTTTACGTGCAAGAACCATGATCTGATTATGAGGCATGCCGCAGTGGGGGCCTGTGGATTAATTTTACCCACCTGTAGTACTTCAATGTGCACCCAATGCACAGCACACAAGTGTTTTTGCATTCTGCTGTCATGAGAACATGGCTACCACGACAGGGATCGAACCCCCACCTTGAGCTCAGTAGTGCTACACTACTGACCATGGCGGGTCATTGCTAAATATTGTCACGTGGTAGTGACGGTGAAGAAAGAATACAGTAGCAGTACTGTGAAAGACAAAACTAGCTTTTATTGGGCGAACCTGTGCCCACAAAACAGGCTACACTTAAAGCACAACGATAGCGGCGAACACAGTCGGCGATCGTCGAAAATCTGATCAGCGGGTCAAGCGCGTCGGCTTTTATAGATCAGTCGTCGAATGTTCCAGATTAACTGATGGGACCCGCGTGTCTTCCACAAAGTTCTATACCATTCGTGTCACGCGATGAAATCTGATAACACAAGGTTCGGCGACAACAGACACGCGGATAGAAGCGTCGATAACTTTCCAGAAACGTCGGATGCATGCAGGCGCGTCCCTCACTGTGCGATTACAGTTGTTAAGCGGTGAAACGTGGTTGCCCGATAAAGATAAGTACACGTGTCAATATTATATCAAACACCCAAGTGTTTCCTTTCCTGAACAAACCTTCCTGCTTGCTATCACTCTTTGTAATGAAGAACACACAAAAAATTTGCATGGAAAATGTACTTGTGGCTTGAATGTGGCTTTCAAACCATTCTTTCCATCCTATGATTGACATCAGCAATTGAATAAGGCATGAATGAGTTGTGGACCATACTCAACGTTAAAATACTGGACCAATAACATTTAATACCAACCCATACAAGACAGAGCAAACACAGGAAGATGGAGAGGAAGTGATCAATGGTGATTGAACCAGGGATGCCGTGTAGCCAATGTTTCAATAAGTGGAACTGTCTTCGTCAGTGTCACTGTCTGACCACTGTTGATCACGTCACACAACCTGAATTTTCTCATGAATAAAAGATTGCAACAGACTGTTTGAACAAAGAAATATTAAATATAGTTTGCAGGGTAAAATGTGTGCTATAAGTACAATAAAAAATAAACAAGAACAAAGATTATTGAGAAATTAATCAAGTTAAAACATTTTAAAATGGTCTTCCATTGTTAGTCTAAACTGTTTAAAAGTAATTACATTAGTAATCTTGAGAGAAGGCTTACTGCCAATTCTAAGCAATTTTGGAGGAGCATTAGGCGCAGTGGTATAGAAAATAATTTTGTTCCCTCCTCAAATACATAATGACATAATTCGTGATGATCTGGGTGAGGCTAACTGCTATTTACAATCAGTGCTCACTTAGACACACATTAGAGGTTTCCTTCCTGCGGGAAGTAAATGAAGTGCTTGAAGTTACCTTCTCTTTGCAGTGTACCCTGTTAGATAATACCAAACTGATGAAAGCACTTGGCCCAGTAGATGTTCTTGCTGACGCTGCCACCACTTGGTTTTGGCAGGCTATCAACTTGTGCAAATGCCTCTGGTGCCTACTGACAGTTGAATGAACTTTGGCAAGCCTGTATGCTAGGCCAGACGACAGGAGGCACCTGTCCTGTCATCTGGTCTTAAGTGTCATCTTCATTTGTGCCATTTCTTCCAGGACAAATTCTCACCAACTAGGCCAACAGCAAGCCAGCCCTGCAGTTACTAGAGGCTGACGCCTACTCAGGCTGTTGCACCGCAGTGCCTCAAATTGTGCCATCCATATATTCAAAGCAAGCGTACCTGGGGTTGGAGGTGATGTCATGGTACCAGGAATCTGGGTACTCAATGGGGAACCAGTCGGTGCAGAGTCGGCGCACCTCGGGGGCATCATCAGGTGCCAGGAACCGGAGCTGCACGTTGCTGTCACTCGCCAGGGGCACGACTCCCAGCATGCAGGCTGTGCCCCACAGCTCGCCTGCTTGTCACACACACTGCAACACACACATAGCCAGAGTACTGCTTTTAAATTCCTCTATGATAGTCAACTACTATGCCTCCTACTGGCACTAGTTAAATCAGTACCTAAGGAGGCACTGTTTCCAATCATATTAGGGACTGGCACACATCACTTCCTCCAAAGTGCAGCAATTCATGTTGTTCACTTTGTTTTATATAAGTTCCTAGTCAGCCTTTTTCATAACTAGTTCAAGCAGGAAATGCTGCCAAATTTATTTACCCCCCAAATATTCATCAGGTTAAATGTATAGTTAAATGTACAGTGCTCACGGAATGAAACGCGTCAATTTAGGGCTAACTAATGCCCAGACTTTCGTTTGTACCGGCTGCAGTTCGTGTCACATCGACGTAACTTTGGTGTGTACACTTAGAGAGGAGTCAGAGTCACCTTTAGTGACCAGATTCATAGCGACATGACATGGTACTCTCGAGTTCTCTGCATATATGCTGGGTTCTACCAAATACTCGCTGTCGCGTTTCATTCCGTGAGCACTGTACATAATGTCTGTTGTGCATGCATCCTCCCATACATGGCTTACACTAGATGCCAGACCAGGTTGCCTATTTTATTGCAGAGAAAAGTGAAGGAGGGAAGCTGATATCTAGCACAGATTAAAGGAATGCCTAAAGGAGTCCTGAAATTTCATTTCCAACATTTCATTATTCTTTTACCTTATATGAAGGCCCTTGACCTCAAAACCCTAAAAAAATATACTGGCATGCCTTAGGGCACCCTTATAGTAATATATACTAACAGCTTCCCTACAAACTAGTTTCATTTTAATTTTCCAGGACGTGTGCATCATGATGCAGACGATAGCCACATGGAAGTACAACACTGCATCATTTTGACACTTGCTCTGGCTCGCTCGGTCGTCTGCTGTCACTACTTCAGTCCGTTTGATTCGCCTGCACCACTGTGAACCAGTGCCAGCAGGGCACAAGAAGTTCATAAATTGTGCAGCTCGACTTCAGTGATGCACGCACAATGCAACATTCGGAACTAATGACGAGGTACCGACATAGTGCAGGCCCGCATGTTTTGTCTGCCTGATGTGCGCCGTTTGCGTAAACTTGAGAGGTCCCTGAATCACAGGTATGATTGGTTTCGGAGATGTAAACATGCCCCCATGTTGCGCAGACACAGTAGATGCACGTAAGCAGGGTTTCAACAGCACTTATACCCATGTGCTGCACCGTCTGCTGTGCCGCTGCTTCGGACCTGCACATTTGCATCGAATTGGCACGCTCATTAGGGAGGGCACAGAAACATTGTGAACCAGCCCTGTACCTTTCCTGCACCTTTTGAAACAAATGGCGCGATTTAGAAGGTGCCATTGCTGTACCCCTGGAACGAACAGCAGGGTGTAGCACCTCGTGAACTGGTTTAGGTGGTGCAGGCAAATTGAACAAATCTCTTGTTGTGCAGCCGGTGTACCAGCATAGCAGAGAACAAAGCACACTAGTGCAAGTGCCGAAACGTCCCAATTTTCTGCTCCCACATGACCACCTTCTGCATCATGACACATATACCTCCTAAAAAACAAAACTGAAAGTGACCAGTAAGAAAGCCATTATAGTAAGTTATTTAGAAGTCTCTCAAGCTTACCAGCATATTTTCTATGGTGTTTAAGGTCCTGAGCAGCCTTAAACACAATACATGAATGTTCAAAAATGTAACGTCAGTACTTTAAGCTCATGTGATGTTCTCCACAACAATACACATCATATATGCAATATTATCTTTACAACAACAACTTTTGTTGTTTTTGTTTTGTTTTTCCTGAACATGCTCCATGACTATCGCACATATAACTACGTAGGGCCCTAAATGCGACACTTAAAAAAATTTCCCTAATTGACTTTAATCAGCTAACAGTGCCACAAAAGTTATTTTATGCTTCATGGTAACTTCGAATGTTGGTGTCCATCATACCATTTCTTTTTTCCAACTCTGATTCTTCCAACGTGAAACATCCTGCAAACTTAAAGGTGCATCAGTTACCACAATATATCATTTGTTGTGGGTGATTGAGTAGCAGAATTTGAGAATTGCTGAAGTTTATGTGTACTTGTTCACATCTGAATTTATGTGGATAGTACATGGTATGCATGCACATATGACGGCACAGTCTGCTGTTGTGTGCTCTTCAGTCAGCAAACACTGAACAGAGCATGCACATATAGTAGCTCCGCCTAAACCTTTTTGAATGGATGAGAAAGTAAATATAGTATTTCACTCAAGAAGTGAGAGATTTGGCAAATTCATGCACTTTCTGTCATTTTGCGGAACTGTGACTTATTGTTTGGCAGTAAGCATTTGTATAACGGTGTCCGATTAGTTCCAAGCAGGGAAATGCGTTTGCACATGCACTCTAACATGCACTCACAATATATATAACAGCTATGATGTTCTGACTTATAAGAATATTGTTCCTTGCAATATTTTTGAGCACAAAACTGTAATCAGAAAAGACTAGGTTAGTTGCACTATTCCACCAGCAATGGAACAGGTCACAGAGGAAGTGGTAATGCCGAGATGGCATCGGCGGTAGCTTAAACAATGCCTTTGATTGGACCTACGAAGCAGCAGGTATATAAAAAAAATTAGATTGAATTGCATTGTTAAAGCACATGAATCAGGGTCAGCACCTACGGAAGTTGCTGCTGCAGTCAAAACAGGATGTTTGTACACCTAGCAACTATAGGCACTACGCATTCTATGAAACCCCTTTTGCAACATATTGCACCTTGCATTCAATCAATTTCAATATTAACTCACAAAAGGTTAGAAATACATTCATTCCGGATATGAAGTTACATGCATACAGAACTGTATTGAGGTCGTTTAATCTTGTCAGCTTTTGAGAAAATTTCATCTAAACCATTCTGTCCTCACAAACGATGAAAAGCACCCATGAAGTACATGTTTGGAATACTGCAAGATGACATGAAAATACAGCATGCAGCATCAACATGCTAAAGCCACCACACTATGTAGAGGAAAACAATGTGAGAAACAAGGAATGGGACTCAACACAAGTTCTGAGCACCACACTGCATTACATCGTCATCGCTGTGTTTAGGCAAAGAAAAGCGGTTTTTACCATAGCAAACATGAGCAGACGGTTACTTGGTCCATGTAGATGGAAATATTGCTTTTTGTACATCAACATTGATTTAAACAGGAAATGGGTTTCAGCAGGAGGTAATAAGAGTTAGCGTTGTATGAATAGTAATTTTTGAAACCAAATCAAATACGAATGGCATAGTTCCAGAAGCGAATTAAATTGAATATTGAATACTTTTGAATACTTTTTGAATAACAAACTGCTATTTTCATAATTACAGTCAACGACTGAATTTTCGGACGCCCAAATTTTCGGACATGCCTGATATTTCGGACGTCTTCGCGGCACCGTCACGAACCCCATAGAATCAATGTATAAGGACATCTGAAGTTTCGGACGCTCGAACCCCCCGCCGTCCAATTTTCCGGACTTTTTGACGGACGGAAGGACTTTTGGCTCCTCGCACAGCGCCCTTGTGAAGGAAATCGACTTGCAGCCGAAGCATATCACCGCTCTGAACCACAACTAGCCGAATCTAGCCGTCACACACTGATTTGGTCTGGCCACGCTGGCTATGTTCATACGCCGCACTTCCGCCTTCGGCGGAGTTTCCGGAGCGGCGCCATTTTGTTTGTTTGTTTGCACAGGCCACGTTTTGGCTAGCGTGGTGTGTGGTTGTGCTGTTGTGTCAAATATGCTCTGCGACGCTAGGCCTAGGTGCTTCGACGCTCGTCAGCGAACTCCACTGTTCGCAACTTGAGGATTTCGCTCGTCTTCGATGGCGGCCACTCCGTCTTCGTCGTCCTCGCCGATGGCATCGAAGCGCGGAAAGCAGTAGTACCGTCGGACGACGTGATCAACGACCTCCGCTCTGCTGGGGTTTCCATACCCACGGAAATAACTTTTTAACAGTTTGTTGACGCTGACAATGAGCTCAACTTCTCCGCAGAACTCACTGACGAGGGAATAGTCCGTCAGGTTGTGGGGGATTCAGAAGACTCCGATGTTGAAAATGAGGAGCCAGTGCCTGCGCCGCCTACAAGCGCCGAGTTGACGCGAGCACTGTTGACTCTTATCGGTGTACAGTGCTGATATGACCCTTGCTCAGATCGAGGCGAATATGATCGCATGCAACCAGAACGCCGTCAAAACAACAATCAACAAGTTCTTCAAGCCACTGCAGCAATAACACCGGCTGCTCGACGATGCACATGTACATAATAAACCGGCTGCATACATAGTTTTGCATACAGCAAGTCGTCTGCATACAGAGTTTTTGAACGCCTCTTTTTATAGCCACTTCACTGATGCTGTGGCAGGGTTTCGGAAGCATGTTACTTCACCCTTTACCCCTAGATCTGAGAAAAAAAGAAAAAGGGTGCGTTTTTTTGCATGCATTCATTTTTTCGGACTGCCTGAATTTTCGGACGTTTTTACGTTCCCTAGAGGGTCCGAAAAATTGGTCGTTGACTGTATTACGTAACAGTGTTCACATCCTAGTATTCATATCATTGGCAAGTTTCTGTCATTACATTGCTTGTTATGAAGCATTTATTAAAAGCAGAAATGGAACATCAGGAATGAATAAGCAGCTTGTTTTCATACACAAAACTCTCCGGAGAGCGCAACCAATCGCTGTGTAGCTGGAAAAGCATGACCTTGTGAGTGGCATAGCCTGCTCTATTACGTAAATTCACATTTTATACCTAATTATGCCTGTGCGGATTAAATTTACTGACTTCTTGTAATTTTATGCTTGTTTGCACAAAGCCAATGTTTTGATATTTCCAAAAAATATGACATAGTTTAGTATTTATGAGTAATGATAATTCAATATGAAGATCGAACCAAATAGAACACTATTCGATTAATTATTAGAAAATTTAGAATATTCTCACACCTCTGTGATATAAGAAGCAACTTGAAGTGATTGTGTCCTCGAGCTGTCTGCAGGCATCTGGATGATATCAAACTGATGCAGTGTCATACTTCACACACAAGAACATTAGCTATTGCAAAACTGTTTTAACAATAGCATATGCATCACTACAGGGATGTATGAAAGGCCCTGGGCAACAGAGTATGAAGTATATTTTGCTGCCACAAAATAATCATGCTCTTTTTATGGCCCAAACATAAAAAACATTGCACTGTGAGGCAACAAAGTTTATATTTGGCCACAGCTTATTCAACTGCACTTGTGGAACCTGCATGGTATATGTGTCTGAAAGCTGGCTGGTACACACAGTGCTTCACCAATTAACTGTGTTTTGTTTGCACATGAGTGAGGTGCTAATATACATATATATACCATTACATTACCATTACATTACTTAGAGGGAAATCTGGCGCTGCTGCGCTCTGGTATGCATGGGAATGCCGGTATATTGTGGATTCGTATTGGCATTGTTCTCGTAGAGACAGGACACCTTGAAGACGTGCTTGGCAAGTACCGTTCTGTCTGTCAGAATAATTAATTTTTTACTAGAACAGCATGTGAAAAGCTGTTTTAGCTTTATTATTACGCGAAAACATGTTTTGTTTAACTATGAGAACTTGTTATTGTGCGTATGACTACATGTTACGTAAGAAGTATCAGCGGGCCGCTAAAGTTGGAGGCAGACGACAAGGTTCGCGCTCGCTTTGAAACAGTTGGTCGTCTGTTCTTGCTTTTCTTCGCTTGGTCATGCACCATGGGTGAGTAAAGATGTAATATGCGTGAATGGAAACATTTTATGAAGATTTTACTTTAAGAACGCATTATTTATGTAGCCATATCCACGTTTTAGATGAAGCCTCTTACAACACCAGCCAACACGAGCCTCACAGACACATATACCGTCATTCCCATGACGGCACGGTGTCCCCTTAAGAAACTCCCATAGACGGTGGCGCCAGATTACCCTCTAGGTGTTATAGTGAGAAACTCTGTCTCTATCTGTGTGTGCGTGTCTTCCTTTCCTACTTCCAGTCGAAAATCCTCATCGGGTTTGTGTTCACGAGCACAATCAGACTATTTGTTTAAGCTGGAATGCAATTTTCTTACATTTTGTTTTGAGATGCAAACAGGTTATATATAACGTTTTTAAATGCGTAAGCATTTCTATGCCTACCCAGTGAGAATCCTGTCGGTCAAGTAAGATGAATGCAATGGCTCACACCCCCCGAAAGCAAGCAAAAAACACAAAAGGCATGTGCTGTCGGAGTTTTGTTTGGTGACATTTGTTTGTGGGATGTCATTCTCAAAATCCCGAGGAATAATTTTGTACAGAACGTAAGACAAAGACTGAACAACTTTAGTGATAGGAAAAGAAATTCAGTGCCGCATAGAATACTTTTCGCTCAAGGGTAGCCAGCGCCAGAGGCCGACACCAGATTCTCTGCGATACGGGGTGGCCGTAACTCTATCGCATTAAAATGCAACGGCTCATACCCACGTAAGGCAGAGACTACAAGCGTTCAGCTAAGTGAAGCGCAGATTCATTGCAATAACCCATACAACACACAGAACAGCATACGATTGTATAAAGGGCAAGCTTAAAACAAGCATCCGAACAATCAATAAAGCACTGCAAAGCCCCTCAGCAATTGTAGTGGTGGATTTGCAACAGCGTCGCTGGACATCCAGGTTGATAAGACCCGACAGAGAGATAAGAGTTGATAACGACCTATGAGGGTTGATAAGGGTTTATACTGGTCAGATAAAGTTTCATAACATTGGTAAGCACACCGGGCTGCTTGCATATGAGCAAGTGGCCCAATGCTTACGCATACAACTCCCAGAGATGTTTCTGCTAAACTTTTTTTTTTTTCCCCGGTTGGGCTGTGCAATTCATTCATCGCACCCCGCACATAGTTCTGTGCAGCCGTCACTAGCAGACCGAGATAAAAAAAAACTGATTGGAAGACAAAAGACACACAGCGCAGGCTGCATCCATGGTCGCAAGAGAGGGCCTATCAAAAACGCCCATCACGATAATACCCCGTTGAGCACATCAGGTAATGAACAAAATGTGTCAGGTACGTAAATGATAACTTGAGGACGATCTGTGTTGATTCGTAAACAACACGGCTGACGCATGGCGCTATTCAACACGTGAGCGACGTATGCAAGCAGTGTAAACAACACTCGCAGCTCATAGTGCAGCACGTTTTCAAACGCTCACCCCGGCATATATTAGAACCTGCGATTAGTGAAAGACAACTGCGGACGGTATACCCGATTTCCAAGCACTCCCTCAGAGCAGTGCGATAGAATGTCATTCGAGGGCCGCTCTGAATACTGAAAATATTGATAGTTTAATGCCCTGGTCAAACTGGTGAGTGGTTTCAAGCATCTAATACCGGCTGCCGTCAAAGAACGGAACCTCGAGAAAAGTTACAGCTGGGGCCGCATTGCGCAATGATCGTACGCGACAAGCGGGTGGTTGTGCACCTGGCACGAACGCGGTGTTGTACTTACGGTCGCAGCGGAAGTCGACCGGCTGGCTTTGGATCATAAGGCACGGCTGTGCGTGCAGAAAGGTAGATATCGTGGGCCCTCGATAAATGCAGACATCCTAAAACGACAACCCAACATTGAGACCATTCCAAAATTTCACCTGGCCGAAAGCGACGTTAGCGACACCTAGGCAGAAAAACATGCTGGTGAAACCGACAAAACAGTCGAGCGTGCCACGATTTCCAATTGGATTCCCCTCATCACTATCTTTCACGGTTTTTCACAACACCAGAACCGAACAATTGATTAAGTAAAATTTGTTAAACAAATCATGCTGACGATCACTGGTGGCGCTGTTTCGGTTTCGCTTTCAGTGCGAGCGCGAGGAGAGGAGGGGAACAAGCTAACCCCAAGAAATGAGCTCATAGCCAATGATAAGCACAATCTGGAAGTTAGGAGGGAGGGAAAGAATGCCCTAGTACTTATCGGTGGTGATTCAAATATGAGGAGGTGCAAAAGAGCTATAATGGAGCGTGCAAAGGGTGATAAGCGGGTAGCAGTCGGTACGTTCCCAGGCAGGACAATGGACGCAGTACTGAAAGAAACAAAAAGCGAGCTTTCTGAGAATGTTGCAGAGCGCAATTTGGTAGTGGTAGCGGCGGGGCTAAATGATGTGTTGAATGGTGAAGCTGCAAAAGTAGTGGAAAGATTAGCGGAGGGAGTTGACGATTTAAGGGCGATAGCACAGCAAGTCCAGATCGTGGTATGCACAGTGCCGGAGGTGCAAGGAAGGAACGGAGCAATTGCCAAGGACGTTGTGACTGTAAATTGTGAAATAAGAAAGCTAAGCCAGGAGAAAGGATTTGAAGTGGCAGACATAAACAGAGAAGTGCATAGAGCAGGCTTTGGCGGAGGCTTTACACGAGATGGCATCCACTTTAATGGAAGGCTAGGAGCCGAGATCGGCTGGCGCCTGGCAGGTCGGGCAGTAGCTTTTTTAGGGGCTCCACTGCGCCTCAGGGTGTAGGGGTAGGTAGAAACAGTGTAGAAAGTTCAACAATAGAGGCTGACGCCAATAATTAAAATGGCCACTAGGAGGTCCAGGAAGAAAACTACAAATAAATTTAACACCAGGATCAGGTACATAAACATGGAAGGCGGTAGAAAAAGAGCGAGGTGGTTAGAAATAGAACAGCAGTTAAAGGACGAAGAAGTAGGTGTATACGCGCTATGCGAAACACACCTCAGGGATCTAGAAGACCCACCGCAGATTGAAGGCTACGTCTGGGAAGGCAGCAATAGAACAACAACGGAGAGGAAGGGAGGAGGAGTAGATATATGCTCATACACCAAGGAACAAATTGGCAAAGAATAAAGTTAACTTGCAAAGAACATGTCTGGGTATCAGGTACAATTGCCGGTAAAAAGGCATGGCTAGGAGTAGTTTATTTAGGGACAGGGGACAAATACAGGCAAGAGAACAATTAAAGATCTAGTGAAGTGTCTCGATGACGATATAAAGCAGTTTGGAGAAGGTGCCGATATTTGTCTGCTGGGTGACATGAATGGCCACATCGAGGATCTGGATGGATACACAGATTGTAATGGGAAGTTGATGCTAGACTTCTGTGAACGACACAACCTAGTTATAGCAAATAGAGAAACTATAAGTGTGAGGGACAAATCACGTGGGAGTCCCGTAACAGACAAACGACCATTGACTACTGCATAATGTCGCAGGGATTGTATAGCAAGCTAGCAATAATGGAAATAGACGAAGAGGGGAAGTACAGCCTCGGAAGTGATCATAAACGTATTAGTCTACACTTGGGAGCCCTACTCAAAAGAGAAATACGGGGAAGCCAAAAAGAGTACGCAAAATTAAATGACGCGCAAATAGCGCAAATAGCGGCTGGCATAGAGGAAGCAATAAAGAAATATCGTGGGATTATAAAAGCAATAAAGAAATATCCCATGGAGAGGTGGGATTATAATCAGTTAGAACTACTCATTAGTACAAAAATAAAAGAGGTAAAAGGAGTAAACCGCTGGAGAGGAAAGGGGAAGCCACGAAGTTGGTGGAAAAAGAACAACGACGGTGGGCATCTCGGGAACACAGAGAAGCAAAGAGGGCGCAGTTATCTGAAGAGGAAATAGGCCAAAAATGGGAATATTATCGACAAAAGAAACAACAAGTGCAGGTCCTCGTCCAGGCAAAAATAAAGCACTCCTCTGATTGCTGGCTGGCTGAAGTTTGCGATGCAACTAAAGGGGGGTCAAGAAAATTCTGGAACCATATAAGCTGGCTGGGTAAAGCTAATCACAGAAAAGAGGAACAGATTCACGATACCGAAGGAAATTGTTTAGAGGGAGATGACGCTGTGAACTACATTGGTTCAGTTATAGCAGAGTCATTTAGGAAAGACGATAGGGTAATCGCCCCAAGTGAGGGAGCAACACAGAATAGCATAATAGAAAACAGCTTAGAATTGACCAATCTTAACTGGAAAAAGGCGGAAGCAAATGTTCCAAAATGCACGTCCGCGGGGACAGACGAAATTCCAATCAAGTTAATTAATGAACTTGGCCCAAGAAGCAAGGAAACGCTGATAAAAGCATTGAAGGCAGTCATAACAAATAAGCGAATTCCGCACAGCTGGAAACAGAGTAAAATGAATTTGATTTATAAAGGGAGAGGTGATAAGAACAACATAAAATCTTTCCGACCAATTACGATAACATCAGTTATATATAGGCTGGCGATGCAGGCGGTGAAATTAAAAATGCAGTCATGGGTAGAAAGTAATGGAATACTTGGAGAACTTCAGAACGGGTTCAGAAGTGGTAGGCGCTTAGATGATAGCCTGTTCGTGCTTACCCAGTGCATAGAAATAGCTAAGGCAGAAAATAGACCTCTGTATTTAGCCTTCCTGGACATAAGTGGTGCGTACGGCAATGTGAACAGGGAACTCCTATGGAACATATTAAAAGCTGAAGGTATCGGTAATGAGGTAATTGATTTTCTACAGGAACTATATCGAGAAAATAATGTTGAAATAACATGGGAAGGAATCAAGGGTACGACAACTGTCGAGGTTCACAAAGGATTAAGGCAAGGTTGTCCTCTATCACCGCTGCTGTTCATGCTTTATATGATAAGCATGGAAAGAAGGTTACAACGAAGCAATCTAGGGTATAATCTGTCGTACAGATTAGGCGAAAAGGTTGTTGAGCAACGACTACCGGGTTTAATGTATGCGGACGATATTGTACTGTTAGCAGATAGCCAGGAAGATTTGCAAACTCTGGTTAATTACTGTGGGGACGAAGGAGACAGTTTAGGTTTAAGTTTTAGTGCAGCTAAGTCCGGTGGGATGTTTTTCAACGATACAACTGATCAGGAGCTTACAATACAAGGCCACGAAATATCCCGAGTGGCCGAATACAAGTATCTCGGGGTATGGATAAACAAAGGGCAGATGTACACGGAAAAGCACGAACAGTCTCTAATAGCAAAAGGGCGAAGAGATGCCGGGATAATGAAACATAAGGCATTGTGGGGTTACAACAGGTATGAGGTACTGAGAGGCATTTGGAAGGGAGTAATGGTGCCGGGGCTTACTTTCGGGAATGCGGTCCTGTGTTTAAGGGCAGAGGTTCAGTCGAGACTAGAAGTAAATCAGAGAGCTGTGGGAAGGTTAGCACTAGGTGCCCACGGGAAAACCACAAACGAAGCAGTACAGGGAGATATGGGCTGGGCATCATTCGAAGCAAGGGAAGCTCAGAGTAAAATTCTGTACGAAAAACGTCTGAGGAAATTGGATGATAACAGGTGGGCAGCTAAGGTGTTTAAATACCTATACAGAAAGAGCGTTGACTCACAATGGCGGAAAAGAACTAGGAAGCTAACCAGTAAGTATGCCAGACACGAGGACAAAAAAGGACAGAGCATTAAACGACAGGTTAAAAATGCGGAAGGTAAAAATTGGATAAATTCAATGGAAAAGAAGCATAGCGTAGAACTATATCGATACTGGAAACAGCAGATCAGGAAGGAAGCGTTTCATGATAACTCAAGAGGCAGTGCCCTACTCTTTGAAGCTAGATCAGGATGTCTTAGAACACGGAGCTATAAAAAGAAATTTAACGAAGAAGAAGACACATGTACTGTGTGTGGTAAATATGTAGAAACAATGGAACACCTCATACTAAAATGTGATAGTATCAATCCCGATGTCGATGCGGCCAGTCACCCTTCCTGAGGCCCTAGGGTTCAGAGATAATGACAGTCATGTAAATAAATGTGCGGTGGAAATTAGCAAAAGGCGATTGGAGGATTGGTGGCTCAAAAGCAGAGAGGTGACATAAGGTTAAAAGGGTAGGAAGACGTATTTAAAGAAAATCGAGAAATTCAATAACACACAACACAGATAAAAATAAAAGGCAAAATAAAAATCTGAGCATGGTGGCAACTGTCATCGCCCCGTTTCAAAGGGGACGCTCCTACCTTCCATCCATCCATCCATTTCCCAGCGGGAATGGTGTGTTGCATAGCGGAACGGAGAACCTTCCGGCGCTACTCATGCGCCGTTCCTTTCTGGTGCGGAAAAAGGCTTTTTGAAAGCTGTTGGAAAAACTGATATGACACCGCCTACTCCGCGACTACATACTCGCCGTATACAGTAATCTCCAAACTTCACTAATTAAAAAGTGAATCAGTAAACGTCATTAACCAGCTAAGAGTTTCATTATGAAGGCATTTTCTCTTCATCTTAAGATACTATTTTTAAGAATGTTTTAAAGCGTTTGCTGAAACACCCAGTACAGCATGGGGGAATGACTCTCCACACAGCACTTTAATTGATGCAAGCTTTGCAAACTGAGCAAAGCATTCATCCACACATATGAAAGATAGGCACACACTTGTTGCTTGTCAAAAGCTTTTTATTTTATTCTAAAGAGGACGTGGGCAGTGTCCACTGGCCGCTTCAGTGGGGCGGCTCGACGGTGCGGGCGGTACCCACAGGTCGGTGAGCATGCATCAGGTAGTCTGTGAACTCCTGGTAGGGCGATTTCTGCAGCTCGCGCTCCTTCCAAAGGTCAGGGGTCAGGTAGCTGTAGGTCTGCTGTATAGCCAGGTATGTTGCCTTGGCTGCATGGCACAAGAGCAAGAAAACTCGTGAGGACATTTGAAACCAGCAAAGAAAAAAAATCATGGGGTTTTAGATGCCAAAGCAACAATCTGATTATGAGGCCCGCCATAGCAGGGAACTTCGGATTAATTTTGACCACCTGAAGTTCTTTAATGTGCACCTAAATCTAAGAATGCACGTGTTCCTTATTTTTGCGTTTTACCCCACCAAAATGCAGCTGCAGGGGCTAGGATTTGATCCCAGACCTTGTGCTTAGCAGCGCAAGACCGAAGCCACCAAGCAACCATGACAGGTAAAACCAGCAAGGAGTTACTCTGTGTTACATCGCTCTTCACTGGCTGCAGCAGCTCACCCACCAAGCAATTCTTCAAATGAATTGTCACACAGGGGTTGAAAAGGTAAAACAAACAAAACAGAGATCACTGCCAAGTCACACTTGACAAACTCCCTCATTTCGCTCTCCCATTACTACTGTGTGAAGTCAAGTGAAACCCACTTCAAACCAATTATTACAGCTACGGTGGCTAAACCTGCGGTGCTATCAAACTCGACCATGTCGGCATTTTTAGCCAATCGAAGGCTGAAGCAGTCCTGCATGCCAATAAAAAGACAAGGTGGCAAATCTGACCATACGTCAGAATTTGGCAATGCCAAGAAAAGCACACACAAACCAACATAACCGAACTGTGGCCAACTTCCTACGCGAGCATGTGCTATCATAAAGGCGCTATGAATCAAGACGTTTGCAGGCTTTTTCACTGCATGGCCAATGATATAATATAGTCATGCAAAATTTAGCAAAAGATGTTAGCACTGCCTACTTTTCAGATGTAATGGATAAGATTTCAAACCAATTTTCACATGATACATAGTGCTGCGACTACGTGCAAAGCAAACTGCACACACCTCACTGGACACAGCCTCAGAGTTCTCGCCATGCTAGTATATGACTAGGGCGACCATGCCAACCTCATTGCAACATGCCATAGGTACGTTGTCGTTTTTTATTATTTTTCACCGAATTATCACTTATCAGCTGCTCGGTGCAAAACGCATGTCATGCCATCACATTTCTTGTTTACGCTGCTTCCCGATGTGCTAGTACCCCAAGATGGCAACCACAATGACGTTAATGCAAACTATTTATTACCGTTTCGTCACCATATGGCTTCCAAGTGTGCTTCACATGCATAAATTGATAGCCAGCCCTGCAAACGCTTAGCCTGCCCGCCCGACATCTCAGATTTCCAGACTTCCCACAATAAGTCGTAACCCTATCAGGAAAGTACAAACCAAAGTTGCCCAATGTGGCGGTGGAGCCCCGCGCAGAGGTGTAGCAGTCCTCAATGCCAGCCATGTGCAGCAGCTTTTTGGGCACAGGCGCAGACACAATGCCTGTTCCACGGGGGGCCGGGATGAGGCGCACCAGAACACTGCCGCACTTGCCAGTCACCTGCACATTTCATGCCAGCGTTACTAAGGACAGCACTAAATGTGTTACAAGAAGCTAATCGCATAACTCAGGTCGGAACCTATCTAGCAAAACCAGCCGATCGTAATACCACAGAGGAATATCAGTGGAGTCTGCACCCAAGAAAAACGTTGCCAGTATTGTGCACACAGACCAAGACAAACATATTCAAGGCCAGCTGCAACAAAACTTGACCGTGAAATTTGTTATAAACTAGTATATGAAGGCAATCTTGGCAAAAACACAGGGTTGGTAATTGTATTTTTTTTTTACAGCAGCCTTCAGACAGCACAAAAGCAGATAACACATGCACCTGGTGGTTGTTGCTATGGCAAGTCTTGGCAAACGACTTCCAAGTGTTACCAGCACACCGCAAGTGCCACCTCGTCTTGAAGGTCTTTCCAAGGAGCTGTGTCCTAGGTAATGCGTCGCTTCCGGCAACAGGTAATGGTAGCATGTTTATTCTTTACAAAAGCCAAATTTCACACAGAGGCTCCTCTATATCTACACCTTGAACTAAGCTTTTAAGCGGTACCAAAATTTTGTTGCAGTTGGCCTTTAAGGTGTTGCCATACCATGGGCATAGTTTGGTGTTCGTGGCTTTTTTTGCAAGCCGATAGCCCCCTCTAGTAGCGCCCAAAGATTTCCTAGCCGCTTTATAGCAGCACCATAAGTAGCCAATTCAGAAAGCAGGCCTTGCACTTGCATGTTCCCCTTCACAAAAATAAATGTGTAAAAACAATGCAAAGTGTTGCACTGATTTGCATGTACACTGGTAATAATCAATTAGGCCAGTAAAACAATTGGTTGGCAAATAAAGTACAAATTTTACAACTATGGCCATGCTGTTTCTACTGCAGAGCAAGCTAGCAAGTAATACATTCTCACAAAACTACATAATCTCTCAAATGATTATAATTTGCAGGTGACGTCAATGATGCGGCTTCTCTACCTCTCCAGAATGTTGCTTTTGAAAAGCAATCAACGTATCGAAAAACACCAGAACAGCTTCTTTTGCACAAGCGTTTGTGAAATTCCGACATGCTACACAATTCATTTCTTTTAGCAATCGCTAAATTACTGTCTACACGTAGTTTATTTTTATGCAAGACGCTGCAGGTGTTTCCAAGTAACATTCAAAAGCGATAACTGATTGCTATCAGCAACATTTCTTTCTGCAATGTGTACGAGACAAGTGTCTAAACGCTGTCCCACCTTGCAAGGCACGGTGTGTGGCTTGCCGATCTTGTTTCCCCAGTATCCCCGGCGCACTGGGATGACAGACAGCTTGGCAAGGATAATGGCGCCGCGGATAGCGGTGGCCACTTCTTTCGAGCACTTGACGCCCAGGCCCACATGGCCGTTGAAGTCGCCAATGGCCACGAACGCCTTGAAGCGCGTGCGCTGCCCGGCACGCGTCTGCTTCTGCACCGGCATGATCTTGAGCACTTCGTCCTTAAGGGAGCTGCCCAGGAAATGGTCGATGATCTCGTACTCTTTGATGGGGTACGAGAAGGGATAGATGTCCTCGAGGGACTTGATCTTCCCATCCTTGACCAGGCGCCCAAGTTTCGTGACAGGCACCCACTCCTTCTCGCCTTCCTTGCCGCGGCCCCGGCCGCGACCACGACCGCGCCCGCGGCCCCGACCACCACGGCCGCCTCGGCCAAAGCCGCCACGGAAACCACCTCGTCCTCCGGCTGGAGCTGCGTCCGCCATGCTGCGCATTCAAGATGATACCTGTCAAGACACTTCGAGGAATTCCTCGCAGCATAAGCAGTCGGCATCAATTGGCAACAAGATGTACTGCACTTCCGTGGCTAGCTCATGCAAAAGACCCGTAACGCAAGTAATTAACACAGACGGGCCTTGGCCTGTTCCAAGCGGCCGGCATACACAAGGCACGAGTTTTAAAACTGAATACCTATTAATTCACCGACTCTAACCAGTAACTACAGATTCCAAGCGCACAAAATGTATGTCAGCAACCTCACCTAAATATACCAAGAACAAATTAATGAACGACAGGCGCGATTACGAAGGATTATTACAGAGCGAAAAATATTCCATCCACACACTTACGTTTATTCTGTAGAAAGAGCCTATGCTCTCGTTCACGCGTGAAACCGCGAGGTTTTGTGATGTCGATGTTGATCAAACTATTCAGTTTGTATAGGTGTTCTGTGACTATTCCATTTAGATCGGGACACCAAAACGACGCTGAGTCTGAGTGGTCTGAGAAAAAAAACTAACACAATATAATTATAAATAAAACAATCCCAAAAATGGGCAAAATGCAAGTTTGCCTTCGTCTGCGCCCATCGTCATGCATCGTCATGTCCCCTTCACATCCATAGAGTTTCCTACAAAAATTCGCGCTTGCAGCCTTGCCACAGCCTTGCAGAAAGCATAGAAGGGTTGACGACCAGGCCAGTTGGTACATAGTTGAAGAAAAAGAAAACCCCCGTCACAAAAGACACAGGACAAGAAGCGAAACTGTTACATCGTTATCCATGTAACAAGAGCACCCTCCGATCTGGCCATAAAATTACCCAAAACGTCGCTGTAGTTTAGTCGTTGTGATGTGAATATCTCTTGTCCTGTGTCATTTGTGACTGGTTTTTGTTTTTCCTTCAATAAAGCATAGAGTTTCCTATAATAAAAAGAAACTCTATGGCTGAAAGCAAGTAACTGCTGCAATAGCTGTATCAGAGAATCCATACCATAACATTTGAGCTTGCTGCAAAATTTAAGAAAAGAAACAGAGCAGCGGTAAGCGCAAAATTGTTTTTTTTTTCTTTCGATGTAATGAGGAAACGCACGTTCCTGTAAAAAACGTGCGTCTTCTGAACACTTTGGCCGAGCTGGCGCGGTGGTCGTGCTTGATATGAACCAATGTGAACGCTGTTATTGGAAATCAATAGATGGTGTACTAAAGCCTGGAAGTTCAAATTAATTATCCTCTTATCATAGAGTTCTTCCGCACACAAGAGTGCTCGCGCGCCTCGCGCGCGGCCGCGCCATGCCGCGCATGCGCGCGAATACGTATTGGTTTGTAGTTGACGGAACTCGCGCGCGGCTGTCCAGCAACCAAGTGTTATTGGTGTTATGTCGGTTGTCGCGAACCTTGCGAGTGAGCTCGAGCCCACTTTGCGTTTGCATTTTCGCGCTTTGCTTCACCACGGACAAGTGCTGACTGAAAACTTCCATCGTGGCGTAATGCCAAGTTCGCTCTTGAATGGTGCACAGTTTGTCGCCGCGGCGTAGTGACATCCCGCGACAGTTATGTTCGCAACGCTTCCTGACAGAAACAGCGGTGAGTTCCGGTTCTCGCTTGCGAGCGGAACGCGGACGAGCTTCGTTCGTCGTCCGCTCATCGCTAGAAGCGATCCAAGCAAAAAATCGCAAAATGAGAAACGTGTTCCGCGTGGGTTGGGCCGGTCGCCGTATTCCTTCGTAGATTCGGATGCCATCGCTATGGATGTAACAAGAGCACCCTCCGATCTGGCCATAAAATTCTCTAGAACGTCGCTGTAGTTTAGTTCCCCTCTACTCAAACCCTGCTACATGTAGAAGCGGCGTTGAAATCGGAATTTTCATGGGATGCGCTGTTGCTGAGCGCTCACAAAATCCTGCTGTCCTGGGGAGTCCTTCAAAACCGCAAATATTCCTAGCCGTGCTTTCCTGGGCCCACGGCCAAACATTCCGCTCAACGCGTAAACAAGCGTCGAAAGGCAAATTAAGAACTCAAGTATGATAAACAAGAATGCTTCTAGACAGCGAACGTTTGCTTATGTGGAGAAGCGTTTGAGCTCCATAGGACCTTGCAGTCAGAAGTTGATCATTTGTTGTGCTGAACCTCTTTCCCGTGCCACCTCCCGTACGCCGTTTCAATACAAGCTGACGGCCAGGTAGTGCCCATTCATCAGCCGTCTGATGTCCTAGCGGTGCATGAAATTGCGCGTGTAATTAGCGTGTTTATGCTATGTGTATATTTCACTTGAACCTGCAGACCTCTGCTTTAGAGTGTTCTAATTTTGAAGGGAAAGATCGTTCATGTGGTCCCATATTTGTCTGTTGAGCGCCCATAACCATATTCCGTGGTAATAGCGTATATTACCCGAGCTTAATTGAAGGGAGTCATTAATAATGTAATTTACATTGTCATTACTTGATGTCATTTTCAGTGCACGGGAAAACTGATATTTCGGTGCTAAAATGAACTGTTTACTTTGTGTCTATACTTAGGTACTACATAGCCTTGCAAATTTTAATGGATTTCTACATTTCTACATTTGCAAATTGTTGTTGAAGATGAGTGCTTTGGGTGCAAGAATGTACCATGCGAAAGTGGACTGTGAGTGACGAGAAATAGATAAATTTGATGATATTTTCCACAACTGTTAGTATGTCGTAGTTCGTTGACTTTTTCTGCAATAATTAGAGGTTCATGATAGTCCACAGAAATATGTATGCGTTGTGACCTTATTTGTATACTGCTGCCTTGTAGCATCGCATTGCCACTTAAAAAAAAAAGGAAATGCTTTCTTACAGCAGTTTATCGGGGAGAGTTAGGCACTTGATCATAGCCATATGTAACGGTTATGTAAATCCACATGAAGCACAGGGAAGAAAACTTCAAGTTGTAAAATTACAAAGTAGAGCAATATTTGCTGTAATCCTCATATTTGTGATTAAGGGGAGGAATAAAACAAGCTGCCATCATGTGGCAGCACTCTGGCTCCTGTTTTGCCCATTATTTATCTGCCACTTGTATATAATGTAGCATTAGAGCTTTAGCCAGCATCACCATAAGGGTCATGTGGCTTGATGTGGGACATCTATAAACGGCAGGCGCCATGGGGAACATTCCATAGGAACGAGAAATTGGCTGTGTCGCCTCAAGGCTCTTCTTCAGCAATGGGCGACAGCACACTGCTGCTCAATTTTAATAGACTAGAAACAAGAAAATCATGGCAGTAGTACCAATAAAAAATGTAGTTGAGCTTGTTTGTGAACGCTATTGTGGTACAGACTGAATTTGTGTTGGCAACCTTGTTGTATGTAAGTGTACTTTCTCTCAAAGCAGCCTATATATAGTGTTCTACATTATAGCCTTCTGTTTTTCAAAAAATTCTGCGTACTTCTCTAGTGTTTTTCTTTGACGGCCATCTTTTGTCACATCACCGCGCTACATTTTGTAGCATTTTGTAGATTAGCTGCGTAAGAGATTGACTGTTCTTCATGCAACCTCCAATTCCTAGTTAGATTGGTAGATTGATTATGTTCTTTATCAGTGTAAAACAGGTAAAAGTGGCTACAAGATTGAGTTGTGTAAACCGGCTTCTTCGAGCTTGCCCAGAGGTGGATTCCTGCTGTAGCAGCACTGCTGTCATAAACACCGTCGCTAAACACTGTGTTTGCCTGCTTTCTCTGGGGCAAAGCTGCACTCAAGTTGTGCATTGCTTCCTTGTGTGCATGCTTTTGGCTGTTAAATGTGTGATGCTGCTTGGCACCTAAATGAGAAAGTGAATGGAAAAAAATCAGTTGATTGCTTGAAGAAGTGCCGTGAAGCTCTTAAAAGAATGACAGAAAGCAGAAGTTGGCAAAAAAATAAGCTTGGATTTTATTGCCTCCTCTAACTTTACATCATCTGATACACCTGTTACAGAGTCTAGTTTGTCTAAAGATTATCACAGCACAGTTATGACCAATTCGTATGTACTATCTGCAAAAGCTCATTATTATAAGGCTTCGGCAAATTAGTTTTGTACTTGCTTTTTGTCGTCTGCTACAGCTATCATGTATAGAGTACCATCATATGGCTGTCGTCATCATACATATGGTCTGCATGCAGAGAAATTAGCAACTGGTTTGCATACAGAGCGAAACGATGCAGCCACAGAAATCTGCTCATCAGAGGCATACTCATTCGCTTGATGTATACAAACGAATGTGTTATACATGAAGCACTCCCTGCAGCTCGTAGTTCGTGCACAATAATTGAGGACCATGAGACAAATTGGCTCTGGCAGCATCAACGCAAGTGCATGTGCACCTGAGAGCTATGCCCACCCTGACATCAGTCCTGTGTTCTGTGCCTGCCATAAGCGTTGTGTTACATACTAGCTTGGCTAGTCCGTTTTAATGTTATGCCAATTTCCACCAACACTGCTCCATACCCATCGTACTTAGCCTTCACATTAAAAGATATGTCAGCATTTAAATGCCTAAAACTGACAAGTATTAACCTGGTCCAAGCATTAGCTGCCTGCTTTATAAGGCTATTTTATAGCAGCCCTACTTGTGGACATGAAACTCATAAAACCCTATATGCACAGAGATTATTCTCTTTTGAGAAGCATGTGACACAGTTTCTTTTGCCCAGTTTTATTCATTATAACCATTTTCGAAGCTTAGGGCCTGTGCCATGACCATGGTGTGACCTATTGTTTGTGAATGCAAAAGTCACAAGTGGTACAGTAAAATGCACGACTGATGAAGGCAATTAACAGCATGTTGGCATGCAAAACAACACCGGCCTAGTCATTCGTGGCACTAACATGGTGCACCGCTATGCCACCGCAGCCTCTCTTATCGCAGCTGAGTTCCATGCCCCATAAAGCCAGAGTGCTGGGAATTTCGGACACCATGCAAGCTTTTACTTAACGTTTTAGATGATATCTGCTCATTCATACTGCCTAGCAAGTAATATTTAGCTGCATAATGTCAACTACACTTGCCTGGAAAAGTTTCGGTATGCAGAAATAGAAAAAGCTTGAGTAGTTTGCAGCCAGGCACGTGACAAGGTATGCTGTACAGGCACCACACGCAAGTGCGAAATTCTCTAGTCACTCGTGGGGAGTATGTAACATGAAATCCACATGTTACTACTGAGCTGTTACACCTCTATATCAAACTTGAATATCATGCACTCTCCTATTACTAGCTCTATGTGCTTTAGAGATACTTATGAGGTAGCTGGTAGTTTATAGATAGGAGTGCCAGGTTTGCCTAACTCTTCCTGCTAAATTGTTAGCAGATTGCCACTCTAACTGCAGATAAAGGTACAATTTTGCATTAAGTTTGTTTTAATACCATGTTTGCTGGCATTGCTTTTGTCCACAATAAACTTAATGCGGATGTGATTTTCTTTTTCTCTTTAGTTTATGGTGATGGTGAAGCTCAGGATGAGAATGTACCCTGATATTAACATTATAATGACAACAACTCAACGATGACCATCACTGTTGTCAGAAGAATAGCAAAGAGTAACAAATGGGCAAACAAAGAAAACATGGTTTAGAGCTCTTCACTCCTGTCTCAGTAAAAGTGGCTCCACCTTACTTTAGATTGCTAAGGCTTACTGGTACTATTATGCAATTCATAGAAATGCTGAATTATTAATTTGTAACAGTAGTCCCTCTGAATTAACATAGCCTTTTGACCATTTCAAATGCCATAACTCTGGTTAATCATTCTATGATAACAAAATTTGGCACTGAGCCCGAGATTACTTCTCTAAACATGCCTTCCAACTTTCAATATACAAGACTCTTTTCCTAAATTGCAAGTATGGTTCTCTGCATTGCACATTTGCCCAATTAATGGCACCACTGTTTTTTTTTTTGTTGTTGTTCAAACGAAGATGAAGTTCTAGCTGTGCATGCTGGCTCTTGTCTCTTGTACATGGTTTCATCAAGAGAGCCATGGCTACGTTTTCCATGTCGCAACAAGTCAACAGTATGTGCAACCTGACAAGACAAACAAACTTTTCTCATAGGCACTTATTGCAAAAATTACACCACTCTTAGCTTGACCAACTTCCTCGTCGGAAATTTAGCTTTATAATTGCGAAAAGGGTCTATGAGGAAGCAGTTTGAAGGTTCACTTTTGTGGCTGGACCTGTAAAGGCCGCACCAGTAGGACACTAAACTGCCGACTAAAAGTTGTCGAACAAGAAGAGGAAGCCAGCTTGGCAGCTCCTCTTGGTGACAGAAAAAAAAAAGAAAGAAAAGTCATAAACGTGCATGCTTGACATTGTGTGGTTTGAGAAATAGGAGAGGTGCCTTAATTCATAGTAAGCATTGTTTACCATACCTTCCATATTCTTTGTCGTGGTATTGATGCGGTGCTGTACTTCTCATGTTGTACCGATTAGCTTTCAACAGCTTTCTGGAAGCAACTTGTGTCATGTAAAAAGATATTCACACTGAAAATGGGAAAGGTTGGTCAGTACAAACCCCTTAAGAGTTCTTTTTTCGTCTATCCTGACCCCACGGAATTATTTTTTAATGCTTGCCACTGTAATGATGGAAGTAGTTTTGGACACAGTGCAGTCAAAAGTGAGATTGCAAATCATCTTTTTAGTACTGTTACCAGGAGGAATTTAGTTAAACCTTTCACTACATCTGCACGCCTGCTTTTGCTTAGCCTGCTGGAACATGATAGCTTTTCTTGTATTTCTCAGGTTGCCATGGACTGTCGTCCAAGCCACTTTGAAACAAAGCCATGGATCTTGTTGAACCTGAAGTGAGTGGAGCATAATTATTTGTTGATAGCTAATAAGCATTCTGACATTTGGCTACCGTAACCACCTCTATCTGTTGTTGAAATGCAGCCATAAGTTCAACGTATAGCCATAGATTCAGCTGCAGTAGAGCAAATGTTGAACAGGTGCTACTGAACACTTGCCAATGCTGAGGTGGCAGTTTGGGCTTTTTAGTATGAGCAGTATACATAGCACATTACTGACAAAGACAAGAGGAATGGTGACAGAACACACCTTGTGCTGATACACGGTTTATCTTGAAGCTTGTGACTGTTTCTTATACTAGGCCATGGGTTCACTGTGCTTGTAAAGCAACAACAGAAATACAAGCTTTTAACAATTGCAGAACCCAATGTTATACTACATGTGTACCACTACTTATAAATTACATCTAAACAATGAAAAACGGAGGCACATAAAATACATAACTCGAACACATTAGGTGATGTGAAACTTCCAACTGTGGTGTTATTGAAACAGCAGTGGCAGTTCTATTTTCATCTTTCTGTGCGTGCAGCCCTCACAAAAACCTTAGTCCTTGTTTTTGTGAGTGTTGTACATACAGAAAGATTAATGCATACAAATTAGCTCAGTTTTCAGTTCTAATGCAGTTTTGTACATGCACACGTCATAACCATCACTTAGCTAAACCAACATCAGCTAAACATTACCTTACAAAAAGTTAATCTTTTTATCCTGGAAAACTACGGAAGGTACGCTTAATGCACGCGCCTGATTGATAGAGTAAGCTTCTGGTATTTCCACCAGCAGTTTGTTATCAGGCTCTCTCAAAAATTTTGTTTGCTTCAGAAGCTACACCAAACAGTAGTTGATGTTTTAATAAAACTGCAATTGGAAATAGCATGTCATCCTGCGTGTCCTTGTTATTCATGTTTCTCCATGTTTTGACATTTTCACATAAAGTAACTCATTCTTCAAGCTTTGCGAATGTTGTGCTGTGAGTGGCAAGGTAGCCTTGTGTTGCCAGAAAAGGACAACACTGTCCTCCTTTCGATGCCTTTGTCCTTTTTCATATGGGTGTCACACGGTGCACTTACGATCGTGATCAATCCTAATTAGATTCAAATTTCTTGACCATTATTGGCCCCCTTGCACATCTTGTGGAGAGGAGCCAATCACAGTAGAGGACTTGGATCTCAATCAGGTATGATCACAGTTTAAAGTGCACCATGTGACACTGGTATTACTTGTGCAGTTCTGAACCTTTAAAGTGAACCGTTGCAGACTTGTTATTGTCTGCCTTGCTTCCTGTGCAGAGGGAGTGCCTGCAGTTCTACATTGACCCTGGTGAACTGCCACAAGAGTTGGCAGGTGCTGTCCAAGCAATAAAACAGGTACTGCTTTAATATGACTGCTCTGTACTGGATATGATTGGTCTGTACTACTGTGTCGTATGTGCCATCCCGCACAATACTTTGCAAATTTGCCAGAAGAATACGTTTTTCTGCAGTGCTCAAAACTGAAAGCAGTGGTTACGCCAGTCATTGAAGATTTTAGAGCGCAGCTCTTAGGCAGCCATTCCTAGGGCAAGCAGTGGTGGCGGCGGCGTAAGCAAGCGAACGAGCACAGTGAAGGATGAAAGAACGAACGCGGCGTAGGAGATGAAAGGCGCTAGCTGCGAATGGCAGAGACTAATGAGAGTGGCCCCTTCAGTGACGTGCGTGCGGGAAACTGGTGTTATGCGGACCCACCCGACCGTTCAGTACATACTCGTATCTGGTCTCAGCCTGACTATTCGTTCCGTACTATTGTCTGCTCACGTCAGCTTTCGCTCTTGCTTGTTTGGTTTACTTGGTTTGGTCTCATTTGCGCTTGTTTTGATTGTCATGGTTTGCAATTATTTTGTAATCTGGTTGTATGCGCAACGCGAATTGTGTAGTACTTTGTGGAAGCCACGCGGCCCTAGTGATTACACTGGAACATTCGTTGAGCCATGTATAAAATTCGTCAAGCTTGACCTGCAGATCAAATTTTCTATGATTGCCGACTCTGCTATGTGTCTCTCTTGAAGTCGTTGCCTCAATATATCGGAAAATGAAAATGCGCATAGAGAAAATGCGTGTCTTCCGTTGTTTTCATGCTGAAGTAATAAGTATGCATCCTTTCAAGCTCGCCCATCTTTCCACCTTAGTGTATATAGAGCTGTGCTCAGCATTAGGGAGTATCGTAATCGTCAGTTAATTTTTTTCTTCTGCTACTCCTTTTAGCCTGGACAACGTTAATTGAAATTGTGAAAGTACTTTGAGAATCTTGTAATTTTCACTTTCGGCACATGAATGGTGTGAGCTGCAATTATGTTAACACGGCAAGCTGGGCGAGTTGGTGATTGAACACGTTCCTGTGGGTGGGCAGCGCAACCCGGACGAAGGACGAGAGGAAGTATACAATACGAGCGCAGACTAACAACTGGTTTATTTTTTCAAGCAACGGATTATAATACACAGAAAATGTAAACACGTGTAAAGTGACGTTTACAAGGGTGTTAGCCTATCTTGCCATTCAAAAAATCAGTTTCTTTATCCTGCAGAGTGATAGAAGTCTGGCTGACGCATGCTCCTGAGTTCACATGCATGAAGCAGGCCTCTACAATCTCACGGTTAATTTGATTTATATTCTTATACAGTATTTCCATTTGTTCAAACATGGGTTTGCATGAACAAACTCTACAATGTGTGGCCAGATTAGAACCTGTTTCATTCCTGATCGCACCTTGGTGCTCCCTAAGATGTTAAGGCAGCGTCCCATCTGCCCAAAGTACTTTTTGTCGCACAAAAGTGGAATGACGTAGACCACTCCCACCGAGCATGCCACAAGCTGCCCCGAGTGTTTGACGTGGCACATAGCTTTGGACACCTGTTTAGGTCTATTGGCAAGATTACAAATCTTTTTCAAGAAGTTCTTTTCTGAAAAGACTACTAGAACGCCATATTTCATGGCTTAGTCTGCGCTCGCGTTAGTCTGCGCTCGTATTGTGTACTTCCTCTCGTCCTTCGTCCGGGTTGCGCTGCCCACCCATAGGAACATCTGCAACTATGACATGAGTGAATGATGGTGTACCTGCAGGTGCAGACAAACATGCATGCCTCCTCCCATCGTTCATATCATTGAAAACGATTATAGCAGCTCAAAGTCGATAGCACAAATTTCTCACATAAGCTCAAAGCTACATTATTTCTCTCCAGAGTCGCCAATGGTGTAAAATATTTAATATGGAGCACATTTTTTTTCCATTGTTCTTGGCAGGAAAATTGATGCAGTGAGGCTTTAACTCTCATTGCTAGAGTGTGAAATGCACACAATGAGATGTGGGAATTCTGGATTTATGTTTGGCAGATAACTAAGTACATAATTTTATTCACTGTATCTCCTGTTGGAAGACAAGCAAAAAAAAGTATCGGTCACTCTTAAGTATTGTCATCAACGTGTTTAGCTATTCATTTTTCCCTTACACAATAATAAATGACCCAGAACAAAGTACAATTGGTGTAATTATGTGGGCCCATATCTAAACAACCAACTAAATTCTTATTTGTTGCACTTCATCAATATATTTTCTGCTGTTCGCATTTGTATTTCTCTAGTGCACTGTCCTATGAAGTATAAATTTTCTTTTATGTTCTGTCTAATTACTGTATCAGTTCTGTGCTGTGCGGACAACATAATTATTGCTTGTACCTACTTGCAGGGCCTGTTGTGTGTTGTAAATGAAGATATCTGATTTTAATGCTGATGTCAAAGACAGTCTTGCACATTTTGCTTTCACTTTACCCATTGGGAGAAGATGCTCTTGTTACTGTGGTCTGCTCAAAGCAGGAATGCTGAGGCGGCTGCCTTCCTGTAAAAATTTGCAGGCAGCCGAAACTGTCCTGTTTCGGTGGAAGAAATTTCCCCTGCGCCTGCCAGCACCTGTCTTTGATCTTCCGCCTGCTTTGCTCAGCTCTGATGGAGATGGCCGCAAGGTTGGTACAAAGTCTTGGTAGTCACTTGTATTCCGGGACCTTGAGAGTCTGCACTCGTAGCTTAGTTGCTAACATTGTTAACATTGTCTCGTAACTTAGTTGCTAACTGGTGTAACATTTCCAAGCTGCACGCTGGGCTATGAGGAACTCAGTATTTGAGAGATCCAGAGTAATTTTGACCACCTGGGGTTTTTTAACATGCACCTAAATCTACGTACGCAAGTGTTCTTGCATTCTGCCCTTATCGGAATGCGACCACCACGACGGGGAAACCATGACTTCGTGCTCGGCAATGCAACGCAGCAGCCGCTAAGCCATTGCGGAAGGTCAGCCACGGTCTTTTCCACACTACGTATGCTGTTCTACTCAACTATGAGCTCAGCTTGTCCATGCCCGAAAAGATTGTGCATAACCAAGGGTAAGCTGCTCTCATGTATAGTTACAGCAGCCCATAAATGTGACCCTAAAAAATAAGGAGAGGGAGCTTTTGAGAGCACCTTGCAAGACAAGAGACTGACAACTCGCAGTAGGGATGTCGAAAGCATGTTTTTACGTAGTGCTCTGTGATTGTGGCAAAAGATAGATACAAAAGATTAGTCTTCTGTGTCGTTCTATTTTGAAAGGAGAAATTAATTTATCGGTAGAAAATTATGATCTGTTTTGTTTTGGTTTTTTTTTCCCCCATCATTTATCAGGATTCTATCATTGCCTGCATTGTCATTGTGTCCACAGTAAATGAAAGTTAACATGCAAATCTACACATCAACCACCAGGAGGATTTGAGTTCACTATGTTTGGTGTTTGGTTACGAGGCAACCCGTGTTCAATGTTAGCTTACAACAGCTAAAAAGATTGTCTGCTGTTTCTTAAACATACATGCACACACACAGAGCTAAGTAGCTGTTGACCCAGTTTGCATGCATGGAAGAATATTCAGTATGATTCATTATACAAGGGTAACACCTCAGTAGGTGTGAATCTTGTTGGAAGAGAGGTCTAGTAGACCACAGTGGTACTCTGACGCAAGCAGTGTAGTGGTAATTCCAAGAAAAAAACAACAAAAGAAAACAGTACAGCAACTGGATCGCTGAAAAGTGAAACAACACAGACATGACTTTCAGTGGTCCAGTTGCTGCACAGTTTTTCTTGGAGTGTTGGTAAACGAGATAGCCCAACATCACGCTCTATTAAAGTACTCATTGTCGGTGATACAAGGTGAATCACATCAGTGTGCCATGTGTGTTTAAAGTAGGCTAGTGAAAAAAGAGGGCTGCAGCTGCGTCGTACTGAGCAGACGAAAGATCCTTCAGCGGTGGTATCAGCTGGCTTTAGCCTGGTGAGCATTCATGGGTATGACTGCAACACACAACCATCAAACTGAAGGGAGAGAATGTTCTTTCTTTTGCTCCAACTTGGTTTTATCAAACATTCATTATCCATTCTCGTTGCCCATGGCTCTGCTTAGACTGCATTCCTCACATGGCTGCCAAACACATTGATGCCAGCATGGTTGACCATGGATGGAACTTTGGAGAGGAAAATGAGTTGGTCTAAAATGAGGCTGTGTCAGATTTAAACATTGCCAAGGGTGAAGTTCTGGTTGTGTTCAACTGAATGCAATGTGGGCACCCTTTCCTATTTCTTATTGATTGTAAACTGCTAATGAGAAGTGAAACGTAACGTGTTAGCTTCATATGTAAATGTCCTCATTTCTTACAGTTCCGGCTTTATGTCAGCTTTTTAAAGCACACTATTACATGAAGAAAGAGATATCAAGGTATTGGTTGTCTACCTTCACTAATATGTCCAGCATCAGGATTGGCTAGGAATTTCTCTTACGAAGAATTCTAGCATAAAACGTTCTTGTGAATAGGAACCCTGATATGAAAAAGGCACACTCAACTTCTAAGTGTGTCAGTTGGCTTGTAAGGATAAAAGGTTTAGAGCAAGTGGTCTGGGTGAAGAGACCTCTTGTTTCAGTATAGTACGATGTGTTTTGTCAGGCACAATAAGTGCATCCTGGGAGTGCCGTGGTTAAATGTGCCTGCGTTCTTCTCTGCGCAGACTCGCACAACCAGCCTGCGGGATGTGTTCACAGCACCAAACTTTGATGAGGCCGATGCCGTGGTGCGGGATGCCAAGGGTCGGCCGCCCAAGCTGGACCAGACACAGCTCCGCTCCATCCAGGACCGTGGGTAGGGCACACGCTCATGCTCAACTATACTGTATTTCACGCTTACCAAACACAGCAGAAGCTATGTACGTAGTGTGGTCTTTGAAGTCTCACTCTGTTCACCTCGTAGTGCAGCTTCTCTGGATCTGCAACACTTTCACTGATATGACTAGTTTACTACTACCACAAATTGTGGACTTCAGATTAGGCCAAATCACATATTATTCGCATACTTATGTGCTTCAAGTATGGAACATACTATGTTTTTACCATGAGTGCAAGCGGTGCGGTGTGGTCCCTGGTTGTGGAAACATATTACTCTACTTGTTTGATAGTTAAAAGTTTCGCATTCCTGACACCCTCCGTGTAACAGCTACATAACATTTTGGGACATGAAGTATGATGTTTAATTTTACATTGAATTATATGACACATGCCTACGTCTTTATGTGTAATGCACTAGTATTGTTTGCGAAAGCACACAGTGCAAGAAATCTTTCTAGTCTTCGTAACATTCACTGCTATGTATGAAATGGAGTATATGTGGTGCTTAAAAGCTTTCGTGAGAAGCAGCTGCTGGAAGGCTTATAGTAGCTAGTCTTTTCTGATCAGGTAAACTTTAGTTTCAAGTCCTTTTGTTGTAGCTCTCTTGATGCAGACGCTCTTTAGAGCTGCTTCAGAGACCTCACAAAATATTTTTTTTTTATAAGTTCAGTTTCAGTTTATTATTCTTTAAATACAAAGAATGTGTAAGAGACAATATACAGATAAGGGTCCCAAAGTCATCAATCGTTTGAGTGCCACTTGCTCTTGTGTAACACTGTGTACAGAGCCGGTGCACTGTGTTCCCACCACTTGCAGGGAGTTTGAGGTAGGCAGTCGTGTTTTCCCGGGATGCACCTACCGCTGGCGGCTGAGCCGTGCAGTCCAGAGTGGCCGGACGGGCACGTGGCAGGTGCTACTGCGGGATGTGGCACTGGCCCTGCGCCTGCTGCTGGTCACAGCTCGCAACCGCCTTGGCCACCCACACTTCCTCAGCCTGTGGGCTGCAGGAACCGCCCTAGCACGAGCCTCCTTCTTGCTCCTAGGTGAGGGTGGAACGAAGACTCATGCTACGGTCGCTGCACATTTGAATTTATATTTCAGGTTTATTGATCAATATCAGGTTACATTAAGAAGGAAAAAATTGAGCTGGGCAGGCCATGTAATGCATAAGACAGAAAATCGGTGGTCTATTAGAGTTACATAATGGATGCCAAGCAAAGGGAGGAGCAGTCGAGGACAGCAGAGAATTAGGTCGTGTGGTGGAGTTAGGAAATTTACAGGCATGGCTTGGAATCAGTTAGCACATTCAAGTGGAAATTGGAGATGACTGGGAGAGGCCTTCGTCCTGAAGTGGACACAGACACAGGCTAATAGTGATGAAAAAAAAATCCGGCATAGTGTAATACGATATGATTGACAGTGTCATCTGGATCCTCAGCCTATGTGGCTAGTTTTGGATCCATATCATAAATGTCAGCAAAATTGCAACCCGAAGCAAAGAGCAAAAGTAAGTAATCTTATTACGTGATTTAAGGGGTCCTTAACCAGGCAACAAAGCAAATTTTGGTTACATGCTGGAAGTCGTTGCATGCCCTCTTGGGAGCGTTCTACAGCAAGAATTTTTCAAATTGGTTCATTAATAGTCGAGATAGAAATATTTCAGTGCTGCAAGCCGATGAATTCAGGAGGCGAGCGTCACTGCCAAGATGGACAATCTCTCCACTTTGCCCGTCTAGCCTCTGCAAGCAGAATTCCTTCGCAGTGTTCTCCCATTCCACAGCTAGAGGATCGCGTGACGCGTACGTCACGGGCCCCGCCTACTTATCTTTTTTCGTCTCGTTTACTTTTGGGCTGCATGCCACACTTCCACTGATGGTCGTGCACGCAAGCTGGGTGTATGTCTTGATTGCGTTTAGTTTGAAAGTTCAGCTCTTTCCATGGCATGTAGCAATGTAATTCTTAGCAGACACGATCGTGAGCGTGCATTGTGTGCACTGTGCTTGTCAGCTCAAGATGGCCAGACCTGGTGAGGGGTTCTTTAAATTGGTGTATTAATAATGGAATAGCATCTGGAAGTTTTCTACTGAAGCTGGGTATTTCATTCCACAATTTTGCACCGACAAATGATAGGGAACATTGACTGTATACATTATGAGGTTTCGACTAGTTGAACTTATTATGCTCAGCTTGTCTAGTGTCCCTTGTAGGCACGAGAAATATTGATCACAGATCTGCTTGTTTGTGGTTAGTATTCTAACCACAACAACTTGATGTCACCTGCTTATTGGTATAATGGGAGCCAAATATTGGCCACTGTTACATGAATGGACCGTAAATAAACATGGGCAGCTTTCTTATTTTGTTATAGCGCAAGCTTGACAAGGACAACAGAAGGCACATCTGACACACATAGCGCTGTGTGTGTCAGATGTGCCTTCTGTTGTCCTTGTCAAGCTTGTGCTATAACAAAATAAGATATGCCGTACCAACAAGCCCCTCTTGCTATCCTCATGGGCAGCTTTGTTTGTTTATGGTGTAAATTATTCATGCTGCGACTATATAGGACTATATAGGACTATATATGCAATGTTATTAGGGATGACATGGCCGCAATTAGTACATGACCGAGGTTGTTGGAGAAGTATGAGAGAGGCCTTTGCCCTGCAGTGGGCGTAACCAGGATGATGATGATAATGATGATGATGATGATTATGATGATGATGAAGTAGGAGTGTTCACAGCATCTCCACAGAACACTCTTCCTACATTTTTTAAGTAGACAGCTGACATTTTGAGCAACAACACAACTTTTAGTATTTTTCACCAAATACTAATATTTTCTGGCTTCAACCGTAGTATTCTTTAACTGCTCAGGTTGACAGGTCTGGAGATTGAAGTTGGATGAGTATATTTAGTCTTTCTGTTCCAGACAGGCGTTACATCACATGGCTGAGAAGATGGGAAAAAAAGCCACTGTATCATGGCTTGACAAAACTCCCATCTCACGAAAATACCTCAGGCAGTTGTATGCAGACAGATGATCAACACAATTAGTGTATGGCAAGCAGTTCTTTCAGCTAATACAATAATAACAGACTAAAATCTAAAGCTATATTTAACTCCAACAACTATTGAAACTGCAGAAAGAAATCACAAAAATAATTTCTTGGGGTTTTTATAAGAAACGTTTTTAATAGACATATCATTTAAACTATGGTTATTTAGAGTTGACGGAAAAGCATGTTTCAATGCTTTCATTTCATAATTTGTGTGCGGCCACTGGACATACCATAGTTCATAGTGTCGTGTTGAGTAGTGATTCCGGTTTCTCTGTAAATTCGCAGTTTCCAATAAAAAAGTGATTCTGTGCTCAATTTGTGAATTATACAGGCAGAGAATGTGCATGGGACAAAGATCAGTTACTTTTTTATTACATAAAATTGAGTATAGCGATAGGGAGGGAGCTAAAAAAAGTACATAGGCAAACATAAAATGGTTTCCAGCAAGTACGGACGCGAGCACAAGAAGTAGAAACAGACAGGACAACGCTTGTCTAGTACATAGGCAATAGCTCTTAATGTGCCCTTTTGCAATGTTATTAGCTTGTTCATCTTTGTTAACGTAGTAGTTCCCAACACCAAGTGGCAGTATATTGTGTGCAGTTCAAACAGCAAAATATATTAGCTGCTTAGTTTCCTCAGGCAGTGTGTTTTGAAATCCCCTTAAAATTTCTGAAGTATGGGTTAGTTTGTCTGTCAAATTTTCAGTGTGCATATCCCAAAACATAAATGTCGTTAAAAGTGATCCCAAATGTTCTAACTTCCTCAATTATATTGATAACACTGCCGCTTAATGTAAGAGTTTTGTTGACTGTGTACGACATGTTTTTTGCTCTGTATAAGACTGCTTTCGCTTGCCTGTGTTTGCCAAGAGAGCATCCTTTACAGACCACGCTTGCAATTTTTTTACTACTACATTTGCTTTGACTGTGAAGCTGTTAACTTCACTTCCTGAAGTAAATAAAGTTGTATCATCTGTCTAAATAATGTATTCTGCTTCATTTTCTATGTGCACTAAATAATTAACATAAATATTAAATAACAAATACTCTAAAATTCTACCTTGGGTATGTCATGTCTTTTGTGCTTATAACCTGATTTTGAATGACCGAGTGCAACATATTGAACGCAGCCACTGATATAACTAGTGATCAGATCAAATAGTGCACCTCTTACTCCATATGTAGAAAGGTTTTCAATTAATCATGTGATTTATCCTGTGAAAGGCCTTGGAGAAATCTACATAAACTCCTAATGTAACCATTTTATTTTCTATTTTGTCTATAATTATTTCTTTCTGTCGTAATAGTGCCAGCTCTGTAGAGGATTGTTGCCTAAGGCCAAATTGCATTTTGGTGGTAAGATGGAATATTTTCATAAAACTGAAAATGCTCACAAAAATTAATTTGTCAAGGCCCTTAGAAAAAATAGCTAAGAGAGACACAGGTCTGTATTTATTTAAGTCTTTTTTAGAACCTCCTTTATGTATAACAACAACTTTTGCCTTCTTCATTTGTAGTGGTAATGCAACCGAGTTTAAAGATGAATTATATATGTGAGTTAGGACAGGGCTGATTTCGTCAATAACATAGATAACAGATAGCCAGTGAATATCCTTTCATGATCCTGTGATTTCATGATAGTTGGAAGTGTGCTCCAAATGAATGTAGCTTTATATTTTCTTTAATTAGTGTTAACTCTTGGTAATAGCTGATTACCCTGTTCAGAGAGTCGTGTGGTGTTTGTGTTTGTTAGGAGTGGGAAGTAGAAACTGTTCATGGACAGGTTCAAGTTGTGACCTTTGAACATTTTCATCCGCAGCTCCTGCATTCACATACCGAGTCTGATTCTCACATTGCCTGGTACCTTCTCTATGGTTCCTCGAGGAGCTCCCAGCGAAAGCTTGTGCTATAACAAGGGGCTTCTTGTTTCTTGTAATACATATGAAGCGCTGTCCTACAGATGCCCTGGTTGGACTGCCCTCTGTGTCAGCCACTCTGCTCGTGTCCAGGCTGCAGGAGGAACGGGTCAAGCATCTCGTTGCTGAGCTCACCATCGAGGTGGGTGGCCTTCTTATAACATGCACTTATCATTGCTGTTTTGAGCTTGTGTGTTATTAAAAGCATAGGAAGAGGAACACTAAACCAATCAGTTTATTGTTACACTGGTTGCTTCCAAAACCCTATTTTAATTTCTTTGACAATATTACCAGTGAAGAATATGAAGGGGTAAGTTTCCCTGTTGAATTTCAATGGCAGTGTCATGTCACATATTTTTGCATATTTTGGCTGTTTTGTCCAGAGAAAGTGTTTGGTTAACACTATAGAAATATGACATAGCTGTGATGCTATGCAGGCAGGTAGTGAAGAAGGCAAGCAATTCTAATAAGTATTCAACAGTAGATTGCCCTCAATGAAAGTAAAGAAAAAGTTGACAGTCACTTTAGCATACGCTAAAGAGGATGAAGGTGAAAGCCTATGTGCTCACGAGACATTCATTAAATTACTTGACATTCTCATTCGAGTGCATTTTTACTTCCTATTACTTGTTTTCTCCAACCAAAGGTTGTCGGTCCTGGTGCCTTAAATAAATATGTCCTAATTAACTGTGCCTTTATTAACTTCACTTTAATTAACATCAAATGCCGTGGGTTCAACAATCACTGGTGGCATTATAAAGTTTGGTGCCTTTAAATTTCGGTCCCACCAAAGGTCGAGGGGTCGACTCCCACCAAATGTTGTGGGTTCGACCTTAATTAACACCAAAGGTTGTGACTTTGAGCGCCTTAATTAACTCTTATCGTAATTAACTGTGCCTTAACATCATAGGTTGTGGGTTCGAATGCCTTAAATAACTTTGCCTTCATTAACACAAAAAGGTTGTGGGTTCGACTCCCATCAATGGTCACAGGTGGTGCCATTGAATTTTGGTGCCATAATGCTGGACGGTCAATTTTTTTATGATGCCCGACAATAGATTTTTCAACCCATGAGACACTTAAACTTAAGGTTTTCGGCTTGATAAACAACATGGCAGCAGTGGTAGTAGTAAGCATGACTGTTGATCGTCGTATCAAGTGCCACCACTTTTGCATGTCCGCTATTTATTATGCGCCTTCACACTTTCTGAACTCATTGTTGGCAACCAAGTAAATTCTATAATATGCCATGATCATCCATGAGTGTGCCTAAAAACTTAAAAGCTGATATAACTGGCCTGTATTTCTGGAAAAAACGACAAAATCCAAGACTTATGCCTTCTCTGGTAATTACAATGTCCAACATGTTTATCGAGCAACAACAGAGACGGGACAAATTCGTCCATCGAAAACGAATAAAACTTGCACGGCAGTGATGTCATAGAGGACTGGTATTCCAGAAGTGTGTTCTGAGGATCTGGCCTAGCCTGTGTTTCCTGTTTTACTGTGCCTTCAAGTTCACAATATATTGAACAGATTTTATGACACTTGTCCCCGAAGCTTCCTGTTGACGACGTCAGAGCACAACTGGAGATGATGCATCCACACCACTCTAAAAAAACATTGACAATGCCAGCTCAGTAGCCTAGTCTTTCTTTCTCTTCTTTTGTCTTTCTTCCTCTTCTTTTGTGCTGCTTCGCGTGACTTCTTTCATTCGCGACAACTTCATTCATCTTTTCTTCCCGCTTTCACTTGATCTGCACAATTGTACTTCTTCAACTAGTTTTTGGCAATTTTCTTTTTGCACACGTTTGTGCATGTTCAATCACACTGCAGCTGCACCACACAACATAGCATCACCAAAATCTGTAAGTGTGACAAGCGACACCAATGAATTCCTGGTTTCTGAAAATATTCAGGGCTATGAGTACCTTTGCTCCTTATGTGAGGGTAACGTTACTGTGTGCTGTAGCATTTGTGTTTGCATCTAATGTGTTGTGAAGGTTACTGGGGACTATTCTGAGCAGCAAAGATGATGAGATAGATCCGGGACAAAAGCTACTTTTGTGAACAGGGTCCAATTGTTCTTATGTGCAGGCGGATGCAGAGAACCAGCTGGAGCAGCTGTGCCTGTTTGTGCGCTACCAAATCAAGAAGCAGACGTTTGAGAAGTGCCACATTGTGAGCAGTGAACTTTATTAAGTTATTCTCCAAGCTGTGTACTGTGTGTGCTTCTAGTATAGCTGGCACAGAGCTGTTCCTTATGTGTCATAAGGAACCTTGCATGTTCCTTCTGTTTCTTTGTTATGTGAATCAAAACCTCACCTTAAGGGATCCAGGCCTATTTTAAGGATTATTTTTACAGTTTAATTATATTCTGCCTTTATTTTTTTTCCAATATTCAACTTTGCATTTTATACCACATAGCTGCACTTGTCTTCCTGTCACCGCTTACTTGCGCTGATAAGCACTTGTCATATTAAGTGACACCTGAGGTAACAAAACAAAAGTGTAATGAAAAGAAGGGTGATGGTGCAGATCATTGCAAATTTTCAATCCACTTCCGCCATGCATGCACACGTAGTCCTGTTTGTACAATGGCAGCTGCATATCTGGTTCCTCAGAGCTGTATGTCGCAATCCTGTTGGAATGTTTAGCATGGCATAATGGGTGATCCATTGAAGTGGCACACATTGTTTTTTATTGTAATCACAGTACAGACTTCTGCAGGCACATGCCAGCAACAGCAGAAGTACTTGGCATGGTAAGGTACTTTGTGCAAGTTATGACTCTACTGCCAAGCAAATGCCTTCTGAATGCAAACATTGTGTCACACCGCCTATGCCAAGGAAAATGAAGCAGTCAGCATTGGCATACTTTAGTAAAGAAAACTTTTCATGCACCAGTAGTTCAAATTTGCAATGTTTCTTTTAGACATTGGTCATTTAACAATTTTTTTCATTTGTCTTCTCAATTGCACAACAGACATATTAGCTAGCGCTAACCTTCAAGCTCTAAACAAAAGCAATTGCTATTATCTCATGAAATTGTTATACTAATTAGCAAAGAGACAGGATCAGTCTTAATGCCCTCTCTTCTTTTTATTCCAGATTTTATGCTTGGCAGTAATCTTATATAACAAGAAGACCCCTTCAAGCACACAATAGCAGTCCAAAATATTCTTCTTCTTTTTAAAATTTTTCCAAGGACGACAGGGATTGTAATTCGTTCAAAAATAATCATGCTTTGCACCAATCATTGACATTGTTAACTTCAAGTTGGCTTTCATGACTGCAATACAAAGTTTCTTTTATTATTTGTTTTCTGTTCTTGTCTCGTGTTCGTTTATTTTTATTGTTCAGTTATCCAGTATACTTTCTTCTTTTCATGTTTGCACTGTGCAAAATTGCATCATTTTGTTTATATCCTATTGTTTTTACTGTTCTGTATTCTTCTTGCTTCATAGCCAGAACTTGTAGGTATAGATCTTCTTTATTTGCTTTTCTTGCACCACCCTGTACTTACCTGACATTTCTTCACCCTGCTAAAACTTCAATTAGAAATTGTAGTATTAATTAAACAATTAATTATTGATTTATTAATTATATTATTGCAGTGGAATCAGAACTGTAGTTAGTGGTCACACAGTGAGGCTATCTGCGTTGAGCATTTGTGCTATATTTAAAGCAGTGCACAGAAACCCACACACAAAGGTCAAAAGGAAGCTTGAGCTCCGGTGCTCCTATCTAAATACATGTAAATGGAGAATTCGTTTTGCTCGGCAACCACTGCCCCAAATTTGACGAGGTTCGTTGCATTTAAAAGGAAAACCTAAAATCTAGTGACTGTTGGTTTTGAATTTTTTATTTAGGTTGTCAATTTTTTATTAAAAATTGGCAAAAATTGCAAATTTGCAGAAAACGAAGCTATCAAGTTTACAGCTCTGTAACTCAGCAATGAAAAATGATATCACAATTCTAGGAACTGCATCTAATAGTACATCTAAAGCGGATAAAATTGATATGTTACACATAAATCTAAAAAAAATTTGGTAATATGAAAATACAGCTTTTGCAGACCCCTTGTACACAACGTAACGAATTCACGTAAGCTATAAACTGACATATAGAATTTGTCCGCTTTGTATGATCTAACGTATGCCGTTTACAGAACCGCAATATCAGTTGTTGATGCAGAGCTATTAATTTGTAATCTTTCTGCTTCTATATTTTTCAAACTTTTGAATATTCGAAAATATTTTTTAAAACATTCGAGCCCTAAATCGAAATTCCGCTTCCAACAGTCACTAGAATTTAACTTTCTCCTCAAATGCAACAAAATTCATTAAAATCGGTCCAGGGGTTATCTCAGAAAAACGTTTTTGCGTTTTACATGTATTTGAATAGGCTGCGTCAAAGTTGGGCCTGAGCTAAAGCTTCCTCTTAAAGTGTGTGAGAGTGCTTTTTGCTTTTAACTGTGTCACGAATGAGCATCGGGCCCACCACATGACCACTTCACTTGCTAATTCACCAGGGGGAGGAGAGGCTACCAACTGTGCCTTACGTCTACAAGACACCCAAAGGCCAGATGATTGACTTGCGGCTCTACAATGCTGGTATGAGCAAACTTCTTGCCATGCTTTGCGCATCAAGTCTGACCTGTCCTTCTTGTTGCGGCAGAGCTGCTGCGAAGTGCCATGCCGTTTCTGGTGCACATCTTGGAGAGGGAGCTGCGTGGCTGGTTCCCTGCTTTCCGGGAAGCCCTGGTGGCAAAGCTTAGAGGTAGGCTGCTTTGAGTCAGCACAATGCATTTTGGTGCACTACTGTAGCCTTGGTATGTTTTGACCACAATGACATCATGGAATTCCATGTCATAGAATTTCACGTCTCCATTTCATATAGTTAGGAGCATGAGCGCACTGGAAGTTCATTGTCGGATCAATCCAAAAACAGCTGAGAAGTTGAACATAGCTTGTTTTGGGGGCCTCCTGTGGGGAAATTTTGAGTGCCTTCATTTCTATCTGGTGTAGGGCAAATAAAGCTCCCTGTTTGGTAAGTCAACCTTATACTTTCATTAACAATGACCACATTAAGAATAGCCATCAGCATTATTAATATAGTTAAACCTCGTTATAACAAAATTCTCAATATAACGAAGTATGTAACTTTTTATAATTTCTTGTCCATAGGATACCATGTGATTAAAACCTCTATATAATAAAGCGTGTTTAACATGATTTCGATATGATGACATTTCACTGCCACAGTCCACGCACCCTGTTTCGGGGTAAACTGCTGCATGTGCAAAGAGTAAGCTTGCCGAGATGGTGTGACATCGTGTGCGCTGTCTTCTTACGTGTTTAGTACATAAGGTTCCATAATCTCAAGTTTAGAAGACATGCTCAAGCGAGAGGCAGATAAAACATTCACTACCCTCTGCCAGTGCTTTTCGTGATAGGGTCGTCCTGCTGTGGGCGACACTGTCAGCCATGGGAGCAAGGTGGACGCGAAGGCATGGCTAGGTTCGCTTTGTACCACGATTGTGAAAATATTGTCAACATGTCATGAAACCGTATCTTTCATCGCCGGCTCTCAAATTCAACGAAATAATTTTTTTCTCATTCAGACTTGCTTTTTCCGATTGCCCAATAATTACGAAAATCTTTCAGCCCCTTCCATGTAAGAAAAATCCTTCGGTGACTGTACCTATTTGTACACAATGTCGAATTTCAATACAGTGAACTCCCGTTAAGGCGAACTTGGTTAAGCCGAATGCTTGCATGTAACAAACAACATGGGAACGTTTCTTTGGTTTTCCATGGACTCAGTGCAAAAAAAGTCTGCTTAAGACAAACCACCTCAGATGGGCTCTTCAGTTAGGACTAACATTTGGAGTGACCACCACTGCTGCCAATCCTGGAGGCTAGGTTGCCTTGATGCACCGCACTGAGGGGTGAGCTTATCAAGGCACCCTACTAGAGGCTTGCGGCCCACATTGCCCATGGACAGAGGCGAAAACAAGAGGAAGAAATGAAAAGAGACAGATCGTACCAAGACCTCTTGAAAACAGTTTTCTATTAAGTTCAGCTAATTAAATACTTTTGAGGTCATTTTCCCCCCGCTTTCACTCCGCTTCATTTACTGTTTTGAAGTAAGATATTTGGATGCAACTGGTCATGTTGCCAATTATTCTTCTGATAAGATGATTAAATTTTCGTGGTCCCTTTGAGTTCGTCTTAAAGGGAGTCTACTATATAACAACAATTCAATATAATGAAGCAAATTGCTGATTTTACCTGCTTGTATTTATTGAGATTTAACTGTAACTGAACCCACAACCTGCATGTGGTGCATGCGATGCCCTAGAAATTCAGCTACTTCTACTGCTTTCTCTTATAAACCTTTAGAAATATTTATGTACCTGTATTAAACTTTGCCACGAAGTGTTAGCCAGCACCACCTATGGCCACAGTAGCGGATTTAGAATATCTTGTAAACTGGGCATTATGTAGTGTGCAAACTTAGCAGTAGAGAATTACTCAATACGTCCTCATATGCTAACTTAAGGCTGCCTAGGTTAAGGCCCTCACTAGGCAATGAGCAAGAAAAGTTAGGGAAATCGATGGGCTTCATTTTTCTATAACAATGTTATGAAGCTATCAGAAAATGAGACCAAGGAAAGCATTGGCGAAATTAATCAACTTAAAAAGGAATAGTTTATTGAACTGTAGTGGTTACTGTGGATGGCAGTTGAATTTACAAGAAACATTGCATTACAGTCGAGCCCACATATAACGGCCCCACTTAAGACAAACTTTCACTTAAAACAAATTAGAGCCATGTGACCATGAAAATAATGGCATAAAATCGCACATATCACAAACTTCTTAGAGCCCTGCCGATCGGTCACAGCGAACGGACGGCCTAAACCTGCCGCCGCGATGCAAAATAATGACGACCTTCAACCCTTGTGCACCTGCGATTTGTTTTCCCAAGCCTCCTTGGAGATGAACTATCCGTTTCATTCCCCTCTACCCTCTCCCCATCATCACACACTGCCTACGAGTGTCGGCGTGTGGCCTCCAAGATCGCCCTCCTGCCCGTCCTTTCAACTCCGCTCCCCTCTCTTCACTTTTTCTTGCAACGCCCTCGCTGTCTCGGCGTGCACACTATTGCGCTGGCTTATGTTCAGAAGTTTTGTTTTTTTGCCATGACCGCGAAGCAGGCCTCTCTACACTAGCCTCCATGCTTCCTCGCCTCCGCACTTCGTTCTAGTTGGGCCTGAGTTGTAATTCAGGATGGCAGACGAGAATGCCGTGCCTGCAGCGTTCATGAAACGAAAAGTGCTGAACATGGCAACGAAGTGAACAGTTTTGAAGGAAGTGTTTCAAGGTGCTAAAAACTGCGAGTTGGTGAATAAGTACATGTCTAAATCAACCATCTCGACGATTCTAAAGAACAAGGAAAAGATTGCAAGCTCTGCCGCCGACTCGACGAACAGCAAGCACCTGCGGAAGGCCACCCATGCGGACGTAGAGGATGTGCTGCTTAAAGCTACACGGAGGAGGACGTGTATAACACAGATGAACCTGCATTATTTTATCAGATGCTGCCGGACCAGACGTACGCCATGAAAGGCGACTCATGTGCTGGCAGCAGGCACAGTAAAGTGAGTGTTACAGTACTTCTGTGCACTAATATGGATGGCAGTGACCGGTGCGTGCCATTTGTAATCGGAAAATCGAAGAAGCTGCATTGCTTTCGGAGCTGGGTACCTGTGCACTACAGGTACAATACTAAGGCATGGATGATGCGCAATTCGCAAAGTGGCTGGGTGAGTTTGATTGTGACATATGTCGTGGTCTAAGCGGAGGTTACGGCCACTTGTTTGTGGAACTGTTTCCATAAGGCCGGTTTCGTTGACGCAGTGCCTGATGCCAAGCCTGTTGCTTCAGAAGAGGATCGGTCCGGCAGCAGTTTGTGGCAGCGTGCCGTCGACTCCAATATGGGAGGCTATGACACTGATTGGGATGACTTTATTTCTGTAGATGATTACACTAATATTGTGGAACCGTGCTCAGACGAGGGCATTGCTTGTAAAGTGCAGGCGGAGAGCGATGCAGAGCAATTAGATGACAATGAAACTTCGGAGCCAGCACCCATAAGCATGCCTGTAGCAATGGCCTAGATAGAGAGCCTCAAGCAACTTGTCTCTACCAAGGGCCTCGGCGAAGAGCACGCTTCTGCTTTAAATAAACTAGAAACCGCCCTCATTGGATCTGCACTGCAGAAAAAGATGAGCTTCATGAACTTCTTTACAAATAGATACATTTTGTGCTTTGACTAGCCATTTCTTTTTATTTTTTATTTTGACCTGTTGTCCACTTACTACAAACTTTGGGGTATAGCGAACAGACGCCGTGAAACCTTCAGGTTCGTTATAAGTGGGCTCGACTGTAGTAATAAAGGAAAATAGAAATTGGCAGTCGAAGAAAAGGCGGCTTGACATTGGCGGGGCCCAAGCACACATGTACATGATGCTTGAAAACACATCTCGGAAAATAAGACTTCTGCAACGAAATAATTTTCATGCATAACAGAAGTATTGTGTGTGAGTGACCTTCAGAAATTCGGACACATTAAATTATCTAAACTGCCATGTCAGAACACAGAATAAAATTTGGTAATCCAACACCCCTATGATGGTCGAAGATTTCTCTTCCTGGCCACAAGGATCTGTTTGTGCGGAATGCAAGACGAATGCTGTGGGACTAAACAGTAGACTAGCATTTAATCAGAACTTCATAACGTGATAAATTTAAGCAGAGTTGACTCTGCTTTGTGCTTGCATTTCATTAGAAAATTTCAGTGAATTTGAAAGCTTTATTTCAATCCCTTAGAACATTTAACCTGAATCCAGGTCAATGCAGTGAAAATAAAGCTGTCCTTGAGATGGGTTTGTAATTTGTTTTTGCTGGCATTGAAGTTAAGTGTTGCACATCATTTTATGCCAAGTATTACTGCTACTCATAAATATCTAGAAGGCTGCAGTTTACAAGGTGCAATGACAAAGAAAATAATTTTTCCTGAATGGGAAATTTAAAAAGCTAAGACACAGAGGAAGTGATCTGGAGCATGTGTACAGCCCTCAACTGGGCAACTGGGCATTGTTTAGTGAAAGGCATTTACTTTATTTTTTTAAATACTTGCGTTACTAAAAACAAATGCACCCATCACAATATGTTGAAAATGTCATGTAAAGCTGACACTCAATAGCTGTCAAGGTTATATACAAATGGGGAAAAGCCAAGTGATATTCCCTGCTCCTTGCAAATGAATAATATCTGCTTCATGACATGGCATGGTACTTAGTGTACTCGAAATGTGGTGGCCCGCTTTGAGGAAAGAGATTTTCCATGCATCAAAGTAGGCTACTTCCTCACAATAGTGCTGGAATTGTGCTTAAACGTCAAATTGCAAACATGTTGCCATAGTTGCAAGCATGATTTTAGAATTGTAATGTGTCTGCGTGTGTGTTCATAGTCTTATTATATGTTTCATACATTTCTTTCACAGCAAAAAAACTGTGCGACAGTGACATAGAGAAGGTGAGTTCTCTGGGGAAATCATTAGTGCCTAGTATTCTTAGTATAGTGTTGTAACGGTGCTGATCATGTATCTGTACATTGAAATACATTTTTAATGCATAGTGCATTTTTGTAGTAAGAGAAAGCTTTTCCCTGTCTTATGAAATTTGTCAGAATAGGTTTAAACCTGTTGTATCTCTGTGGTACGGGCAGTGGTGTAGCCAGAAGTATATTTCAGGAAAGGGGAGGGAGCATGCACTTCATGAGGGGCGGGGGGAGGCAGGTGTGTGTTTTGCAAACATGCAGACATCACAGCAACAGCTGTGCATCTTAAGCAGGATTGCATACAAACAATGCTCATGCTGTTAGGTTCTTGGGACTTGCTCAGGCGACCAAATGCCTGTATTCTTATGGCAGGGCAGGTTGTTCTGGGAAATACTGTATTTGCCTATGTCTTGCACCTCTTTTCTTCCAAGAAAGTTAGGGTGTAAATTATTTGTATGTTACAACCAAAGTTCATTTCTAGTTCTTCCGGCCCTCTTTCTACTTGTCCAAACTATAACTTAAACAACCCAGCAGTTCTGGTGCCTATTATCGCGGTGTGTGAGTGCAGAGCACGGGTGTTAAGCTGGTTCCTGAAACTTGGAAAGCGCTCGTGCTTGTGTTGCTCCTATTCTTCGTCCCTGTTTGTTTGCGCACAAAAAGTTTTAAGATGAATCTGTTCCAACTAGGCAGACTCACAGTTATGAAAGTAAAATAGAGTTTGAACAAGTAGAAATAACTAAAACGGAGGCTATCTGATTGGTGGATAATATCAGCGCAAAAGTAAAGGAGTAAATACATAGGTATGCATGCATATAGTAGTACCATTCAAGGCTAAGTGGTGCGCCGCCGCCGCCCGATTCAAAGGGTTGAGCCTCATTCATCCATCCATCCATCCATCCATAACTGGAGGTGCGTGTGCAAGCACTTGTGCTATAATTACTAATTATAATGTAATAGTAAAAACAAATTTCAGCATTTTACATTCTATTTTAGTGCAGACTAAATCATTGTTGCAGAGAAAACTTTGTTTGCCAAATGTGTCCTTCATGTGTCCGTTGAGAAAGATGCCACTCAGAGGCCTGGTATTCCCATGCAAAAAGCTGTACTCTGTGATATGGCTCTACGATGGCAAAGATCTGGATGTGCTTGTTTGTGAAGTTATGATGTCTTGCTTGCAGCAAGCCAAAGTTGCCGTGCAGGATGAGTATGTGCGGCGTGTGTCGGAGGCAGTGGGTCGTGACCCAGCCCTGGAGAGCCTGGCGCCGGGCCTGGGCCAGCTGCTCGCTGAGCAGGCCCAAGCAGCTGTGCTTATCCAGCGGGCTCTGGATGTTGTGCACAACCGTACTGCACAATATGTGGCTCAGGTGGGACCTGCTGCGCTGTGTGGGTTTGAGGCATAGGAGCTTCCATGTACAAAGTTTCAGAGAAGCCAGCTACTTGTTCCTGTAGGGGTTCTGGTGAATGGTTGCCCTTTGCAGACATCCCCAAACGATTTTTGCCAAAAGGCTTGGAGGATTGCTTTACTGCAGTGAAATCCATTCTTCACACTATGAGACCGACACAACTTTAGCATTGCGTGAAGGCACACATTGTTGCTTATGAACTGCTTCTGCCCTCAAGTGTTAGCTTAAAATTAGGGCTGTGCGAATACTCGGATATCACCGGATGGAATAGTGATCATTCGAATATTTATTATATTCAGTGTAGTGACCCTCACAGTGCCGCATGTCGCATGTGCCGCTTAGCCCCTCATGCTCGATGCCACACAAAAGGAGTGCCAAGCGGGGTAGGGGTAAGCCACTTCCAGATACACGGACTTTGTCTCTGCGAGTGCTTCTTCCCTATTGCATGCGCTCCTTGATGGCGGCCCAATGTGGGGATTCAATGTAGAGTGCCTGAATGCCGAATTCGCAGAATGGCGACATGTCGGCCGGGGCCGCCTCTGGTACAAAATTTGGACAGAGGCAAAAGCAACAAAGCAGTGTGTATTTCAGAAAGTGCGATAGCATGTGTGAAGACCAGTTTGATCAGCCGCCGGGAGGCCTGTGGATCGTGTTGCAGTATGCGTGATCATGCGAGAAGCCACCTGTACAACCCCAGTAGTGGCAAGCATTCTATGACGGTTTGTGTGCCGTTACCACACCACACCACATTGCCTTGGCCATTAAGCCTAATTGGCACACAGTTGGCGCTGCTTTGTCAGGCATCGGTGACTAAAGTTGCTGTTTGGTGTCAATTTGACACAGATATATTTACAGTAGCCGTGCAGCACTCTGAAAGCCAACAAGCCACCTCGCAAATGAGTGTTCGGCATGGCAACAATGTTGCTCACAGCCACCATATTTGCGACGCACTGTACGGCAGCATCTTGTTCTCGATGCCGTTCATAGATGTATATTGATCTCTTTTTGTTGCTTCAAACAACACATCACAAGACTAGTTTTTTATTTACATGGTGGGCGCAAAAGTGTCATGTCACTTGTTCACTGACCGCATGATTGCATTCATGTGCGTGACGACAAATTGACGATGAAACGGGAGTGGGAGGGGGCATTGTGGGAACTTCCCATGACCCTATCAATTTCAGAATCTTGACAGGTGGCAAATCATGCGGAACATGACAATGAAAAGGCACCTGCTCAACCATCCGCGCTGATTGCTGTTGGTCTGCACAGCACCAATGATGGTTATGCACAAAGCGGTGATTGATTCACGTAACGTGTGGTCCGCACTTTCATTTGGCGCACAAATTTGTCTTACGATAACCCACCTGCCATAAAGATTGGCAAGTCCTTCTGTATATTGAAGGCAAACTGGAGAGCAAAACTTTCTCTGAAATAAAACGTTGATATACACTGGTTCACTCTTGAACTAAGAGCCCCATCGGTATTAAGTACAACATAACATCACTAATTCTTTAGCTTCAGAGGTAAAAAAATCACTTTATTCTATTCAACCAACACTCTATTGATAAAAACATATTTCTGATACCTTTATAGTAGAACTGAGCTATAATCGGTGCTGGTATACAAATTTGGAGTTCCCTTTAGTTATCAAAAGTAGACTGTACTGTATATCTTGATTGTTATGTACCTAAATTACTGATAGTTTGCTACATTCTTGTTATGCAATACTAGGAGACTCCCGAGCAAAATTTATAAGCATTAAGCTTTCTGATCAATTTTTCTTATATTCAATTCGATATCCGTCTTTTCTAGTTTCAATCCGATATTCCATCCTAAATCTACTATTCTGTATTCCCATGCCCTACTTAATATGAATCAAGAACCACACTGGTCCCATTTAAAGAAAGTTCCTGCTTAGGACAAAACCTTTCTCATACTTATTGAGGTTTTTCCATTGATAGAGAAGTAGCAGGGGTGCCACAGCTGGTTGACACATAAAAGTGAAATGCCCCTTGGAGTGCTAGCCAGGATCTTTGAGAGTGGTTCAGAAATGACCTACGTATTGTGCAGGACATTTGAGCGCCCCCAGATAGATCTTGCAGCCACTGAAACCACTGAAATTGCAGTGCTGATGTCATCATGCCATGTCACTTTTCGCAACATATTCTCCAAGCCTCATGATCTCCACTAAATCACCCACAAAAATGCTCTGCTGTTGGCGAATGCCCTGAGCAGTTTCACTTATTTCAGGGCTCTAAAGTAAGCAATTGGTTAACCACAAAGATTAGCTTTCCAATGTTCTGCTGAAGTTATTTTGTGGCAAGCATATCATCAGTGCAGTTGACTTAGCTCAGTGGAACATATGCACTGTGCAACAATATCATGTGCTGTGCGGGTCCTCCTCCCTCTGCATATTCTTAACGCATTCCTGTCTCTTGCTTGCTTAGGAGAAGGAGCGGCTACAAGCAGAATTTCCTGTGCTCTCCTTGATTGGTCCATGGCTGCGCAGTCAGCTTTATGAAGTTCAGGTAGGCATCATTGCCACACTCTCGCTTAAGGGGGCAGCCATGGTAAACCAAGGTTTTAACTAGCCACATTGGTACTGCTTTCCATATTGCATGAGTATTGCTTGCATGGTGTCTCCAGTGGTCTGACGTGTGCAACTCTTCCTGTTGTCATCAGTGCTATTTTTGTTGATAGTGTTGGTGACATCATTGTTGGCCAAATGTTCAACAGAGACAATTCTAACCTCATTTATTAATATTTTCAGGTAATTTGAGCCAGTTATTATCCTGCTATGCTGTCTACAAGCCCATGTATAAAACAGTTTGTTATTCTGAGCTTGGTTCTGGTCATGGATGAAAGAAGTAACCCTGGAGGGAGTGTCACATGATAAACTTGAAGCCTAGTTAGAAAGCAAAAAGAGAATTAATAATGAAAAAAACACCGAAGCGGTTGTTTCTAGTCACCCCGCATGGCTGTGCTTTGCGGGGTTGTTTGCTGCACTGCTTGCAAGTTATAATATGAAGCTAATTGCACAGGTTCTTTGAAGCTAGCGCTGCTGTTGGACTGGCAAGAATGTTCCTAGGTAATAAGTCCAAGAACTGAAAGCATCAAATGCAGTAAGCAGAAAGTGATTGACACAGGCTGGAGAAAGCAGTGGCAATTCCAGCAGCCAGTGGGACTCAAACCTACCACGAGCCAAGCCACCTACAGCATGCTGTTCCCTGGATTCAAAGCGTGATACATGCATTTGTCAAGCGAAAGTGTGCAGAAAGGGGAGAAAGGATCAGAGGAGGTTGCCTTGCAAAGGCTGGGGGCCCTATATCATGCTCTATCCTAAGTTTTTCTTTCCTCTGCGATTCTTGAGAAATTGTCACTGGGGGATCTAAATTAATTTTAATGGTCCTCATAAACTTGTATGCTCCAGTTTGTGGGTGCAGCTGTTTTCATTCACAAAGCAGATAGTCCCTAAGGTTTCAGGAGGACAAACAAGTTTATTTTCTATTGATTTATTTTCTTGGTAACGAGGTGACAGTAATCATCTCCTCACCAAAAAAAAAAAAAAAGAGCACGAACAAATGCTGGCAGATTTCTGTTTTTAAATAAACCTCAACTCTTGGATGTGCACCTTGGCATTCTTTTGAAATGTCTCCTTTTTTCAAAATTCTAGTTGAGACTTTGCCTATTGATGACTGCAGTGCCACTTGGAACGCGAGCACTGCTTGGAGGCCCACGAGACGGCACTGGCACTGTGCCGGGAGCGGGGCCTTGCGCAGGCTGCCTACTTTGTGGCACGCGACCTGTCATTCCTGCGGGAACAGGCCCCTGCACTGGCTGCCGAGCTGGCGCGGCTGCGCGCTCCCACCCGAACGTTCACCTGGCAGACGCACGTGTGGAGGCCCTCCCAGTGGCAGGTTGGTTGTTCTGTCTTAGGTTTGCTTGTGCAACTGCTGGTGTCATAGGCTGTGCTCCAATACTTGCTGTAGATCGCTAAACAGACAGCTATGTAGACAGTGGCCATCTTAGCTCTTGTTCCCATTCTGAGGAAAACGGCAAAAGGAGAGAGATAACCAAAAACGATGCAGGCTACTTCACTGCCTAAACCAAAGGCATCTGAGTAGAAAGCTTGGAAACTCAACGAGAAGGTCGTCTGCTTACAGGAAAACATAGTCACGCCTTCTTACAGGCATAATGTGAGCTACCTTGTGTTTTCTATAGGTTCACACATGCAGTGTTAAAATGTAATGATAATGTGTACTTTTCTTAACTTTTTTTTTCTACATGAGGTGGTGTCACATCGCAGAGACATCTTCCAGACAGTTCTGGATTCGTTCCACCACTTGGGCTTGAAGCTGTCTTCTTGGCTGTCAATGTCGACTGTCTCTAATGCTGGCCAGAATTGGAACTCATCCTTGGTGTTTCAAAGGAAGCACATTTGGAAATAAAGGGCAACTGGGCTGTTTGCCAATGTTGGAACACATGCTGAAGAAAACTTGAAGTGGCCTTGACACCATATTGTCACACTTTCTTCCGTTTGTGTACATTAAATAATGTTTAATAGGCTGAAAATTACTTTTTCACAGCGGTAGCTGTTATGGACTCATCCCTCCTTGTCATTTTGATGTCTGCTAATCTCCATCACTGGAATTGCAGAATGTATTGTGTGGGGTTCTTACACCCATGTTCTTGGGACAAAGAAACGACAGCACAGTAGTGCAAACAATCGCAAGGGTATTTATTGCACCTTTCATAGATCAATGCCTGCTAGCCGAGTTGCTATCCACAAAACATGCCGATGGGCGCGCGCCAGATCTAGAAGTCCGACTCACCGCGACCGGATAACGAGCGAATATGTTCGCCCCATGCTGGATCCCAACGCCTGGTCGTTCGCGTGTACGGTCACGCAAACGGTGGCACGTTCGAAGCCGGCCACGCGAGACGGTCTCGCAGAAGCATGGATTGGCGCACCCGTGGCACGTCCACGCTGCTTGCCGTCCCGAACCAAAGAGAGAGTGCCTCTCCCTTTTCGCGCCCAAGTAACCCCGCCCGTAGGCGGCGTTAGCAGCGCAACACTCGCGCCATCTCTCGTCCTGCGCCTCAACCAGACCGATTGCTGCGGGCATCACGCAGGCCACGCGGTGAAGCCGGACCGCAGGAGACAAGAGCCACGCGCGAAAAGAACACATCAGGGGACGTGTGAGAGTTGCGCATCCCCACAATTGCCAGAATTACAGTCGAACCTCAATATGATGAACACAGATATAACAGATTATTGGATACAATGAAGTAAATGTAAAATATTTCTTGATAATAGCAGCATGTAATGAATCCGTGCTTATATTGAGTATTGGATATAAGAAAGGTATATTTTGTCAGATGCTACTTTGTTATCAGGTTTGAATGTAAAAGAAACAAAGAAAAAGTTGCACTGCCCGGCCACCAGGATTCAAACTCCAAACCCACAAAGTGCGAGTCAGATTCTGTAACTTGCGCAAGACAATTGATTACGACTGAGAAATTCCCCAAGTGCCACATGTGATACCAGTGTTAGTTTTGCACTATAGGCGACTTTGGATGTTGGCTGGTGTTATGCTGCATCATCTACACATGTTTTTTGCCCTCCCATATTTCACATTTGTTTCAAATTTGTTATTTAATTGTACTCACAACAAGGCATGCTATTGAACAGTACCCTGGATTTCGTGTGGCACTCCTATTTCATTCCGAGGCGCATCTGCAGGTGCGGCGCGTGGGTGGCCCCTTGGGCCCCGAGCCAACAACAGGGGACACCCTGCTGCTGGGTGAGCGCCCCACGTATGTGGCTGAGAAGCAGAACACCCGACTCACCTCCACACGGCTGCCCCTGTGGCGCTGGGGCAACTTCTGCCACCGAGTTTGGGCGCACACCTGCAATGCCATGTTCCTCCTCGGGGTATGTGCCTGCATCTGCTTACTTTATTCATATTATTTCTTTATGCATTCACTTCGCACATTTCTGTAACTCTGTACTGACAACAATAAACAGCAAAAGCCACTTACACACCCCTTATGCATATGGTGGAACACTGGTTGTATGTACCCTGATTTTGCAACATCTTGGGTTTTACGAAAAATTAGTGATATAGAAAATGCATTAAAAGCCTCGATTGTGCGACACAAGATTACGCATGTCCCGTGTTAATCTGCAAACCCAACGGCGGATGCGTGAGAAGTGCCGCCAGATTCCGGCAGCTTCCTCATGCTGCCGTTCCCTTTGTGAGAAAAGGGAGAGCGACCCTTCGCTTGGGGAAAGTTCCAACTGGTTTCCGGGCTCCCTCCTAGCCTTCTTTTTCCTTCTCTCACGCTTCCTGTCCTCTTCATGTCGCTCAACTACCACTCGCCTTTGTCCCTTCATTGCCGTCTCATTGCACTGTCTCTCAGTGTTTTTTCTCTGCAGCACCTGCTCCTGTCACCAGATGCATTCGTGAATACGGCTGGCAGCATTTTCGGTGCTGTGCCAAGCTCGCTATCTTCATACAGGGCCAAGAGCACTGTCAGCTGCATGCTTTGACACATCGATTGCAAAGTGTCATGAAATCCTGCAGCATATTAGCCTATAGGTTAAATTGAAGCACCTTACAACTATTTCGTTAAAAAGTCCATGTATTATAGATGTAATTTTCGTTGGTTGGATTATATGCCGTGTTTCTGTGGCTCTGAGAAAGTCATAAATCTGGGTTCCACTGTACTTGCCAGCTTTTACAATTTTATCATAAAATTTCTCATTTTTAGAGGTCATTTGCAATTGTCGTAGAAAGCTTTAGCCCGGGCCCACTCTGATTTCTCTATTCAAATACATGTGAAACTTCGATATGCTTTTATGAGACAGCTGCTGGACCGATATGTGGTCTGTCGCCTTTTGGAGTGCAAATTAAGCTTTAGCAACTCTAGGAAGCAGAGTTTTTATTGAAGGCCTCGAATTTTTTGTGAAAATTGCGAAGTATCAGTAAGGTTCCAAAATATAGAAGCATGAAGTTTACAAATCCGTAACTCTATTGCAGTTCTGTAAATTGCATATGATAGAGCATCTCAAGTGCACAAGTGTGATGTTATGAATTTATGACTTAAATGAAAGTGTTATAATGTTTGCGAGTGTTTTACAAGAGTCCTACTCGCAAATTAGGGTTATACTTCTGAGCGGTGTATAACACATCACTTTTCTTGTAGATCCTGATACCATGGTGCAGTCCCCTGAGCTTGCGCAGCCTGGTGCTTCCCCGTCCCTTCATGTCAGACTTCGAGGTCAACCAGGAAGATGTGAGTGTTTTTCCAATTAGAGCTCTCGAGTAATCACCATCACCATAATCACCGCTGTACAGCTGCGGGATCACGCGAGCACCTGCTCAAAAGCACGAAAAAGAGCAGCAGCTTGTGCCTTTCATAGTCACGTGCAACAGTTGGTTGATAGAAAAGCGTTCCTTTGCCTCCATCGACTGAACGTATCTGCAGTCAAGCCTCGTTATAATGAAATAGGTTATAACAAACTGATCGACATAATTTATTTATATAGTGAAAATACCTTACAAGCCCCTTGACAGGGCATTGAGTAAGGGGGGTAATAAAAGTGCAGAGTAACTCGACAGAGTACAAATGGCTTAAACTTGTAATTTAACACAAAGAAATGGAGGAATCGATGATAAAGTGGTGTAACGGCAATATAAGGTTGGGCAGGAAAGAGGATAATACGAAAAAAGAAAATATTGGCTGGCATTATACATTTGGCAAAACTGCACACAAGAGTGTACCAATCACAATGACGACAGTAAAAAGAAAAGAAACTACAACCAAGGATAGACAGCCAATTAAGCGGATTCTAAGCGCAGAAACAGTAGGCAGTGTTTCAAAGACGCACAATGGTAGGGCATTATAAAAAACGCAGGGACTAATCGCGTGCTCAGTAAAAACATTTTTCAATATAACAATGCAGTCAGGCACAAAGTGGTATACCGGTAAAAAAGCAAACAAAAAAGAAACATATGCAGTCGTACAGAAAAATGATGGATGTCTTTGGTCTTAAAGCGGTAAACATAACAAATAAATAAATAAATGGGTGGGATACAGGACATGGCACAAGAAGTAAAACAAAATTGGAAAAACTAGTGGTAAGTTTTTATTGCAAAAAGAAAGAGTGCAGAAGTTGACGGAAACTATCGTGGTCTGGTTCGGATGCGATGTTGTCTGGAAGACCATTCCACAAACGTATGGCGCTAGGAAGAGCAGATGAGTTGAAGGCGTGAGTTGAAGTAATTCAACTGAAGTAATTCTTTCTGAAATTCATCTTGAGACTCATGCGTTTTCGCACTTGTTTTGATGAAGCAAGAATTTTCTATAAGTGGATAGAGTTAAACATTATGGGGTCTGAAGTGCACTTAGTAACCAAGGCAATGACTACATCATAGAGCAGACACAGAACAGGCATTTATTGCTCCTTTTTTTTTTACAGGAATGCCAGCTAGCCTAAATATATTCAACGAAAACTTCCTCAGTAAGAAATGAAATTTGACTCGTCAACCAAAGATACCTAGCAAATCTTAACCCATACCTTACGCTGGCACCTGGCATTCGTAGGTGTTGCTACTCGAAGTTCCCCTCATGCTGACATGTGGTGCTCATATCTAGGCTGCACAAAGGCACCATACTGGCATTGGAACACTCTCATTTTATCTCGTCACAGCTGCATAGCACCAATTCCCATTATCACGTGTGTCATGTGAGGAAGCCAAACGTTGTAAGATAAGAGAGCCGTGTGGGGAAGACAAGCGTAGGGGAATGCGATACAGTCCCGTCTTGCCTGCAGTGGTAGATTGGTGGCTATGGTGTTGTGCCACTGAGCTTGAACTTCGATCCCGGCCACGACGGCCTCTCTTTAATGGGGGTAAAATTCAAAAACACCTGTGGTGCTTGGATTTAGGTGCAAGTTAAAAAACATCAGGTGGTCAAAATTAATGCGGAGTCCCCCACTACGCTCTACCTCATAATCAGATCATGGTTCCAGAATTTGTCCAGTGCCCCCCCCCCCCCCCCCATTAGTGTAACCAACTTCACTGTAACAAAATACTCAATGTAATGAATCATTTTACTTTTCATTACTTCATGTCTGTAGAATGGCATAACATTTTAAACATAAATTTAATAAAGTGTGTTTATACACAATTCTCAATGTTATGAAATTTCACTGCAAGAGAGTGGTGCAAGCTGCCTTGCACTTTGGCAGCCGCCTTACCCATTTGCACAGTTTTGTTGAGTGCTTGACCACCAGTTCGAGAACTTCATGTGCACTCTTGCACATACGGACTTCTCAAGTAGCATTCCCTTCTTTTATCTATCATATGGAGCTGCAGCTGGTCAGAAGTTAAGGTAGATATTTATGCAAGTTAGTGAATCATATTGAATAGCTTTTTAGCTAGACAAGGACACAAGAAAAGATGCAGAACTCAATATGCTTCTTGTATCATGGGTGTTTCCTTGTGTCATTATTTGTAAGTGCTAAAAAACATCAGCAACGTTAGAATCAATTTAGAGCAATCCACTAAGGGGTCATTTGGGGCCCACATGTTGCTTCTAAATGTTGACCCTGATCTGTTGAAGCAATCAATCAAGCTGTCTTGCTGCTTTGCTCAGAACTTGCAGGTTTGTGCATTACTCAATGTTGTGTATGTAGTATGTCCTGAGGAGATTGCACTTCCTATAAAGCCTCATTGCAAATTTTACTGCTTTATCAAATTACATGCATGCTTAAAAAGCCTTTGTCAGAGTTCCGTATGATTTACAGGTTTCAGTGAACCAGCCTATAACCATTTTATTAGCATTATTACAGTATATTTTGTGTGCTTGTGTACATGAAGAGATACAGGTAACTCTTTTTGAGCAACTGTCACTTTTTACTTACCGGACTCGAAACTGATTCTCTAGCTGGCATGAGTGTGTGTGTGAGCATCACAAATGCACTCCAGCTGCTCTTCTATTACAACAAATAGGGCAAGGGACTTTGTCCTCCTTAAAATGGTGACAGTGTAATATAAGTCTGTGCAGTTTAATTTGAGAAGTATTTAAAATGCATGCATACTATTTATTAAACAACTTAGAAAATGTTCCACTCACACCCAATTTGGGTTCAGTTAAAAGAAAAGTAATGCTGCTCGTCCTTATTGAGTACATTATTGTATGCTGGTAATCAGGAAGTGACTTGATGAAAGTCTCAGTCCCTTGAGACTGGCTGCTACTCGAACAGGCTAACGCGAATTCCCCGCTGCTCTGCAGGGGAGACTTCAGCCGCGCAAGTCATCTTCCACGCAGACACTTTGCTCCCGACTACTGTCCCTTTGGAGGCACATCTCCAAGTCAAGAACAGACTTTGAATCTCAACCAGACTCTGGTGAGGGATTTTGTAGTGCCATGCAACTCATCAAATCTCGATAATTCGAACTCGAAAGGGCCCGAAAACGTGTTCGAATTAAAGAAAGCTAATTGAATGAAGGACTTACCTGCAGTGGCGCATGTGCACTGAGTTTATACATGAGTGGGAAGTTCCAAAAGGTTTACTCACATTACAAATTACAGTCAACGTCCGATTTTCTGGACTCCCTAGGGGCCACGATTTCGTCCGAAAGATCTGGTGGTCGGAAAAAATTAATGCACACCTTTTACTGCCTCCAAGGGCTCAAATCGCCACAGGCACGTCCGAAATAGCCCTAAAGGCCTGCCAGTACATTTATTAAGCACATCAGTGCTCGTGCAGTGATAGGGGATGGCGGGTGCTCGTGTGTATAATTAAAGGAAACATACCATGTCCCGTGACAATTGCCCATTCTAACGTTTGGTATGCTTCACTGCGTAACACTACTGTATTGGTGCGAAGATGACTTTTGGGAACCTGCATTATGCCACATGTCATTCTTTTCGTGCTCCAAAGCGATTGGCCAGGATTATAAAGGCGGGCTCGGCGTCATTGCTAACAGCGTTGAATTGTTTCAATGAAAAACATGGCGCCGAACAGCAAGAAGCTTGGTAGTGAAAGCCAAAGCAGCTTGGCCTAGCGTTGCTGCGGTGTGGCTATGTACGGCTGCCAGTGGATCTGCGTGCGAGAGTGCCGGCTCGAGGCGGCGAGAGAATTAAAATTTTGTTGGTGGTAGCTTCGATTAGGGCCGTTTCGAACCTGCTGTCAGAGCAATAGCTCCGGAAAATCGGACGCTGAAGGTTTTTTGCGTCAGAAATTTCACTTATACATTGACTCTATGGGGTACATGGCGGTGCCACAAAGGCGTTAAAAAAATCGGTTGTTGACTGTACAGGACACCCGTCACTAACAGAAGTAATTGGTGATGCGCACCTGCGCACGCCTGCCCACAAGTTTCCTCCCTGTATTTTTTTTTCTTCGCATGCGGCATTGAAGGGTCTCTCCCAAGTTCTTCCTATTTGACGAGGTCAGAGGAATGCTGGTTGGAGGCGCGGCTACGTGATTTGGTGCGCTGCAGAGAGCACTGTGTAAGCACAGTATGTTTGAATAAACCGTCACAAATGCTTGCGCGTTCGAATTACTTGCTGTTTTCGCCCATTGGAATGCACATAATGCAGCGCTAGTTTGAATAAACCGAAAGTTCCAATTAAACTTGTTCAAATTAACAAGATTCGACTGTACCACTGCTAAAATAAAAAAAAAAAAAGGATGAGAGAGAGTAGCAACATTTCTACCTTTCGATTGCACGTGGAATATTAATGGGTGTTTTCATTGTCTGAAAGTGTTTTTGAAAGAGGAGGCTGGCATAGTTCTTGCCCCCCTCCCCATTCAAAAAATCTTAGTGATCCTGTGTCCTGAACTTTTGGAAATTAATAGATTGAGAGCAGTGGAAGGTGCATTATATAAGTGAATATGACAATTTGCCTTCCCATTCCTTACAGCTGCACTTGCCCATGCAATGTCAAAATAGAAAGGGCCCGTAAGTATTGTCTCACTGCAAGAGTTGGAAGTGCCCTCCTGCCTTCTGTGCATTGTTTCCTGACTGGTGATGGCAATACGTATTACCATAGTCCTGAAAAACTGTCATCTGATTTAGCACTCATTTGATGCCTTCCACTATTTTTTCCACATTTTGTAAGTCCAGATTCTTCAGGGAGCAGTCACTTGCACATTTGCATTACTGAAGTACCCCGAAGAAGTTGGTCATGGATTTCATTTTCGTTTGCTTCACTTCAAATTGGCACATTGACGCTAGCTGGTAAAACCTTGCAGAAATGTTGACATGGATTCGACTGAGAGCTATTAGCATTGTTAAATATTTTTGTTTTCGACAATTGCATTCATTGTACAGTAAACTATCAGTTGTACGAACGTCGGTTGAACGAATATTTCAGAAAACTCCCGGCAGTTTTTCTATGCATTCTATTCTAAAAATCGTTCAGTTAAACAAATTCCTAAATAGCGAATATTTCAATTGAGCAAACTTGATCAGTGGACCCAGGCTCACTTTTGAAATCACTTCAACGAAGTTTCGCGCTCTGCAGCGCTGGCGCAGCCGATGCCGGCCGCCCCCAAATCGCCCTTCCAGCGGCGGCTATGTGCAGTGCGATAGTGAGCTGGTTACCTGTGTCGAAATATCAGATATGAAAATTGTTGAAAATTATGTGGAACTTGTGTTTGGTTTTTGCACTTCACGGTCACAATTCTGATTAATAACTTGCAGTACAGAACGTATGCACCAGGATGCAATATTTAATTGCTGCAGACCACAAGACATGAAAAGCATGAATGCTACATACAAGCGACTGACAGTTTTGGATGCAGCAAATGAAATTCGCTACTTGTTTTTTTCTATGTAATACTAGGTGAAATAGCAGAAAAAAGATGTGTCCCATTAAAAAGGTGTGCTATTGCTGCGGTGAAGTTCAGGACAACATTCATTTGGGCTAGATAGTGCGTACTTGAATTAGGAAGGAACAGCGCCTACTAAGACGATCACAAGAGGGGAGAACGACAAAGGACAAGCGCCAATGTCCGCTTGTCCTGTGTCGTTCTCCCGTCTTGTGATCGTCTTAGTAGGCGCTGTTCCTTCCTAATTCATGTGGTGAAGTGTTGCAATGGGCGGTGCCCCAAGAGCAGCAGTGTGAGTGGCACACCCTCTGCAGGCTTTGTGGGCAAAGGACTTAGCCGGCAAGTGAACCGTGCCTGGAACTACCTTGTCAAGGGCCTAGTGGGTACAGTGCTGCTGGTGCTGGTCTTTCCCGTGCTCTCCTTGGTCGTCTGCTTCACATCCCTTGTGGCGGCACTTCTGGCACCCCTCTGGTAAGCAGTGCTGGACTGTAGACTCCCGTTAATTCGACTCCGCTTAATTCAATCCCAACTGAAGGTCCTGGTCATCACCCATACATTTCTATGGCCCAAACTTCCATTATTTCGATCTCAAAATTAGCCTTCGCCTGATAACTCAAACTTTATTGGTGAGCTTCGTGGCCGTGTTATATCCATGTTATGCGGTGAAGCATACCAAGAATGGACAAGGGCCACTGTCACAGCACATAGTATGCGTTTCTTAATTATACCGGCATGCACGTGCCATCTCTGGTCACAGTACCAGCACCTAGACGCCAAATACGCATACTGGCACCCATTCAGAGCTTTTCTGATGTTGCTATGGCAAACCGAGACCAATAACGGGGCCTAGTACGCATTCCTTAATTATATAAGCATGCATGCCCCGTACACCAAGAAGCGGAGAAAAAAAAATTCACCGGTGATTACGATACTCCCTAATGCGGGGTTTGAGTGCAGCTCTATACATGTTTTCATTTCGTGATATATTGACTGATGCGAACATCAGTCTCGTACAGCTCGTGGCAGACGGAGTGAAGTGTGGCGCGACTGCTTTGCTAATCGGGAGATCACGAGAGCCAGCGCGTGGGTGACGCGTAGGCGCGATTCACAGCAGCTGCCGCAGACAGATCTCTACTCAAGCGGTGCTTTGTTTCCATATATGGTATAGGTGGACGCGCTCACCACCTGCTTTATCGATGACGTCTTCGGTGAACAGGCGATGGCGCATTACTCTGCCGCCATCTCATAGCGGTCATCGCCACAGAGCCTGTTTTACGGGGCTCTACGCTTTTCTTCTCACACTTTCGCCATACCCACCTCCTCCACTTTCCACCTCATGGTACCGTTGCACCCTCCTCCTCAGCTTTCCTCCTTGCGCACTCTTTGCCCTTGCAGTCTTTCATCCCCCACTGCGCTCCGAGTTCACTCTTTCATCCCTTGCTGTGCTCATTTGCTCGGTTAGGCTGAGGATGTCGCCACTCAATGCAGGAATGGGTGCCTAAGGGCTGTGGTCTAAAAATTCACGTATAAACTTCACTGAGTTGTCTAAGTATGCATAAGCATTGTGCCTCTTGCTCATATCCACGCAGCTCGGTGTCATTATCAATCTTATCAAACTTGATTCGATCAGTATAAACACTTATCAAACCTTATTGGACGTTATCAAACTTATTGGACTAGGTCTGACCCATATCAACCCTTGTTGGTAGTTATCAACCATATTGGACTGGATCTGACCCTGATCAACCCTTTTTGGTTGTTATCACCCTTATTGCAATCGATCTGATTGTTATCAATCCTTATCTGTCCTTATCAACCTTATCAGACATGATCCAACCCTTATCAGCTATTATCAGTCTTTATCAATCTTATCATTGCTTCGATGATTGTAAGCCCTTACCGCTCTTTAGCACATTATCCATCCACATCAAGCAGTTATCAACCACTCCTTATCAACTCATTGACTGCTTATATGTCAGTTCTGCGCAATGCGAAGTGCATCGGCCCTTGGAGATCGGTAGTATTTCGGTCACTGAAGGAATGCCCAAACAGAGGCGCATCCTGCAACCACCAAAATGCATCAGGTATGTGGTGTGTTTGGCATTAAATTTTCGCAAAGTTGGAATTTTTATGATGTCTATAATGCTCCAAGATGGCTCTACATGGGACCCTAGAGATAGATTTTATTCTACCATCATCGAATCTTTCAACAGAGGCTTCATAGAAACTGCTCTCATTTGACATCTGTTTTGTACTGCCGGTACAATGCATTCATATGGTTCAGATATAGTATTTGCCTTCTGCAAGCATGGGTGTTTAGACTAGTGGATAAGACACTCAGCTTCTGAGCGTTGGTTTGTAGGTCCGAAACTCACCACCACCAACGTTCTTTCTTTCGAATTTATTTTGTTTTGCACATAACTTTCTTTATAGTGATTCGTCTTATGTGACAGATAGACAGGCTTCCTCATTGGCTAGGCACAGAAATGCTTACGCATTTAAAGGCATTTCTGTTCTAAGAAGGCTAGTGAAAAGGAAAGCACTAAGATGATAAAATTCAGAAAGTTGGAATATTTAAAGCCAACAAAAAAAGCGGAGGTCTGTCTATATCTGCTTTATTTGTCGGCTTTAAATGACCCCTCAAGTCTATCTCCACTTTTTTTGCCTATCTAAAACTCCGGAGGCCTGACAGTAAACTTATTAGGTGTCTTGGTGCTCGTACTGTGACCGGAAATGGCGCATATACATGTGTAAATTAAGAAACGTGTGCTATGTCTCATAAGTGCCACCTTTCCACCGTTTAGTATCCTTTACCGCATGATACGGCTGTATTGCGGCGAAGCTAATCTTAAACTCAAGTATTATCAAGTGAATCAACAGCATGTTTCAGCATTTTTTCTGTTTTCTGTTTAATTATACCCGCCGGATAATTCTATCAGCTTAGTCGGTCTCGTCATGATTGAATTAACGGAAGTCCACGGTATTTTTATTCTGGTGGCATCACCACATCTGATGAACATGGGCTTTAAAACTGTTCTAGTCGAGGGCTGTAATGATGTCACCTTACCTGACCTAGGTCGTCGTGTTCTCTTTCTGCAGGATGCCGTGTGTCATGCTTGCCTTCCACCTACTGATGGTGCTTGCCTATGACTTCGACTCACCAAGTGCGTTCTCCTAGCTGCTTTTAAACTTTCGTTGTGCTAGTTGTTTATAACTGGCCATTTGGCAAAATGTGTTTACACGGTGATCTGCCATGTGGTGCGCTGATATGGATGACATAACATGCATAAGAATCTTGCAACTTGTGTTTGCCGGAGAGAGATTGATAAGCTTTGTCAATGTCATACTTGCTGCAGCTTATTGTGGTAGAATGTAAGTTTTTTTTTAATTTTCTGGCACTCGCTACGGTGAGTGGGCCCATCATAATGGTGTATACACTATTTTGACGGGCCCTATCATTGTGTAATTGCTAAATTGAGGGTGCCCTTTTCTTTCTGTCGCATCTTATGTGCAGAGCTTTCCTAGTCAGTGGATCGGAGTGCCCGTCTCACTGGGGCATACAGTAACGACATAACAACACATAATTATTCATTGGTCTATGGCCGCTAAAGCGGCATCTACCTAAGGCCCCACCCCCCCTCTTCACCTGGGCTACACAACAGGTTGCTTCGCTCTCCTTGGCAGGAGCCCTCCGTACCAGCCCTGGTCGTGAAGCATAGGACAAAATAACAAGTACAGCAGAAGTCAAATGAGAAAAAAATAATAATGTAGCTACTTTTTAAAAAAATCTTCCACAATGCGATTTGTCCCCAATACTCCACAATCCTGAGCCCGATGCTTTTCCTCGACATCATAAAACTAGACAGAGGTGTGCTATTACACAGGTTTTGGATCGGCTGCTGTTACCCGTCAAAATAGTGTTGTCACTATACTCAGCGGTTACTATAGGCGGTTACTTTCTTTTTACTACATTTAATGTATTTCAGTATCAACATAAGTTCAGCAATGCTGTTACTGAAGCAGTTTGTGTCCAAGGTGCTTTCTTTCATCTCTTGCACATGTTGATGACCATTAATCAAGCTCCATAATTTGTTACTATGGTGGCAGCATAGTGGACATGGCAAAGCTATTTTTCTCCTCCTTCTCTTTCACCTTAAGTTACAGGTGTGAACATATTTCTGTAGCCTAATGAAGTCCTGCCAATTTCACCAAAAAAATTTTCAACTGTTACACAGCACAACTGTCAAGCCCTTAGCACACACCTATGAGTGATGCAAATGTTTAGGCCTCTCCATCAGGTGAGAAAGCAGCTTAATAAGGATACTTACTTCATGCTTGCCTGACAGAGGCACAAACAGTCTCGCCACTCAGGGGCGTCTGCTTAGGGCATGAAAGCTATGCTCTTCAGCAGCTAGTTTAGATTTTAGGGGGTGAAACTGACTTAAATTTACTGAGTTGTAGAAATAGCAGCATCAACTTTTTGAATGTCTGGGAACATTTATAAACTTCTTGAATGATGAGCTTCAAGTCTTGCATCAGGATCAATTGTTTCGCTCTTGTGGTTAAAAAGGTTGTCTAATTTGCATAATCGAAAAATGTAGAACGTTGCAAATTGAACTTGCACAGTTACTTGTCTAATTATTACCTTGAGTCATGTTAAAATGTATGGAAAGCAATACCAAAGAAAGTGTTTAATTATTGAAATTTTTTTTATATTTTAGGGAATTGTGAATACATATTTTTTAATGACCCCATATATGAAGTGCATGAGCGCCAACTGCCAACCATCAATAGCTGTGTATCAAAGGAAACGCCTGAACACATTTTATGGCCACTTCAGTACAGTGTGCACAGATTCACAGAATTACCATTCAAGCAATGTGAATTCCATGAAGAGCTCAGATTTGTCATTCTGCCCCTCTTTAAAGTGTGCACACACTGATTTCCAGCAATTGGCATACATCTTTTTGTCACCTGAAAGAGCGTTTACATTTCTGTGGGTAAATTTTTTGTCTAGTATATCTCTTGCACATTTCTACATCGACTGACATGTGTGATTGTTACTGGTACTGCCGTTCAACTTTAGTTTGTGTAGTTTTCGTTGTGTATTTAGTTCATTTTGTTATGTACCCCTATTCTAATAATGGCCTCTGGGCACATATAGTGACCTTGATAAATAAATAGGTAAATAAATAAATAAATAAATAAATTTGTTTAAGAAAACAAAACAAAACGGAAATTCCGTCTTGATATTTGTACAAACTCTCATTACTGGTTGAGCAGTGCTGTTTTAGCCACTCACACTGATTGCAATACTGAACTGACTTGCACACAGAGCAGTGGTCTCAAACACACTGCCCACAATGTGCTGCCTGGTGCGGCCCCCTAAATGTGACTGCTGCATGAGGCACGGTATGTTACCACCATTGGGCATGCCTTGGTGTGTGCTTCAGTTCAGTGAGCTGCGTACACTGAATGCAGTAAGGGATTGTTGATGGTGCAGGCCCTGAGCGCAACCGTATCTGTGTGCTGGGTGAGGCCATCCTTTGGCAAGGGCTGGTGCTGGGTCTCCTTCAGCCAATTGCAGCGGCCGTCATAGCCCTGGTGCTGTGTCCCATAGCAGCTGGCTTCATTCTCTTGGGTGAGCCCCGTTACGTATTGCGACACTGCTGTGCTTTATGTAATCTTCACACTTTGGCTCACGTGTGACAGAGATTCAGTTTGCCTGTATGTCCTTTGTGTAATACCAGGTCGCCGGAGACATTTACACTGGCAGCCTTATTGGTGGTGCCATCTTGTGATGTAGGACACAGAACTATTATTGCAGTGACCTACCATATGTTACTTAATTGTTGTTGTAAAGCATTGATAGTGACATAACATTCACTCTTATAAAAACTTTATTTGGTGAGGACACTGACACGTAACACAAATGTTTCATGTGCATTGTCTAGTTGGACTAAGTGTCACAAGATGTCACTACCAGCATTGCTTCTGCTATCCATGGTCAGCAACCCGGTATTTCGTAACAAGTACTACTTTATGGGCAAGCTAAAACTTACTATTGTCAATGATGTAATAATAAGCATTGCTCTTTTTCTGTTTTTTACCAATATTTGCCTTGACAACCTGAGATATTGTCAAACTCAATTTTACCGCTTCTCTGCTATGATTATGAATACTTTTTCGTGTTTCAGATAAATAAAGCTTGTCCTATCAGTTTCAGTTATTGGTTATAGACAATCATAGATGCCATAACTAAACTGTGTCGGTAGAGTAACAGAGAATAAAAAATTTTACCGATGCAGAGTTGCATTATTTGACAGTCTCCTAGCATGGCATTGAAGGTGAGTGTGATGTGCATGTAAGCATGCAGAAAAAAAGGGCGGTGGCTTTGTGTACCACAGTAGTTCTAATGACTGTGAGTTGCATTTTGGTTCTCATGTTAGACAACGCCAATTTTGCTACGAGTAGCATGCTAAAAGCTGCCCATTAGTTAAGTCTAGCCCCTGTATGAATCAAATATGTGTATGCAAGAAGCTGTTGATGTGATATTTTATCAGTAAGTAGCATTGTACTGTTTTTAGGTTTTAATGTCCCTGGCTCAGTACATTTGACAACATAATTATATATTATCTATACTCGCAGGCAGCTTTTTGTGGCAGTGAAGAGAAAGCTAAGGGGGGTGGAAGTTCTGCATATGGGTTAATGCACCAAGCAGTCCGCCAAAGTGGCAGTGCTTTTGATTTCTTGGAACAGGTACTGAATCAAGCTTCCATGTGGGACAGTTTCTTATTCGCCCACATATGCTGAAGATAAGAGCAGAAAAATGAGTCAAATTTAGCACTCGGTGGTGTATTTTGTCTTTGTTGCACTGCGAGCCCATGACCTGCTGGGCAACAAAAGCAGGTGCTCTGCTAGCCCCTATTTGTTGTTACTCAATGTCCCTGAATGGAGACGTGTGAGTGCTTTGCTGTACAACTATAGATTGTTGTGGGTGCTGCTGCGCAGTTGCAGTGCTTCGGTGGGGAGCGGTGCGCTGTTGGGATGCGCTGTTGTTTCACGGTGTGATCAAGCGCCGGGCACGGGTGCCAGTGGGTGACAGTTGGATGGTGACCCGTGTGGCAGGACCTGGACTCTCCCAGGACCACCTTTACCAGGTGCCCGCCCTTGTCATAGCTGGCAACTCTTGCAACTTTTTTTAAAAGTGCCCGCCCTTCTCTTATTAGGAGTATTGTATGAACACCAATAATTTTATAATTTTTCATTTACATCTAGTGTAGGCAAATATGATTTGATGAGAATACAAATACAGTCGCTGGTCAATTTTCAGAACTTGATCTTTCAGAGCTGCTCAATTATTCCGACCTACCAGCAGCAATGCCAATTACTCAAAATCAATGTACAATGGCAGCCGAAATATTGGTCACCATTATCTGGATGCTCAGTGAATAAAACTTCATGATCAACATTTCTGGTTGCCTTTAGTACAGCTTATTCATTCTCGCTGCAAAAAAAGAGTGACTGTTCACAGCTTCTGTGCAAAACAAAATCTTTGTTCTTTTTTTAATTAAATGCCGACATTTGATTAATGAAACACTCTTTAGTATGTTTAAGGAAATTTTAATATCTCTATTTGCATTTGATTGCAGTATTTAAAGGGCTAATTTTAAGACTGGCAGGTCTGCCTTGTGCATCTATTGCCATATGAAAGGCACCCTGTATTGCTTGCACTGGTAGTTTACTACTCCACTCTTCTGCACCTTGTGTGTATCCCATGACTACAGAAAGGTTGTCATAATTACAGAGGTTATTTGTCGTCCAATTTTGCACGCAAATGAAATCATAGCATCGAGCATACTCTTGACACCTTTGCACTTGCTAGCATGTTAGCGTGGATTTGAGATGTAGCTGTTTGACATGTTATGCTTGCGTCAACTGACTCCCTCATATATTCGTGCAGATAAGCCCAGATCAAGCCCTAGCAGCGTTCTTGGCGAAAGTTGAATTGGAACAGCTCTCCATCTACGGGCAACAGACAGAACAGCAAATATTGGAGCCTCTAAAGGCCTATGAGTGAGTGTTGCTGGTGAAGATGTATTGTGCTATTCGTTTTTTTTTTTTAGATTTCATTGCACTTAGAAATCCTCATTTTACTGCTGTAACTGCAAAAAGCTATACCGTGTGTCTTTTTTTTTTTTAACCATACAGAACTTTTAAAAATTGCCTGTGGCAAATAGCACAATTCTAGTCCCCTAGCTAGATTTCTTGATGAGGCAGACATTACTTGCATGAGAATCAAAATACATAACAATCTAATTAGTAGAATTTTACTGTTAAGTTTAGCTAATTACTTTATAGCACATATTGCAACTTACAAATTACAGCCAGTGAGTTTGTGAGGCATGCCTACTTGGAATGAATCCTGAAGATTGCACCGGTTTCACGATATGCACCGTCAACCATCAAACTTGCAGTAAAAATGTGCTGTTCAACTCATTTTTAACAAAGCACTGTTTTATGCATTGAATCCCAAATGTAACTGGAGCACCAGTTTATTTCGTCGCACACTTTGGGAATGAGAAGCTCTAAACTATATTTTTATTTTATGCACTGCATATGTATTGCAAACTCACCAGCTGTAATTTGTAAATTGCAAAATGTGCTGTAATGTAATTAGAAACGTAATTAGTAAAATTGTGTTGATTAGTCATTTATTAATTTTGATTTCCCATGCAAGGATTTCAAATAACCCAGCTGAAGGACTATAATTGTACCTGTTGCAGGCAATTTTAAAAAATTCTGTTGGGTCTTGGAAAGCTAAGCAAAGAGTCGCAACTTGACAAATGCTGCAGAAGAAATGGAATGTTGAGAAAATTAGTATTGATCTACTTTAGAACAGTGTAAAATTCTTACTGTAAGTTGACACAAAGCCCTGACATGGATAATGAACCCTGTGTTTTGTTCATCTGATATGCATGTGATCTCGCATGTGCTGAGCACTGTTTGAATGAAACCCTGTCTCGCTTTCTTGGCAGCCACTTTGTGGAGCAGTGCTTCAGTCCCTTTGCATCCACACTGGCACGAGACAAGAGTCCCTACCGGGACCTAGAGGCTGAGTTGAACAACATGGTGTCAGCTCTCAAGGCAGAAGTAGACAAGTGAGCATCTTTCTAATCCTTTAGCGATGGGTCTTGTCTACAGGCCACACAGCAGGAAAATATTTTTTTCTTGTTGAGTGTGATGCCATGTGTAGTTCCTGGCTGATGTCTTCAGCCAGAAACTAACACTGCAGTGATATCGCACAGGTAAAGCAGATCAAATGCAGTGTACACATCTGTTTTGCATCTGACGCGAATAGTCTGTACAAGTTCCAAACAAAGCCATAGGTGGCTTTGGGTGAAGCGCACAGGTGAAAACGAAATGAGATTGAGCTGGTGGGGGATGCCAGAACACAATGCCACCAGAGTGAAAGTGACCCTCACTTCATGCTGCCTGAAGCATGGAACGGTGGTGTGTTTGGGTTATCAGCTATTAAAAGCATGTGGTACCCTTCTACATTTCTATTACATACAGTGTGCACTAATAACAAGGACGAAGAAGAGAGACAAAACATGAGCGCTGACTCACGACTAAAGGTTTATTGCATTTGAGCAGCCATATAAACAGGAAAACTCACACATGCGTATACCCGCGCACCATACATTCGCTCAACCAAAAGAGAATCAAGAAAAGTGAGCGCTAAAGCAAGCGCTTTAGCTGCCGTACAGTACATGCGAGAGCTTTGCTGCCATATAATTTGGGACACAGCAAATTGGTAAAAAATGGTATCGCCTTGTCTTGCCTCCGTTCCGCCATAACAAAGTCTTGTCCGCACTGCTTGCTGGAAGGGGCTAAGGATCAAGTCACTGGGCTAACCATGCCTGGTTACCCCGAGCACTCAATCAGGACAACTGCCCAAAAACTGCTAAAATGGTTAAAAAGCAGAGAAAGAGCAAGCGATGGAAATGACATTGGTGATCGCAAAAGGCCAGCAGTTATTCCTTATATACATAGGCTAGCACATGGCCTCAAAAACGTCGTGAACTGTTATGGTGTTAGACTTGCTTTTCCTTGTCCGAAGAAATCCAGTCTATGCCAGGTTGTGCAATCACGAGCACAAATGTCAGATTTGGTTGCACACAATTCATGGAAAAAGCATGGACCTAAATTTGTGGCGTGCGGCAACAATGTTGTGCACGAGATTCTCCTGTCATGTGGATCTTATTACATCAGCCAAACGGGCAGGTGTATGAACAAAAGGCTGCAAGAACATTCCTCCAGAATAAAGAATGCAGGTCTGTCACATTCGGCCACCCATTGCGCAGTTTGCAGTTGCAAGCCCATTTTTAACTGCACACGTGTAATCTGGACAAACAAAAATGAGAAGGCCTGCCTTGTTTCACAGGCCTACCTAATCAATAAGTGTGGTGACAGGTGCATAAGCCAGGCGTCAGTCACACTACACAACAAGGAAAAATGTTTTTTAGAATCGTCTAATCGTTAAAAGTATCGCACTTATTGCTTTAGCACTCACCTTTCTTGTTTCGCTTTTGGTTGAGGGAATGTATGGTGCGCAGATGTACGCATGTGCGAGTTTTCCTATTTATATGACTGCTTAAATGCAATAAACTTTTACTTGTGAGTGAGTGCTCGTCTCTCGTCTTCGTCAGTGTTATTAGTGCGCACAGTAAGTAATAACTATGCAGATGTACCAACTCGCCCAGCTAGCTACCGTACTCTTCTAAAGGCCACTACGCCCCATGCGCGATAAAAAAACATGCTTGGGCTTTTTGCGTTGGTCTGTCATGTGGAATACTAAGAGACGAGAGCAACACCAAATAAGCTGTGTTGCACTAGGTGTCATATGAAACGAAATGTGCCACATAGTTCTAGTTGAACCAACATCTGCGTACATCGCACGAACAGTTGTTTTACTTAAACATTTTTTTTTTTTTTTGCCGTGCACTGTTTTGTAAATGGTGAAATGGTGTGAGTGGAGCACCAGAACACAAAACAAGAAAAACACAGAGTGAAGCTTAGAACGTAGGCGTGCTCGAATTGTAATATTTAAGACCAAATCGAATACAAATTGAACAATACCAGTAATGAATTGGATCTAATACTGAATGCCGTTTTGAATAAGGAGCAGCCATATCTACAGCTGATATAAAATGATCTTCTTAATGTTAGTATTCCTAATGTTAGCAAGTTTCTGTCATTACGTTGCTTGTTATAAAGCGTTGTTTATTAAAGAGCATAAATGGAACACCAGAAACAAATAAGCAGTTCATTTGCATACACAGGACTGAAAGAGTTTGAATAATCACTGTAAACCCAGTCAAGTCTAGCTAGCTCCCTGAACGATGTAGCCTGCTCCACTACACAAGTTGTCAGGCTTTGTGCCTATACTGCATCAACAGGGATGATATTTATTGTACTTGTGCTTCAATTTTATGTTTCTTTGAGCACAGGTGACATTTTGAAATATTTGAAAACTATTAGGAAAACGTTAGTATTTACAAATAGTGACTGGTTTGTTATTCTAAACTTTCAACTATTTGCACACCCATACTGTAGAAAGCTATGATTGCTCGGGTGACGCAGGCGCAAGCGTGAACTGCAACTGGGCCTGGGCGTGGGCTGCCGCCAGCGGACACGCATGACGGCTGCGGGCCTGCACTCGGCGCTGGTCGCAGGGTCCAGTTTGGCCCAACATCTGCTGCCCCAGCTGCCCTCAGCCCACTGGCAGGACCGGGGGCTCGAGGAGAAGGACTGGCTTGGTCAGTGACCTCCTTGTTTGTTAGACTCTCTGAGGTGCAGTTTGCAACAAGCAGTTGTTAATGCAGCACTAGGGATGTGGAGTACGTCCCCGTAGTTCATTGGTGGCTCTTGTGCAATGCAGTTCTGTCCTCTGCACTTCTAAATTCCAAGGATTTGCTGTTGCGGGAGCATGCTCAAAGCAGAAGGTGAAACATAAGACATCAGCGCAACTGAATATGTTGCAGGATGGACCTTGCTCTCCATTGACACCTTTTGCAAGGTTTCTCGGGCACAACACAATATTGAAATGTTGGTATTTGTGCTAATTTGTTGCTTCAATTTGGATGCTATCAGATGTTCTGGGTTATTTATGTTCAGAAGAAGGGGACTGCTTTTATTGCAGGCTTGGCTGCCCAGCTGTACTCTGAAACATTCTCGCCTGAGTTCTTGGTGCCCTTGCTGGAGGATGACGTGGCCTTTGCACTTCAGGTTTGTCATTTGATTGACTGTTGTCCGTAGCAACTCCATGTAAGACAGTCCCTGATTAAACGAAAGGAGTGCAACGATAGAAAGTGTTCTCTAACCTCTTTCGTCAAGTATCCATAAGCATAAAGGGCTTCAAGGTACATTATCAACACACAACAAACTTGAGTTATAACAAGGTTGCTTTGTTTATTGTTTTTTTTTAACCCAGATTACAGCACATATGTCTTTAGGCTGTTTTACTTGAAGCTAAATTGTGGTAGACTGAATAGTACAAAGCGCTCACATGAAAAAGTGCAGATAACGATTTGCTTTCGCTCCCTACACTGGGCCAAGGTAAGCTGAACAACTGCAAATGTCTTGGGAAGTTGCACTGTGTACAGGACAGTATTTATTACTCAGTCGTCTGCTGTGCTGCTACTCATTGCACAGCTCAGTGTAGCAGCATAGCAGACGACCGAGCAAGCTGCAGCGAGTGCCTGACTTACAGCTGTAGATGAAACGACCGTCACAATCAGTGGAACCACCGATGGTGACTATGGGGTTCTGAAAAGCACTCAACCAACACGTGCATCGAGGAAAAAAAAAAAAAACTACTATTGTTGGCGCAACAGCTGTGGAGGAAACCGTGGTCACTGTCGATGAAATCACGGGTGGCAACTACACAGTTCTAAAGGTGCACGCCCAACACTGTTTCATGTGCAGTGGAAAATGCAAGAATAAGAGCTATAATGACATAAAAACGCGGAAGTGTTCTGGTGTGCGTGTTATTTTTCGCTGATCAATAGCTATGCGGACTCCACTGGTTCCATAGTGGTTAGAGGCTAGTGTCGCTTTGCTCTTTTACAATGCACATTTGCAGCACTCTCCGCTCACCGCGTTCCGACGTTTGACCAAATTAACCTGCGTGCAGCCAGATTCGTCCAAATTAATGAGAGTTTGATGGCATTAAATATTTCATACGACCTGCTGGGACCAGAGGATGAGTCCGAATCATCTAGTTTTATGAATTCACGGAGTGAATTAGTGAGGTTTTACTGCCATGGCAAAGAAAATTTCATTCTTTGTTGATTGAATATTTGAAAAGTGAACTTCATGAACACTTTCCTTTGTAAATGATCCCGATCATTCCAACTGTGACTATAGAGCAAGCACCTGATCAGAGTTTCTAAATAAAGTCTGATTATTTAAAGTAATCAGTCAGGGTCTTGAGTAATAAAATAAAATTATTTTACAATTTTTCATTGAGTTATAATATTTCTTATCTTCAACTGTAGTACTTTTCAAGTTATGAGGTTGGCTGGTCTGGTGTTGCGTGCTTTGCCACTTTGTTTCAGTTTCAAATTTCCCATGTGACCATAAAGGGCAGCGCAATGCTTTACATACATGCCTGTTACAGTACCCAGCTATGTATCTCCATTGCCCAAACAGGTGGTGGATGTGGACCTGACAAAGTACAGAGAGCTTGCACAGACACATGGAGCTGTGGACCTCGACACCTCCAGGGTTGTCCACCTGCCCAAAGGTCTGTCTTCTGCACCAGTATCACGGCTTGCTCTGCGGAGCTTCCTCGCAGAACTTGTGCTTTGTCCTTTGTCACATTTGTATTGCACCAGCTACCTATTTACTTATGATCTCGGATTGTTACGGCAACAGGAAAAAAAATGGTCTTGAAAAACACAGGAAAACACCTGAAAAAGCTGAAAAATATGAAGTTTTGGAGACTTCCAGGCTTCGAAATTGTGATGCCGACGAGTGAGGTGCAACGCTGCCATTGCAGCTGCCATGAATATCAATATAAAAATGCAACGAGCAACCCTTGTCACATTGTAGTGCAGCATTATGAACAAAACGATATTTCATTTGAACTGTCTCTTTAGGGGTGACTGGCCACACATTAAGTTGTGGCCCCACTATGGTATTGTACTAATAGTATGAGCAGTTTTAACAGCAGGGGTGAAGAAAGATGACAGGACTGGCGCTCTATGGTATCTTTGTGCCAGGGTGTCGAATTGAACCCGAACCAAAAACTTTACCTGAACTGCAATTTGGGCAAAACTGAACCTAAACTCGAACCAATATTTTTGGAGAGTCCCTGAACCTGATCCAACATAAACCCAAAATAATAATAGTGGTTACCATTTCAACATGAAACAGTTCGAGCGTATAAGGCAACAACGGGTTCTCATAGTTCGCACATTTGTTCAAATAACTGCTTATTCAATCGGTGTATCCAACTAGGAGCTTGTTACGATTCACGAGTTGTGTTTTGCGCGAGAATGAAGATAGACAATGGTTATGTACTGGTAACTACAGCCAGCTCAGCAGAGATGCTGGCACTTGGCATGGCCGATGAAGTCGGCCATGCCAGTTGCTTGCCAGAGCCGAAAAGTTGAAAAGTTGTTTCAGGGGCTCTGTGGAATCAGGATTTTTGGTGACACTTCCAATTCGATCTTGCTTTTCTTGCGTGCCGTTGTTCAAAGCATATTTCGTGCTTTTTTCAGCAGAGTACAATGCTCTTCAAGTTGTCAAAATTATTCGTAGGGCACAGTGTGCATACTTTTTACTTCTTTGTCCACGCTTAGCCACGTGCAGCTTGCACAAGAAAGATTGAAGTATGGTTCAGCACAAGCCATCCTTGTTCATCGTTCAGAAGCATCAATGTCCTCACCTGCTTCTAAAAAAGCAGCAAACTGAGCTGAATGTCACACGCTGGCTTTCTTCTTTTCTACAGATTAGATGTTTGAAGTTTTACTTTATGTAATCCAGTGGTGAATTCATGCTGTCGTCAGCACCATAGATCACATGCCACAGTTCGCTCACCGCCAGTCTGAGTAGTCCAAATGTGATTTTGGAATGCAAATACTCTGCCCCATGTTTCTGCAGAAAAGACATGCAGCTAATTCTGAAAACACCCCTTCTGACTTTGTTTTCATTTTTAACAAGGCATATAGAGTCATTGCAGTGTTGCTACTGGTTTTGTCGATCCACCTTGAACTGGTGAAAAAGCCACGCAGAAAATTCAGTCATTATGCAAAAGTGCATATGCATAGCCTGTTCAACAGACTGAAGCGGTTTGAAGCTCGGGCTGAATCCATGTAGTACTGACAGTAAAACAAGAGGAAGATATTCTGTTGGAACCTTTTAAAAATGTCAACCCATCCCAATTCAAACCACTGGTTAAAAACAATTCTTCTCTGCAGAGTAGAATAGCATCAACAGTATGTGTAATATTAGAATGCCACTTAGCAGAATTCTGTAAACTGACTGACCCTGTTTATCATGCACGTTGGCTCTGCGCTTAAAATCTAAAGTCAATGGACTGTAGGCAAGCATTAGATGTCTGAGCCAAAGTATTTGCTGTGAAAGATTATTACTCTTCCGTGAAGGTAACAATATTTTTTATCTTGACTCTCTCTCTCTCTTTCTTTTTTTCAGTGCGACTTTGTTTATGCCTGTACTGCCACTGTAGGCATGTTTTAACAATGTCCAATTTCATATTTGTGGCATTGTCTGCTCTCCCCTGTTTCTAGCTCATGACATTTTACATGCTGAAGAATAGCAGTTGTACTGCCAATTGCTGTTGTGCAGGAAAAATCCACGTACACACTCCTTACCTGGATCCATCTGCGTTCAACCCACAGTCATCGACTGCTTCCCACACAACCACGTCCAAAACAAAAAGGTGACAACTGTTAGTTGGATGGCGAATTTCTTGTAAAAATTTGTTTATTGCCTACTTTGTTCATGTTACTTGAGAAAGTAGTTATGACATACTTGTATAGTATGGTTAGAAAAGCTGCTTTTATGTTGCATAACTGGCTTCTGTTTATAGTTTCATGCCATGCATACGTGCCAACATTTTCAAGTTGCTTTATGATCGTCATACTGACATCAGTGATCTTATGATTTTCATTTGCATCCAGTTTGTGCTAGAACTAATTTAACAACAATAAAAATACCCAAAATTTTAAAACATTATAGTATTATGGATTTGCTTCATTATTTGGACCTGCATGCAGCAGCGCCAGCAACTTATACAATTCTCATAGAATTTTTGTATAATGGCAATTGAAACCTCAGCTGATGTTACGGTATTATTTGATAAATAAACATATGAACATTTCCATTTTTGTGGCGCTGAACACTCCTGCCGTGAAGCTAGAGCTCAGTGGCTCTTCAGAGTGCCCATACACAACAAAGTACTTAAAAATCTCAATAAATTGTCTGTATCTCAAGTACATAATGAAACAATATTTAGTAATTTCCACAAAAATTTAGTATTCTTTGGGGATAATTGTAGCATTTTTCAAATTGTAAGGCTGCCAGGTCTGCTTATTTAAGCTGCTGTCCCTGTGATCATGTGGGTAGTATTGTCACGTAGTAGTGACGGTGAATAATGCAGTGGCAAATCTGTAAACAATAAAGCTTAGGTTTTATTGGGCAAACCTGTGCCCTCAAAAACAGGCTGCACTCAAAGAACAACGATAGTGGCGAACACAGTTGGTGATCGGCGAAAATCTGATCAGCGGGTCAAGTGCGTCAGCATTTACACATGCGTCATCGAAGGTTCCAGAATAATCACTGGTGCCGGCGTATCTTCCAGAAAGCTCTACACAATTTGTGTAGTGCACACAAGCAACCAGGTTACACAAGGTTTGGTGACAGTCAGTGGATAGAACCATCGATAACATTTGAGAAACTTCCAATACATGCTGGGACGTCCTGAGCTGAGTGATAAAATTTGTTAGACAGTGAAACGCAGTCACCGATCAAGAGAAACAACTACATGTGTCAGTATTATTGTTTGAAATGCACACCTGCCAACTCTTCTGAATTTTCTGTAAAGCTTATGAAGTTGGTTTTTTTTTTTATGATGTTACGAATCTTATGTTAGGCATTACAACAAATTTGTTCTGTTCGCGTGAAAGTTTTATTCGTTGGTCTCCAACCATACTTTTAAAAGTCATTGAAAGGATGTTAAGAGGGTGCTTGCTTCAAGAAAGTTTATTCAGACGGGTTGACTAAGCAGGTGAAATCGTCGACAGCAGTGTCACCAAACAAGTTGTTATGGCCTAAAAATAATGTTTCTGGTTTTCCAAGTTTACTTTTCTTTGATGGTTATGCGTGCTATTCTCTCCCCTGCCCCTGCCCTCCATTGTTGTGCCTGTGAGAGTTTTAAAAATATGAATACAAGGTTCACAGTTAGCAGGTATGGAAATGCATCGTAGCAGAGCGCCATTTAAACGAAGGGCGTTCCTTTTGTGGCAGAGCCCCATGGAAACGGCAAGAAGGCAGCAGTGAACGGCCAAGTCTTCCCCCGGCTGTTCCCCATCCTGCCAAGATTGCACTGATAATCTTCAACCGTGAGAATGAAGACCCGATACCATTGGACTCGGATGCCTGCCAGCAGGTCCTTAAGGTGGGTCCCATGCGAAGCACGGATGTCTGAAGAAAAGCCAGCTGGGAATGTGTCGGCAGGCTTGAAAGCTTGTGAGGACGCTCAACTCTCTCATGCCTTTTGATGTTTGTCTTCCCCCGCAAGACTCTTGCATTGCTTGGCATTTGGCTTCCCTGCATCACACATGCGATGATGGAGACTTGGTATCATAGTTTCGCAGCTGCATTGAGAGACGGCATGAGTGCTGTCACCTTACAGCATGGATAACTCGGGTGTTAACTTGAGTGGATAACTTGCTTCCCACTCTTGGGCTGTACGCAAGGCAATCAACAAAAAAGAGAGCTTGTGGTTTCTGGCTAGCCCGTGCCGACAGAGGACAAAGCAGAGAGAAGTGAAAAAAAAAAAGGCATTTGTTGCATCTTCCATGCAATAAGCCAGCTAGCAAAATGCCACAAATGAAACGTGCTGATGGAACACACTGAGAAATCTAGGAGCAGCAAAGTGGTAGTTGGGGTGAGTTGGTATTGCATTTTGAATGTTTGTCAGCTCAAAATAGATAAACCATCACTACTTTTGTTTCAGTAGGAACATTCCTATCTTGCTAGCATGAAACAACATTGTCTCTTGGCAACTGCATGACGTTGCATTTTGTCGCTCTTGATTTTTCACACTTACTGGTAGCTTTTTTGAATTGTTCGTTTGTACATATGGCACCTGGCAATCTCGTATTACGTGTTTGAGTCTTCCATTTTGGGGTTCTTGCTTAGTCTTCATGTAAAATCATTTTTTCATTCTTCCTTTTTTTTTCACACATCTTTGTATAAATTGTGTCGTCACATGTATTCAAGATAAGCTGGACATACAGTACATGTGTCTTATGTGTCTTGTTCCTTTTTGTTTCGTGGCCACATCCATTCAAAATACATTCAGAATCGAAGCGGTTCAGCTCATCACGCAAGGATACTAAGTGAATAATGTTTGCTCCTCCCGTGAGTACAGCCCAATGAATGGAGTTGCATGTGAGGGATTGTGTTCAACCATGGTAGCCACAAGACACTCCTGCGAAGTGCATCATCAAGTGCATGGACTGACCACTTGTGACGCTATCCCGCAGCCTAAGAGAAGGGAACGAGTTCCTCTCACACCCGAGTGTTCATGCTGTCAGGTGACAACCGCATAGCAACATTCATGCCATATAGTTTTGTAGCTGGGAGCCACTGAAAGTTACTCCCTACTGTTACATGTTATTCAGGGAAGCTGATCCCCAGATGCGAGAGTCATGTGGGGAAGACAATTGTCTAGGGATATGAGGGTCATGCAGTGAAAACGAGCATCAAGGGACGTGACAAAGTCAAGTGTCCCCTCAGGCTATATTGAGACAATTTATCTTAAACTACTTATCTTACTATCTTAAACACTACAACAAGAAGTGACTAAATATAACACATACAAAGAAAAAATAAAAGTTAGGGGCAACAATCTTTGATGCCACTTATGTACATCTCGTACACCTATCAAATGCAAGACGGAAAGAAAAACATGTGGGCTGGAATGTCAGGTAAGAGGTAAGAGAATAAAAATGCTACACTAACACCAGGAAATAGAATGTATAAGGGTAAGTGCAGAGTTCATTATAATGCAACAATGTCAGTGCCTTAAAATGATGGCACTGAAGTGACTACAAATGATTTCACTGATGACAAGCACACAGCATCACTGGAAAGGTTATTCTAGTCGGTAGGGTCTCCTCCGTGCTCTTGGGACAAAGGAACGACAACACAGTAGTGCAACCAGTCACAAGGGCATTTATTGCACCTTTCAAAGATCAATGCCTGCCAGCCGAGTTGCTATCCACAAAACATGCCGATGGGGCGCGCGACAAAATCTAGAAGTCCAACTCCCCGCGACCGGATAGCGAGCGAATATGTTCGCCCCATGCTGGATCCCAACGCCTGGTCGTTCGCGCGTACTGTCACGCGAACGGTGGCGCATTCCAAGGCGGCCACGAGAGATGGTCTCGCAGAAGCATGGGTCGGCGCGCGCGTGCGGGATGTCCACGCTGTTCGCCGACCCGCCGGGAAAGAGCCCGCCTGTTCTCCTCTGTGCCCCAAGTAACCCTGCCGTGAGGTGGCGTTAGCAGCGCAACACTAGCGCCATCTCTCGCACTGCGCCCCAACCACATCCACCGCCGCGGATATCACGCAGGCCACGCAGCGAAGCCGGATTACAGGAGACGCGCCATGCGGGAAAAACATCAGGGGACGCGCGAGAGTCGCGCATCCCCACAAGTCAGATCGATCTCGCAATAGAAAGAAAAAAAGAGGGTGGTGTCTGTTCTACTAAAGGTGCTGTTGTGGACCTGTTATGTTTTCCTCAAGTTGGCCTTGCACTATTAACTGTTATATTGGCACTAAAGTTCAGTTTATGTTGTGTAACATTTTTAGTAGTAGCAACTTACAGTGGGACTCTAGTGTTGGGAATCCTGAATGATTGCAAGGTACTGTCATTGATACGTGCCTACTGTATAAGTCAGAAGTTTTTGAGAAGACTTGAAGTGATAAGCAGTGGTCGAACAAACAGTGTCACTGGAGTGAAGTTGTGTTTCTAATGTGCGAGCTTGAAGTGCGATAATTACTAATAGGTATTTCAAGGTATTTGATATAAAGTTAGTCCTGACTTGCACCTTTGGCGCAATGTTAGACCAGGAGCCACGTAAGGGACTACTTTTCGTCTGCTGAATACGGTAGTTAGTGCAGCAAATTAGTGCAGCAAATTAGTGCTTGCTTGAGTACAGTTTACCTGCCTTCAGGTCAGCACAAATGGACTAGTGGTTAAATGTTTAAAGCAGTGCCTGCATTTGTGCTGAGGTATATGCTTCTCAGTAAGAGTGAAAATAGAGGAATTTCAGATCAAGCTACAGAACATGTATTCGGCTCTAACTCAGGAAGAGGACCTTAGTGTTGAAGCAAAGAACAACAATTTTATGGGCAACATTAAGGAGTGTGCAATAGAAGTTGATGGTAACTTCGTTAGACAGGATACCGGTAAGCTATCTCAGGAGACAAAAGATCTGATTAAGAAGTGCCAATGTATGAAAGCCTTTAACCCTACAGCTAGAATAGAACTGGCAGAACTTTCCAAGTTAATCAGCAAGCGTAAGACAGCTGACATAAGGAAGTATAATATGGATAGAATTGAACATGCTCTCAGGAACGGAGAAAGCCTAAAAGCAGTGAAAAAGAAACTAGGAATAGGCAAGAATCAGATGTCTATGTTAAGAGACAAAGCTGGAAATGTCATTAGTAATATGGATAAGATAGTTCAAGTGTCTGAGGAGTTCTATAGAGATTTATGCAGTACCAGTGGCAACCACCATGATAATGAAAGAGGGAACAGTCCAGAGGAATTTGACATCCCACAAGTAACGCCGGAAGAAGTAAAGAGAGCCTTGAAAGCTATGCAAAGGGGAAAGGCAGCTGGGGAGGATCGGCTAACAGCAGATTTGTTGAAGGATAGTGGGCAGATTGTTCTAGAAAAACTGGCCGCCCTGTATACGCAATGCCTCATGACCTCGAGCGTACCGGAATCGTGGAAGAACGCCAACATAATCTTGGTCCATAAGAAAGGGTACGCCAAAGACTTGAAAAACTATAGACCAATCAGCTTACTGTCCGTTTCCTACAAAGTATTTACTAAGGTAATCGCAAATAGAATCAGGAACACCTTAGACTTCTGTCAACCAAAGGACCAGGCAGGATTCCATAAAGGCTACTCAACAATAGACCATATTCGCACTATCATTCAGTTGATAGAGAAATGTGCGGAATATAACCAACCCTTATATATAGCTTTCATTGATTACGAGAAAGCATTTGATTCAGTCAAAACCTCAGCAGTCATAGAGGCATTACAGAATCAGGGTTTAGACGAGCCGTATGTAAAAACACTGAGATATATATATAGTGGCTCCACAGCCACCGTAGTCCTCCATAAAGAAAGTAACAAAATCCCAATAAAGAAGGGCGTCAGGCAGGGCGATACGATCTCTCCAATGCTATTCATAGCGTGTTTACAGGAGGTATTCAGAGACCTGGATTGGGAAGAATTGGGAATAAAAGTTAATGGAGAATATCTTAGTAACTTGCGATTCGCTGATGATATTGCCTTGCTTAGTAACTCAGGGGACCAATTGCAATGCATGCTCACTGACCTGGAGAGGCAAAGCAGAAGGGTGGGTCTAAAGATTAGTCTGCAGAAAACTAAAGTAATGTTTAATAGTCTTTGAAGAGAACAGCAGTTTACAATAGGTAACGAGGCACTGGAAGTGGTAAGGGAATACATCCACTTAGGGCAGGTAGTGACCGCGGATCTGGATCATGAGACGGAAATAATCAGAAGAATAAGAATGGGCTGGGGTGCATTTGGCAGGCATTCTCAGATCATGAACAGCAGGTTGCCATTATCCCTCAAGAGAAAAGTGTATAATAGTTGTGTCTTACCAGTACTCACCTACAGGGCAGAAACCTGGAGGCTTACGAAAAGGGTTCTACTTAAATTGAGGACGACGCAGCGAGCTATGGAAAGAAGAATGGTGTTACGTAACGTTAAGGGATAAGAAGAGAGCAGATTGGGTGAGGGAACAAACACGAGTGAATGACATCTTAGTTGAAATGGGCAGGGCATGTAATGAGGAGGGAAGATAATCGATGGTCATTAAGGGTTATGGACTGGATTCCAAGAGAAGGGAAGTGTAGCAGGGGGCGGCAGAAAGTGATGATGATGATGATGATGATGATGATGATGATGATGATGATGATGATGATGATGTGCTTCTCGCATATCCAGGCTGTCTACAGTGGAAGCAGCACTGCACAGCCTGTGGGGAGCAGTGGAGCCAGCAGCAGTGGCACGCCTAGCATCCAGATGACGCCGTCGGCCGAGGATGTCAGCCTCGAGCCGCAGGGGCAGAGGGCCACGTACACCCATGGGGGTCCGCACAACAGCACTTGCGTATGACAGGCAGCCCCTGGCAACTTTGGTTGGACATGACATGGTTTGTCATCTCCAGCTTCATGACACTGTTGCGACCTGCGTCTTTGCATCCATATGAGCTGTCATGAGTGACATGTATTTGAAACGGCTTTCACTCAGTCCGTTTAGGACGCCCAGTGGGGTCTTTTGCATCCACTCAGGCAACCACAGGAATGGCACTTACCAACCTGGACACCAAATTGACAGCTAATTTTAGCGTTCAACAAGTACCACAAGCAGCTAGCATTAGCAGCTAGTTAAGGTACCAAGACAGAGGATAGCAGGAAGATAGAGAATTGAAGAACTCATCAGTAGTGTTTGAACAAGGGTTGTTGCTGGAGCCAATGTTTCAGCAAGTGGACTTTGTCAGGGTAACAGCTTGTACAAGCTACAGCCCTGATGAAGACGAGTCCACATGTCAGAACATTGGCTCCAAAAACATCCTTTCTTCAACCACTGTTGATCACTAGCAGAGCATGTTTATTTACAACATGTACAAAAGTGAGGTATTGTCCATTTAAAAGTCAGTCTTGTGAATCATTGGAATGAAACCAGTTCTTCATGAAAGGTAGTAATTCCTGAGTGAGAAAATTGTTTGAATCCCTCCAGAATTGGTTGCTCGACAGCTACCAGATAGAATGTCAAAAGCTTCCGAATGTGACACGAGGTGCACTGTGTCGAGTATGCATGTGGGCCAGTGTGTTTTCTCAAGAATGTGCACCTTCTTGTGGAGCTGTGCTGGAGTTAATATCAGTACACATATCGGATTGTTCTGGTTCTCAAATCTATGATCCACAAAGTAGTAAAGCAAAAGTGGTGAGCCATTCCAGATTCATGTCAGCGCTGTGCTGGCTGTAGTTGTGTGGTGTAGCGCATGTAAAGCACTCCGAATCTCATCATCATCACAGTATGCACTGAGCTAAGCAGCTGTGTCATATATGTGAATTAAGGCATGGTATATACCCTCTGGGTATGCTGCCTTGTTGTTGAAGGGAGCATGTATTGCTGCTGATACAATTGTTTCCTTTAATTCAAGATAAATTAATCTTATTTGTGTTTTAATTTCACCCTCTACTAATGGCTCAGGAGGAAGCCATTATTTTTAATGTGCTTTCAATTTTAACATCAGTTTGTACAATAATCCAAGCCAATTTTTCATGTCTCATCATAGTTGAAGTTCACTGTATTGCATCTGGCAATAGGTTAATAGTCTGGAGGCATTGCCTCTGAATCTAGCTCATCTTCACACATGCTGTTGCATGATGGTAAACGAAACAGGAAACCCATGTAAACTAAAGAGGCAGCGTTTGTGCAAGTGACTGTGTGATAGAACATTTTCATTTTTGTCAAGTTGGTGGTACGTTCGGCCAGGCTCTCATTGTACAGAGCTTTGTAAAATGCAAAGAACATGCAACAGATGAAAGGACGCATACTGTCTGTATGGTGTTGACACTGGCTGGTGTTCTCTCCTTTGGCCTGTTATGACAGCTTGCACCAGGTAAAGCATTTCTTTCTGTCCCACACTTTTATTTGACTTTGTAATCATAGTCGGCAAACACAAGCGAAGTGTCTTCACATGTGAGTAGGTAGTTGAACAATACCTGTTTCATATTTTTGTTGTGCCTCTGTCTGCATGTCAACCTGTGCATGCACATTCTGGTTAGTGCAAATAAATATGAAGTTGCTGTTACCGTCTGGCTATAAAACGTGTGTATGCAACGACTCCTGGGAATGCGCTTCCGATATATTTTTGGCGTGACGTCGCCTGGGGTCACAGTGTACGATGGCCCCACTTTAGTGCCAGTCGAAATGTGGTTCATGTGATTAGCAACTGCAGTTTTATTTTTTCCCCCACAGGATGAAATAGTTGCACTAACAGTCAGTCTTAGATGCATTGCATGCCGCTTGACACCAATGGTTGTAGTTTTTGCCATCAAGACACTGTTCACAGTGTGCTTGCACTAAGACAGAGTTTTAACTTTGCATGATAAGCGATATGTTACCCCAATACATTAGGGCTACAGTGCAATTGTCACCTCTCCATGGTAGCACAGTAGACAAGCAAAGAGATTGATGTTCCAGCATACCAGCATCGCGTGCTAGACCAGAGAATTAATGATGCAGTGAAGAAGTAGGCTTTTAGCATGTTCCTCATTGGCGACACATCAGCAACATTTATACTGTAGTGCTGCCTGCTAGGCATCAATAAAATGGCTTTCCAGGCTACATTCAGGCCCTATGCGTAGTCCTAGCTTTGTCAAAACAAACAACTAATCTCAATAATCTCGCCAAAACATTGCTTTGTCATCAGCATGAGATGAGGCTGAGAAGTGGCCCATGTTACCATTTATTTCTTGTTTTCGTGACAGGAAGCAACTAGCAAGCACAAATCTGAATCAAAGGGGGTGGTCTGGGCTGTCTGGGAACTGCCATGTTGTTAGGCAATCACAGTAACCAGTGGTCGCCATGATGGTTGTCCACGGTATAGGACACGCATGCACAGTGGGCCTAACATATCATAGTAACATATTGCATATTGCACAGAATTTAAATTCTTCAATGCTCCACACTGATGAACACACAACATAAGTTTTAATAAGGATGTTTTGACATATGTCAGGCACCAACAGCAAAATGTTTGAGCAGGCACCATTTGTCGTTAAAGTAAGCACTTGTGTTGCTTTCATATTTTGTCCAAGTCCAGTATCGTGATTACTTTTCTGTTGTTGCAGTGCTTATTGCATTGAGCCAGAGTCTCTTGTAGAATCAAGTTCCCATTTTGTTGCTTTATAACTTTTGCCTCAAACTGTCACACCTTGACAGGTGAAGCATGTTTCAGTAGACACTGTGCCATTTTCTCCAGTATTAACAGCATTGTGAGGTGGTCTCGCCTTATGTGTCAATGTGAACTACACGAGTGCTTTATTTTTGCCCAAGTAAGTTGACCACTAATTTTAGGATAGTGAATGAAGTCTTTTTTAGATACTGTGCAGCTTTAAAACTTGTCTATCTACAAGATTGCACATTTTGTCTTTGGGAAATGAGATCTGCTACTCTTTGTCTAGTTAGTCATGCTTGGAGGCCACTACTAAATGTTATCTAAAGATGCGAAGGAGGCAGTACATTTGAGAGGCTGTTGTGCGTGTAGGTTCATTTCCACTTGGGTCTGAGAGAGTCACATGTCCGACTTTCTTTTTCCTTTTCTTTTTTTCGATTAAACTATTTCTAGCTGCCTGGACACACTGTTCCCGAATGCTGCACTGAGGTATTTTGGTTCTTACTGCATATTATATTTTATTAAAATGTGCACAAGCCAGCTTAGCACCTAGAAGTTTGTTTCTGCCTGTGCTTCGTGCTGTTGAAGTGGACTAATCATACCTGTAATTTTGCACTCAGTATAGCAACAGTGATGTGTGGATGACTGGTAACCGAATGTGTTTTGTCCGTACTATAAAGGAACAGGTGCCTAGTTGAAGGAAGCGCTTGTCAGATCTTTGGTGCTGCCTGTTCGGGTAGATCTGCTTGTCACTGCCATTTCCAGCATTTTGCACTAAAAGCAAAGTTTGGCTATTGTTTACCATGAGCTTGATCCTGACTGCTTGTAACAAAGTGCTGGGTCATTGCTGGGCGTCTTCAATTAAAGAAGCTGATGGGTTTGTGACTCTTTCCGAATGCTGTGTGTGTGAGCATGTGTGTGGCACACGAATTTTGAATAGGTGCTTTTTTTCTCATGTTCAGCGACTCCAGGTCCATTTATTAAAAGTAAAACAGTGGTGGGGCCTGCTGATCAGAAACTGCGACAGTTCTGAGAAGTGGCACATATGCCAAAGCAGGGCTTTTTTCATGCCCTGCGGATCTTTCATGAACTTATCTGCTGATCAGAAGGTCAGGAAGTGGTGGCTTACCTGGTGGTGTAGAACCTGAAACGAAACTACATGGCACTGGGAAAGTATCTTTTGCTTCTTGTTTAGAGCTGTGAAGCTGCTTTATGCCCTTTAATTAGCGACTGGATTTGTCTCTGGGAAGTGTTTAGTGTGCCTATGTCTCGGCCTCTCATCTTTGTGTGGTCGGGTAGGATTAAAGCTAGACCCTGCTGCAGACCAGAAAAATTTTGCACTTTTAGCTTTTGTGATTTTGCCTTTCCTGAAATAATGTGATTCCACCTTCTAATATGGCATAAATTGCTATCTTCTCATCATTCCTCACATCCTGTGGCAAAATTGCTTGTTGGACCACGAACAGTTAACTCAGTATTAAATGCCCCTTTTGTTAATTTTTTGTTTCTTTCTTTTGTAAAGAAAAGAAATTGTCCTTTAAAACTAATTAATTGTGTAGAAGGAGAAAGAGACTTGCCCTTGGTGATGCGAAACATTTTTAAGCATTATTGAGCGCTGTTGGTTCAGTTGTTTCATGAAAGCTTCTTCTGGCCCTCACTTAAGAGGAAGCTTTAATGTGGACAAATATCTCATCCAAACGCAGTGTGAAATAAGAGAGCTCTCATCAGGCAACTCCCTGCATCATTTGCTTAGAAATATATTTTTAAATTGGGCAGCTATATACCACTGCTCTTTTCTTTTTATTATTATTTTGTACTGCAGGGCTACAGGTAGCACAAAACAGATGGGAAAAGATTCTAAATGGCAGAAGGGAAGGAACCACCATAAGTTCTGGGATATATACAGAATGTTGCGTCAATAACAGCTCCAGTTATGCAAGACTGTTCCTACTCAATCTCTGGCTGATCGCCACTCAAAATTCATACAGAAGTTCCATTTTGTATGAAATGTAGTTTGACGCCTAATTTATGGGCATTACTTACCAGTTTTGTACACAGTAAATTTGATGTGCATATTGTCTGGAAACAACACCACTCAAAATATGGTGATTTTGTGACAATGTAATATTGACACCATCTATCACCACTTTGGCAAAACAGCACAAATGATATGCCACTGGGAGGGAGTGAGAAAGGAAAATTTATGGCGTGAATTTAAAAAACAAATGTTTTCTTTGTGTATGGTTTATTAGCCTGGCTAACATAAACCGATTTTTGTGGTACTTTAGATGTAACTTCAGTTAGCGCCGCAGTTCTCCCTCTCAATACAAAATCTCTCTTTTACCATGCCATTTCCCTGCCTCTGCCCACCCAGCGGCATGTTTCGCGTACTGTGTAGCGGTGACAGATGGCACCGCCATTCTGTTGCAGCATCATTACCAGTGGCATTATTCCAAATGATGCGAACATCAGTTTTATTGTTATGGAACTGGTAAGTAATGCCTACAAATGTGGTGTCAACTAACCTTTATGCAAAATAGTACCTCTGTGTGGAATTTGAGCTATGATCAGTCAATCGTCTAATGGAAAGGTCATGTATACCTGGAGCCGCTGTTGACTGGAGTGTGCCTAATTTTAAACTGGAAAAGTATGTGCAGACGTCCCACTGCAGGCATGAAAATAGCCACATATATCGATCTGCCATTATGTCGCACATAGGCTACAATCTGCTTTACACATGGTTTTGTTATTTCCAAGTGAATTCCAGTATTAGCGTTGGAGCAGCATTCTCGTGCCATTGCTTTTGGAGATGGCTTCACTTTTGCGAGATTTTGTGAGGCTAGGCACTGGACACATCAAAGTATATGGCTCACAGTCCTCTTAGTACTGTACTAAGATAGTAGTAAGCTTTGCACAGTGCCAGAAATGTTGTTGGCTGTTTAGTACATGGAAGCGTCCGGTGCAGTCATATGAAATCTCGCAAAATTGAAGCTATCTCCTAGAGTGATCATCCGAGAACGCTGCCCCTGTTTCCAATTTATTTATGGTTGTTGTCCATGGTGCACCTCTTGTGCAGCATCTGCAGGTCAAGTTGAGGGCATTTGGGACCACAGTTCGAGAAAAGTTTGTTCACAGGATTCATAAGATCAAAATCTCCCTAAAACTTGCTCCAATCATGGCAAAGGGACCTCTGTCCATATCTTGAGAGTTGAGAGAGACACGTTAAAATGTCTCCTGACGTTTTAATGGTGTGATAATATGTGTGAACGTTTAAAAATTAATTCCTATGGTGTTTGAACGAGAAGAATGGGGGTTAACGGAGAGGCGTGATTTTTATTAATCATATCATAAGAAGCCAACAAACAAAGATACCTGCGATGTCTTTGTTGGCTTCTCGTGATATTCCTATGGTGTTTGTTAGATATTTTGTCGCTGCATGTGCTGTATCAGGTATAGTTTTGCAGAAGTTCTTGTCTCCGTTTATATGAAAAAATGTGTAGGCCCTTTCAATCACACAACCACATTAATAATAAATGTCTTGATTTTTAAGGACTTCATTCAACTGAAAGGGGACAAAATAAAGTTTTGCTGCAGTACATCACTATAATGAACTTTCTCATAGAAATGTTGCAGGTCTTATGTGAGTTTACTACTTTATCATTCCCCCATGTTTAGGGCAATGCATTTGCTCTAAGTTGTCCCCATAAAGCTTGGTGCAGTCTGTTTAGCCTGCACAAGGATTTTCAATTCATTTAACACGCAATAAAAAAAGGTAATAGAAGATGGAAGAGACAGGCAGCTGCTTGTACGTCTTTTATGTCTCACACTTCTGTTATTGCCGGTTGAAAAAATGAAAATGGACTGTCAACCAGCCCAATGTTGCACTTTTTGCACAGAATTTCCTTCTTTTAAGTGCTGTTGACCATATTTCTGTAATTGAATTTTATTTTAAGTTTATATAGTATGATTAACTCTTCTTATTTTTCATGTCATACTATGGGATTACTATATAGGGACCATTAGAATTATCTTCAGCTTTATAACCTTTATAACTTCACTTTATAAAGTTATAAAGGTTGTACAAAAAGGCTTACATTAGTATAACCTAAAACAGCCACGATCACTGAAATGTTCACATTTCTTGCATTGTGTTCCTGCTTTTGGAGGATTTGAGTATGTCCGCAGCGTTTGTATTGTGCTATTGCTCTGCACGTTGGCATTTGAAGATGACATGCACATACAGGTGCAGACAATATTAATTGGAACTAGAGCTGTGGCCAAACTGCATCCCAGTGCTCTCTAGCAGCAGCCTCTGGAGCAAGTTTGAAATTGGAGCACACATGAGCACAGGCCAGTGCTGAGAGCCAACTCGCAACTCTCGAAATGTTTCTTTACCCATAGAGTGGAGTGTTGTTCACAACTTGATGAAATGAGCGCTACGAAGACGCGGACGAAAGAACACCTGTATGACAGACAAGGCGCTCGTCTGTCGTACATGTGTTCTTTCGTCCGCGTCTTCGTAGCGCTCATTTCATCAAGTATGCATAAACAACTCACCCACATCAAGCTTCTGCTGTTCACAACTTCTGTGGCTGAACGCTCGCTAGTGTGGTGGTGCAGATAGCACAGCTGTTTCTGCAGTTCGCATGCGTTAGACATGTTCCCATGGCAGAAGCCAGTTTGACACAATGATGACACAATCCATAGTGACACGTGGCCATGACACTCCCAGCTTCCTCCCAGGGCTGCAAGAGGGCGCTGGGATCCAGTTCGGTCATAGCTCTCGTGTTCCAATTACTTTTGTCCACACTTGTACAGTTTCAGAAAGAGAAGATAATAGAGCTGTGGCCACATACGAAGGAACGATCACTGTTTGTCACTGCGAGTACATCAGGCCCCTCAATTCTGCATCGCACTACATTTTACCAAACGTGCAAGTGTCATAATAACTTGAACTTTTCTATTGTGCAATATGTGCAGTGCTGTCATATGTGGCAGGAAACATTGTCTTTATTCTTGAGTTCGGGTCGCCAGACATATGTACCAAATTCAAAAAAGCAACTTTTTGCTGATTCCTCGTCAGGAAAACTGCATAGCAAGTCAAAGAGAGATGTTGGGATTCAATTGTTGATTGAATGTTCTCTGCCCTATCAGACTGTGCTGCACAATACATGTGTTCGCTATGCCACTTTGTCTGTGTGTCTGTGTGCATATGTGTGTCCATGAAAAACAGAACTGAATCTAGAGCTGCTTTTGATCAGCATTCAGTGTAACACTACAAAACGGGTGCTGCTTTATTTCATATTTTATTTAATTTTTCCATTGCACGTTAGAAATGTACAGTGCTTAGCTAGTGGTGTAATTTGATCAAAAGAGCACATTGTGCGCAGTTGTCATGGGAAGTGGCGGTATGTACATCATGCCAGATTTTTACAAGCAATATTGGTGCGAACACTCTCACGATACATGGCGGGAGTTGCTGTACTATTGCATTAGAATGACACTGTGTGTGTACATATACGGCTTTGTGACAGTGTTTATGTGTGTGTACATAAATTTTGAATAAACAACATATTTGCTAGTATATGCCCATATGACAGTTTCATGTTTGGTAGGGATGGCACAAATGAATGAATGTTTGGGTGGGCTGGTAGTCAGTTGCAGCACGCAAGCGCATGCATGCAGACTGGGATTGTGATTGACATAGATGGGGTGCTATTTCCGGCAATGTTTACCTAATCACTCAGACAGGTATGTATCTGTGCACAAAGCAGTGCATTTTGAGCAAGTGAAATGGGTAGAACAAAAGCAAAAAAATACTGCATGACATTCAGCTTAGTACGAACTATGCACAATCACACTTTCTCTTACGATTCGATTGAAGATCACAATTTTCCTCTTCACTATCATGCATTGAGCACCAATAGACATATTTAATTACTCATATACACATAATGCACTTGGACATTGCTGGAGCAGCTAGAGTACAGAACAACTCAAGCAAGAATTAATGAATTACATCTTATTGGGAAGGCTGGTGCTTTGGCCTATGTTTGGGAGCTAGGGTGTTCAGGTGTGGGAATTGGTGGTAAGGGAAGGGTAAACAGATGGTCAGTCTGCGTTGGCCTGAAACAAGAAGGCAAAGTGATATTCAACATTGTCCCTTCACTTGTAATGCACGGTGTGATCACTTTAATACAGAACCTTTGTTGTTGCCACTAAGTTCACAGCAGTGAATATGGTAGGCACTTGAAACACAAATTGGTCATGAGGCAGTTGCGGGCACAGAATGTAATACACACTCCTCAAGGATATATAAAATGAGCACAGCAACCTATTGTGTCTTTCCAACAAAGTGTTTTGGCCTGTGGCATAGTTTAGGATATTAATAGCAGTTAATGCAGTCAAGAACAGAGCAGGCAAGACTGGAGCTGAGGCATTTGACCCAAGCCGCCATTTCTGGACTCTGACCTGGCCAAAATTTGATTGGGAACGAGAGCTATCGTTGCTTGCTTCAGCCAATCACCGTGTGAATTTTTGTGGGTGGTCCCATGAGGGCATAAAAGAAGTAAATAAACTTCTTTCATGCATTTGGGTCCCCTCCGCATACGTTAGGGTACGCCTTGGTAGCAAGTTGGTTAGTGGTGCCCGAAAGCGTCTGTCCAATAACCCTTCAAGCCCAACTTTGGCCAGATGTATGGCCACCAACTATAGATTAGCTGGACCAGGATGGCAAAATAGCTTGAGCTTAGCTTAGCGATTTATTTCGGCCGGCTACTATGTTGTGCCAACCACTGGTCAACATTTTGCCTTTCATGATACTACATAAATTCCTGAATGGGTCCAATCTGACCAACAGCTTGTCAGGAAAAAAACATTCTACCACATTCACTCTAGCATTTCTTCAGAAGCCACTCACTACGTTCCTCTTTCACACGGCACCCTCTTCAGCTATACAGCTAGAACTACTTCTGACCATGTATTGAAGTATCATTGTCGCAAAGAAGTGAAAATAAGAAAAGGATTGTGGATAGACTGACATTTTACTTTGGTGGGCATTTAGTTCTAATGTGAGTGTACACTACACACTGAGAGCTTTAGCACGTCCCTCAACCTATTGTGGTGTATAGAAACGTTTGATTGAGCAGACTTGTTGGTGCCACCACCTTGTGGTGCAGAGCTTAACCAGAGAGGATACAGAGATGCTAGTGGGTTGAGCAACCATACCTATTTAGCTGATTTTTTAAAGCATTGGCAGTGACATAACATGCTGTCTTTCTTTTTCCTTCGGCGAGAATACCCATGCAACGAGAGCATATCTAGCCTATTGTTGGATGTCGCAAGATGTTCCTGCTGCCATCCATGGCTCTGGTAACCCGGTATTCCGTAAAGGGTAATATGTTGGTGAACAAGCTTAAGCTTGCCATTTTTTTTGTGGCACATACACTGTGAATTATGCTAGTTGTGATACATGCCTTCAGGCATGTGTGCATACATTCTAATTGTAAGAGCTGCTAGTACACATCCCCCATTTCTCGAATTGCTGAAGTGTTAGAAATAGGCAGTACATACTTTCTAAATCAAAGTTTGTGATGTCGATTGAAAATAGTCATTCAAGATATTGTGAATGGTTGAGCCGCAGAGCTGGTAGTGCAATGTTAACTAATGCAATGATTTCGTAGTATATGCACTGAACATGTCACAGCTTTAATCTCATGCAATGAGATTAATATTTTAAGCAAACATGCAATATGTTTATGTTCGTGCACTACATTGTTCACAAGCTATATGGCCAAATCCAAATTTTGCCAAACAGGAGGGTATTTGAATGACCAATTAATAAACCAGAGAGCTTCCTTGAAAGGGCAGCCGTCGTCTAATCCATGCCTACATTGCAAAAAACTTAAGTGCAAATCGTGTCTCAGAGATGCCAAGGTGCTGTCAAGACACATGAAGATAGAATAGCTAGGGAGATTGCGGAAGCTTTCTTTATTCATAAGTCCGGGGACATGTGCATTTCTGCACAAACTAGAAATTGATTATTTAACCTATAGTCTTTAAGCTGCTACGCGGGTTTATGCGAGGTTATATATTTTGCATGTTTTTCAAGATAAGCCATTGTTGCTAGTCTGTGCTCGTACATGTTTTCTATCTCGGCTCTGTCCGTTTGCACCATTCCCCATTAAGTATGAAGTATAAAGACACCCAACAGTCTGTATTTCCTTGTACTAAGGTGGGTGCCCATTTTTTTATTGTGACAATTTTTGTTTATTTTTTTATTCTGACAAGTTTTTGTAGAACCTTGAATTATGAAATGAGATGGTATGTATGTAGAGAGCGAAACAACAAATCTAATTACAACTGAGGATTTTGTACCCCTTGCGCAACATTGGCATATACCCGTTCTGCAGGATTGGCCATGAATGTGCACATATGCTGCAGACACATACTGAGAACAAGGTAGCCCAAATATAGTTAAGAAATTTGGGGAAAGAAGCTGTTGAATATTGTGGAGTAATAATTCCCTGAAGATGTGTGTGCTTTTGAGATGCCTATATATGTATAGCCGGCTTTCGCTAATTCGACCATGACGGGACCGACAAAGTTTATCGAATTATCCGGCGGGCCGAATTAAACATGCAAGATAAAGAAAAAAAAATGACAAAGCACCCTCTAATTCAATTGACAGTATTTGCCCTATTCAGAATGCCAGTCAAACTCGTACTCACTTTTTGTGTGTTCGAAGTAGAAAACTAACGTAGAAATGAAATTAAAGCTTCTAAACGACGTAGAAATCTAACGCGGCGCACCCCGTCGTTTAGCAAGAGAAATGGGCAAGGGTTAGTATGTGAACGGCGCTAGACGACAGGACGAGCGAAGGGACACAGACAACAGCGCTGTCCTTCACTCGTCCTGTCGTTTAGCGCTGTTTTTATTGCTCGTAATCACGAACCAACCAGCCCAAATGCGCACTCTTCTGCGGTTATATGTGTTGCACAGTGGTGGCCTGTTTCTTAAAGTCAGCTTCGCCGCACGGTCTTTAAAGACAGTAGTCATTTTGCTGCAGTTGACTGGGATGTAGGCGGCAGACGTACACAAATCATTATAATACAGTTAATTTGGTAACAAAGACCAATTTAAAAATATACATTTGTATTCGTGTCGCACAAGTCTGCGCATCGTGTACTTTAACCTGCAAGGAAGGAATTCCTCTCCATAGGAACACGTTCTTTTGGTTTTCTCTCTTCTTGTATTTTTTTGTGATTTCATCCACGCTTCTTTATCCGTATATTTAATTAATTCACTCCCATGGCATAGTACGATGTGCTTGCACGTTCTATTTCAGCGCCATCGACTGTTCTATGCGGCCATATGCATACAACTGTCTGCTAAGCGACGCGTGCATGCGAGATTACGGCATCGCCCGAAGCCATCGGTGCGTCAAAGACACGTGCGACCGTCTTCTTTGTGGAAGCTCGAAAACTGGTGACCGCGTCCCCAAAAAAAGCGTGTTCCGGTCGCGATATACACGCTGCCCGATTGAACCTTCGCGCAGCCCGACTGGTTAGTCGACCGCCGCAGCCGAGCTGGAATTTAAAGGGCCTATCCTTTTGTTGTCTTCTAATGTTTGGCTGCGGTCTCCCGCTTCCGTCTGCTACTGGCGCTACAGGTTGTTGGTCGGCGCTCCAGTCGGACGTGACTGCATATTGGGTGTGTTCGATTTAGGTATTTTGGATGTGTGTCTTCTGCTGGCAACACGCCATAGCCGCCCGAAACGCTATGAGTGTGACGTCATAAAAGTTTTTCGCGGCGAAGGCGTTCAAGCACGAAATGCGGATCTGAGCGAGTTGTTAGGGTCACGTGATCCGAGCGCGGCGGCCCGACGGCGGCGACGGTTTTGTTGTCTACGCTACGGCCGTTGTCAAGGCATAAAGTATAGGGCCATAATGTCAAGTGAAGAACTTGCGAGAGCACTAAACTTACGGACGCTGTGTGAATCTACCGCTTGCGTATGCGTCTTGCGAACGCAATGGCAGCTGTGAGTGGGATGGGCAACTTTATCGAGTTTGTGAAGTTTGGGAAGAGTTTTGCAATATGGCGACGCTCTGTCCTGTAATAACAATGATACGCCCGACGCACGACTGTTCTCGTGGAAATTGCAGTTCTCAGAGGAATGGAAACCGTAGCTCGCTGAACGACGGGCAAGTACACGAAACGTCATCGCGACTACTGGAGGGCAATCGTCAAGCACTCGTCTAGGACCTCTGTGATGTCCCGTGCGCGAGTTGCCGTACATCGGCCTGTACTACGTGTGTGTGGTTGTGCTGCGAAGTGCGCGCATGTCGGAGGACGCACCACACTTGCAAAGCACTGTGGAAACCCAGAGTGAAGCGCGCCGCGACGGCAACGGAACATCAACAATGTTTTGCAGTGGCATCTGCCTTTTCCTTTGCACGTTGTTATGCGCATTGGGAACTGGCATCGCAGAAAATGGTAAAGGATTGCGCATTCCTAATTTTGCGCTTACTACTCTCGTGACTCTTGTTATGCTTGTATAATGCTCGTTGTAAACGCATTGTTTATCCATGCATAGTGCATTTGATAAAGTTGCAGCAGTCATGGGGACAGATTTCTGGTGGGACGTGTGCGGCAAAACATAATAAGCGAAACTAAATAGTGAATAGCCAGTCGACGAAAGAAAAATCGTGATTACTTTTCACAAGGGCAGGTGAAAACTGGTTCGCTGGACGTCCGATCCACCACACATAGGTAAATCATTGATATTCGTGATAATCGTGTGTAAAATAACTAGCGAGACACGTGCGTGAAACCAAAACGCTTCCTATTGCCTTGAGAGTGGCAGAAGAGGCATACTTATTTAGAAAGAAGTTGGACCACTAGTGCAACCCTAGCCTGCTAGGGTATTACACGAGGGATGGGGTTTGAAAATGGTGCTAGGGATTATGCATGAAAGATGGTCTAAAGTGATGGAGGCCTTGAAGAGTTAAGGCTAAACCCCATGAGCGCGATTTTGTGCGCAACAGCGACGAGCGACGGATCGGGCTGTCGCTTGAACATATCGCTTGGTCTTGTCGCGCGATCGCTCGGTTTTACAAATCTAGAAGCCGTCGCCCGGAAGTGCTATGAGCGACTAGCCAATAGTAGGCAGCCGGAACGGGATGTACATTAGTGATGTACACCGGTTTGCAAACGTGCGCGCTTCTCAGTATACAAACGGAATGAGCAAACTACCAAATTTTGATATGTAAACAAAATAAACCTATTGCAAGACCTTCAGAAGACTTTATGTAGCTTTGTACAGCCAAACAAATTAAACAATTATAGCAAGTGCCACGCCAGGTTTGGCGCTAACTCGATCCCCTAATACCGGCAACACTGAAGAGCTGTCGCGCGAAGCGGCCGCTCGCTTGGAACATAAAGAAAGAATGCTATGCTTGGAGTTTGACTTCTGGGCGACGAGCGAACGCGACAGCCATCTCCATCGCATCGCTTGTAGCTGTTGCGCAAGAAATCGCTTGCATGGGGTTTATACTTAAGTCATCAGGGCAACAGGGGTGGGAAGACTATTGCAATCTTTGCTTGTAGAAAGACGCACCTCATAAATTCGTTTCTTGAGCTTATTGAGGATATGACAGTGGTAGGAAACACGATGAACTGGATGAATGAGGTTGCGAGCAATGGAGGTATGAAAATGCGAAGGCAGATATGTGTAGTCCTGTAGTTCGAGGTAAATGTAGGAAGTTGAAGTGGTGTTTTTATGGTTAAAATGCTTGTTTTATGAGAGTAGTTGCTGAGGTTGAATCCAGCCACACACTTTCATATTGACACTAGAGTGTTAGCTGGATTAACTTGGTAAGGATAAAATAAAACACTGGCATATTCTAGTTTTGAAAGTATGAAAATTTCTTAAGCAAGAAGTAGGAAGTATAAAGGAAACCAAGTACTTGATTAGCAGAGTCACCAGCAGTGGTGTACAAATATTCAAAACTTTCTAACAGAATTCAGCAGTGTCCTATTTCATTTGGTTGTTCCAATCAAAATTGTCCTTGCGGCTCTTGGAGCTGGAGGACGTCCAATCCTGAAGAAATGTGTGCATGTCAAAAGCGTGCTCTTTGGGGAGCGGAGCTGCTTGAGAAAAATGGCAGCCCTTCTGGGTAGCTTGCAGGGAGCAAGACGGCCTGTTGGCTTACCCATAAGCTTACTGGTTAGTTTGCTCTGTTGTAATTGTTAATTTCAAAGCAGGTGCCAAGAAAATTAAGCATAGACTGTGGTGTGTACATTTTCTTAGTCATTTTTTCATGTTTGCAGATCACCAGCAGCTGCTGTCCCCACGCTTCCTGACCCAGCCCTCGGGCGGGTACGTCGGGCTGGGTGAAAAGCGAGCGCTGCGGTGTGAGGCAGTTGGGGCACCCCCCCCTCGTTTGCAGCTGCTGAAGGATGACCATCCCCTGACCAACTGGACTTCCCTGCGCCTGGTGCATGTGCTGAGCAGCATCGGTCTGTCTCAAGCTGGTGCCTACCAGTGCTTGGCCAAGAATGCTGCTGGGGCAGTGCTCAGTGCCAAGGCCAAGCTGCAGGTTGCACGTGAGTGCTGCGTCCTCTCTTGCGCGTATGTGTGCATATACGCTTTCATACCAGATAGTAAACATTCCAGCAGAACCCCATCACAGGACTGTTGATGTCAGTGCGATAAGCATGCAAGCAATGCAGTGACACACGATGTTGCCACCACTGAAACGGGAAAGATATGAGTCGTGTACTGCAGTCTGGCTGTCACCGTCCTTTAGTGCGGCCTCTGAAATAGCACCGGTGGCATGCCAGTGCGTATGGTGGCATTGCGTATGAGCCATGTACTGAGCTGCGCACTGCTCTCGCACTTCCCTCTAGACACGCTGCGCCTTTCCAAGTGGCCTCTGGGATTTGTGGTGAGACAGTGTGTGCTTGCACTGAGAATTAATCCCTCGCTGCCTGCAGGCATTTCTGGTGCAGCGCTAAAGCGTCGGGCTGCTCTGCTTGAGGAGTCTGTGCGATGGAGGTTTGATTCTGCCCAGCACAGGATAAGCTTTTAAGAATTTTATTTTTCATTGAAGAGTGACGTAAAGAGGCTAGATAGATAGGTTCCGTATAGACTCGTTTAGAGGCTACACCCATGTAAGGGCTGCACCCCGCACTTAGCAGCCCAAAATATGAAAAAAAAAAAACATTTGCAACAAAGAATCAAATGCGTTCGGTGCCCCGACGCTGCGTGCACATTAATGAATTTTCGGGTGCTGCGTACTTCCACGTGCCGCTGCTAAATGGGGTGAGCTGTGCATTGACAGCTGATGCAATGGTACATTCGAGGACTTGGGGTGTGCAAAAGTTGCAGGTTGTGCTGGCACCATTTTGATGAAAAGGTTCGGTCCCGTGTAAGGGCTGTACTTCGTCAAAATTGTGCAAAAAAAGGTGCAGCCCTTACACGAGTCTGTGTGGTAGACCCAAAGTGGCTGAAGTAGGCGAAGAATGCTATTTGCATTAATAATAATAATGTAGTGTTGGAAACTGGCACATGCTTTGGCTGCATCATTGCCTCGCTTAAGGGCAGAGCTCATCCTTTCAGAACCTGTCGACTAACAATGAACATAAAGAGACATTTCTTCTCGAAGCTCTCTCGTGGTCATTAAACGACGCTCTATGTGCTGGTGGTCATGCTCTTACTATACTAATAATGATGGATGGGCACCCCACTGCTATGAATGCATGAGAAACTGGCCTGTTTTGTGTGCTTATTTTGGAAGTTGAAATGCTACATCAGGCTATTAATCAAGCTGCTATTGCAGTAGTATGCATACAAACAAAATATGCCATCCAGGAAAGCTTTGCCATTTTGACATCAAATGTGCGTCATAGCAGATACCATTATCTTGTTAGAAGCATTTCATAGGACTATGCATAGTTTAATGTAACATTACATCAACCCCTTCGCACTGTGCACTCCTCTTCAGAGTATGCGGGATGCTGTGTGGATATATATAATTACAACTTTCTGTCGTATTTTGCGTCTGTGTTCTATATGATGTTGCTCTTTTTGATCTAGTTTGCTTAAGAACTGCTTATACCACAGGCAAAAGCACTGCTAACCTGCTTGAATGTGACACAGTGCTTGCTGTTTCAAGATGAAGTGTACGGGGGGCATGGCATAATATTGATATGCCCTTCTTGATAAGTTTAATGCCAACTGAATCATAACTGAAACAAAAAAGTCCAATAGAAAAACCATGGCTTGAGTGCTGTTGGCTCACACACCCAGGGCTAAATTAGTACACATAAATATCTAAGTTAGTGGATGGATTGATGGCTGTCGCTGTAGCGCCATTGGTAGTGCATCGCACATGTAATGTGGCGATGTTGGGCTCGGTCCTCACTGGCAACAAGTTGTCTTTCCATCCACTTTCATTTCCCCTTCATTATTTTCTACATTTCACTTTCAACGACAGCTAATTACCCCTATGCCTTCTTTGGCTTCATTGCTTGCTGGCTTCATGTGGTCATGATTAGGGACCTGTGTAAGACAAGTACGAGCCAAAATATTTAAGAAGCCTTATATGTGGTGGTCTGCAATATACAGGGTGTCCCAGCTAACTTTAGCCAGAGTTAAAAATTATGCGAATGCCACATAGCTGTACAGAACCAAGGTAATGTTTGCCATCACTTGGAGATATTCAGATTTTTTTGCATTCTCTCTAATTACACAATTAGTCCTAATTAATTAATCAACTTCTCAAATATTATAATCAGATGAAAAGCGTCAATGAGAAAATTCTAGAGCGACACGAAAAACTTCCAATACAGCTCTGTTGCTCAATACGTGCTTCATAAGTGTTTTTCCGAGCATGAAAGAAGCCCGCAAATACACGCAAAGTGCCCCGAGCGGCCAGTCACGTGGCATTTTTGCGTGCATTTGCAGGCTTCTTTCACGCTTAGGAAAAACACTTTTATGCAGCACGTATTGAGCAGCAGAAAGCTGTATCAGGAGTTTTTCGTGTCAGCCTACAATTTTATCATTAACACTTTTTGTCTGATTATAATATTTGAAAAGTTGACTAATTAAGACTAATTGTCTAATTAGTCATAATGAAAAAAAAATAATTTGAGTATTTCCAAGTGACGGCAAACAACATTACCTTAGTTCTGTCCAGCTACGTGGCATTTGTATATTTGTTTAACTCTGGTTAAAGCTAGTTGGGACGCCCTGTATAAAGGGCAGAGAGAAAACTGAACCTGAATTTTTTAGCAGTGTCAATTTATTCAACTTCTCAGTTTTCACCTTGGCAATTATGCACATAACTTCAGAAAACACTCTTCTTGGATGTACGCTTTGCCTTGGCTTTTGTCTATGTTGTGCCCATTGTGAATTATGTTGTGATACATATTCATACATTTCTTGTTTGGTTATACTGACATGCTTTCATTGTTCATCCTTTTCTGGTGATAATTTTTCCCCACCGAACCACTATAACAATGTTATCGCTTGGCAAAACACGTGCCTACATGTGTGAGGACTTTATCATATGTTGCCGACTCTGTAGTGAAAGAATCTTGTCTAATCAGATTGCATGCGCATTGCGAAGAGTGGTGTACATTCTGGAATGTACGCGAGCACTAGCAATTAGGCTTAAATGTACAATGAGTCACGTATAAATAGCCAGTGCACTTGACCCGTAGATAAGATTTTGACGACCAACGACTGTGCTCGCTGCTATTGTTGTGCTTTGAGTTTTACTTGTATTTCTTTGCACAAGTTTGCCCAATGAAAAGTTAGATTTACGACTTACAGTTTTGGCACCACATGGGCTGGCATAATGTCAAAGTATTGTATTCCATTCTTATTCCAAATCTGCCATTAGCCTTCTGTGATAGGGCAAAATGGCTCAGGTCATGCTTATATAGGTGGGGCCCCAGATATTTTGACCTATCACAGAGGGCTATCATATTTTGACCTATCACAGAATGGTAGATTTGAAGTGAAAACAGATTGGAATAGAAGTACTACATGTTGGGCTAGTCAGTTAATATTGCTGAGTAGACCATAAATATGACCACTTTGGCGCAAATAAGGAATGACGGAAGGGCGCTCCTCTTGTTGCTTTCTGTCCTTCCTTGTTTGCGCCAAAGCAATCATATTTATGGTCTACTCGGCAAGATTGGAACAGTCTGACGTTATTCTGGCACTGGTTCTTCAGTGTCATCAGTGTCACTGCAATGTGACAGTACCGTACCTCTTCTGCAGGGGTGAGTGCTGTGTTACCTTACAGTAAAGCTCTTTACATGGGGGCAGCACGCACATATTGTGTTCCCAGCCACCAGAAGAGAATGGTTGATTGGGTGAGAACTGCCACATTCAAGATGACTGGCAGGAGGCAGATGAGTGCACCCTGCATGCACCAGCTTCCTAGACTTGCTCATACATACCCTCTGCAAGGCAGGCATGGAGGCTTCCTTGCTTTACTTGGGATTTGGGTTTTCATGTCTGCTGAAGGGCTTTTCATCTATGAAGTAGTGACAGCGTTATGATGCTGTTATGTTCTTGTACAGACTTGACACCAACTGAGGAAATTTCCGAGGCTGTGCAAGTGGCTGTGCGCAAGGGTGGTCATGTGATCCTGGAGCCACCAGTGGTTGACAGCGTTCCACCAGCCACTGCAACTTGGGCCTTTGGTAGTGTATCTTTGGACAGCAGACAGTTTGCAACTACACAGGTATGAACTTGAAATTGAATTTTTTTGCAAATTTGCATGTTAGAGTTGTCTGTAAATTAAAATTAAGCTAAACGGCACTGTTTGAGCAAAAGGGCCATTATTATAATTTAGTTTAGTTCACTATAAGCTCACCGTTCTGGCTTCCAAAGCAGTGCTATCAGAAGATGCAGGGAGCTCCAGCTGAATGCTGTTTCTACAGAAAATATAATGCCACAATTTTTTCAGGTTACTACCAGTATAGGTGTTTACTCACAGCTTTACCCTTTACCAGTGGACCAGATTGGTCGACATGATGTGGCAAAATAAAAAAAAAAGTTTTGCATGTCTTTTAGGCCAAACCCAAGCATGGGGTGTATGTCTGCGGTGCCACGTGCGATCAGTTACTAGAACGATTTACCAGACAATGTTACTAACATTTGCAGCTGTGTTCTCGTTGCTTAGTTCACATTGAAGCGAGAGGCCGCACAAAGGTCAATCAGTTTGCTCCTGCTACCGTACTTTCTCACTCCAACGTTCTGATAAAAGGTTTCCAGGGTCATTGAGTGAGACATGTTCATGTTTGCTTGTGGGCGTGTGACACCATGCTTGTTAATTTAGTTAGTAAGCGAATGTTTGAAAGCTTATATAGCTGATAAAACCTCAATACTTTTCGTATAGCTGTCTACTAATTTGCTATTGCATTCAATGCTTCGCCTTTCAGGTGAAACTGCAACTCTCTTTATTTATCCCAACTTTAGTGCATTGTTAGTAAATCTTTGTTCTTCCAAATGAGAGAAAGTTGCATTTCTGTATGATATAATGAGGTGCCCGGTACCGTAAAGCACTTCTTCTTCTTATTTTTTTTTTAAGGTCATGGCAAACACGTGTGCGTTACAATCGAGGGCATTTTGCCTTTCTTTCTTTCTTTCTTTTTTTTTTTGGTCACGGAAAAAGGGTGCACATTAGAATCCAGTAAGTACAGCAAGGGCTCCCGCAGGAGCGCAAGCATTCCATTCACAGATTTGACGAGAGCGATCTCAGTCTGAACGACGCGCTCCGTTTATGATCCGGCCAAGTGTTCGCGATCTGCCATTGGAATTCAACATTAACAGTGCGGACAGTAGTCCTTTTATTATTGCTTTGAACTGTTTCAAGTGCAAGTGCCGCTACCAGTGACATTGCTGACAATAATGCAAGACTACGGCACCAGTAACACTGCTGTCGCAAGCAAACATGCACAAATAGGGCCATGGACATTTGAATCAGCACCCCACATGGGCTTGTTACATAATTTTGTAAGGGAGCAAGATATTGTCTTGGCCAACGATGCATTGTGTCTGACAAAAGTAGTGGAAGGAGCCAAATGTATTTGCTTCTTGCAGCTAAGGTGTGACTGTATAATCTTTCTGGGAAAATAAGAAAGTTAAATGTGCTTGGACCAATACTACATCTTGCATTGAACAAGAACATGCCTTTTGTTGTTTCGCATTTCGTATTAAGAAATCACCGCACCTTGCTCAAGAATGGCGTGCGCTGCCCGAGCCTCACTGCTTTTGCCGAGAACTGCATGTGGCAAATGGCGCCTCAGCACCATGCCCTGTGCCGTGTCTTTAGTGAGATGTGTGGTAAAGTGCTGTTTTGCTTCCTGAAAAATTCTTGCTCCGTAATTAAGGGCCTTATTTTGAGACAGAACTTATGTATAAGCATAACCACCGAGATGAGTCTAATCTGGTGATGTGCATTCCGTGTCGCACATTTGTGCAACATGGTGAACAGATGTAGTTTAGCAGAATGCGTTCTTGGGCAAGTTGGTTCATTGTATTTGGAAAGATTGGTTGTGCTTTGTAGACGATCCTTTGAGACGATCCTGTCTTCTTCCTTGTGATTGTCTACAAAGTGCAACCAATCTTTCCAAATAGTGAACAGAAGGAGACAGTTTATAGTGTAATTAAACTGATGTTCTCCTTGCCAGGACAACCGCCTGGTGATCCTGGAAGCAACTCCAGAGCTTGGGGGTCGGTATCAAGTGGAGCTGACAAATCCTCACACTGGCGACACCATTTTTGGGCCACCAGTGGAGCTCAGTGTTGACGATAGTGGTAGGTCACAAGAGCCAGCTTCACCTGTCTGCTTTCCAAAATCCTCGCTCTCCCTTTGTTTAATTTTGTGGTGGCACAAAATCAAGTTCATCCTGCAGTCATGCAAAGAGGGATTTTGTCACAGAGGCCCCGTTTTTTCGTGTGTGTGTAAACAGACCAGACGCCTTGTGAATTTTTTCTGCTAGTCTTTCAGCAAGAACATAATGACCTTTCAACATAGCAGTCAATGTAGAAGCATATGTGTCCCTGTTCACATGCTGTGTGACATATTATTGCGATAGCAATTACCGTATTTACTCGAATCTAGGTCGGCCCCAATTCTGAGCCGACCCCCGAATGTCCGAAACCAGAAAAAATAAAGAAACTTACCTTGAATGTAAGCCAAACAAAAAAGTGAGGACGGCGTTCACAAAATTAAAATAGTATTTATTTAATATGAACACGCCGAGCTCGCTCTATTTCATCATGGCTGCTAGCCTTGTACGCTTGCGGACGCGCGCCCATGCATGCGCAGACAATGCCGCACGGCTCATAAGCGTCAGAACATGGCACAATCTCGGTGAACAGCTCCTCTCTGTTATCGCTCTCTTCTCTTTCTTATCGCTAAGATCTCGTTGCGGCACACGCGAAAGGTGTCTCCCGTTGCCCCCTCCAACGATGGATGTTTTTCTCATCGATGCTGAAGTCCTGCCCAACTTGAACGTTTGATGATGCCTCTGTGGCTAGCACAAATTATGTTAGTGGTATCGCAGGTTCAGTGCCATTACGATAACGCCACGCTGCAGCTGATACAGCCACGATACCGATACGACACAGGTCAAAATGGCAACGTTGCTTGTGTACTTCGGTTGGCTATTGGCATGGCTAGTAGCAGCTGCAATACTGACACGTGAAAGACTGCCAGGTGGTCCAAATTAATCCGGAGTCCTTCACTACGGCATGCCTCATAATCAGATAGTGGTTTTGGCACATAAAACCCCATGATCTTTTTTTTTTCTTGCTTCCAGATGGAGAATACAAGGCAGAACTTTCTATTGTTGTACCACCAATAGACCGAGAGTTCAACAACCTGGAAAATGGTTATGACAGCTATCTTGAGTGCATTGCTGCCGGCAGGTAAGAACCTCAGTGCGCATGTTTCAAAAAAGCACTGACTTCACAGCACAAAGAGAGGAGGTATATTAATTACAGTCGGCGTCTGATTTTCCGGATGCCTGATTTTTTAAGCATGTCCAATAATTCGGACTCCCCCACCGCACCATCACTTGCTGGGTTTTATGAAATTTAATGTTCCTAGCTTGGCAGGTATGCCATCCATGTTTGCTGTTGTGGTGATGATGGTTTTTCTTTTTTCCGCACAGCCCTCTGGAACAGGTACAAATAGTGTGGCTCAAGGATGACCGTCCTTTGGGTGAGCTGCCTCATGTGCTGACCCATTGGAACCGAACCCTGACTCTTTTGCACTTGGGACCCCAACATGCGGGACGCTACACCTGCCAGGCTAGCCTGTTTCAGCACTTCGATGGCTCTGTCACAGAGCCGACGATGCCAATTATCGCCCATGCCAATGTCACCGTGTCAGGTGTGTGTCCTTTTGTATTATGGTATGTTTTCATTTTAGGGAGTGCTAATGGGCATATTCAATGTTGTAAAAACTCTACTTTGCTATGATGGCCTGTACGAGGTGTGGGGCACCTGACCCTCTAGTGGTGTTTGTCTTTGCACACAACTTCTGCGAATCCCAACGTTCAGTTTCTCTTCTCACTACACACACACAAAATGGTTGAAGTCGGTTTTTAATTTTTGCAGCTATGGCCACAGATGGCTGAAGTATTCCAGTGCTTGTGTCACCTGATGGTGTGGATAATTTGTGCAGGGGAGGACTTGCTTCCTTCTCTCAGGGCTGTGGGACGTCAGTGTGTGGCGGTCAACTGTAAGCTTGTTGATGCTCATTGGTCCACTTCTCGCGACCGATAGCAGGCCTGGCAGGTTCTGGCTTGTGCAGAGCACTGTTCATTGCATTCAAATTGGGTGCCTTGGTGACACCAGTGAACTTTTGTGTTGAAGTTGGGGTCGCTTGCTGAAAACGCAGAGCATAGGGGCTTTGGCCATATCACTGATGAACAACTCGTTATAGGAATAAAGGGTAGCATTAATGGTGCTATGCCTCGGTAACTTCACTGAGGGTTTTCTCCAAGAGAATGCGCTCAGTAAGGAGGGGTTTCAATTTGCCAGCTGGGGTACAGGTGGCCGCAGTGTCTGCTACAGCCGAAAAGTGGTTGGTTAACCATGTGCGGGAAGATGGAAGCGGCAGCGGATACTTCCACACTCATCACTTGCTCATGACCATAAAGGTTCAGGCAATGTCAGCGAGATCTCATGTGACACGCTCGTTGGTGCTGATAGCACTTTTAATTCCCATGTGCCACCCGCGAAAGGAAGCTTTTTCCCCTTCTCCCCAAGCCTGCTGGTGCCCATGCACCTGACGCACAACATTTACCGTATTTACACGGTTGTAAGTCAACTCGAGTGTAAGTTGACCCCTCGATACCGCATGTGACGGGGGGAAAAAAAAAAGAACATACTCGAGAGCGCATTCCATAATGAAAATTTATTAGTAGCTGGCATGGTCACTGAACTACTCGTCTTCACTAGTGCTGCCATCATCATCGCTGCTACATTCCCACAGTGCGTTGTCGTCCAGCGAAATTCAAAATTTGACAAACAACCATACCACATCTTGTGGGACAGCAGCCGACGTCGAATGCACCCAACCACACGCAGCCGTCAAGGAGGCTCTTTTGACAGGTCCGGCTGGTGTAAGTTCGCGGTCTTCTGCCGCCAGCCACACGTTGTACTCACGGCGGAGCAGATCCTTAAAAGGCGAAGGTCCAGGCTTGTTTTACGGCCATGTCGCACTTCACTGGCAGAGACCGATCACGCATCTCAGCGGTGTACGCCACAAGCTTGCCCTACAGCTCTGGAAAGCGTCCCGACTTCGGCCCGTGGGAAATTCTTCACTTGCCGTCACAGGTGAAAATATTGCTTCGCTGCAGTTGCCACTCTCGCACCAGCCGTTCAGAAACATCAAACTTGCAGCCCGTTGCACAGTGATTTGTTTCTTCAGCTTAAGGGGGGACACGGCTCTTCGCGGCGAAAAAATCGCGAAAAAATCGATTTTTTGAAAACGAAATTTTCGCTATCTACAGCTAATATTCCTTTAATTCACCAAGTTTCGAATCTCGGGGAAGAGTATTTCGTCCGCAATATCAATTTATAACATCACTGTGAGCTGAATTCCGCGCAAAAATAGCCCTTTTTATCGCGGCGCGTAGCTCTTTTTCTACGCGCGCGATCGCAGCCATCTTGGTCTCGTTGGAAAGAGGAGCCTTCCTTCTTTTATTTCCCGCCAAAAGTGACCGTCGGTACGCCAGTGACGTTGAAATCCGGGGAGAAAAAAAAGCCCGAACGCGCGATCCGATTCGTTGACTAGCGCACGTGACCAAAAACGCGTGCTGTGGTTGGCTGCGCGAGGTTCCCATCGTCTGCTCCACTCCGCAGGCGACGCGACTGCGCGTCTCGTAGGTTGGTTGGCGCATGCCCAACGATGTCCGATCCACCGGGAAAGTTCGCCACGAGGCACAAGTTCGGCAAAAAGAATAAGCGATCAGCTTATAACTTTCCAAAGCGCTCCATTCCTTCTGAAAGCATCGAGACTAGCTCGCCGCCAACCGGAAATGATGCCGAAACCGCGGACGATGCCGAAGTAGGCCTAGCCAGCTCGCAAATGAGTGAAATCGTTACGGACAGCGGCTGCGTTCGGCGTGACACTGCAATGTTGCAGCGTGCGGATTTGTTGCAGAGGGAGATGAATGCTCAAAAAAACTTCGAGTTCTTGCGTCAACGCCAGCAACAAAGCGGGTGTTGGATTTGCTCACTCGCGCCGACGGCGTTGCAGCCGCGCCAGTCGACGCCGAGGCAGGCTTCGCTTTCCTCAGTAGGACTCCGTGAACGGACTGATGTCGTCAAGTGCAAGGTGTGCGGCGGCAGCGTCGCAGTAGGCAGAAACGAACGGTAATCTGGCCTCGCCATAAAGATCGTTATCACGTGCGCGTGTTGCGGCGATATCGTGTCGGCATGGAGCTCGACCCGCGTGAACGACAACCTTGCCGCGCGCGCGATGCAAGCCACCGGGAATCGGCGAACGGCGCTAAACGATGTTTTTGCCGCATTTGGATGGCCGTGGTTAGAGCCACTACATTTCTGGTGGCTTTTAGCCACTTTCACTGCAAAATAATGCAAAATTATTTCTGTACTTTTGATTAAAAGTGAATGCATTCCTTTTTTTCTCGTTTTCTCAAAACACCAACTTTTCACTTGTACACAATGTAGGGTCAGATTTTGGAATTTATGCTTTAAAATTTTTCAATTCTGCTTTAGATCAGACAGTAGGGTAGCCACAGTTCGAACAGTAAAGATTGAATTGCTATAAAATTACTAATATTTGATATATCAAAATAGTATTCCTACCATTATGTTCCTTATGTTTTCTAGTACCCAGGCATGTGCCAATACGACTATCGTAGCGCATTTTTTTCCCCTATTGTGTCTGCAAATTATGAACAATGAATTTCATTTATCTTCAGAACTAAATGGCCTATTGGAAAAATAATTATATTTGAAATCAGTACAAAAGTCTTAACAAGAATGCAAAGTTTCATGAATATTGATGGAAAACATCATGAACATTATTTGAATTAGTGTCCCCCCTAAAGAAGCAAAAGTTTCATTCTTGCCTGGTTGGACCTCTGTATCATCCTTGATCAATTTAATATTCAAGCATTTGCCGTAATCACCATGAACATGTCCTGAAATGTTTTTTCTCGTTTTCTCAAAACAACATTTTTGATGGTAGTGTAGTTTTGGAGTGACGATATCTCTGGTTCTACTCATCTTATTGCAATAATTCTTTTTTCTTCAGAAAGGTGGACAAATTGGGAGTGCAGTAGGCCTAAAATATGAACAAATATCATTACAGAAATTTTGAAAAAGTAATAATTTCTCCAGGGTTTCACTAATGCCTTCTGCTTACAAAAGTTTGACATGCTGTAACTTCGGCATAAATCAGTTTATAACATTCATTCTTGTGGCACTGCAACCTCTGATCATTCAACATCATTTTGATGTGCCAGTCTCCTTCATTAACAGCCAGCATTGTAGAGAGAACTTGCCTCCAAATTAGTCCATACAAAAAAGTATGAATTGCTTATATTTTGAAAAGTACTTGTTGCATGGGAAAACCAATTGAATATTTGAAATCAGCATGTCAAAATACATAAGTGATGGAAGTTTTATCAAATTGTGGCCACAAATAAAAAATGAAAATTTAAGTGGGGTGTCCCCCCTTAAAGGATGGCAGCCCTCTTGAACACTGAGTACTATGAGTCTGGTACACTCTACTGTGAACGAGCGCTGAATGTTTAGTGGGCCTGGAGCACTCATGACGACTGAGGAAGCATGGAAGTAGCACGTAGCCGGCAGTTGGGTCAAACGCGTCAAACTAGAGCTAGAGGTAAAGAGAAACACGTGAGCGATGTCTGCTCTTTCATTAACCATCAATACTCCCTGCAAGCGCTACCGTTCCGGGGTTGCCACTGCAAATGGAACAGCGGTACTTCCATCAACTATCGGCACCCCCTGTCCCGCCATGAGTGTTGTGTGCATTGTAAAACTAAAAAAAGAATGTTTAAAAACCCTTCCAAAAAGCAAACTAACGTGCGGGATATCGAAAACTACGGGTAGGGCCATAAAGCAAACATAAAATTCTAACTATGTTGTAGCTCCCCTGATGTCTCGTTGGTCTCGCTTTTTTGGCAATGCCATGTCTTGGTTTCGAATGTAAGTCGACCCCCCCCCCCCTCCACTTCAGATTTTCAAATTTAAAAAAAAATAGGTCGACCTAGAATTGTGTAAATATGGTACCACGCGTGCGACCGTCATGGGGCATGAGGATTCCCCTCTCTTGATCCTTTGGGGGTCGATTTTTTCTATTGCAGATTCCAATTCTTTTTAAAGACTTATTTAGAAAAAGATTTACCATAAGGCCTCTCCCATACTTCTCCAACTACCCTGGTCATGTACTAATTGTGGCCATGTTGTCCCTGGAAACTTCTTAATCTCATTTGCTTACCTAACTTTCTGCCGCCTCCTGCTACGCTTCCCTTCACTTGGAATCCAGTCCATAACCCTTAGTTACCATCTGTTATCTTCTCTCCTCATTACATGTCCTGCCCATGCCCATTTCTTTTTCTTGATTTCAACTAAGATGTCATTAATTCGCATTTGTTCCCTCCCCCAATCTGCTCTTTTCTTATGCCTTAACGTTGCACCCATCATTCTTCTTTCCATAGTTCGTTGCGTCGTCCTCAGTTTAAGTAGAACCATTTGACCGTAGAACAAGTAGAACAGATTTGACCGCTGAACAGTCCGAGTTATTTGTGGCTGACACAAAAACGTGCCCTTTTATTGGCACCTAAAGCTACACTGCATGCGCACTCTGCTCGGCGAGCTGAGAGGGGTATTGAATGTCATCGATGTGGCAACTGAGAAACGATGGGAAATTTTGGATGGAGAATGGCATTGGCAGCGGTGTGGGTAGAACGCTAAAAGGACTTCCCTCGTGTGTGCAACACTTCCTGGCCTTGCTGCATACACTGGGGTAAAGGCATTCCTTTCTCTGTGCTATGAAGGCCCCAGTGGAAAGGTCTCTACCACTCCCAACTGTTTTCAGGTATAATTTCACTTTCTTTCACTTAGCTAAACAGTGGTGCACATTCTAAGACTTTGAATTAAATTCTTAACCTCTTTCATGCTGCACCATTTCCTGAATTTATGGCCAAAAATGGCCAAATTATTTTTAAAGATTCTAGTTGTGAACAGGTTTTACCTCCTCAGAACGAGTTAATTCACTTCTGCTTATGCTGGTCCATAAGTGGGGTGATGCCATCTACCTAAAGCACAACTAAGCACTGAGACGAAACTTGGCTCATCCATGGAATTGCTAGAAAATGCAAATTAGCACTGACGAGCCAAGCTTATCTTTGACTGTTGTCACCAGAAACCCGTAGACAAACCCATCTCGTCTGAGGCATGGAAGGGGTTAACCAAATCACCTGGTAACTCTCGATACATGCCTCATTTGTCGTTTGTATGGTGTATTTTATATACTCTTATGCCCATAAGCTAAGTATTAAAAGTTATGTTTGTGCTACAAGTGTGTGTGTGTGCGCGTGTGACCTAACTCACTCTGGACGTAAGGTGACAGTTGCTCACATGGTTTTGCTGCCGTGACTGCAGTGCCGCCCTCATTGAGCCGCAAGGTAGACGAGGAGACTGCGGTGGAGCTGGGCCAGCAGGTGCAGCTGCCCTGTGCGGCCGAGGGCCACCCACTGCCTGAGGTGCACTGGCTGCTGGACGCCCAGCCGCTGGACCTGACCAGTGGCCGCTTCCACGTGCATGAAGGAGGCACCCTGGAGATCAGGGCACTGGCCATGGAGGACGCGGGCGTCTACCAGTGTGTGGCCGAGAACCTGTTGGGCGAGGCACGGGCCGCCACCTGGCTGCACGTCAAAAGTAAGGGCCTCCTTTTTTTACCTGCTGGGCTTTCTATACAGTCAACTCTCGTTACAACGGACCCTTATAATACGACAAAAAAAAACTTCAGTTTTATCTGAAGTCCGTAATATCCAAGACTCCTCACTTCCGAAACTTTCGTCACGATGTCTAAAAACTTCATTGCAAAGAGTGAGTGAGGAACGTCCAAAGTAAAAAAACAAACAAAAAAGTCGCAGTTTCACCCGAAAGGTGAAGCATCAATTGCAATAGCAAATTAAGCAAGATAAGCGAGGTAGCAGCAACAAGTGAATTGACCTTCATGCTATTTCTCTCTTAAACGGAAACTAAATGTTGAAAGCACAGCACATATGAAGCTACTGGCATGGGTGCACTTTGTCAACATCGCAGATCACTTTTAAGATACGGTGCCTGCATGGCCACACCGTTAAGAGCAGCCACGTCTGTGCCTTGCCCGTGAAAGACGGCGTGCTTCCACCCCACTTTCCGCCCTCCGTTGCGCACAAGGCACTGAGTTCAGATTGTCAGCTGAACCTTGCAAGTCAGTTGCCAACCCGTGTCGACAAGGCAAAAGTCTGTTTTATACACTCGATTTTGACAAAAATTGCTGCTAATTTCGTCCGCTGTAGCCTATAGTTCATTGTTGCGCGGTCCGTTACAAGTGAAATTCATTGTATAATGAAATAGGTAGAACAAACGGGCTGAAATATAGTCGTTATATCCAAACATCTGTTGTATACTGGTCCATTTTAACGAGTATAGACTGTACTCTATATTAAACTTATGCAGGCAGCACTGAAGGAGCTACACAAGTAGTCTTGGAAGTGTCTCTCCGCACATTCAACAGTGCAGTTGTTTTTGATTATACAGTCAACGACTGAATTTTCGGACATGCCTGATATTTCGGACGTCTTCGCGGGACCGCCACGAGCCCCATAGAATCAATGTATAAGGACATCTGAAGATTGGACACTCGAACCCCCCGCCATCCAATTTTCCGGACTTTTTGACGCTACAGAAGGGCCTTTCCTCGCACAGCGAGCGCACTTGCGAAGGAAATCGACTTGCAGCCGAAGCATATCACCGCTTTGAACCACAACTAGCCAAATCTAGCCGTCACACACCAATTTGGTCTGGCCACGCTGGCTATGTTCATTGCTGCAAATGGCCACACTTCCGCCTCTGGCGGAGTTTCCGGACCGGCGCTATTTCGTTTGTTTGCGCAGGCCGCGTTTTAACTAGCGTGGTGTGTGGTGGTGCTGTTGTGTCAAGTGTGCTCTGCGACGCTAGGCCTAGGTGTTTCAACGCTCGTCAGCGAACTCCTCTGTTCGCAACTTGGGGATTTCGCTTGCTTTCGATGGCCCCCACTTCGTCTTCGTCGTCCTCGCCGATGGCATCGAAGCGCGGAAAGCAGTACCATACCCACAAAAATAACTTTTGAACAGTTTGTTGACGCTGACAACGAGCTCAACTTCTGTGCAGAACTGACTGACGAGGGAATAGTCCGTCAGGTTGTGGCGGATTCAGAAGACTCCGATGTTGAAAATGAGGAGCCAATGCCTGCGCCGCCTACAAGCGCCAAGTTGACGCGAGCACTGTTGACTTTTTCATCGGTGTACAGTGCTGACATGACCCTTGCTCAGATCGAGGCGAAAATGATCACATGCAACCGGAACGCCATCCAAACAACAATCAACAAGTTCTTCTAGCCACTGCAGCAAGAACACTGGCTGCCCGACGATGCACATGTACATAATAAACCGGCAGTCGGCTGCATACAGAGTTTTTGAACACCTCTTTTTATAGCATGTTCATTGATACTTTGGCAGGGTTTCGGAAGCGCGGTACTTCGCCCTTCACCTCTAGATCCGAGAAAAAAAGAAAAAAGGTGAGTTTTTTTCGCATGCATTCATTTTTGCGGACTGCCTGAATTTTCTGACGTTTTTTGTTTTTACGTTTCCTAGAGGGTCCGAAAAATTGGTCGTTGACTGTACAGCGTTTTCTATAGAATAACTACTTCATTTATTACAACACTTCAACACAACAAGTATACTTCACTGTATAACGTGGCTGTATTGTGGCAAAACTGACAAGTCAAGTTCGAATTATTCGTCGAAAACCCATAGAACTGTTTGGGCAAGATTGAATGAACCAAAATATGTAGTCAGCAGAAGTCTACTACACTAAGTTCGAGCTGATACAGCTGAAAGGAGCTCGGAACACTTATAATGATTATGATTTTTTCAAAAAAGCCTTACGAAATATGAGGATTATATTGGTGCTGCCTTGCTATAAGGTAGAATTTTTTATGCCTTTCTTTATTTCACAAGGTGTATTGCTTGGAAACTGAAATATGGAAAGAAAAGCACATAATATAGATCCAAGTTACGTGTCCCGTTGCACAGATCACCCCTTAAAAGCGCATGAATGTGCTTCGAGAGTCAGCATTTTTAAGCATGCATTTTTTTCTATGTATCATACATTAACCTACCACACAGTGTTCTTGTGCCTTTTTCTTCTTTTGTCATCAAACTACAGGACTTCCTTTTATCATAGACCTTGTTTTTTTTTCTTATTCTTTCTTTTTAATGCGAAAGCATCATATGCCCCATTATGCAAAAATCTGTTGTAGTCGGTGGCGTGACCAAATGATGACACCAAAATTATCGGCGGTGCAAACAGTAAAAACACGTTAAAAAATGCTCGGCTTGGCATCAAATTTCTTAGGTAGGCTTCTGTGAAACGCGTAAATAATGACTTTGAAAGGAAAATTTCGTAAATTTCCGTTCGAGTGGGAAGGGAACCTGAGCCTCCAGGGTAGGAGACGAGCACGCTTCCTTGACACCATGACAGTTCCACGATTCTTGTTGACTAAAGGTGCACCTGGTTGCTGGTTGCGTGTGTCATTGCACACGTGACAGTGTAGCTAATGTCGAGGAAGTGGCACCACATGATGAGTGTATAAAATAAAAAGCATTTATGACCAACTGAATGGCACTGAGCGGTTCTTCGAATTATGAACTCTCCACATGCAACCGAGCGTGTTGAGATGCTTGGTGCATTTTGGTTTGGCCTTACCGAGATGCAGTTAGAATGCAGGCGAGAGATTGCGCAAACAAGAAGGCATGGAAAAAAAATTTCACCAAAGAGACTATAATGCTTTTGCATTGCCACACGTAAGTTGTCTTAAGTGTCTGTGCCAAATTTTTCTTGTTTTTTGTGGCTTCCTTGTGTTTTACTCAGTTGTCACTAAGCAAAAAAATTTGTGAAGTGTTTGTCTACATTGCTTTATATGCCTTTAATCTGATGTTATATTGTCATTTTTCCTCCTTAAAATAATTCCCGAAAGCTGCTGTAAGTAGTTAAATCTCAATGGCTACTGTCTCTTGGTGTAATTTCTGGATGAAGGACAAGGCAAAAGATGTAGCTGTGGAAGGTTACATTCTTTCCTGCCCTCGGAATGCCTCTCATCTTTTTTTTTTTTTTAACTTGAGTGCTGTGGTAGCCCTGTTGTCATTTGGAAGACGCACAGTCTTTGTGGGGCACTCTTCATGAGACAGCATTGCAGTGCACTCTTTGATCATGTGCAGTTTCTCCACCGGCCTTCCTGCGAGCTCCCGAGAATGTGACTGTCCTGGATGGAATGGATGCGCAACTGTCATGCTCAGTTGTGGGGGCGCCACTTCCCAACACAAGCTGGGCATACAGTGGTATGTCTTCTTTTGGCATCAAGATTGTTTTGGCATCAAGATTTGTGCTTGGGCTTTTTCTGACAAAAGCAGTTATTACCCATATTTCAAAATGGTAGGCTTTGTACCTGCTTAAACTTGTTGTATTTTGCTTGCCAGCTTTTTGCAAAATGTGGCTTAGTTTGCATTGGGCAACAGAAAGCGTAGGAAGGAAAAATGTGCCCGTAAGTGGGAACATAATTTACATTTGGTACTCTGCACTTTCACCGACACAATGAAAGGCAAACCTTGCAATGTTTCTTTATGTTGGAGCAGTCTTATTTGCAGGTAATGCTGGTTAGGATTGATGATGAGCCTACACTCTTCTTTACTATCCGCTTTATTAACGAGCTCCGAGTTTCTGCATCGTTCACAACTAACACTCTGTTCTCACGGCACAACACACAACCAAAACGTCTGTTTGACTCTCACCACTTCGTGCTCCATCCAGCAACTGCAGTCCGCATTCCTGTCTCCCGTGCAACACTTGCGCCATCTCTCAGCGGTCCCCCCTGACTACTTAGAGGACCGCTGGTCCCACTACTCCCTCCTCACAAGTTGCTATAGAAAGTGCCGCATATTCTTTTGTAATAAATATCGCCTGCCACGAACAGAGTGACTGTGGTCAACTCCTATGCTATTCAGTGTCTGTGCCACACTCACTGAAAGCGCTGACAGAGCATGCAGTGAAATCATCAGGGACGAGGAAAGACAAGGTGTAAAGAAAAATGCTTGCTATTCCCTCTTTTCCCTCCGTCCGTGTTGTGTCTGTGCGATTTTTATGAATTTTAATGTTCGCAAACTGGTAGGTATGTGAGCATGTTTCAAATGATCATGGCTGTGATCATTTCTATAAAAGTAACTGTTTTTTTTTTCCCACAAATAATAGCAAGGTTTTTCACGTGTTCCTTAATGCTGTCACTCCACCACGAGGAGGAGCAATTTATCCTTTACTTTTGTTGGAGAGAACATTGCGACCTTTTGGCATTAAAGGGCCCCTGAAACGGTTCGGACAAATTTTGTAGGCGCGTAGGGTACAGCTTAAGTAGAACATTCGCACCACAATTTAAGTGAAGCGTTACGTATTAATGGAGCTGCAAGCGATTAGAAGTTACCCTCCTCCCTAACTATGCTTTTCCTCCTCAACTCGCTCGCCGAGCGAGCGGCGCTAAGCTCCGCCTTCACTGGTTCAGCGTCACGATGCAACGTCACATCGCTCACTTCCGGTTGTTTAGGAGCACGCCCCCTCCCGCGCGAGACCTCTCCGCTAGCCGCTTGGCCGTCGACCGAGAGCTATCGAAGCAGCGTGCGTTGCGAGCATTCTGTCGTAGCGCCGAACGTGTCCGGTACTCCGCTAAAAACAGGCAAGCTGGTCATTTCGGCAAATGACTGGAGGCATAAACTCAAGCTGATGAAGGAACTTTAGCGTAGACGTACGTGAGGAGCCTGATCGGTCTGCACGGTCCAGACACTTGCTGGCGCAGCGCTTAACCAGTCAAACAAAGCGCTAATATTGCTCTAACCAAGTGTAAAGCGTTTTAAACATTTATAAATTAACGTGTTGATGATTACACTCCTGCGAAAAATACACACCAGCAACAAAGAATACACTTCGTTGCTGCTACTGTGTATGGTTGAGCTCTGTGCCACCAGGTGGCTGCACCGTGCAGACCGTTCACATTTGCCCTTCTGCTCATCTCGTGGCTCATCCCGGCACAGTCAAGCGGCCAGACCCTGTCCCCTTGCGCTTGCCCTAATACTGGACTCGCGGTTTGCAGGTCGCTAGGTTTGCAGTCCACAAGGCAACAAAGTCGAATCATAGTGCTCGCGAAAAGACTGAGACCGACTCTGACCGCGGAGCTCTCGTCAAAATGGAGTACGTTGTAACACAAGCAGACGACACTTGCTGTGTGCCGGAAGTGCTGAAGTGTACTAAAAAACTATTCTTCTGTATTCTCTTTAAGTTATTTTCTTTTTACAAAAACAAAGTAACTAACATTCCAACTATTACGAGCATCATTTGTTCACCATAAAGTTGGAAAAATTATCAACCACGCGCCCTGGTCAGCCAATCAGATAGCTCGCCCATGTGACGTAATACAGTGGAATCTCGATGATACGATCACGGCTGATACGAATTTCTGGATGATACGAATTTTGCTGTGGTCCCGGCGGAGCCCCATTACTTTGCAACGTGTTAGAGAATGGTTGTTACGAATCAATTTTCGACCCGCGTGGGTTGATACGAAAATTACCGAAGACATTGGAAATTTGAAAGTGTGCTTGGCGAAAGCCACACGCTGCTGCCGTCTGCGCTCCAATTCATTCGCTTTGGTGTTTGGCGATATCGCCTGTCACTGCTGCCGCTTTCGTTCTGCTTCCCTGCCTTTGGTACCCGGCGATCTAATCAGTCGCTGATGGCGTTTCTTTTCTGCCTCCCTTGCTTTCGCATCTGGTGACATGTTCATTCGTGGCATGCGCATTCGCTCCTTGTTCTTCTGGCGTTTGGTGTTGGGGGAATCCGGCGTCCGCTGGCGCTTTCCCGAACCGCATGGCGCGCAACACGGGCCTCTCACTCGACTGCAACGAAACGGCTGGCGAAGGAGCGGCGGTGCCACCGCCGATGCGCGCGCGCGCCCCCGTTCTACCGCTACTGTGTGACGTCACGGTTGCTATGCGCAGCTGCGCCCCTGACCGGCGCGCCGGTTGCTAAGGAGGAGAGGGGGTTGCGCCGCTGCGCGGAGGAGAGACCACAGCTGGCACGATTCCAGCGCACGGATGGACGCGACCGCGAGCATGAGCCCCACCGGTGGCAGTGAAAGAGAACAGCGCGCAGTTACGCGATTTCTCCCTCTCTATTTTGGTGCGGAGGCGCGGATGCGGCGCCGGACAGCGCGGAGGCCGCGTCTGGGCGCGAAGAGTTTGAAGCGGTGGCACTTGTGTTGCTTTTGTGCTTTTCTTCATTTTCCGCGTGCCATTGGACGGAGTGGCTGCTATGCTTCGGGCCGCGTTCTTTGTGTTAGACGTGGGCGACGGCGAAGGACCCACCACCTGCGGCTGAAACGCTGCATGCGCGCTAAGTTCTGAGGCGTGCGCGAACGAAATCAGCGACGACACGTGCACGCGTTTTTATGGATTTGAACAAAGCCTGCTAATTGACCTGACAAAGAATAAGAGGCAGAGGACATTAGAGAATTTTCTACAAGAAATAAACCTTTTTACGTACGTGTGTCTGAGTGAGTTCACCTCTGACTCTTTGATTTAGCTAGTTTTAATTGTTTCGATGATACGAATTTCGGCTAATACGAATATTTTTCGTGACTCCGTGAGATTCGTATCATCGAGATTCCACTGTATGGGTTATTTGCATCATATGGGTAGGGGCGGCTTAAAATTCCGCCGAGCAGTGCGCTGCGATCGGCAGCGATGGGTATTTTTAAAACCTTATAATAAATTACGCGTTTTACGCAGAGCACTTAGATGCATCAATTAATGATCAGAAGAACCTACTCTAACGACTCAGTACGTTTGTAGAAAATCGCCAAAATCGTTTCAGGGTCCCTTTAATGTTCATGTGAATTGTTGCTAAATAATGATGAAAACTTAAGAAACGAAAAGGAGAAGTAGTTATTAACCCAACTGTGGCACAAAGCTACAAAGGAGACGCGTGTACCTTGCTTCAAGTTGTCAGTTCTCTTGTTCTTGTGCTGTGACCTGCTAGCCTCCTGGTTAGCCTAGATAATAAAGCAGCCGTCCTGAAAGGCGTTTGTCCTGAGCTTAAATCCCAGACCAGGACGAACCTTTCTTCAACAGGAAGGCTTTCTTTTTGAGAAAAGTCTGCACGTTTCCTTTGTAGCTTTGGGTTACAGACGGGTAGATGACAATTTCTTCCTTTATGAACTTTCCCCTACCTTGCAGGCTTCTGCAGAACCATTTTGCCAAACTTAAGAAAAGGTCATTCACTGTTTAAAGGGGTCCTGAACCACCTCCAGGCTTGGTGAAAAACACAGTCTGCTGATAGCATGTGCTGCTGTGAACATCTCAGCCAAATTTTGCAGTTGTGTGCGGCACATGGACCTCGCATGTAATGCGAAGTTACCTTTCTCTCAAATGCTCTCTTTTCAATAGAAGCCTGGTCCTCACTCATTTCTGGATGCTTTATTTTGTAATATAGCAGATTCCCATACGCAACTGCTATTCGCCAATAGCTGACATCGATAAAGAAGGGTATTTTGATTGGTGCGCTTCTTCCTACCGTAACTGTGTATATTTAATGACGCAGTTTAACAAACAGGCTGAAGCAAGCGGAAATCTGCTTTCGAATTTCGATAATAATTGTGGTCTTCCGGAAGAAGCCAGCTATCATCTGCTCATGGTTGGCTGTGTAGCAATTCAACTTTGGCCACCCTGCTTATCAGTGTCGTAGCCATTTGGTCTCGCTAATTTCGACTAGATTTGAACACACAACTAGCTTCGAACCAGATTAAATTTAAGGTCAGACCATGCGCATGTTCGCCACCGTGCGCTCACTCCTGGCCACTCCTGATTAGACGCCTTGGCACACTTTTTGCTTTGTAATGCATTTTTGATAGCACTTCAAAATGCGCAAGTTGGATATGGCTACTGTCCATCGGTTAAGCTGGTGTAACACAAAGCCGATCCGCACCACGTAGCGCAGCCAGACAGGAGCATACGAGCACAAGCGTACACTCTAGCCCCGTTGTGCACAAAGCAAGCGCTGCAGTTGCATGTATCTGTAGTCTGCTGCGTAGCGTAAATACAGCAGCAGCCGCCATGGCTTGTTGCGAGGAGTCCACTGGCTGAGCACACTGTGGCTCACTGAGGACAACCACGTTTGGCACGTCGTAGGCGCCAAAATTCAGAAATAGTGGCTTCTACATGAACAGCCAAAATCAAATTAGAACTGTGCGCCACGGTGGCATTTAGTAGGCGGAGCACTGTGGGTATACCCCGCCCCACCAAAGCCTTCGCGACGTAAATTATTGAAGGAGCGGAAGCACCACGAACATTATGTTTGATTGCCGATAACTCCGCTTCTGCTGAATGCATTGAAGAATCTTTTGCAGCAAGGTTTTTCTGAAATAGTCTAATTGAACTTCAAATACATTTCTCCACTTCGATAAAAAGAGGTTCAGGGCACTGTCAAGACAATATTGGTTGGCTCTGTCATGATGTGTGGTCACAATCGACTGCATTGAACATGCTTCCCATTTGTCCATCCAGATGTGGTGCCAGTGCACAGCGAGGGCCGGATGCAGATCCTCGAAAGTGGCACGCTGGTTATCGCCTCGGTAGTACTGGCTGACAGCGGGAAGTACACTTGCATGCGGGCCAACTCTGCTGGTTCAGCCAGTGCAGAGGCCTACCTTACAGTGCTTGGTAAGTTTTCACTGGGGGAAAGGGAATAAGCGTGCTGGAGTCGTGTGTTGGGTGCATCAATTGTAGAGAAAAAATCGGACTCATTCAGCAACAAGTATGGGTTGATGCTTTCAATTGTGGATGTTGGAAAAACCATATTATTTTGCTGCTGTTGTTCCATATTTGCAACATTAATTAATGAGTATTATTGCATGCAGTGAGTGGAAATATTCAGTTTACTCCTTGAAACAATAAATGATTAGGTAAGCGTGTTATTCTCAAGTCGCCTCTGGTTGCATAGTGGCTGTGGTGTTGGGCTGCTAAGCACGAGGTCGTTGGATTGAATCCCGGACACGGTGGCTGCATTTTGATGGGGGCGAGCTGCGAAAGCACCCGTGTACAGTGAAACCTCATTAAACCGTAGTCGGCCGGAGCTCGGAAAAAGTATGTACTAAACGGTAGTACTGTTTAAGCTAAATTTCATGAGATCGCCCACTTACCTGTCGAAAACGGAACTCGGAGAGAGTGCGATGAAAGGGGAAAAAACATGCAGTATTTATTCACTTTGCGCGACGTAAGTGTTATTTTCGTTTGATGCCGCGGCGGCCTAGCACGACGACAGCGGCCTAGCACGACGACAGTGTTCTCAGACAGCCCCCCTCCTCTCGGCAAATACTCGCATGGCAGATTCCTCGTTGGCGTTACGTATTTTCCGTGCACGCGCGCAGTAGTGCTGCATAAGTCCCGGGACGACTTTTTCATTGCCGAGTGCCGGAATTCAGAAAACTTTTCGTTTGGAATAGTTACGTTATCGCGCCCCTGTTGTTGCGACGATTGCATTCATGAGGCTGGCGTAATGCACAGCTTCTGCCACTGTCGGGCCTGAATAGTCCGTGCTGTCGCTTTCCGTGTCGTCCTCATCACTGTCGCTAGTCGACACTTCGGCAACAACAGAGGCAACGATGGGGAAAAGTCGAACCTCGTAGCCGACATCTCTTCGCGGTCGCAGCAGCGCTGCCGAGCAACTTCGCATTCCAAATGCCACACACTGTAGTCAACAACAGATCCATGTTGCGGGCCAGCGCCGACTTCTTCGTGTCACGTTTGATAGCACGGACAATGTTTAATTTTTCTTCTATGCTGAGCACCCGGCGTCTTTTTTATCCGAGCTTCGGCATGTCGTGAGTCCTCGCTTGAACGACGCCACAACGCTCTCTGGCACGGTGTCGAAATGAAGTTGATTTTGATGCGGCTTCACGTGCAAACGCACAGGGCGCTTGGAGGACGTTGTACCGATCTCTGAGGCTTGTTGTTCTGCCGGGCTGCCCGATGAAGACGACGCACCGCCGTGTTTGCGTGACGAAAAGTGGAAACGCTACGTTTTAACCGAATGCGTACGCAGTAAGCTGGTACGGTTTATGCGGATACAAAATACATTATGTTCAATGGCCGCTGAGTCGGGGCATTGACTTTACTACTTTTAAATCGAAACTACTGTTTAAGCGGGTATGGTTTAACGAGGTTTTACTGTACTTAGATTTAGGTGCATGTTAAAGAACCCCAGGTGGTCCAAGTTTCCGGAGTCCCCCACTACGGCGAGCCTCATAATAAGATTGTGGTTTTGGCTCGTAAAAACTCATAATTTAATGTGATTTGTGTTATGCTAAACTGGGTACTGTAATTATGAATAATGAAACGACTTGTCCTATTCTGAATTATTTCGAACGCTTCTATTGGGCATTTCTGATGCACTGACCAAATGGGAGACACATACTAAACCTTTCTCTAACCCTTCCGTTATTGACATACTCATGGTATGCCACATTGCAAGAGGCAGAGGACGCCGACAAATGCTCTGTGCATTGATTATATATGGGTGCAATAACATTCTTCAAAATCCTCTTTTTCTTTCTTGCTTATACTTGTAATTGATGGGATCCACATTTCAAAGCAACTCACAATCTACGAGACGCACCGCATAGTCGAGTGATGCTGGTTCATTTTGACCGCTGTGGGGTTCTCACCCGTGCTCTTGGGACAAAGGAACGACAACACAGTAGTGCAAACAATCACAAGGGCATTTATTGCACCTTTCATTGATCAATGCCTGCTAGCCGAGTTGCTATCCACAAAACGTGCTGATGGGCGCGCGACTAATGGCGGAAGTCCGACTCACCGCGACCGGATAGCGAGCAAATATGTTCGCCCCTTGCTGGATCCAAACACCTGGTCGTTCGCGCGTACGGTCACGTATATGGTCGCTCTTTCGCATGAAGCCTCACGAGATGGTATCGCAGAAGCATGGACCGACGCACGCGCGGCACGTCCGCACTGCTTGCCGTCCCGAACCAAAGAGGGAGCACCTTGTCTTACCTGCACCTAAGTAACCCCACCGTGAGGCGGCGTTAGTAGCGAAACACTCGTGCCATCTCTCTCACTGCACTTCAACCGCTCCGACCGCCGCGGGCGCCAGGACACGCGGCGAAGCCGCACTGCAGGAGACAGGAGCTATGCGGGAAAACAAGGTATCAGGGGACGCGTGAGAGTCCTGCATCCCCACACCGCCTCCGGGTCTATTTAATATGCGCCTAAGTTTAAGGGTATGGGCGTCTTTCAATTCCACCCTCATCGAAATGCGGCGCAAGATGGACCCTGAAATCCTGGCCTGATCTGATCATGGTTGTGGCACACGCTGAACAGCTTGGAACTCCACAAACTATGCACTACATTTTGCTGTTTGCAATGGCCAAACTTGACAAAGGACTCCTGAAAGAAGTATCAGCACATTTTTATTTGCATTGGTACTTCAAAAAAAAAAAAAGGTATGCTCATTACTGAGCCAGCATCACCCGTTCCATCCTAGGATGCCATACTAAGGCAGATAACGAGGCTTGCCAGAAATGGAACTTGGGCATCATTTTGAAGGTTTGGTTGCTTCAGTATGTAATGGTGGTTGCTCACGTGTGTCTTAAGAGTTATCCTGCTCACTTCCGAGTTTATCCTGTGTATACCATTGGTCCCTTCTTTGGAAAACAGGGGGGAGGCGGAAGATGGAAAAAAGATGGAATGAGCAAAACGAGAACAAGGTGAAAGCGGGACCCAACGTTTCAACAAGGGGACTTGTCTCGTTTTGCTCATGGTTCCTTCTTTGTACTACACAATAGCAGCGGAGCAGCAGTCACATGCTGGCGCATTTGCAGCAGCCCAGAGATCAGAGCTCTGACTCCTAACTTGTTCGTGTTGGGTCATGACTACAGCAGGCCAAAGAGAATAGGCACAAGTTTTTGCAACTGAAGTTTATGGTGACCTCCGTCAAACCTCGGGCGATCAACTTTTTGTGCACCTTCAGCAAAATTGCAAGGGGGAGAGTGCTTGATGGGAGTCTCCTATTTTGTATCAAATCTACATAAAAATGTCTCGCTTCGTGCAAGCAAGGTAGAATCTGTTGAGCCCAATATGTCTTCTAGCCACCAGATGCATAGGTGGTGCTTCATTTGCTGTATTTGTGAGTCGGCATTTGCTCATTCACCACATGTGATTTGGCTTGGTAATGAATTGGCATATTGCCTTTTTTGTTTTGGGAACATCACCTCAAAACTTGTATGTGCACTTACCCTTCTAATTGCTGCAGTTTATATTTCAAGCAGAGTCAACTGAGAACAAAGTTTGTCACCTCACTGTGCAGTTCGCACCCAGATCGTGAAGCCCCCAGTTGACACACGGGTCATCCTAGGGTCGACGGCTGAACTGCAGTGTCGCATATCGCACGACCTCAGCGTTCCTTACCAGGTGAGCTTAGGAACTCTTCAAGGCATCCTTGGTACTTATTTTATGGGTACCTATAAACTACATGGATGTGAAGTATTTCAGTAAAACATGTTGTATGGCTAGTTGGTGCGTAGCTTTCAATCGGTGAAGCGCCAATAGTGACGGCACACAAGAAGAAATAGAGACAGGACAAGGCGCCTTGTCCTGTCTCTATTTCTTCTTGTGTGCCGTCACTATTGGCGCTTCACCTATCGAAATGAGGTATTTCATTTGATGATATGACCACATGAGTATCTGGTACATATTTCCTGATCCAACTAAATTTCTTTTGCCAGTACTTTTGCCACTTATCGCATACCTGGCGACCAAGCATTCAATCAAGTTACAAGAGTTCAACAAACTATTATTTATGTCACCTTTTAAAGAGACATTAATGGGGGACACTAAATCAGTTAATTGATGAATTATTCTTTAAAAACTATATTTTCGTTAAATTCGCAGTGATAAGTTTGTTATTAAACGAGAAATAAAGACCAAATGTCTCTTTTTGAATTATGTGCTGGAATCCCGATGCCACTACGTCAGTGCGACATATACATTTAAATATATACTCTACTATATAGGTCCTTGTGGCTGAGCAAAAGTTCTTGAAACTTGCGAAGTTAAGTCTTCTATTCATTTAGAATGCAATGCTGTTTATATTTACTAATTAAAAAACTAACTAGACACGATTAGGCACTGTCAAAATCCATGACATCAGGGCAAGCTGGTGTGGCAACTTCAGTACAGTGTCACCACTGTTGTTTTTGCGCCTTTCCTGGCTTAATGGGTTTCCTCCATGGCAAGAGGGCTCTTTACTCTTTACTTTACTCTTTACTCTTACTCTTTACTGGCAAGAGAGCCCTCTTCACAAGAGGGCTCTCTACTAATACAACTCAACCTATTTTTATTACTGTCGATTTAGTGCAATCAGCTAAAAACATGTGTCAGGTGTGGGAAAACTTCAGATGTGATGCAGGAGGCTTACTATATCGAAGGAAAGTGGGGTGGTACTCCACTCCACTTTAGTTTGCACCCACGTCGTTTGCTATTGAAGCCAGAGGCTATTGGGATAAGAGGGGAGAGAAGGTGAAAGTGCATGTTCAGAGAAGTGACAGCAGAGGCCCAGGTTGAATGTGCAAAAGCGCAGAATGATAAAGGATGAAAGGTACGCTTTTGCAGACAGCATCGTTGTTACTCAAAAGAAAATGTTCGGTTTGTACTCATTATTCAGTACATTTGCACATCCATTACAACAAAATTTTCTCACTGTCTCCAAGGTTGATGTGCATACTCATTGAGGTATTGGAAAGGCATAGCCAGGTTTTTGATTAACTGGTAATTGCCACCTATTGTAAAAATCACCTTGGTTTTGCACACCGTTCACACCCTAGGATTGAGCAACCAGTTATTTACAGGTGACATGGTTTTTTGAGGAGAAACCATTGGCATCCTCAAGTAGAACTCATCTGGCACCAGATGGCACCTTGAAGATTGACCAAGCGCGTAACACTGATATTGGCACCTACACCTGCGTTGTCACATCACCTGGTGGAAATGACACCCGCTCAGCGAAGCTCGAGGTCATCGGTGAGTCATTGGCAAAGTCATCTGCTGACGCATTAAAGTGTCCAGTCAGACCTCTTGTTTGTGGTAGTTGCTCTTCTGTGATGTAGGTCATGTACAGTCAGACATTGTACAGTGTGGACTTGTACTTTCCAGGTGGTAGAGAAATGAAGGGGGGGGGGGGGGGTGCTGGTTGCCAAGCCTTTTCTAATCTGTGTCAGTGATGCTAGCTTTACGAGAAAGTTGCTAAATTTAAAGAGTTTTTAGTCCCCTTAATGACAATTTCAGCCTTCCAAAGTCCTATGAAGTATATTTTTAGTGTGTGTGTGTGAGGAGAGTGTGGTAGCATAAGTTGACCGAGAGCTCCAAGGGAGATGAGCCAAGGTGCGATTCTCGGAGGTGGGCACTCAGTTGGTCGTAGTGGCCAGGGGAAGGATCAGGTGGCACGAATGCGGCGGTGAAAGAGGAAGGAAGATGCTGGTGGCACGGCTAAATGGTGTGGTGAGCTGCGGAATGCGGTAATAAAGCAAATGTTTGCAACGAATGGTGTTGGCCTGTCGTTCGTTACGAGTGACATTAATAGCCATGCAATTTTCATGATAAAATTTTTCAAGGGACTTCAGTTGAGGTCAATGCCTCGCCCCGGTTTTATAGATATATAGATATATATAGATATATATATAGATATATGCCCCACTTTTGTTCGTTACTTGTAAAGACATACCAAATAGTTTATTGATGATCCATCTGGGGGCATCAAAGCTGCTTTTCTAAACAAAGCACAATCTTGGGATCAATTTCATTTTAGCAAATCGGGGGTTGTGTTCACATTCTGTCCATTGCCTTGCCACTACAGGATGTAATTTAAAGCTATAGTTTAAAGATAAGAAATACAGCTACGGACAATTAAAACCAAAAAAGAGACAAAATTCTGAGCAGGTTATCATCATCATCACTTGGCCACCTTTCGCTAAATACTGGGGTTGTACAAATATCAAAATTTTCAAATACGAATACTTGACATCGAATATCAAATGATGAAATGTGCATGCATTTATTTGCAAGTTGGTTTATTTTAACATGTTGTAACATTGGAATTACTTTGTCATTGGTAAGAAAAATTAAAATAGTAAGCTTCAATAATTTGGATTTCATGGGACTGAACAAAATGTCCGAATTAACCGATTGTCAAATTATCGAGAGTACCAAGAGAATAAACAATGCTTAAAACATCAGCACAATTTTATTTACTGAACGAATCAGCAAATCTTGTTTCTACTTTGCACAAAGCAGTTTGGAAGCTGCAATTCCTGTCATCTCGTGAATGATTAGTGGCCACAGCGACGCAGGCCTCGCAGCTTCTTTTGCATTGCACCTGTGATGCAATCCCCCCGTCTTCATCTGAAACAAGCTTTTCGCTACCACGTGTGCTTACCGATTATTTTTTTACAGCGAAACTCTTAAGGACTACTCCCCCAGAATCGTGTCCGTGTGTTAACACAAAATTATCATAATCATCACAGTTGGCTCCAGCGTCATTTTCTTCCGCAGCTGGCTCATTGGTGTCCCCTGGCGCTACTGCGCTAACGTGCTCGTGCCAGTGCTCCCGCGTTTGTCATCATAATTAATTAATTAAGAAACAAGAAAATGAACCAATTTTATAGCACAGGTGTTAAGGGCTAGTTGCCCCAGAATCATGTCCATGTGTAAACACAAAACTCCCCATGCGTGGGTTGATCCCGAAGATGGTGCAATGCCGGGCCGACCTGAAGCGGAAGTGAAGCGGGCGTTAACACTCCCCATACATGGGCCGATCCCGAAGATAGTACAATACCGGGCTGATGCATGGCGGAGGTGACGCAGGCGTTAAGCATTCCCAAAGCATGGGCCGATCCCTAAGATAATGCAATGCCAGGCTGACCAGCGGTGGAGGTGAAGCAGGCGTTAAGCACTCCCCATACGTTTGCTGGTTGTGAAGATAGTGTAATGCCAGGCCGACCCGCTGCGAGGGTGCAGTTCGCCATTAAGGGGCCCACATACACAGCTTCGCTCGTCATCCTTCTTTACAGAGTGGAAGGGGCCTGATTGTTCTTTTTTTTTTTTTCAGTGAGGTGGTCAGCAACAGATGGTAGATCGCGATGTAGCCGGTGGATTTGATGTCAGCATGCAGGCTGCGGTATCGCCTGTGCATTGCAACAAGTCAAAACGAAACTGTTGCTTGATGCAATCATGGATGGATAGCAACCATGCGATTCTGGAAGCACACAGCCAACATGCACCTAGTCAAAACCAAACTATTGTTTGCCACATCCGCTGGGCAATACCATCGTTGCTATCGACGCCATACACGAATGCTGACTATGCATTTCTAAATTTACATGGCAAATTCACTCTCAGTCAGAATGAAACTACTGCTTACCGCAACTGCTACGGTTGGCGCCACGGTCATGATCAGCACGATCACAGATGGGGATGATGTGGTTCTGAAAGGCGTGCAACCAACGCACGCACCCAGTCAGAACGAACTAACCGTTAGGCGCAACTGCTGTGGACAGAACCATGGTCTCTATCCACACAATCACGAATGGCGACTGTTGAGTTCTGAAGGCATGCACCCATTGCAGTCTCATGCGCAGTTGCAAACGCAAGAATAAGGGCTATAAAGACAAATAAAAGGAAAGTATTCTGGTGTTCTTGTTGTTTTCCGCTGATGAATGTTGGTGCAGACTCTGCTGCTTCATTTTGACTGAACACTAGTGCCGCTTTTGCTCTTTAACGTCCCATACTTGGAGTGCTGTGCACTTGCTGCGTTCCAAGATTTGTCTGAATTAACAAGGGTTTGATGCCATTACATATTGCATAATATGCCTGCCGGGACCAGAGGATGAGTCTGAATGATCTTATTTTTCGAATTTAGCTGGGGTTGAATTAACGAGGTTTTACTGTGTAGCGTATTGGGCTGGTATCTGGCGACATTGTCCAAAAAAAGCGTTAACAATGCTGATCTGTTGTAAAACGAAGGCCTAAAAGACGAAGAAAGCATCAGATTAAAAGAATGGGTGAATTAATTAGCATTCATTGTATGGCAAGCAGCAGAAATAGAAGCAAGTAAAAACGGGACAGTGCAAGTCCTATTTATACTTCCTTCTACTTTGTCTCAGTAGCGCTGCCAGCATGTAAAAAGAGAAAGGATGACAATTTTGGCTTTGCCGTGAATCGTTTGCTGCATGCACCTGTAAATTGTGAGTGTCATGACAACTGTATGATGTCTTGCAGAGCTGCCTCACCCACCAGGCCATGTGAAGGCGTTAGTGACGGACACTATGCCCAAGACAGTGAACGTGACCTGGTCACCTGCCTTCGATGGCCACAGCCCCATCACCCACTACGTGCTGCAAATGCGTGCCCTACCCACTGGTCAGTACGCTTGCATTTGCCCGCTGGGAGAAGTGATAATGCCACATCTCCCATTTAAAAAATGTTGATATTAAAGAAAGCTAAAATTTTGTTTACGAATTGATGCATTTATATAATGTACGTTGATCAGTGGTGCAGCCAGAAATTTATTTCGGGGAAGCAGCCAATTCGCATCAAATTATGCTACCATCCTTTTGCTATTTTTAAAAAGGATGATATTAAAAAAGACTGAAATTTTGTTTACGAATTGATGCATTTATACATAATGTATGTTGATGACCTAGCTGATATACGACTTGGAAAAATTAACAGTGCCAAAAGCGGGGCCAAGCAATAATAAGACGGGGTGCTATTGTGTGTCTTCTTGTTTGCAGGCCAGACTTGTTACAGCTCAGGTAACAGTGGAGAAGTGGTAACAGTGGACTAACCATGGCTGTCTCAGCTTCAGTGATCAGGCAGTGACATGACACTCTCCCTATGGCCATAATTCGCCAACTTCGTTCTTGACACCTTTTATGCGTGTCCCCCTTCCTCATATCCATCACCCCACTCCCCTTCTTAAAATTCTTTTCTGTTAGTCACTGTCGCACTCTTCAAGATTCACCAGGTTGTTGAATGGCCCAGCAGCCCCAAATGTTTCTATATTTCTTTATAAAGAAAAAAAGGGGGGTGCTTCTTACGTGCTTCCTAGACAAAAAAGTCTCAGAATGCTTTTCTTCCGCACAGCATGGTTGACATTTTGGTCAATTATCAGAAATTAGAGGCTTTTCAACGTGTGGGGTCTGATGTGGGGTTCTCCTCCGTACTCTTGGGACAAAGGAACGACAACACAGTAGTGCAAACAATCACAAGGGCATTTATTGCACCTTCATACATCAATGCCTGCTAGCCGAGTTGCTGTCCACAAAACATGCCGATGGGTGCGCGACAAATCTAGAAGTCCAACTCACCGCGACCGGAAGCGAGCGAATATGTTCGCCTCATGCTGGATCCCAACGCCTGGTCGTTCGCGTGTATAGTCACGCGAATCGTGGCGCGTTCGAAGGCGGCCACGCGAAGCGGTCTCGCAGAAGCATGGGTCGCCGCGCGCTCGCGCGGGACGTCCACGCTACGCGCCGACCCGCTGGAAAAGAGGGTCGCTGCACGCACGGCACGTCCGTGCTGCTTGCTGTCTCGAACCCCAGAGAGAGTGCCTTGTCTCTCCCGCACCCAAGTAACAAGTAACCCCGCAGCAGCGCAACACTAGTGCCATCTCTCGGACTGCGCTTCAACCACATCGACCGCGCGGACGTCACGCAGGCCACGCGGCGAAGCGGGATTACAGAAGACTCGCTATGCGGGAAAAACATCAGGGGACGCACGAGAGTCGCGCATCCCCACAAACGACACGAAGGCCTGGTGAGAAGCAACAATGCCTCCAAGTTTTATGCTCGTGCTCATCCCGTCTTTAGCTGTGCGTAGAATTTTTAGCTCTAATCTCCTCTCAACAGTTATGGTTAACACAATCCGGAATGAGGTATTAGCACGCCATGAGTGGGACTGCAATGTTTTGTCCATGGGAGAGGGTATTGCCCCCACAATGTCCCCCCTCCCCTTCGGACTACCATTAGCCCTCGCCTTGCTTTGACATTCAGCTTTCCATCCATGCTGCTCTTTCAGAGCCCATCTCCTGAAACTTTCTGTTCCGTGGGAATGGAGGGAAGAGGGGTTGTCAGAAAACTTTTTGGAGGGAGCAGGGCGTTCGACCCCTCCCCTCCGGTCGCCCCCTACCCGGCTATCTGTCCTGCACCATTCCTGCCCACGTGAAATACATGGGCACCATAGGCACCGGGCCTTTCAGTCGAGATTGAATTAGCCAGAAAATCAATTTAACCGAAGCCGAATTAACGGGAGTGTCACACAATTCAGGTCAGATGATGTTGTGACTTTGTCATCTTTGATGAGAGCTCTGCTACACGAGAGATGTGAGGCTGTTGCAGTAGAAATCATGCTGTTGCCTCCATATGATTGTCTTCAACGTTGTGCTGCTGTCCTTCACACACACATACACTCGCATCACACACACAGCTACATACAAACATGTTGGATCACATGGTAACACTTTGTGGAACCCCAAGCAATGCTGCATAGCCAAGTATCTGCAATATGGTTCGCATAACATTGATTTCCACAGTGTGTTGGATCTGTGCAAGTTTTTGACCACAAATCGTAGAGGGCATAGAGTCACTGTGGCACACTTGCTCAGCGTGTTCCATTGCTGTGCCTTGCGTTACTTGCCAGAGCCATCCTCCAGATGCCGTTGTACGATGCAGTGTGGCCACATTATCAAGGGCCTAAAAGTCATTCCACTACTCAACAGATGTCTGGTTCTGCTGCCGTGACATATTGGATGCTAACAAAAACCTTGACTACATGCTAACCTGCAGCAACAGTGCCTTGTGGTAAGGCACTGAAATGCATTTGTTTGATTGATCAGGCTGTCTGCTGGTTCTAGTATGCCATTCACTGTTCATGCATGCTATTTTGAGCTTCTGCAGGAATTTAGTGTCTGCAGATTGCTTGTGTTGTCTACAGTGCTCTGCTGCAGCACAATGTTCATACACACAATGAGCCTGTGATGGTGAAATGTTTATTCTTTGACGCGTATCCATACATATAAGTGCAGATGTAGGTGGTCATGTGATTTTGATCCTGCAGCCTGTTCACATGCTGGAGACAGCATATCCTTCCCCTTTACAGTTCCTGAAACAGTGGGGTCAGGTGCTCAAGTGCCAGTCTTTGGAGTTGAGTTTATTGAAAAAAGCAGTAAAGTAGTAAAAAAACGTTAAAAAATTAGAAAAGTAGTCTACGAACGACAAATTTCCGATTTCAGTGCGAATTCAAATGCTATTGGTTTTGCAAAATTAGAGATATGCAAAAAAAAAGAACCACGTTTTTTGCACATGAAGTAATATACAGGGAAAGTACACTTTGTGTCAACAAAATTCTCTAGTACAAAACACTTTTGCTTGACAGTATCATAACTGACGTCATCTAATGTCTAGAAGGAAGGATAACTGCTCAACATATTTCGGAGAAGCTGCATGTCACAATTCCTTCAGAAACCAAAAAGAGCTGCTCACTGGACCCACCAGTGTCTGGTATTGGCAGGTATCTCTTCACAAGCCAAGCTAACAGTGGGCACCATGCTACACCACCACTCACATGGATCTTCTCCTTGGCCCAAAATTACATTATGCGTGCACATATCTTTCAATCTGTGCTTGTGGCAGTGAAAATTGCTGTTGGTTGAGACTTATTTCTGCAATGCTGACAGAAGGAGCCTCTTCAGAAGCCTCTGTTGTGGAGGATATATCTGGGTTCCTTTGTGCTGACAATTTTCTTGCTTCTTCCAAAGCAATGTTTTTGATCCATCTTGCAATTTAAGCATCCTGGTGGTATTCGACTTTTTTAGAACGAGGGTCTAAAACTATTGCCAAGCTTGCTACTTGGTCAAATTTGTAGTTAGGCACTTAGCCAGATTAGTAGCAGACACAGGTTTCCACCTGGCGGCTGTTATCCAGATGCATGAAGAGGCTGTGTGGGTACTTGAGATGACAGTGTCAATGTGACCATAAGCACCAGAAGAGGCTCTGTGACAATGCTTCCCTACTTTTGGTATGCTTCACTGCATGGATAAATAAACTTCACCGCAATACCGTTTGTATGCTTCACTGCATAACACGACGCTACTGCAGCGAAGCTGAATTGAACAACAATTTTGGGGGGTTTGACTATTTCAAATAGTAAAAGCATCTTTCGAATCAAACCGAATGTTCACACTCTAGAAAACAAAAATTTTGGTACTTGGTTTTGGGGAAGTGATTTGAAATAATAACTTAGCATTCCACTATCAGTGTCAGTTGATTCTGTAGGTGGGTTATCTCACCAAAGTACTTGGTTGTGGTGTCATGCAATTCCTTGGCCAATTTAGGTCTCTACCAATTCTGTACTGTTCCTGATAAAACACTTGCAATATTGCTCTAAGCTTTATGTCCAGATTTGCTGACAACTGTTAAGGGCATCCTTGATGATCAGCTTGTGTGTTAGTGGGACGCAGTCTAACCGTGTCCTCATTTGGTGCCACAATAGCAGCTCCGCTGGCAATTGGCATAAAGTTTCATGTCTCAAAATGATGGCCCAAGAATTTTACACTCCATGTCATTTGTTCCGTAGAACAACTGCAAGTTGAGCAAGTTGGTAGAGATTTGTGGTATGGAAGGGCAGGCATGCATGCTGATATGGACACCAAGTACTATCAGTATCAAATGAAATGTAAACAGCAGAGCACATGGCCCAAGCATAAGTGAAGGTACAGTGTGCGCCGTCCAGTCATGACCACTGACAGGTGCGTACATCCGGTTTGGCCACACTGTGCTCATCTGGGAGTCAAACAGCTAAACGTGCTCGGCACGCCCACAGCGGCCACTGTCGGGGCGGCCAGCAATACCGCGCTGCACAAGTTTGCTGATCGAAAGAATGAATGTGGCGCACAAGCGGCAAACCACATGAGCGAATCTATCTCTCATGATGACGGCGCAAACTGCACCGTACACAGTTGTTCACGTTTCATTTGACGTCGATAGCACTTATGGTTTCGGCAAACTGTGTGACAATACTCGCCATAAACTGCCAATATTCTAGCCTCTGTTTTTGTTTATTTTTCTTTTCTCCCTTTTAAATCTAAGAACCAAAACAGAAGCAAACAATCTCATTATGGGAGATTGTGCAGTGCGACCAAACCGGATTTGTGCGCCTGTCAGTGGTGATTACTGGATGGCGCGCACTATGCCTTCACTAATGCTCAGGCCATGCGCTCCGCTCTTCATGTTTCATTTGACACTGATAGCACATCGAAAGGTTCAACAAAAATGCAAACTGTCAGCTGTCAAAATGAAACGTCACACAGTGGCGGAAAAGAAGGAAGACACAAAACTTACCTGCACGTGCTCAAGCGACGGCAATGCTTTCCAGTTAATCTTGGACATGTTCGAATGCTTGCATAAAAAAAAATAATAACTGCTTAGGCTTAGCAATTTCTTTTCAGTCTTTATGCAAGATAATTAAGGGTGGTATCAGGTGAGAAAGTAAGCCCTCAATTCAGCCCGCCATTAATCAGAGTTTGTATTGATGTACACAAAGTTTACTTTGACTCAAAGTAAAAAATAATTGTTTCAATTAAAAATTTTTAAATTTTTTGTATTTACTTTGAGGCAAAAAGCCTCTGCAGTCGAATCTCATTAATTCGAAGTTCCGGTTTATTCGATCTGACGGTTGTATGTCTCGCCAAATATATATGTATTCCAATAGGCAAAAACACCCAGTAATTCGAACGCGCAAGCATTTGCAACGGTTAATTCAACCATACTGCGCTCCGCCAATGCTCTCAGCAGCACGCCAAATCAGGCGGCAGCGCCTCTGAGCAGCATTGCTCTTACCCTGCCATAGAGGAAATGCTCAGAAGAGACCCTTCAATACGGCACACAAAGAAAAATAAAGTGGAGGAAATTTTACTCTCTCTCTCTCTAGTGGCAAGGTCGCTGTTTCTTTATCGTGCTGTAATGCCCCAGCCACACTAGCAACAAAACGTGCACTGCGGAAGGAATCAGTCCTGGGCAGATTTTTGACAGCTCACTGCCACTGCATGGGAGCCGCGAACAGAGCAGACCAATGAGAGCGGCCCACCCTACAGTGGTGTACATGTGGGAAACTGGTGTCATGCGGACCTGCCTAATGGCTCTATTCGTACTTGTGTCTGGTTCAGCCGGACTGCTTGTTTCGCACTATTGTCTACTCACGTCAGCTCTCGCTCGCTCTTGTTTTGGTTGGCTTGGTTTGGGCTTGTTCACGCTTGTTTTTTTACAATGGTGAGCCTAAACAGAGATGCTCCGATGGAAAGGTGGTTGGAGACAGTGCGCCATATCCAATTCTGTACAACCAGACAGACTTTGAATACAACGATGTGAAGGCAACACTCATTCTTGTCTTTTGAATGCGGCAATGCCGCAACAGAAAGGAGCACACCAACATAATTATGATCAGTGGCAACGACTTCGTCATGTTGATAAGATAGTACTCGTGCTAAGAACACAGGACGAAGAACAGAAGCACAGTGTCAATCTGTCAGCAGACGAAGGAAAAAGCATGTCAGCACACAAAAGGAAGCAGCGACAGAGGCCCAGTCCGGCATTGGCAATTCCACTGCTTCAATGGCAGTATTATAGGTGGCAGACGTAATTAGCGCCATCCAGCAAGCTGGCAAGAAAACAGATCTGCTTCCCTCTCGCCCTTCCTTGCAACTATGCTCCCCTTTCCCTCTCTCTCATCTTCCTCACCTTCGATGGTCTCCGCGCGTCGGTGCCGCCAGCCCCGCCAGCCCGGTGCCCACCTAGCCCGCTCCCTGAAGTTTCGTTTTCTGCCATTATCGTGAAGTGAGAGCTATCCAGCGTGTGCAGTTTAGTGGCCCTCGCTTGCTGTGTGCTTGTGTGCCGTGATATTTCACGACTTGCACGGTCGGTTTATCGTGCTGTGGTGCACAAGTACTTCAAGAACAAGTCCTTCTTTTAATTCGCGTCCCTTCGAGTTCGAATTATCGAGATTTGACTTTATTTATGAATCTGAGGTCTAAGTAGAAAAACACGCAGTTTAGTGTCACCAAAAAATAGCTTTATTTGTCTTCGGGCATTTGTTGTGCCTCCTGAATTCATTACTGCGCAGTTAGAGGTGATAAACTGCGACTAATTGGTTTCTTTTTTTTTCTTCTTCTTCCTTCTTTCCTGTCCCTTTTTCACATTTGCTGCCTCAGCAGAAGACATGTTTTGGCGTGAGTACAGTGCTAACAGCTTTTGTTGCTCGCTAATCTGCTGAACTGCATTTGCTGCTCTCATTTGTATTCTTTCTGAGCATAACTGTTGCTTTATTATGAAACTTGCTAGCATGAGCACTTTTTCCGATTCAAACACCTTTTCTTCTTTTTTGAAGTTACACACTTGCCAGAACTCACTTTGCATCGCCTCGTGATCACCATCTTTTTATTGCTTTATTTTATTTCTCTCGCACATCATCATGTGTTTTGTTTGTTGTGTGGTTTGCAAGCATTGTGCACGTATGTATTTCTTTAAAGTGTGGTTGTTAAATATTGCTCTGGGATGACGCTCCATCTGTTGTGCAAAAAAATACAATAATTGCCGTATTGCTTGGGCCCCGGTGTGTACCTACAAAGCAGTCATTTGTGTCTTGGGAGCATAAGTCTGCTGTTAATGCTTTGGCTCTGCTTGTCTCCACAGAATGTATGCTTGCAGTGTGTGTCATTGGTTTGTGCCATTCTGCAAATGGTTTGTGCTAGCAGCTTGCTGTGCAGGCTCACTTGCAAGCGAGGTCGTGCAAGTTTTCATATGTTGGCTGTCTTCATCTGATTCATGTGGTTCGGTTGCAGTGACTGTTGATTCCCTGGCTCCTTGGACAACAGCCCTTTCTAACATCTCTGCAGAGGCGACCTCTATCCTAGTCTCACAACTGAAGCCCTCTGTAAGTAACCATTGCGAGAGCCTGGTGCAATTTTAAGTTGTGTTTTGTAGTTAAGTCTTGCATCCAGGGTCCATACAAATCAGTCCACTCACAACAATACCACATTTAACAATATATCGGCTACAGCAATGAGTAGACTTATAAGTGTTAACTTATGCACTAGGGCTATAAGAAAAAAAAAACATGCATAACAATTGGGGGAGTGCAAATACCAAAATTTTCAATACAAATTTAATATGAATACGTAGCATCCAATAGAATGTTGAACTATGATATGCACTGGCATTTATTAGCAAGTTGGTTTATTTTAACATGTTGGAACATTGAAATTACATTGTCATTGGTAAGAAAAATTATAATAGTAAGCTGTCATACTTAAAGATTGCGTATTTGGATAATTGAGTAATTTTGGCTAGTTATCTATTACCAACCTGTGACTTACTACACCGCTTCAGTTTCCCGTTAACTCGGAGGCATTGACCCTGTACCAGCCGTCACTGATAGCATTTGCTGTCAAGCAATAAGCTCAGGATCGGGGGTGGAACCTGCAAAGAGTGTGCTCTCGCTGCTGAGAGGCTGACTTTTTTTGCAAAGCTTAGATGTCCAGTGGCTAAGCATGTTTTAGAGGCAAAATTTCGCCAGCGGCATGAAATTATTGCAAAATCCCATCAGCACAAAATCAGACACACCTTCTTAGATTATATAAAAGCAAGCACTAAGAACCGTGTTGGTGCCCGCGCAGCCAGCAATATATTCGACTTGTTTCATGCATTTGTTATCCAATTGAATATTTTGAAAATTTATGACTACCTAGTTTTCAAATTGAATACAAATATTAAAAATATAAGATTCGATAATATTCGAAATTTTGGAATATTTGCACACCCCTACTAGATACAGTCAGACCTCATTAATTGGTATTTCACAGGACTGGAAAAGATGTCCGAATTAACCAATTGTCAAATTATCGAGGTTACCAAGAGAATAAACAATGCTTAAAACATCAACACAATTTTATTTACTGAATGGATCAGCAAATCCTGTTTTTACTTTGCACAAAGCAGTTTGAAGCTGCAATTCCCGTCATCTCGTAAATTGTGGTCACATTGGTGAAGGCCTCACGGTGTCTTTCACATTGCACCTGTGACGCGAATCCCCCGTCTTCATCTGAGAGGAACTTTTCACTCCAGTGTTTTACATGCAGAATAATTGTGACATTTGCGTTGCTAAATATCCCTTAAACAAACGATGCTGAGATGAGGCATAAAGTCTGGCTACACAATTTTGTATCTACCACTAGTCCGTTCAGTGCATCCCACCTGGCACGCCGATTGTGAAAGTCATGGAGAGCATTGCAAGTTGGCGCAGGGGGCCACAGGATGATGCCAGCTGCTTCATGTCCGCATCGCTCATGATCACGCCCCATATGCGTCCAGAGGAGAGAAAGAGAAAAAAGAAAGTGAGAAGCAAAATGGTGCGGTGGCACCCACTCTTTCTGCAACCTCCGTTTCCCTCTTTAAGCAAGCATAGAAATGCGTGTTGGAAGCAGCGGAAAGCCCACTTTGTAGAAGATGGCGCTGACAAACCGCAAAGTGTTGTTGCGTGAGATGAAGCTGCAAATTTTGCAACACTCAAAGAAGTTTGCAACCAACACAGTGGAAACCGCCGACATTACTGAGCTGTGGGAGCACTTCGCTTCTGAAGATGAAACAGTTCATGCTTCAATGGAGGAGTTTCTGAGTGCAGGTAGTGCTGCCTCGTTCTCTGAAGCGATCTTCGACGAGGGGATCATTATCGTGACAGACGGCGGCATTGTGTGACAGAGGTGACAACAGCAGCGGCAGTGACGACGAGATTGATGGTGGCCCGTCTTTGACCCCAGTCCTAATGTTCACTCAAATTGTGCTGTTGTTGATCGATTTGCTCAATGATCTTGTGCATGCTTAAAGGATTGCCGCCAGTGTTCACACAGCAGCTAGACACAGTGCACACCGCAGTTGTAAACCTGAAACTGCTGCAATAGGAAGTGCAGATTTCTTACCATTTCATCACTCCTAATACTTGACATGCTATTTAGAAGTATAAATAGACATTTTATTTTCACAGCCTACTTTATACAACATCTATTCTATAGTGAAAATGGGAAATTTGGGTTTGGGATCATAGCGACAAAGTTATTTTCTGCAGCTTTTTTTATGGCAGTCCAGATATAGAGATAATCCATTACAACGATCGAATTTCTCATTCTTTTTGATGCCATTATAATTTGACTGCACTGTACACCTCCTTGAAATCTTGGAAAATTTGAAGAAAAAAAAATTCAAGAGGCCTTGAAACTTCTTGAACATAAAGGTGCTCCTTGAATTTCTTGAAACTGGTGTGGTGGGCAACTCCTGAACCCTCAATGCAACAAACTCTGGATCAGGGCTATGTCAGGGACACTGCCTACTGGGAAACAATCCTAGGCATTTTCTTTTTTGTGTTGCTAAGCAATGAAATGTGGCATGTCCACATCCAAGAACAGGCTTGTTTAAATTGCCATTGCCATTGTGGAGCTAGTCAAAGCCAGATGACGTGACCAAGCCATGCCACTATTTTTGTTGTTTTGCCAATTGGTTCACACCATAGCCATTTCGCTACATTTTCGACCCCTAGGCCTTATAAATGCTAGGCGGAAAGTAAGTTTCAGCCATTTGGCTGTAACACAATGAGTATCTTTGGTTGAAGCTGGACACTGCTAACCATCATGCTGGAAGGCGATGTTCATCATTACAATGGAAAACTCAGCTTTGAAAAGCCCGTTAAAAAGCTTGTGGTGTGTATGACTCAGCAGCTGCTTAGCTGCAAGAAATTGCAGCTTAAGTAGGATATTGTACTATTTTTTATAATAAGTATGAATGAGGTTTGTTTCCCTCTTCTTGAATTTCAGCCTTCTTCGTTCTTGAAATCCTTGTATTGTCCTTGTATTGTCCTTGCATTTTGAATTGAATGGTTTGTACAAACCCTGCTCTGCATCAGATATGTGTACTGGAGCAAACCTGTCTATGGAGTCATGGAATCTGTGCATACTTGCAATCTGTGAAATTTTAATTTTCTTTGCCCCTTCTTAGGGTTATAAGCCACTTCCGAAGTAATAAATCTTTCAGTTTGTAGCCAGTACAGCACCCTGTGTCTTTTCTCATTCTGTGTCCTGTTTTTTACCACTGTTTGCTTCTGACACATAGGATAAACTTCTTGTGGGTATAGCAGGTGCCAAATTAAATTGAAAAAATTGACTCGTTCTGAAACACTGGTCTGGGCCACTTGTCTAAAGGTAACAAGTGATTTGCTGAACACTCTTGCCAAACGCCATAACTTTGTAGGTGCATGGTAAAGGAAGTGCTGACAGCCAGGTTGGGTTGCAGGTGAGCTACCAGTTCCGAGTCAGTGCTGTGAACGGTGTAGGTGAGGGCAGTCCTGGTGGCCCCACAGAGCCCGTGTCAGTACCCCCAGAGCCCCCTGGGGGTCCACCACAGAACGTCGTGGGTGCTCCACGGTCTGCCACATCGGTGATGCTTCAATGGCAGCCCCCGCTTGAGGGCGAGCGCAACGGCCGTCTGCTTGGATATGTCGTCCGCTTCCGGCTGGCTGGCTACTCCTCCAGTGCCTGGTCTATGCAGAATGTGACCACAACGCGTACCCTCCTTGAAGACCTCATTGTGTGGCAGAATTACGCCATTGAAGTGGCTGCGTATAATGAGAAGGGGCTGGGTGTCTTCTCTCCCAGCATTCTGGTGCGCACACTCGAAGGAGGTGAGGCAGCTTTCCGCATAACCTCATTGAAGCCTATTTGCAGTGCTGAAGAAATATTCTGTAAGAGTCCGCCTAGTGGACATGTCCATTTCGTCTGCTGCTGAAATGCTGATTGTCTGTGGTGCCCCTTCGCCACGGATGCGCAACCTAGCCCAGCCAACCTGAACTTCCACAGCTGACGAAATGGACATGTCCACTAGGTGGACTTTTACAACCTAACTCCCCTGAAATGTGATGTGGAGCCCTCTAAACACTTGTGCCATTTCCAGTGCTTATAGGATAAGAAAATACTTGAGAAGGGGAAAAAAGCAGCAGGACAAGAAGGGTGCTGAGTGCTATATGAAACTTATAAAATTATGCTGAATTTTTTAAATAAAGGATGCTTACCTGTATTCATAGCGCATTTCCAGCATGTTATCTTGAAACTAGTGATAGTCTCGGGACATTGTTATCGAATATGATGACGCTGTTGCTTTGTTTCAAGTTATTGATGAGAAGAGAAATTGTGGAACTTTGTTATGAGCTTACCAATCATGCACCTGAAGAGGCTTAAAAGGACAGACAACCGCTCAAAACATGAATGGAAAGATTGCCTATTGTATTGGCTAAAAGGAACCCCGTTTTTCTCATGAAACGTAGGTTTGTATATTTAATTCATTAAAAGTCACAAAAAACTACGTTTGGCTCCTCATATGGCAAGAACATGAAGATGCATAAGTGAGCTATCACATCATCTTCTAAGAGAATACATGGTTCGTGGTCTTTTTATTGGTACTAAAATGCAGCACACTTTTTTCTCTTATAAGCCTTTTCTAGCTTGCAGTGTGCAGATAAGCCTTCGTTTGTAGTGAGTAGAAAAGTGGCGCTGCCTTCGTCTTAGTTATCGATCAGTTGGCTTGGCTCGTATATCGACAGACTAACAACACCAGGGGCCAGCTAGCCTTGACATATGCATGTACAGTCGCCGACCGATCTTCCGGACTCCAAAAATTCGGACATGCTCGATTATTCGGTCAGCTTCGCGGCACCGCCATTCTCCCCATAGACCATAATGTATAACAACTGCCGAAAGTTTGGACACCTTGCAACCTCTCGTCTGATTTTTCGGACACTCCTCGAGCCAACTCGTTCGAGAGCACCATGCACCGACTCTGACCGGTGCATGGTTCGACAGGTTCGACTTGCTGAACGCCATTTTTATTTTGAACGGAGCTTCCTTGCTGCCCCACGAAGTGGCGCTACTGGAAATCCCCGCTCATCATCGGCGTTTCTGCCTAGTTAGGTAGAGTGGCTCTGCAGCAGTTCCGGTTTCAGCTTAGTAAGCCACGTCAAGACAATCCAGCAGCTGATTTGTTTCTTCGCACAAGACGCTGCGAGCAGGCCGCGTTTTTCGTTTGTGCGACTGGTGTCGGCACGGTGGTGTTTGCTTTGTGTGCTGTGTCGAGGTTTCGGTGATCTAACGCGGCATACGTAAACATCGCGTCAAGGGTCTAATGGCGCCGACAGTGCCGGTGCAGACTGCGCTGGGAAAACTTGTCGCCTTCCGATGTGCTCCCTACTGACGCGGGAAATGTTCTGCCGAGACATGCGCAGTCATTGCATTGCGATTCCGGACACCGTCTCATTTTACAGTTTCATAATTGCTGACACTGCTGTACTGACATGCGCAGAACTTGACGACGGCAAGATCATTCGTCAGTTTTCTGCTGCACCGCCGGACGATGACTCTGAGTCGGAAGATGACGCACCATGTGCTGCGCTGCCGTGGCATGCGGAGTGTGTACAAACAGTGACTGTGCTTTCAGCCGCTAATAGTGACCGTACGACCCTCTCCGAGATTCAGGCTTATCTGATAGCGCGTAAACGGAACAGCGTGCAACGGCGCATTCACGATTTCTTCCAAGCCTACTGCCGAGCCCGAATAAGTGCGTGGAAATAAAGGATTTCATTTTTTTTTTCTTAATCTGCTTTTTCGGACACCTGTTTATTCGGACATTTTCGCAGTCCCCGTGAGGTGCGAATAAACGGTCGGCGACTGTACTTCAGGGAAAACACGGTACAACTATAAGAAAGGTCTGTACAACAACGCAAACTTATTGTACCAGCTTAGTATTTTCAAAATTGGCTGAAAAGGTCGAAATATAGGTGGTTGCACTCACTTCTGTGAAAGCAGAATGATGAGCAGTTTTCACAATTTGTGAAGCAGACCGTCGTCACTGCTCTCACTTCTCGGCCTTGCTGGAGGAGGAACACTTTCTTTTTTGCAAACTGCTCAGATAAAAAAAGTTCTGCTTACAAAATATCCATGTGCTTTTGGAAGCACTCGCTGCAGGTGTAAACACTACCAAGGGTGAGTTTTTCGCTGTGTCATAAAAAACTGCGCCCTTAAATATTGGTTGTCAGTCCCTTTAAGTCTACAGCGAGTACCTATCTGTCTCGTGCAGTCCCCCAGGCAGCACCCACTGCTGTCCGAGCAGATGCGCTCAACTCCACGGCCGTGCGAGTTCGGTGGCTTCCCCCAGATCCCCAGCGTGTGAATGGCATCAACCAGGGCTACCGTGTTGAGGCATGGTTGAGGGGACGCGAGGTGGGCTTGTCACCGCCGGACGCCACTGCTCTGGTGGCACCAAATGTGGGCTCACCAACCACAGAGCACATGGCAGTCATCACGGGTCTGCGCAAGTACCACATGTACAATGTAACTGTGCTATGCTTCACCAGTCCTGGCAATGGACCACGCAGCAAGCCAGTGCTGGTCACAACCAAGCAGGACGGTGAGGCAACCTCATTGACACATTTTTCATAGTGGCTCTCAGCCACATTTGGCTGTGTACTGTTGGCATTGCTTAGGCAAAAGGGAAGGCATGTTATATGAACTGTGTGCTGCAGGTCATCTTGCAATGGAAATAAGCTATAAAGCGTGAGTAACAGAATGCTGAATTGTATTTTTGTAACAGAAAGGTAATGATATCATTTTCTATAATTTTATAGTGGACAGTGTTTTTCAGAATTATTCCTTGCTGTTGGTGGTGTAACACTAAACATTATATCATACCACTGTTGTATAACATAAAATATTGCAAAGTTATGTAATGTAACACTGAAATTAGGTCACCATTACGCTGACTGTCATGTAAACAGAGGCTCAAGATTTCTCAAATGAATATGTCCGTTTTCCTTTTTGTTTCGAGCGCTTGCCTTTGATAAAGTATTGTGGAAGTATTATATAATAAAGTTTGGTTTGATTTGAGGTGAAGGGCTATTCACAAGGAAATCAGTATGGCAATGTTCGTAACAATTAAAAGGGAGCCACACTTTCATATATTGCCATGCTTCTTGTTTTCATCTTTTCTCTTTTTATTCTCTCCCTCTCTTTAATTTCGCAGTGCCTGGGCCCGTGAAGTCGCTCAAGTTCGACGACATTCTGGACGTCTCAGTACGTGTGCTGTGGACGCCCCCCGAGGAGTCCAATGGGAATTTGCTGGGTTGGTGTTGTTATATGGCATTGATCTGCAGTTTGTCTCTTAACGTATATGCTTATTCGAATAATTTTTGGTGCACGAGCTGATGTAATGTTGTACAGTAATCCCTTGTTATAACGAAATTGCTTTGCCCGAAATATCGCTTTATTCGAAATTTCTTCCGGTCCCAACCCAAACACACGCATTTTAAGCCGCATTACTTGAAGCGCACGAAGAGCTTGACCCGCTTAGAGCGAAGTGGCGAGCGGAGGCATCGCTGCCGCCGAGTGGTGGCGACCCTTTGCGTATGTAATGTCAAATTAATGCCGTCAACGAATTAGTCTCATGTAGGCACAGAACAGGCCACAAAAGTAGTACCAGACCTGCGTCCAATGACCACCTAGTAATGGGTACTGAGTGAGTGCCGAGTGCTCCCAGCTGTTTACTGCAGAGCATACGGAAGCTGTCAAATCCCATGTCAAAAGCCCGCTCGAACAGCTACTCTTGGTAACAATCGCATCACTGGTGTCCCCCGTAATAGAATCCCCACGAAAATAAAGTTTTCCTGATGCATTGCGATGCCAGAAAACTGCTGTTTCCTGGATGCCGAAAAGTGGCCAAAAGACCGCAGGCTGAGTTGCGTTGTAGCATTCCATGGAATGCGCTTGACGAGCAAAGTTTTACTGCTCTAAAGAGCACTTCTAGCGCTGCAGCATGCCGAAAAGCACAAAAGAAGTGTCTGTCTTATTATATGTGCCATGTTCGACGCGAGGAACTGCATCAAAGGGCCCCGCACCAGGTCTGGCCATTTTGAGCTGACAAGCGCAGAGCATACAATGCGCGCTAAGGATTGTGTTTGCAAACAATTACATCGCTACGCGCAGCGGAAAGGTCTGAAATTTCAATCCAAACGCAGTTTTCTCTTTCTCTTGTGGCGACCACGCTCCAAGCCGGACGGTGACATAGCGGTGTCCCTGCCTACATAGTCGTGTCCGCAGTGTGACGTTGCTCGTGGTGACACATGACTTCGAGAATTATTCAAGGCAACATCTGTTATTTGTGTGGTCTGTTGCTTGAATTGACGAATTTAACTGTAGAGAAATAATAGAACACACAAACGGAATGTCTGTGTGTTTTTTGTTTTACTTCGCACCAAAGGAAGAGAGATGTACTTCCGCTTTGCCTACTTGTTCCCACGGTCATGCAGTCACGTGCGCAGGTACCGAAACTATGTTCTACCGTGTTCCAGCGGGTGATCATACTCTGTGATCAGCTTGTTCTGCCTCAGTACTCGTGTAGCACTGAATTATACCGCTAGTCATGTGTCCTTGTGCACAGTGTGCAAGATCATGCGCCGTGTGAAACGAGACATCACACAGCTCGCGCACAATGCCATTTTTCTCGAGCCAGTCATGCTCGATTCGTGCCTTCCAACTTTAGACGAACAGTCTAAATGTGTGGTAGGGTCATTGAGTTTTATTACTAGACATTTGTCAATGGCACGTATGCAACGGTGCGCAAACACCGACACTCGAACCGTAGAATTATCACAGTGTCATCTACAACGGTGCGCTGAAAAACTCTCGTTTTGCAAACTTCACGGCTGCACACCTCGGGAAAAAATTGCCCACTGATCATGCAAAGCCTCTACTGCAAAATCGTTCGGTTATCATAGTCACGCTGCGTACCTACAATGAGCAGCTAATTGATTTTTGAGCACAGCAAACACAACCTCAGACTCGAGCTACGGCATTTGCAGAGCTTTCCAGCGCGATACTGTCATAGTCTTCCGTGACCTTTGCACCCCCCCTATAAATGCGGCCGGTGCCTTCCCCTCATTTGCTCTCCAGTCTGCAAGCCATTTGGACACCAAACACTCCTCTCACTCGCCTTCATATCAACTTCTCGCCTCCTTGCCGCCAGTTTCGACGTTGCTGCTCCTCCACAGCTGCCCTCTTCCAGCCTGCCCTCCCAAGCACAATCTTCCACTAACGGGTGCCCTTCCGCGGTTCCTGTGTTTTCGTCTCCAAAACTCCGGTTGCTTTTCTTCTGTTGCATGTGAAGATGATGCCAAGCCTGCCATTGCAACTGTCACCATCACCAGTGCACACTGATGAGGAAAGCGAGATGCCCTCACAACATTCTGAAGCTTCTGCCTTTTGTGTTGCCCACTGCGTTCAGTCACTTTGGTACTGACGCCGTGTGAGTTTGGATTCCTGCTGCAGGCCATGTGAGTGTGTGTGATTCGGTGTGCTTCGTTAGGCAGGCTTCGCATGTGCTTTCGTGGTCTACGGTGATAAATGGCTCCATCAGTCTCCAGGTGATAGTGTCCGACTTTAAAGCAGAAAGTTCTGCTGATAAAGAAATTTGAGAAAGGCGGCCGGCAAAAAACTGACATAAGATTTCAAGTGCAGCAGTGGCTGGCTTGAGCGGTTCAAGAAACGATACTACGTGACCTTGAAGTTGATCGTTGGCGAAAGCACAGCCGTGAATCTGCAGACATATGGTGCCAACATCGGCTCCAAGCCCTACTTGAAAAGTATGAACACAAAGACATCTACAACCTAGATGAGGCTGTATTTTTCTACTGCTACCAAATCGCACATTCGCTATGGCTGGCGGATCCTCCAGAGGAGGAAAGCAGAGCAAGGAGCATGTCGCGATTCTATTTGGTGCCAATGTAACAGGCGAGGACACACTTCCCTTGTTGATACTGGGGAAGGCGGAGAAGCCGCAGTGCTTTTGAAATGCAACTATTCCCAAGGAATGCATTTACAGAAGTAATAAGCGACCATGGATGACTGCTGCTATTTTTGAAGACTACATGCGCCTTCTAGATAGATGGTTTAATGCAGAGAATTGGCAAGTGCTTTTCATAATTGTTAATTGTCCGAGCTGCAGGAAGATCAATAACCTCGAGGCAATCGCTGTGGAATTTTTGCCTGCAAACACAATCGCGGTACTGCAACCGGTGGATCAGGGCATTATTGAGACCACCAGGAAGCTGTATTGCTAGGCTAGTTTGCAGCGCATGTTCACAGTGTATGACGCCAGCAAGAGGTACAGCATTGATTTGCTTGGTGCGATGCATTTTCTGAGCTTCTCATGGAAAGAACTCGCACCTTTGAAGGTCGCCAACTGCTTTGCACACGCCGCCCTCCCCCCCCCCCCCCTTTTCAGCGTCGCTGACGATGACCAGCCTGATGATGACTGGACTTGCAGCGTTCTTTACTAGGCTGTTCATAAAATTGCCGGTAGAAGGCGACTTCGAGATATTCACGTTGGCTGATGCTGCTGCTGTGGTTGGCCCAGCGATAGATACAGAGATACTAATTGACGCTGTTTGGTGGCCCCGATGAGGACAGAGAGCCAGCGGACGAAAAGCTACGTGAAGTGCCAACTATGGTGCAGACGTGGGATTATCTACGCCTGCTGCGAAATAAGGTTGAATGCACGGGTAGCGACCACAGCCTTGTGCAATGCTTGGTCTAATAAATTAGAGCAGGGGTTGCTCGCGCCTGGTAAGAACTTGAAACAGCCATAGCTCACTGCCTTTTTTGCACCTGAATAAAGTTCTGCTTCACTGAATACATTGTATGTTGACTTCCTCGCAGTTGTGGCGCAATTAAAGCTTGACTGCTTCAGCTTTTTTCGAGTGGTCGCTTATATCGAATTACCGTCTATAACAAATTTTTCGCCGTCCCGCTGACTTCATTGTGACGATGGATTACTGTAAGATTGCTTTATTTAAGTACCAGCACCTTGGCAAAAGTTCTTGATAGACTATGGGGACTCATGCCTCAAGGCACAAATATTATCCTGCATATTTTACTTGTAACAAGGGTTGCCTGTGCATTGCTGGCCATTTTATTGGGCTAGTACAGTGTACACTCATTGACTGGGCTTGACACGAAGATGATTTTCAGAGGCATAAGTAATCTGAGTGGTATATTGAGAAACGCTGTTGCTCGTCAAAGATTGGTGCTGCTTCACAAAAGTGGTGGTAATGCATTTGTAGAGGGTCTGGAGGGTACACTATGTGCATAGCGGAAATCACACTTTTTTATGTGCCCTTGTTCATACCTTAAAATTTTGTGTTGGGCACAGCTGAAAAAAATTTGTCCTGGTTCAGGGATCAAACCAGAAACAAATGCCTTTTCTGATAAGTGTATCGCCTTGTAAACATACAGATATCAACAAAACTAGCAATTATTAAAAGAGGTTGAATAATCATTCCAGATAACGTAAAGGCATAAAGGTTTGCAGTTAAGCGCCTACAGAGCATACTGTACACGCTAGCCACAAGTGCGGCTCTTGCAACCTACCGTGGTGGTGTAGTGGCTTTGGCATTGCGCTGGTGAGCTCAAGGGTGCTGGATCAAATCCTGGTAATAACGGCTGCATTTTAATGGGAGCAGAATGCAAAAGCACCAGTGTAAATGTATTGAGTACACGTTAAAGAACCCCAGGTGTTAAAAATTAATGTGGAGCCCCCCCCCCCCCACTACATCGTGCCTAATCATATCATGGTTTTGGATATAACGAACTTCAGGGGACTGTGGTAAGTTGTTCATTATTGTGAAAGGTTGTTATAGTGAAAGCCCCAAAATTAACCATTCCCTCCATCAATCCATCAGTTCGTAAGTTGTCACCATATGAGCTATCCATGAAAACGTCGCTGCTGGCTCCTGGCACCCACTGTTGATAGTTTCTGTAGATTCCTCCATCACGTTTCACCGAAGCACCGTTTAGTGATAGTGACACGCGCAACACATATGCGACACCGAGAAAACTACCGACAAAAAGGTAGCTCTACGTCACCTCCAAAGCGCAGTGTTTCTTGCTTTTTGTTTGTTTTTCACATTTTTTGCCGTAAACACAACTGTCTCGATCAAGGTGGATACACCTAGGGGGCTATTCTGTAAGTGTCCACCTAGTGGACATGTACATTTTGTCTTCTGCTGGAGTTCTGATTGGCTGAGTTGGGGTATGCGTCGTAAGGAGCTGATGCCCCCAGCCAATATAACACTTCAGCAGCAGATGAAATGGACATGTCCACTACGTGGACACTTACAGAATAGCCTCCCTGAACTATGTCAAAGGGCTAGCGCGCATAAACGACGCACTCTAGATAATGCAAAGTGCGACTGTGTGGCTTCCCCGCGAGTACGGAGGTTACATCTCACCACGCGCGAAAGAAAGAGGTGTGTGCAAAAAGAAGAAAGAGATGTGCCTACGTTACTAGTCGACATTATCCTGGGCGGTCGTTATTCTGAAAAGTTCGGTATTCTGAAGTTCGTAGTACTGAAATATTTTTACGTTGAAACTATAAGAAGTCAGCAAGGAATTTTTGAAGAGTTCATTAATCTGAAAAGTTAGTTAATGTGGTGTTCATAGTCACTAGGTTTTACTGTATTCAGATGATGCACAGATTCTGAACACAGATGTAGGCATCTCTCCCCCTAGCACATATGTGCAACACCTGTGACATGTGGCATTACCTAATCACAAGTTTTTCACCATTGGCTTTCATTGTCAACAATGTTCCTGTACAGAAGTTAAAACATCATGTTTTGAAGAATGTGATCTTCATTGGGACCATCTTTTTCATATATTTATTTTTTCAGAATTGGCAAGACATAAATATGACACCCACTATACTTTACTGGGGAGGACTAATGTTGAGCAAAAATAATTGCTGTCTTGAACCGAGTACTGACTAACAACAACATTTTCTTGTCAGTGTCATCTCGTGCACTATCGAGGTGTGATGCCTGAAACGTCATTGGTGTCGCTACTCATCACAACTCTGATGTGGTGAGGCGTGACCAACATGTCGCACCCACATATAGTTACAACACTGTGCAAGGAGTCCAAGCGTGACACTAAACCTTGCTAGCACTGCCTTTTGGGTTAAACTGCCAAATTTTTTAAAATTAAGTGTACAATAATGACCTCCCTGCCCCGTTACAGGCTATACCCTCAGGTACTGGATCAAAGATGACCTTGGGTCAGCAGTATTGCGCAACCTGACGGCTGACGAGACCGAGACCACTGTGCGGGGCCTGCGCCCTGTCACGTGGTACACCATCGAGGTCTTTGCGTGGACAGTTATCGGGGCTGGCCCGAGCATTGAAGCATCTATCAAATCTGGCATCCCACCAGGTAAGGGTACTGAGGCTTTGGCGTGGTGCATAGTTATGACAGATGCAATGGTGCAAAAGAAACTTGAGTACATGAGAGCACAGAAGTGTGCTTGTGATGTATATTTTGTGTGTCCTTGTCCTCCCCCCCCCCCCCCCCCCCTCCCTCTCTCGCTCTCTCTTATCTGCAAATGCATATATATAATCGCATAAGGACAGCTTCCATTCTTGCAAAATGGTGCTGTGTCCAGCTCGATCTGTGAGACTCTGATGTAGATTGATACCATGCTGACAGCCTTTGTTGAGGATAGTTGATGGACAGATAGATGAAGGCTTATAGCTTTCTCCGTGGGAAGGACACATATGAACACACGAAATCCTTATTTCAGGGTAAAACATTCACCTACATTTCAACCCTGCAATAGCGAAATCGGCAGGGAAGGCGAAAAAATTGTGTTAGCAAGAATTTCGTTGTTGGAAAACGAGACGGCACAGAAAGGAAGTGTGCTGAAAAGCCAAAGTTTACTTTCAGAATTCTGCTAGCCTACTTTGGCAACCCTTGCTTGAGGCTATCCAGAACTACATTGCTGACAGCACGAAATGTGCCCCGTGCATCAGTCAACAGTTGTGGCGATGGCATGGAGCAATATTCTCGATCACTTATGGGAAGCGTTCACTTCTCTGAGAGCTTGCGTTATTCAGCACCGCATGCATCGGCATCTACAAGCAACAGCGTTCCTGCAGTGTTAAGCACACTGCTTTGGCATATTGCCAGAAATGCTTTTGCCTGTGTCCGCCATAGACGCTGGCGCGTCTGTTGCCTAACTGCAAGATCTAGTAAAAGTTATTGTATCCCCAAAAGGGATCGGCCGAGAGTATGGGCTCCATATGGTAACGCCAAATCCTCAGGCGATGACTGCTAGAGTTCATAATCAGTGCAGAAACGTGGCTGCCCATGCAGCAACCACCTTCTCAAGTGCCACAAAAATGGCCGCATCAGTGGGAAATGGGCGTCTTTATTTTTGCAGCACTTTTCTTTCTCTGCGCACCACAGGCCAACTTCAATGCATGCAAGCTGCAAAATATGCATGCATTATGCATGCAAATTGTCAGTAAAAGCAATAACTATGTGGCCACGCTATTTGAAATAGGCAATTGATTGACAAAGTGGCAGCCGCGTCTTTCGGCACATGAAAAAGGTTTTGCCACTTTGCTGTTTTGCTGTTCCAAAAAGGGCGGTGCAAAGAGCATGCTGTGTTGGTAACTTATGGAATTTCAGTGGACAGAAAATGTATTTGAGCACTTTTTCGACTCTGTAAGTGTTACATAGGTAGATAATATGGGGACTGTCATTACAGCAAATTTCATTAATGTGGGATTACAGTTTAGTGATGTTTCATTGCTGAGAGATATGATATGCATTGAAACTTATGGGCTTTAGCAGGGGATACAAAATTATTTTGTTGTGGCGAGAATTTTGTTGTCTTAGGCTTTCATTATTGGGGGTTCTGTTGTATTTGGAAAGGGAAGTTTCAGATACGTCTTCATTTGAGTCACTAGAACAAGGCTGACAGCTTGCAAAGCAACAAATGAGCCAAATCAAAAGGGTAACTGCTGTTGTGCCAAGGTGATGTGATCCTGGCCTTTACACAGTCCTGCAACAGCATGTACTGGAGTATTAGACAGCATGGCATTAGAAATTTTCACTAAAGCATTGTCACTATCGATCTCGGGGCCGTGCAGATGTTGGGAGAGATGGAGTCTGGAGACGCAGGCGAGCACAGCAAACAGACTTCACTAAGAACCAACCCAAAATAAAACACACTCAAAATGGAACTCAAAACTCAACTGACAAAGATAAATCTCCACACTTGCGTAGCCTAAATATATCCTTATCCTCCCCTATGTTCGTCCTTAGCGCGTTCCGCTCGAAAGTCCGGCAACACTGGCCTATAGCTGCACGCTTACAAAAAGGAACGCTCTCACAAAGTTCAGTCGTGGCTCGTATCTCCAAGTTCGATGTGCGTCAGCCTTTGGTCACCGTCAGTGCTCCTGCCGACTCCGCAAGTTTTGCTTCCTTGGTATCGGTCGGCCAGCTCCTACGTCTCGGATGCCGGTGTCCCGAACTATGTTAGTGACGTGGCACTCCGGCCTGCCTGGCTAGGCCTAGCGCGGACTCCGCCGCTTCTTCTCCGAGTGCCGGCGGGACGCCCCAGGGACTACCATCCGTGCTGGTCTGCTGATGAACCAATGCCTGGAGTGCCCGGCACTGCCGTGGGAGGCTGCAGCAGGTCCAAAGACCCTCGCTCAAACGTCGCCGAGATCGACGGCCACACCCTGGGTCGCCAGCGTCATGGGCCAGTCCGAACCTCCATGGCTCCCTTTGCCAGTGCAAAGCTGGCGCTCCAACCTTCTTGGCCCAGAGCCACGTCGATAATGCCACCTTGGCACCGCTTCTCCTCCGATCACCCCTCGGGTCACGCGCCTCGAGAGCTTGTGCTGTTCGGACCGGTCGGCGCACATCGTCCTCTTCTTTTCTTTTTGTGTCCCATGCCTCTTACATATGACAAGCATCAAGTTTCTGCAATAAGTGGCAGGTGCAATTGAGGAATCTTGTTTGAGTGTGTTTTTTGTTTATATTTTGTTTTTGTTGTTGTTCCTTACTGTTCTGTACATTTGTTCTAACATTGTCACAAGGATTAAAGCCCTCCTTTATGTAATGCCTCCGGTCCTTTAAGGTGAAAATAAATGAAAGGAAATGAATTGTTGTATGTCCTGATCTGCTCAAATTATTGAGAGCTTTGCCCCACTGAGATGCATGTAGCTGTGATTAGACCAGAAAGTATGAGTTGTTGGTTAATTCAAATTATGCAAGTTTGAATAACGAAATTATCTCATGATAATTATATTATCAAAATGACATGAATTATCAGTGTAATATTTTATGATAAAATATTTTTCTCTTACAGTTAGGATTTGCTTTAATCTTATTATTTTGTTATTTAATTAAGTGTGTCGACTTGTGTATTTCAGTGTTGCCAACAGCACCAAGACGCCTGGCTGTGTCCAACATTGGGCCATTCTCAGTGATGCTTCAGTTCACACCTGGCTTTGACGGCAACACCTCCATCACACGCTGGATTGTGGAAGCCCAAACACGACGCTCTGAGCAGTGGATACCAGTCCATGAGGTCAGCACTAGTCCACGTGACTAAGCTAATAACTACAAGGGTGTGCACGATTGGAGAGTGTGCCCCTTAGTCAGTGAATAAGCAGACACCGATGTAGATCCCCTTCATCAGTCCTCCAAGTGAATGCAGTAAAACATAATTAGAAAATTTTATAACGTGTTCATTGCATGCTGTGTGTTCCTAGGAGCAGATGGTCATATTTCTCATTTAATAAGCTGCTCATTTTACCATAGAACACATTTAAAACATTGTAGTTTGTAGTTCAATTATATGTCCCTTTTTGAATGAGCCTGTTGGGAAATCTGTGTTTTATCAGATGTTCAGCTTAACAGCTATGCACTGTGGCAGTCCCCAAGTTGAATTCAGCTATCACTATTGTGATAAGTGGTATCTTGCATGCAGACAAGTGCCCCCGGGGCGCGGACGTTGCATGTGTCCCCGCTGGTGCCATTCACGGAGTACCGCCTGCGCCTTATGGCCACCAATGTGGTAGGGCCCAGCCCACCAAGCGAGCCTTCCCAGTGGTTCCAGACCATCCAGGCACCACCAGCACATCCCCCACGCAACGTCACTGTGCGGGCCGTGAATGCTCATGCCTTGCGTGTCCGCTGGACGCCACTGCCTCAGGTTGACTGGTATGGCGTTCCCCGGGGCTACAACGTTTCCTTTAGGGCAAAGGGTGAGTCGGCTGTTTGCTTGATAACAGGTGCATGCTCAAGGAAGGACTCTGGAATGTGTTTGTTTCACTTGCTTTAAGTGGGCCTGCTAGCTGTACACTCTTTGAAGACTCTTTGAAGAGGACTTACTGTTAGGCAATATTGGCAGTGGCAGTCACTGTAGAAGCAGGAGAGTGGGAGCAGTCTCTCCGTGTGCCCCCAGATCTATGGGTTCCCATGTGCCGCAAGAGCGCCTTTGCCCACCTTGCTGTTGCATAGCATGATTATTGAGCTCCTCGGAATGTCCAGCTGACATCATGATTATAAGAGGTAAAAAATACTTTCTTATAAGTAGTCTGAGAGCTCACCAGTATTTTGCAACACAGGCTTGTTTCAGGCTGGTTTGTAAGAATGGATTTTACAAACAGTGCAGAAAGGAATGGCATGCAACAAAGGTGACATAAACACAATGTGTATCTGAAGGCCAGCTGCAACAAGATTTCACTTGGGCTAAATTGTCTATAAATGCCTAGCGTATGCTTTCAACGTAATCTTGGCAACGCTGCAGGGCTAGTAATGGCCTAATTTCGCCATTAGCAGCTATTAAATAGTGCCTATGCAATGATGCATGCACCTGGCAGCAAAGCAGCGGTGCATCTGGTGGTGCCACAAGAATGACCGCCTAAGTGGAACCGCATCATGTTCCGTATAAAGTCTAAGTTTGACAAGATCCTATTGTGCCCTGCGTACTTTGTGCTTTAGGTGCAAGTGAAAGTGTGCGAGGGTAAGACAAGAAAGGAGTTGGCTTCTCAAGTGCCGCCTTCCCACGCGAGCAAAGTGGAAGAGGGGGAGGAGAGCGAGCTCGTGGTAATGCGATCAAGCGCATACGAGGGGTTGGTGTGTTGAGACGGTCTGGCATCATGTAAGCCGTCTTACCGCGCATTTAGTGTTGGAGGTGGCGTAACCTAGTTTCGGCAACCCGTTAGAGCGAGAGGCAGACGAAGGACTCACTCCCTGCTGCCAGCTCTTTTCATGTTAGCGTCTTCTCAGTGCAAATGAAGCAATCAGCCGCGGGGGTAGAGTGCGCACGAAAGTGTGGCTGGCTTCACTTAATTGGTACTGCTGATGTGAAGATATCGTCGACGTAGCGTGAAACCATATAATTCATCTCCGACTCCCAAATTCATCAAAATCAATTGTTTTCTCATTAAAATTTGCATTTTTAGATTGCCCGATAATTCAGAAAATTCTTCGGCCCCTTTTGTGCAAGAAAAATCGATCAGCAACTGTACTTATTTGCATGATAGGTCGAATTTCAATTCACCGAAATTTCATTATAACGAAGGGAATTACCGATTTTATTTACTTCGTTATATTGAGATTTGACTGTATATGCCGCAATAGCGCACGAAAACCAAAGGTAACATTCAAAGGTAGGTTGTATTCAAGGGCGATATTCTCGAGCGATAATTTCCAGCAGTGCATAATCTGCAAGATATTTTGTTTGTCTCTACATCGGACACGTCGAAGTAGAACAAAATCCTTTCTGACACAGCGCCAAAAATGAGCAGAAACCACATGCTGCATTTGTCACGCAGAAGAATGCGACACGGAAGACATTGTGTATATGCGGCGGCATGTCATGCAGGAATGCCATGCCGCCAGAGTGAAATGGGCAAAGTTTTATGATGGCCACAGTCCAGCCTGTCTGGCCATGAGTTTGCGCACACTTAGCACCGAGCCAAGCCGAGCCCGGCTGTGCCAATCCTCGGTTACTTATCATTCTTTACTACGGACGGCGGCAGTTGTCTGAAGTCCGGCACTTTCAGCGTGCCAGGCGGTGGCCGGTGAAGTTGGATACATCATGGTGGAGACACTAAGATCACTAAAATTTTACCCTGCTCTTTAAAGGGACACTAAGGCAAATATTAAGTCAAGCTAAAGTGATAGATTAGTGCTTAAAAATCTCTTAAGACGTCACTATTATCATGAACAGAGCCTTAATAATACAGAAATTGAAGTAAATGCTGGACGTAATTAGAGACTCCCTTGGGACATTCAAGTACTTACCCGGTGACCAAAGCACTCCTCAGTTAAATTTTTTCACTATTACTCAGCACTCGTTGCAAAAAACATACTTGTATTATAAGACAAGATAAAATTCGACTTGTCCAGATCTGTATCATTTTTAAAAAAATGAACCCATTGAAACTACCCTTGGCAGCGACGCGAGCGGTCAAAAGGTTTAGCTTTCGCTCGAGTCTGCACTGCCCACTCTTTCGCGTTCCAGTAGTTTTGTTATCGCATAGTGCTGCGCTGGGTTTTGGTGGCTCACGAAACTTGCACAAACTGCAAGTGGCAGAGAATCCAACTTTCATGTGATGTCGCAGGATGCCCAAACGGTCTACGCCACTTCACAAAAAAGCAGCTGCATCAGCAAATCCATCGTTCTGTCTTGGCTCTGTCAGGATTGGGGGCTCAATCCCTTCGTCCGTGGTCCTTTGCCAAGATTGGAGTACGGCATGAATTCGAAGGTAGCTGGCCCATGCCGTCGTCCAACTTATTTACGCTGAGATCGTTGATGAAGTGAAGAACTGCTTCTCATCGAGAACGAGGAAAAAGGGTTTATTCACAGAAACTAAGTCAGTCTAACATGACTGCTTGAGAAAAAGAGTAACAGTCCAACATGACTGTATGAGAGAAGTGACTCAGTCTAACATGACTGCTCAAGAGAAGTGTGTCCTCAGCATTCGCACAACCACAGTTTTTATACACTCGATCCGCCGGTCCTACGACGCGGCGACTGTTCGTTTACACATCACCAACTCGCAGCTGCTCTGAAGATCAGTTTACGTACACAAAGGCAACCGCGCTCTGTACACAGAGGCAACCGCGCGGGGTGCCGTTCCGGGAAACTATCGGCGCTGATCGAGGGTCGCTCGTTGTTCCGTGCTAGGCCGAAGCGTGAGACGCTCAAAACACGTCGTCCCCACGGCAGCTTGTCCAGCGTTTCAAATCAGCTCCGCGTTGGGGAACTCCGGAATCATTGTTCACGCACCGAACTAGTCCCGTCACAATGTCGAAGGGGCTGGAGGAAGGCGGCGGATTCCAACGCAAAGGCCGCTTCTTTGAACGCCTCCCAGCTGCAGCGACAGAGAGGGAGAGGTGCGCGTCTTGCACCCCTTGTCGTAATCGGGTGGCAAGGTGGCAATCTTGTTGCGCAACTCGCCATTCTTGACAGCGCCTCCATGGGCCGGAAAGTCTCGACTGTCTAGCGCTGACAACCGCTAGGCAGGAAGAGAACGGCTGCTGGTCAGGGGGGGATTGATGTCTTGGCTCGCAGCGACCACTTGTGCATTGATGTCACCGCCCCAAAACATCCAACAAGGACAGGCAACTGCAAAATGAACCCCACAACACGGCTCTGCGCCGAGATGACGTGCATTGGCTCTCACTTTAGACACGCTAGGCTTCAAAAAAAAAAAAAAACAACAACAACATAAGTGCAGAAACAAAAAAAAAAAATGCTAAATTTCACTATGCCAATTTCTGAAGCAAATTCCTGCTGACCAATTCAGCAATCATGGAGGGAATTCTGCTGAATGAGAGGGGATTTTCTTCGCTTAATAAAATTAACACTAGTAACCCTAAAATTTAGGCGGGACCCTCAAACGCAGAATTCAAAGTAGCCTGCTCAAACCATCCGCATTGCTATGCAACTTTCCCTTCTTATATCTAACGGAGAAGTTGTACTCTTGGAGAGTGAGGCTCCATAGGAGCAAGCGGCCGTTTTTGTGTGACATTTGATTGAGCCACGTCAGAGGACAGTGGTCGGTCTCGAAGATGAACTTCGCTCCGTACAAGTAACACGACAACTTCTGGGCGGCCCAAACCAAACAAGCGTATTCCTTCTCTGAAGCGCTGTAGGCTTCCTCTCTTACATTTAGTTTACGGCTGGCGTAGAGGATAGGATGCTCCTCGTTATCGTCGCCGACCTGACTAAGTACCACGCCCATACCTCTGTCGCTTGCGTCGCATTGAACTATGAATTCCTTTGTGTAGTCTGGCGCGCGAAGCACAGGGCGAGAAACCAATAGCGTTTTCAAACTTTGGAAAGCGTTCTCCTTGTCCTTATCCCAGTGTACGTTACTCGGTGCTCCCTTTCGGAGGGCGTATGTTAATGGACTTGCCAATTGCGAGTAATTCGGAATGTACCGTTGATAGTACCCCACAAGTCCCAAAAATGAACGAACGTCCGTTTTCGTGCGCGGCTGAGAAAAATCTCCAATCGTCGCTATTTTCAGCTCAGCCGGCCGTCTCATGCCCTGACCAACAACATGGCCCAGATAAGTAACCTGCGAACAACCAAACCTACACTTTTCCGCTTTCATCGTTAAGCCGGCTTCCCTCAACCGTGAGAACACCTGTTTGAGGTGCGATACGTGTTGTTCCCAGCTGTCGGAAAAAATGGCCACATCATCAAGATAAGGTAAGGCGAACTCCTGCAAGTCCTTTAGGACAATATCCATTAACTTAGAGAAGCTAAACGGCGCGTTCTTCAGCCCGAAGCTGAGTGCGAGAGGGCGAAAAGTGCCTACAGGCGAGATGAATGCGGCATAGCGGCTGGCACTTTCTGAAAGGGGAACTTGCCAGTACCCCCGCACGAGATCTATAGTTGAAATGTATTTAGCAGCGCTAACTCTTTCAATCCGTTCCTCAATGTTGGGTATCGGGTACAGCTGATCCCTAGTGATCGCATTTAACTTCCTGTAGTCAACACACGGACGAGGGTCCTTGTTAGGGGTTTCTACGAGTATTAGCGGTGACGTGTAGTCACTCTCAGCGGGCTCAATAACTCCCAACTCTAGCATGCGCTGTATCTCTGCCTCCATAATCTCTCTCTGTCTTGGAGACACCCTGTAAGGTTTTGATCTTACTGGTTCGGTAGAGGTCAGCTCAATTTCATGCGTTATCAGTTCGGTTCTACCCGGCCGATCGCTGAATCTGTCGAGATATTCCCCTAACACCCCTTTTAGCTCATCTAGCTGCTCGGGTCTTAGAGCATGAGAGCTTACCGAGTGTTCTACTACTTCTTCTAGGCCGATTTCAGAGTTGGAGGTTGCCCTATACTCCTTAAACTTGGTACCAATGCCATCCGGCTCTTTGACAGTATAGTTAACGACTCCGCTCCGCTCTACATACGGCTTCATCAAATTACAGTGATATATCCTCACTTCCTTCCTGCGACCGGGCATTCTCAAAGCATAGTTGGTATCTGAAAGTTTGTGCAACACTTTAACGGGCCCGTCCCAGTGAACTTCAAGCTTGTTCTTTCTTGAAGGTTTGAGGATCATTACCTGGTCTCCGGCGTTAAACATACGAAGCCTCGCATTCTTGTCGTAATAGAACTTGGCGTTCTTTTGAGCTAGTGCCATGTTCTTTCCGACTAGTTCTCGGGTTGCGCTTAGCCGTTCCAGTAAATTTAGCACGTATTCAACCACGGTTGGACTCCCCTCTTTCCTCCCACATCTCTCTTAACATTCTCAGTGGAGACCGGAGTGTCCTCCCATACACTAGTTCTGCTGGTGAGAACCCTGTCGCCTCATGTGGAACCGTTCGCAAAGCAAACAAAGTTGCCGGCAGACAGTTCTCCCAGTCCTCCTTGTGCTCGTAACAGAGCGCACGCAAAACTCGCTTAAGCACCGAATGCCACCTCTCTACACTGTTTGACTGAGGGTGATAGACAGAACTGTGAATTAACTTTACCCCGCACTTTTGCAAGAATGTGGAAGTCAGTGCGCTCGTGAATACTGACCCTTGATCTGCCTGAATTTCGGCTGGAAACCCAACTCGTGCAAACACTGTCAAAAGCGCGTCTACTACTTCAGTGGAGCTGAGCTCTTTCAAAGGGATTGCTTCTGGAAACTTGGTGGCCGGACACAGCATGGTAAACAAGTACCTGTAGCCTGATTTTGTTTTTGGAAGAGGCCCTACCGTGTCTATTACAAGTCGTCTGAAAGGCTCTGTTATTAAGGGCACTACCTTCAGTGGAGCTTTCCAAGTCTCTCCTGGTTTACCAGAACGCTGGCAGGCGTCGCATGACCTTACAAAGTTTTCTACATCTTTGAAACAGCCAGGCCAGTAGTATTCCATAAGCAATCTTTCCTTTGATTTGTTTATGCCTAGGTGGCCGGACCACCCATTTCCATGACAAAGACTCAAAAGGTCCTCCCGATACTTAGTAGGTATGACTAACTGATCTAAAATCCTACCCTTTCGATCTCTGTAATGCCGATAGAACAATCCTCCTCTCTCATGTATCGTTACGTTGCGCCTAGCAATGCCTTCTTTAGCTGTGTCACGTAATTTAGCTAAGCTCTCATCATTCTTTTGCTCAGCTGCCAGTGACTCTCTATCCACGCGTAAGAGTTGATCAAAGTTCTTTGAGGCCGGTGATAATAACGACCCTGTCTCGCTTGTGAGCGCGTCTGCTTGCTCTTCCTGCAGGCTAGAACTCTGACACTCTAGTGCTACGCTCTCATTGAGCGGGTCAGCTGGCAGGCTCTCCTCAGCTGTTCTTTTGTCCCTCGGGCCTAGCTCGGATTCGGGTATTGAAGTTATGCCCTTTTCTGCTTCCGCTGGAGGAGCTTGAGCATTTTCAGCCGAAAGCGCCGCGATCTTACGAGCTTGGCCTCGGGTCAATGCCTGTACTATGCCCTCCCCCAGTTTGAGCCCTCTGTCACGCAGTAACTGATTCGAACGATTCGAAAAGATGCAGGGATACTGCAGTGACAAAAATTTGGAAACTGCAGCCTCAATCTCTAGTTCCCCGAATGGTCCACTGATTTTGACTTTGGCCATGGGCAGACACACGCTGTGTTTTTCTACAACCTGTTTTATCCACGCTACTTCTCCGGTGAAGTCATCTACCATCACGTAAGACGGATGGACAATGTCCAGCGTGGCGGCACTGTCTCTTAGCACTCGGCATGGTTTTCCATTAACTTGCAGGTCGTGGAGATATGGACTTAAAAGTTCCATATTCTCATCCTTTTCCTCCACGTAGGAAAAAACTACGCTAGACTTCTCGCAGTTTACAGCTATATGTCCCAGTTTGTGGCATTTGTAACAGCGAATTGGTCTAACAGATTCGAATTTTCTTTTCTGTTCTTTTTGTGCGGTTTCTCCGTTAAGTTTCTCCTCGCTCTTTTCTGCGGGCTTTTCCGCCATGTCTACAGGCTCGGATCGTCTAGTTTGCGCACCCTTTTTGAACGGAAATGGTTTCCGCGGTCCATTTCGACCGTCCCAGTTTCCCTCCTCGGCGTTCAATTTTCTACGGGTTGCGTACTCTTCGGCTAATTCAGCCGCCCTTTCCACAGTGTTTACATTACCTCTGTCTTGCACCCACAGTTTCACAGCTTGAGGGATGGTTTTGTAAAACTGCTCTAGACACATGCATTCAATGATCATGTCTCTGCTGTCGTACGCTTCCGCGCTTTTAAGCCACTCAACTAGGTTGGCCTTTAAGCTATATGCAAACTCCGGATAGCCCTCGCTATCTTTCTTGCCTGTGCTCCTAAACCTTTGCCGAAAAGCTTCGGCTGAAAGGCGGTATTTCTTCAGGAGACTAGCCTTAACTTTTGCATAATCATATGCATCCAGCACACTCAGTCTGGCGATTACTTCCGCCGCCTCACACGGCAACATAGACAGCAACCGCTGTGGCCATGTACTCGGGCCGAAGTTCATCTTCTCGCAAGTCCTTTCAAAATTGCACAGGAACAAGCCTATGTCGGTCCCGACCTCAAATGGCTTTAATAGCCTGTCCATGCGGTACGATTCTGCCTCACTTGATTGTCCCAGAGCGCCTTCACTTCCTTGAGACATCTCCAAACGTTTGCTTTCAAGTTCCAGTTGCATTTTTCTTAACTCGCGATCTTTATCGCGTTCCTCTCTCTCTTGTTTTTCTCTGTCCCGTTCTTCTCTTTCTTTTTCCCGTTTCTCTCTCTTTTTGAGAAGTTCCAATCCCATTTCAATATCTTCCTCACTGGCCTGATTGGAAATTAGCTCCAATAATTCCGATTTGAGCATTTCCTTGCGTACATCTAGGCCCAGTTCCTCACCAACAATCAACAACTCGTCTCTCAGCAGTGTCCTTAACTCCATGACTGCTGCTTTACTGCCTTGATTCTGCTCTCTAAATCTAGCTAGGAAGACACAACCTAGCTAACACACAACAATCTAGCTTCCCTACTGTTCTAAACAGAACAACCACAAAATGAAGCCTAGAGAGTCAAAGCAAAAACCAAGCACTCACCGCAGATACAGCACCATGTCGCAAAGTCCATCTCACCGCTGTCAGCCAGTTGTCAGGATTGGGGGCTCAATCCCTTCGTCCGTGGTCCTTTGCCAAGATTGGAGTACGGCATGAATTCGAAGGTAGCTGGCCCATGCCGTCGTCCAACTTATTTACGCTGAGATCGTTGATGAAGTGAAGAACTGCTTCTCATCGAGAACGAGGAAAAAGGGTTTATTCACAGAAACTAAGTCAGTCTAACATGACTGCTTGAGAAAAAGAGTAACAGTCCAACATGACTGTATGAGAGAAGTGACTCAGTCTAACATGACTGCTCAAGAGAAGTGTGTCCTCAGCATTCGCACAACCACAGTTTTTATACACTCGATCCGCCGGTCCTACGACGCGGCGACTGTTCGTTTACACATCACCAACTCGCAGCTGCTCTGAAGATCAGTTTACGTACACAAAGGCAACCGCGCTCTGTACACAGAGGCAACCGCGCGGGGTGCCGTTCCGGGAAACTATCGGCGCTGATCGAGGGTCGCTCGTTGTTCCGTGCTAGGCCGAAGCGTGAGACGCTCAAAACACGTCGTCCCCACGGCAGCTTGTCCAGCGTTTCAAATCAGCTCCGCGTTGGGGAACTCCGGAATCATTGTTCACGCACCGAACTAGTCCCGTCACAATGTCGAAGGGGCTGGAGGAAGGCGGCGGATTCCAACGCAAAGGCCGCTTCTTTGAACGCCTCCCAGCTGCAGCGACGGAGAGGGAGAGGTGCGCGTCTTGCACCCCTTGTCGTAATCGGGTGGCAAGGTGGCAATCTTGTTGCGCAACTCGCCATTCTTGACAGCTCATTACCGCTGTCTATCGGGTGCCATGTTACTAACTGACGGCAGCAAAAGGTGGCGGTGGCGTATGCAACGTCACCACTCTTCCGTTTGGGCGGCGGGAGATTTGAATTTTGAAAACAATATTCAAACCCTTCAGATGCAGTTTTCTCATAAACTAAGTCTTTTCTTGGCATGAAACAAGTGTTGCGAGGCTTCTGGAATGGTATTTAAACAGTCCACGTCAACTTAGCATTTGCGTTTAGTGACCCTTTAAACATGACCCCCAGCAGCATGGCAGTCAGTTGTTGCAGCGCTAGCGGACAAGTGTGCGGTGAGCGAGTGCATCATTGTTTGTCGAAGGCACAAATGCAACACGCTCGCTTCGGTGAACCCGAACAGCATGCTGCTGGTCTGGCAAGTTAGCAAGCGATGCACCCTGTTCCAGCTGTTCCGGCGTGCAATAGGGCATGTTCTGTTCCTGCGCCAGCCATACTATACTGTGAAGCGTCCAATTTTCATCTATGTAGCGTAACTGCGGCACACGTGGTTCGCATCTGCATTAAGCTGGACTATACCGCACATTTAGCTTGGTCACCCTGATGCGCTCTTCTTTGAGCGGAGGTAGAACATATCAAGAACCTGCTTTTGAATGTAGACAGCCAGATAGAGAAAACCGGCTAGAGCTTAGTCAGACTTTGCATTAAAAGAACATTGTGGGCATGCAACGGCGCTGTTACAGTGCATGAAGCAGCTAGCAAAGTATACTAACTCTGTGGCTAGCAGACGTGCAGGATGTGTTCGCTGATACACCGGAACGAAATACAAGCAAGGAAAGCAGATGGCACAGGCACTGATTCTCAACATTCTTAACTGTATATAACTTCTGCCAGGTGGCAATGGCGGCATCTTTTTTTGTTTAAGTATGAAAAACATTGATTTTTGTGAGCTGTTTGTGATGCATTGACTCGTATTTCAAGTATAATATTTTGCACAGAGGCGGCTGCATTTCTAAGTTATCTGAAACTGGGCTTTTTACGCGGTCAAAAATTTCGTTGAAGTTGGCTAATACTGTTGGGGTTGAGTTATAAAAATGTCAGGAAAGATTGAGCAATCATCAATTCTTTTTAACCGCAACAATCCCAGTGATGTAAACAGAATGATGGTGTAAATGTGACAGCTTTTTTATGACATTAAACATTGGCCTACCAAACACCTACCCAAAGAGTTTCGGAATGACATGCCGAGGTTTCTAAGCTTAGACCAAGCATGCATGCATGTACAGCCTTGCTAAAACATTACTGTTACATGATCTCTGGAAATTCTGTTCTCAGTAAGCTCATTTTCCTCCTTAGCATCTGATCTTCCTTTGCAATGGCCTTCTGGACTGACTGCATGTTTGCCTCTCACACAGATGAACCTGACTTCAAGTGGACTGTTGTCGAGGATCACAATGCCAACAGCGTGGTGCTGGACAACCTGCAGGCATTCACACCCTATGAGGTGTTCATGGTGGCTTTCAATGATGTGGGTGCCAGCAGTGCCAGTGCCATCTCATCTGAGCGCACCCGTGAAGCGGCCCCCTCTGCTGGCCCTTCCCAGGTATTGAGGCTGGAACTGGGCTGTCTTTGGCCACATTCGCTGTTCAAAAAGAATATTTTGGTGGCTACAGCCAGGAATCAACTAAATGCTCATCCTCAGAGTTTTAGAAAAAGCTTTTGCCCTAGTACACATTCACGCAAAGCGCATGGACTTCTAGTGTGCGAAGATGTCGCCGCCCATCTACAGTGAAACCCCATTAAACCGTAGTTGGCCGGAGCTCGGGAAAGGTACGTACTAAACGGTAGTACGGTTCAACCGAAATAGCATGAGATCGCCCACTTACCTGTCGAAAACGGAACTCAGAGAGAGTGTGATGAAAGGGCAAAAAAAAACATGCAGTATTTATTCACTTCGCGCGACAAACGTGTTATTTTCATTTGATGCCACGGTGGCCTAGCACGACGACTCCTCAAACTTACTGAAGCTGCGTGCCAGCTTTTCAGCCAGCCCCCTCTTCTCGGCAAACACTCGCATGGCAGATTCCTCGTTGGCATTACATATTCTCCGTGCACGCGCGCAGCAGTGCTGCAGAAGTCCCGGGGCACCTTTCTCATTGTTGGGTGCCAGAGTTTGGAATAGTTACGTTATCGCGCCCCTTTTCTCGTCGCGACGATTGCATCCATGAGGCTGACGTATCGCGTAGTTTCTGCCACTGTCGGGCCTGAATTGCTCGTGCTGTCGCTTTCCGTGTCGTCCGTGTCGCTAGTCGACACTTCGGCAACAACAGAGGCAACGACAGCAAAAAGTCGAACCTCGTAGCCGACAGCTCTTCGCGATCGCAGCAGCGCTGCTGAGCAACTTCTTCGCATTCCAAATGCCATACACCATAGTCAACAGCAGATCCCTGTCACGTGCCAGCGCCGACTTCTTCGTGTCACGTTCAATAGCACGGATGATGTCTAATTTTTCTTCTATGCTGAGCACCTGGCGTCTTTTTTATCCGAGCTTCAGCATGACGCTAGTCCTCGCTAGCACGGTGCCGCAACGCTCTCTGCATGGCTCTCTGGCACGCCGTCGAAATGATGTTGATGTGGCTTCACGCACAAACGCACAGGGCGCTTGGAGGCTGTTGTTCCGATCTCTGAGGCTTGCTGTTCTGCCGGGCCGCCCGATAGAGAGGACGTACCGCCGTGTTTGCGCGACGAAAAGTGGAAGTGTTACGTTTTAACCGATGCGTACGCAATAAGCTGTACGGTTTATGCGAATACAAAACACATGTTCAATGGCCGCTGAGTCAGGAATTTGTCTTTACTACTTTTAAAACGAAACTACTGTTTAAGCTGGTACGGTTTAACGAGGCTTTACTGCATTGCGTTTTATGGCTTGCCAACTCTTCATCTTTAATTCAGTTCGAATTTATTCACATCATGCAGACATGGGCAAGCTTGGGCAAAAAGCCACACAATTTGCTTGAAATAAGCCAAAGCCCCCATGTACAAGGCATACAATAGAAGCATACAAGTGTATTACATACATGTAATAAAATGGAAAAGCGTGTCGAGTAGACTTACTTTAATTCGACTACGATTAATTCAATTTTTTGGTTAATTCAATCCTGACCAAAGGTCTCGGCTGTTGCCCATGCATCTGTATGTGACCAAATTTCGATCCTGAAACTAGCCATCATAGAACAATTCGAACTTGATTGGTCATCATGCACGTGCCCAACCTCTATGGTGACCACCGCAGTGGTGACTCCAATAGTGGCAGCGTCCATCTTGGTGGTGCCTAGGGTACAGAAAATGTGGATATCTCAGATGCGCGGCTAAGCATTCCGAGCATCGGCGACGGCAAACCTTACAACCAGGATTTGGCGCGGAATACTCCGACATGCAGCTAAGCCCTTTAGCACACGGTGTTTTGGAATTCGCGACCAAGCGTATCACACATGCAATCCTTGGGCCCGCAGCTAAGCATTTTGCTCATAGGTGTCTCCGACTTGGTGATCGAGCACATTGTGCAAACTTCTCGGAGCCACACCTAAGCATATTGTGCATCAGTGCCTCCGACTGTACGACTAAGTACATAGAGCGTTGACTCCTCGAGACTGCGGCTAGGCATTTCGTACATCAGCACCTTGAACTGTGCGACTAAGCACATCAAGGGTCGACTCCTCATACCCACGGTTAGGCATTTTGCACATTGGCATCTTGCACCCTCCCAGACCCTTCAGATCTCAGATTCTTTGACAGGTGGCAAATCACGCCGAACCTGACAATGAAACAGTTAAGATGGCACCTGCTCTTTACCATCGGCGCTGGCTTTGGTTATGTGTAGAGCGGTGATCAAGTCATGTGATGCGCAGTCCTGGCATTGCGATAACCCAACTGCCGTAAAGTTGACTTAGCCCATCTATATTTTAAAGACTGGAAAGAAAATTTTTCTCTGCAATAAGTAAAAAATGGCTACAAAACAGATCCACTGCTAAACTGAGAAGCCCATTGGTATTCAGTACAACAGATCATCACTAATTCGTTAGTTCCAGAGTGAAAAAAACAAAAACACTTGATTCTACCCAACAGAGATTCTATTGATAAAAAAATATTTACCAGACATTCATGTGCTTGAAATTTTCTGATATTTGACATTCAGTTCGATATTTGGCTTTCTTTCTTGATGCGATTCAACTCAATGTCTACTATTCGGTATTCGCACACCCATAGTCTTCACATTACCAATTGTGGAACGCTAGAACTCAGCCCCTCATAGATCGTCTTGTGACTTCAGTACACAAACTTTGTTTCAATCTTCAATTACAGTAGTCTCTGCTTAAATGAAACTTGAAGGGACAGAAAAATGTATTCATATGAAGTTTCATTGAAGCAAAGGACACAAATATCACCAACAACTGTTTCATTTTAGAACAATCTGAGTGTTTTGAGATTACTGTAGTAAAAGAAAGGGTCTTTAAAGGAGGACGTGGCAATGAAAAAAAATTTTTTTATTATTTATGGGAATTGACGAAATTTGGCATGCAGGTGTGATTTGTTATGCTGATATCATTACTGAAATCAGTTTTGAGCTATCTATTATAGTTCTTGAGTTGAAACACTAGACATCCTCTAATGGTCATCCCCAAAATTAATTAATTATGCATAAGGTTGTCGAGATTTTGATAGCAGCATGATCAAAAAAATCCATTATGTGGAATAAAGCTATTGTTTTATTTTTTAAATGCCAAAATAAGCACAAAAGCTTTTTCTGAACTTTTTTGTGCATATTGTCTTACTAACGACCTTTGCAAAAAACCCATTATACATTTTTTTTATGAGTGCAGATGAAAATGGACAGCTTTATTGCACTCATCAATGTTTCACGATCTAAGTGCAAAAGACAGAATGATTCGATTCTGTCTTCATTCGTTGTGAAATTGCACTGGGATGACTGAAAGCAACTGCACAAAAAATGAAAGCTGAGGTCACGGAGCTTAAAGTTTTATTTGCTGGAAGCATCAAAAGCAGTTTTTATTAGTGGTATTTATAGATATGGAGAAGGCATATGACACAACTTGCCGTTTTGGAATTCTTCGTGATCTGGCTGGTATGGGTGCCTTCAAGAAATCTTAAAACGCGAGCCATGTTATCATCTGGTTTGCCTAGGAGCCTGTCGTGGTGCGCAAGATAGATTTAGTTGTCGATGATTAAATAGATTAGTTGATGGTAGATAGATTTGTTGATGATTTTTTTTTTTGTTTTTATGACGTGCAGTTATGGACGGAGAAGCCTCTGTCTCGAAAGATTTATGTTTTTTTACACCTGTCTTGACCCGCCTGCCTTCACGCATGAAATGCCTTCTGAAGGAATTTTATGTTTTTCTACCTTTTCATGCGCCTTGTCGATAGCCATGTGTGCTGGCTATACGAGCCAAGATGCCAGAAGCTCCTCACACCTTTTGCTTCTGCACATTCCAAGCTTGTCAAGCGCGGCATTCCAAAGTTATTTTTTTGAAATGCCCTAGTAAAATTGTGCCATCATTTGATGCAAGACAGTTATCAAAATCAGGTGGTGCACCTCCAGGCAGCAGGCTACCCAATTGATCTTCTCATTGCTGAAATATATGAACAAGGTTCTACTGTAGTATTGCCATTCAATATGTTTGTTGAATTTATCCTGTACCTTAGAAGAGTTAACTGCTGGGCTAGTTGGTGATACACCAATGAGGCAGGCGGCCGTTTTAATTAGTTCTATTTAACCAGAGTTCACAAATAGATGTGCTCCGTTTAACCAAACATTGTTAGCATTGCGCCTGTAGTGGTGAACCAAAGTTTACCATTGTTTCATTTGTCCACCATTATCATTTAAGCAAGTTTCATTTATGCGGAGTCCGCTGTAAATCATCATTTATACAAAATTAATAAATTGGGATGGTTTTGCATCATCAAAAATTACATGTAATTTCTTCTAATTATTAGCTTTCTTCATTACAAATCTTATCTCTGTATTCTTCTGATTGGTCGATGAAAACTAGTCAAAGTTAGCTAAATCAGCATGATGGTATGATTTACAGCATACACTGTTTACAGACAGTGCTGGTTTCCTACGACTTGACATCGTAGTAGTGTTACAGGGTGCCGTTAAGTAATGTTCTCTTTTTGCCATCTCAATACTGCTCCTCCTTCACATTTGGGCCAACATTGTATGTATTTTCTACAATGACACATGCTGTGTTTTCATAGTGCTGACTTCATAGCTGTGTTTGCGAAAATAGCATGATGTGTATTTGCAGGTGACAGCCAAGGCCACCTCATCAACCACTGTGGTGGTGTCCTGGGGTCCTGTGCCTCGGACACACCGCAGCGGTGTCTTGGAAGGTTATCGGGTGGTGTACCAGGCAGCCAGGGAGTCGGCACCCATGCGCAAACACATTGAAAGCAATGCCACTTTCACCACCACCCTGACGGAGTTGCGAAAGTACACTGCATACTCAGTGCAAGTGCTGGCATATACTCGTGTAGGCGACGGAGCCCTCAGCCTGCCACCCATATCAGTCACCACATTCGAGGATGGTGAGTGGACGGTGTGATAGGCTGCTGTGTTGCATATGCTGTTTTGTTGCAAATGCTTTTTGGTCCCCTACTAGTCGATCTGTGCACATGTGCCCGATGAAAAATTTTATTGTACCGCGGCACTGCTATGGGACCATTAGAAAGCATGTGCCAAGGACAAGATTTTCTGTATTTTGGGCCTCTGCACCCACTATTTGACAGTGAAGTGCTAAGTGTTGCACAATATTTTAATGCGCCCATAGACACACAGTAACCTCTTCTATCTGAGTGTAAGGATTTTGCAATGTGCCAAATGTAATGCTTATGGGGAAAATATACTTATTAAAGTGCATGATTTTCACGCTTATTTAGCTAAACTTGTCATTTGTTTCTGTATGGTAGGAGCAGTTTCTTGCATCTCTTGTCCTCTAATTGTGCTTGGTACCAAGGAAAGCTCACCTGAATTCTGAATTGAGAGATGCGCAAGCATGATGAGCAGCATTTCAAACAGCATTTTCCATCAACAGCTATGCATATTCCGGCCTGTTGGCACTCCAATCACACTACACCGATGCCAAGAGTCTGCAGACAAATTGCTGATGGCCTTGTGAGCAACTTGTCCGCAAGGCAGGAACAAACTTATGGGCGAGAGTTCAGTGATTTTGTTGTCGCACTACAACGGTTTAGTGTGGGAAACATGGTGGTGTCTTCAAGGCGCCGGCCGGCCGTTCGGATCCATCAAGTCCCCATTCTACACTGTTTCGTCCTATCATTCCCAACAAATACTTGTGTACTCGCCGTGGTTGCTTAGTGGCTTTGGTGTTACGCTGCTAAGCACGAGGTCACGGGATCAAATCCTGGCCGTATTTCGATAGGGGCATAATGCAAAAACACCCATGTACCGTGCAGTGGGCGCACATTAAAGTACCCCAGGTGGTCAAAATTAATCCAATGTCCCCCACTATAGCATGCTTCATAATCAGGTGGTTTTGGCACGTAAAACCCCAGATATAATTATATTATTAAATACTTGTATTTGCTTGAGATTTTGGTCATGATCCTTCGAGAGCAAAGTGTTAGTGACAGCTGGTCACTGTATTGACTGGAGATGGCTTTTGAGATTTTAGCCGCTGTCAGATCTCAGAGGCCATTCATTAAAAACGATTTGTTGGGAGCAAAATGTGAAAACACCCATATACTTAGATTTAGATGCACGTTAAAGAACCCCGGGTGGTCACAATTTCCGGACTTTCCCACTACAGCATGCCTCATAATCAGATTGTAGTTTTGGCACGTAAAACCTTATTTAAAAAAGAAAAGATATGTTACAAATGCTTGCTTGTACGATAGATCGCGCCATGACTTTCTGCATTGTGCGAATAGAAATAAAAACTGCCTTGCCAATGAAAGCGAAAGCACTGGATGACCATTGCGTGTTCACTACCGCCATCTTTGTGAAATATCGTACGGTGGACCCAGGTTCCAAATGCCATCGTAAGCGCACAATAGTCTCTTTTCATAGCTTAAAGCGACCTGTCATAACAGTAGGTTTGCATTTACATGGCGGGCTTGAAAATATCATGCAACAGGGTGCTGACTCCCAGCTGCAGACGCATTTACATGGACAGCAGACGGACATACGAAAAAGGGGGGTGGGCGAGAAGGGGGGTTACGTTGCGTGGTACGTCGTGTCGAGCGATGCGATGTGCATTCCCCGCTTTGACCCTCGTAAACCACCTGTCACAAATATGGCAAAACCCACCTGTTTGCTGGAAGAACAGGAAAGCAGTACCTTCTAAGCAGTAGAAGATTGCCATTAAGGGTAGTATGGCCAACTATTAAACTGAAAGGCCCATACGTATTTAGGACAACTTTGCTATTTATTCAGCTTCAGAGGGAGAAAAAGCACTTAATCCTATTTGACAGTATTAGTAGTAGCAGTAAACTTTATTTAGAAAAAAAAAAAGAATTGTGCAACAGACATTCTATCGATAAAAAATATTTTCCACACCTTCATATACGAACTGAGTTGTTAACAGTGCTAGCATACTATACAGATCAATTGATAGATACCTAAGTTACTGATAGCTAGCAGATTCTTGTTAAGTAATGTGATTGGCCTGCTGAGCATGTATAGCACTCTGTTTTTAAAGCGAAACTATTAAGGGCTACTTTTCGCACTATAGTGTCCTGCGCGTAGAAAAAATCCTGAAGATAATGCAATGCTGAGCCGACCTGCAGTCGAGGTGATGCAGGCGTTAAGCACTCCCCATATGTGGGCCGATCTCGAATGTAGTGAAATGCTGGGCCGACCTGCGGCAGAGGTGCCGTTCGCCATTAACTCTTTCGTTACCACGCCTATTCAAATTGATCACCGGTGATCAATGCTATTGATCGCCGATTTTGACACGTTGGAGCCGTTTATCCATTTAAGGCCATCCAGCAGTTAGTGCAGGCATTGCACTTTCAGTATCAGTTTAAATTATCGCGATCCGGCGATGTTGTGATTTTTGACAGACCTTTTTGCGAACTAATGTGCATATGTTGTAGCGAAAAGAGGCATGGCTGTCACCTTCTGCCACGCTTGAGAAAAAAGCATGCTGCTGACGATTACGCCGCACCAGCATCAAAATTTTGTAATCAAATCATCATCATCATCATCATCAGCCTAGTTACGCCCACTACAGGGCTAAGGCCTCTCCCATACTTCTCCAACTACCCCGGTCATGTACTAATTGTGGCCATGTTGTCCCTGCAAACGTCTTAATGTCATCCGCCCACCTAACTTTCTGCCGCCCCCTGCTACCGCCCCCTGCTACGCTTCCCTTCCCTTGGAATCCAGTCCGTAACCCTTAATGACCATCGGTTATCTTCCCTCCTCATTACATGTCCGGCCCATGCCCATTTCTTTTTCTTGATTTCAACTAAGATGTCATTTGCCTGCGTTTGTTGCCTCACCCTATCTGCTCTTTTCTTATCCCTTAACGTTACACCCATCATTCTTCTTTCCATAGTTCGTTGCGTCGTCCTCAATTTCAGCAGAACCCTTTTCGTAAGCCTCCAGGTTTCTGCCCCATATGTGAGTACTGGTAACACACAGCTGTTATACACTTTCCTTTTGAGGGATAGTGGCAACCTGCTGTTCATGGTTTGAGAATGCCTGCCAAACGCCCCCCAGCCCATTCTTATTCTTCTGGTTATTTCAGTCTCATGATCTGGATCCGTGGTCACTACCTGCCCTAAGTAGATGTATTCCCTTACCACTTCCAGTGCCTCGCTACCTATCGTAAACTGCTGCTGCAATGTGTGCTGGGTTATTATTTGTAGTGGTAAATAATTTAATAAATAAAATGAACGACCATTTTCTCACAGTAATGAAAGAGTTAAGGGGGCCACATACACAGTTCCACTGGTCATCCTTCTTCACAGAGGGGAATGGCACAGTTTTTTTGCACGAAATTAGTAAGCACAAAAATGTGCATAAAATGTTCTGGTATTTGATTTTTTTTTTATTCGATTAAATATTCAATTCAAAATCTATTATTCAGTATTCACACACCCCTACATCAAATACTGCGGGAACCATGCAGCACAGACATGAAACAGTGACGAAATGCTGCAAAATACCGTATTTACTCGCATAATGATTGCACTTTTTTGTAAAAAATATTGATGCAAATTCAGGGGTGCAATTTAGGGGTGCGATCATTACGCGAGTTAAATTTCTCGCGAAAAGAGAAAAACAATTTTTTTCGTCCCGCGTTTGTTGCGGGATGACAACAGCAGGCGGCTGCCACTGAACAGTGCGGGGCACCAAAAAAAGAAAAATACAGACCGAGCAACTCTGTAAGCGCAGCATCACAAAAGCCTGTCACACTGCTACAACTCACAGTCGCTGGTTGCAGCAGTACCGTCGTTGGCCCAATGTGACGGAATGCTTAGTACGCCTGCTGTCGGGCTAGTTGGTACAAGGCAGGCTAGACATAATTTTTAAGCACAAAATAAGACACGGACTAAGCATAGACATGCAAGCATACCGTCTGTGTACATTTCGTCTCTATTCTTAGTTAATGTGTTATTTTGCCCCTAAAGGTTGTTTTTAGCATGATGGAGTGCATCTCAGTGACACAATCTGCCGACTAGTCGGCCAATCATTGGCGCCGTTGTTCTCTAGTTGGGGCCCGGTCGGCGTAGTGTGACTGGGCCTTTATAATGGTATTTTGAGTAATGTGTATATAAATAATAAATAAATGAAGTAAGCATTGATTCTTTAAACTTTGCGATAACAGCGTTCGAATGTACCATAAGACTTTTGAGGTCATTAAATCATGAATTTAAGGAAGTGAGCATTTTTGACCAGCAGCATTTGCTGAGCAATGCTTTCTTGAGCCAACAGTGCGTCCTCCAGTTCCTCCACGCATTGCGAAAGTGCCTGTTCACCACCATTACATTGATTGCACCCTATTGCAAACTGAACTAAGGGTGTTTCTGATCTCCGAATAAGCAAGAATTAAACAACCAACACACTAGATGGAAGCCTTACAGCATCCTGCCTGGCCCTAGAGTAACATAGACTGGCCGTGCTCAACTACACTAAATGCTAAATTTGGCCACTTCCACACACAGTCAACAATTGATTTTTCGAACATGCCCAATAATTCGAGCAGCTTCACGGCACCGCCACATACCCCATAGAACCAATGTATAAGGTCATCTGAAATTTTGCACACTGAAACCCTTTGCCCTCTGACTTTCATTATATTTTGCTGTGACTGCAGGCCCAGAATGTCAATAATCGAAGCAGCCACCGCCACCATTCTGATTATCTCGCATCAGCGAATCAGCGCTCTCGTACGCCGATACGCTAGCAGCTGTGGCCATCGCGGCAACTGTAGGCCTAGCTGCTTCAACATTCACTTCCAAGCTTCCAGCTGTTCAGTGCAGTGTACTTTATTGATTTTATTGAAATAATTCGCCGCCGTCAGCAATGACACCGGCTCCACCTTTGTCATCCTCGCCAACGACTTTGAAGTGCAGAAAGTACCAGCATTGCATAATGTTGATTCCTGAAAATTAGCTTCACCGTAATACAGCAGTGTTATGCGGTCAAGCATACACAACGTATTGCGAGGAAGCATATCATGAGTGAAAAGGAGCCCCTGTCATCGGGACACTGCATCTATTGTTTAATTATACATGTGGGTATCTGCATCTCCTGTCGCAGTACAAGCACCAATATGCTTAATAAGTGCACTGGAGGGCCTTAAGAACTGTTTAGGATGTGCCTGTGGTGATTTGAGCTTTGGTAGTAAAAGAAAGCATGCATTTATTTTTTGCATTACCCAATTTTTTGGAGGTTTTTGCCGCCCGCAGGGAGCCCAAAAAATTGGACGTTGACTATAACCTTACTCTACAGCAAAGAATGAATGCATCACAGAAGTGTGTGACAAGGAGTGTGTGTTTCCACAAGTGTAACACCTTCCCCATTCTATTGTGTCGTTCCTTTGGGTCTGTGGGTTTCGGCCGGTTTGTATTAAGTGGGGACCTCAACAATGCACTCCAATTAGGTTCAGAACACATGTGTTCAATCAAGTCAACAGAAAATTTCAAGTAATAATTCAAGTAAAGTCATTTCGTTATAATGAGGGTTCACTGTGCCTTGCAAAGCCTTTTACAGTGGTTTCTGGGTAGTTTCACTTCAAAAACAATGCAGCTTCTGTGTGCTGTTTTACATTTTTTTATACCAATTTGCTTAACTTTGTGTGAGCTTCTTTGAGTGCAACTATAATTACTCAATGTGGTTCCCAAAGGGAGCAGAGTTGTGCAAAGGTTTGCCATCTTGCCATCTGATGTTGTGTGTTAAAGCCACCTCTCATTTGCACAGGGGCTACATTCAAGGTAGGGCAATCTTATTTACCGCTGCCTTTGCTGTGTTTGTCCATTCGCAGTACTTTTGTTAAGGAGATATATGTTTATCACTAAAAGAAATGTGTGCCTCACTCTAAGTAGCTCCAAGTTTAACGACAGCCTCTGGTTGTAAAAGAAGCACTTGCACACATTTTGATGTATGTACACGTATGTCTGATACTTTCTAATGCTTTTTCATTGGCTTATTTCCTCTTAGTTCCTGGGCCACCATCTAACGTGTCATTCCCAGATGTCACCACAACAACAGCGCGCATAATTTGGGATGTCCCACAAGAACCAAACGGTGAAATTTTGGGCTACAAGATCTCCTTTTGGCGTCGCCCCAACTCTGGCAACGGTGCTGCAGAAAATGAGGACACTGCTGAGAGTGCTGATAAAGGCCGAGTGTCACGTGAAGTGTCGGCCATGGATCGCACATTGAAGGCCTTTGACCTCCAGCCGCAATCTTACTACGAATTCGCTGTCAGTGCACGCACACAAGAAGGATGGGGCGTGGAGGCTCGGGCGCTTGTGCTGACCACCGCAAGTCGGGAGAAGCCGCAGGCTCCGTCACGCCCGCTTGTGAGTCCCTCGCAGGTGCAGGCAAGGCACGTCACTCTGAGCTGGACACCTGGACGGGATGGATTTGCACCGCTCCGGTGTTACTTGCTACAGCAGGTGAGGATGCGGCTATTCACCTGCCAGTTGTTTGGAGGAAGGGCTATGCTATGGCTTAGATTTGGACTCGCCTCAGCTGAGTGAAAAAATAATTACGTGGAACACATATATTGAGACTCCATGACCAGTTAGCTCATTACAGTGTATGGGGGTGATTTGAATTGACCAGTTTTGTCTCTGTTCTCTATATGATCTCTGTTTATTTGAAAATTCAGTTAATTTATAATACTTGTGCAGTCCCGTAATTTGCCATGCAAGTTATACAGAATAATTGGATAACACCTCTTTCATCTATCGCAATAATGAATAATTTCCAGTTGTGGCCTCTAAGACCAGCATGATGCGACGTGCTTCCTGCTTTGCATATATCAAAGGCAGGGCCAGAAATAAGGCCACCCATGACGTGTTTCCGGCTTCTGCAATAGGTTGTGTCTACCGGCTTTGATTGTTTCTGGCGCTTGCAATGCATAAATGCATGGCCTTCAAGATTGAATTCAAGAGAGCCATTGCTGGGACTGTGATTCGGACACTGCAATGTGGGTGCTGATAATCTGTACAGCTGTGCAAACTGCCTTCATTGTGTAGTAGTGTGCATTAATTTTTTGCGTTTCTGCCTGCTAAAAAGAAGAGAGAGCATCATTATCATCACCATTTGCTTTTCTGTTTATGCATTGCATGGATCATCATGTTTTCTCCCAATTGCTGGTAGTTGTGTGCGTTTCCACTAGTGTACGAAGATGATAGGGACCGTCTAGGCCGACTAGACTTTTGGGCGCTCAGTCGTGCTCTCTCCAGGGAAGCAGAAAACTAGGCCCTTTCTCATCAGATCTCTCTCTCTCTCTCTCTCTCTCTCATCCTTGCCGACTACTGAACATAGAAGCACTCATGCAGACATTGTGCCCTAACGTTCTAACCCATGATGTAAATCACTCGATGAGGTGGCTATTGTCTGACAAATCAAAACGCTTAATTGAATAATTAATGTAATTGTGCTAATTAAATTTTCGAGCACCAGTTTCAAGATGCTAATAATATTCAAAGTGTCCGACAAAATGCATTGGCGTTCCAGTTACTTTTTAAAGAAACTGCTGTTTTATGCATAGAAGCACAAAAGTAACTGGAACATTTGGACGGACACATTGAAAATTAATATCTCGGAACTGGTGCTGGCCAGAGAATTCATTCTAAGTGGGTATGCCACGCAAACTCAGCGGCTATAATTCGTAGACTGAAATAAGTGGTGTAAAGTAATTAACCAAAAAGTTAATTAGCAGCATTACGCTAATTATGTATTCACTTGAACGTTTTGATTTCTCATAGAAGTAATGCCCATCTCATCAAGTAATGTAGATAATGGGTTAGAATTCTGCTTTCTGCTATAGGCAGTCAATGACAAATTTGGTGCACCTAAAAAGGATACCTTGTATATCCTCTGAGCAAACAAGCTCTGCTACATGATTTATTGTCGACAAAAGCTCCAAATGACTGTACTACATCTCATGCTCATGATTTTAGCTCAGTCCTTTCGTACTTGTGTTTACAACCAGTCCATCACATTATATGACAGAATAGCATGAAAATTACTTCTTTCCTCTCCCTTAAATTTGAACTTGCCATGCATACTGCCTGATGCGTTATGGCAAAAAATGCGTTGCTTCTTGAGTGCAATTTGTGTTGGTTGACTGCAATTGGAGATCTGGATCGCCTTGTAACTGTGCAATAAGTACCTATACAATGTGAACTGCAAAATCCATTAAAAATTTAAATTTGCAATTGTGGCCCCTTAATCCCTACATGCACTGTCAAAATTTTTCGAAAAGTTTCAGTAGTGAAAAAAACGGCGGGGGGGGGGGGGAGGGGGTGCAGGCATGACATCATTTATTCCTCGAGGACCAGCTTTGGTTTAGTTATTCAACTAGTATGCAAGGATAATCAGTTAATAAGTGTGCAAAGATTGGGATGTCGTGCCAGTGGAGCCGACTTTGACCAGTCAAGCAGTTTTATGTTTTTGTATTGAAAAGCGTGCACTTTCTTTCTTCTTTTCTTTTTTTTCTTTCTTCATGGCCTCCTCTAACATGATAAATATTATTACAGCTTTGTGCCCTACACACTGCACTTCTTTATTCGAAATGTTGTTTAGGGCAACTTTAAGATTTGTATTCAGCAATTTTTGCTCAAGATTAGCCAGGCACTATTGAAATATTTAACTGCACGAATAAACGATCACAAAGAGAGCACATGAAGACAAGCGCAGTTGTTTGCTAATATGCACCAACTCCCCGAACAACAAGTTCTTCTAAACTATTGAAATACATGCGAAATGACACCACGTGCGTTAACGCGACTGCCTTTATTGCTGCCTGTGGGATGACAGATTGAAAACACGGGCCCCTGGAAGGAGCTGTCCCAGAAACTAGACCCCAGCACTACTACGTACACGGTGGCAGGACTGAAACCAGCCACACGGTACTTGTTTCGGCTGCGGGCTGTCAATGACCTTGGCTTCAGCCCTTGGAGTGAGCCGTCTAATGAAACCTGGACACTGCCTGCAGGTCAGCTCCTTACATCTGCTGTCAAATCTTAGTTTGGCATCAGGTGAACTTTCGTCTAATTTGACTCTGTTCAGACCGATGGTTTCAGCAGTCTTTAATTGAACTTAGCATCATCAATGCTTGTTTTGATGTCCACTATTATTGTGAATGTGATTATACCTTGAGTTTTACTGTTTGAATGTGTTTGTAATTACCACGATGGGAATGTGCATTACATTATATTCAAAACTATGCCTTGAATACAATGTGAGTATTTTTATATTAATTGTCTCAAAATGTTGTGAAAGCTCTAGGGATAAGAAAGGTTCCAATGGCGTTATGCCTCGACACACCATGCACCGTAGTTGGTGCATCCCTCTGCAACTACCACGATATGGTTCAAGCTCAAGGAAACAATGGACAACAACCACATGCACACTCGGAAAGCATTTATTACACTTTCAACTAACACTTTGAGCAGGCTAGCTAGCTATAGTTTACATTACGGACGTTTCCCTCAGAAGAGGATATGCTACGTAAAGAGGGGCTTCCTACTTACTGGCTAGAAGGTGCAGCATCTGCCATGGCAGAAATGTGGCTGGCTAACTATGTGCGGGATGATGAGCAGCGGTGGTGGAGATTTGCTCTTGCTACTTGCTGGGGATTAAAGAGGCACAGGTGATGTCGGCAGAATCTCACATGACACGCCCAGTGGCTTTGATGGGGCTTGCAATTCCCATGCGCCACTCACAAAAGGAAAGCTTTCTCCCTCTCATGAAACCTACTGGTGAGAGTGTGCCCGGCGTGGCATTAGCAGCATGTGTGACCGTCATTTTAGGTGATGATTCCCACGGTAAGTAAATACAAGACTTGATCTGCTACATTCCTGCTCCAAAACAACCCAACTGCTAAAAAAAAGAAAAATATTTTCTGTAATGTGAAATCCCATTGACGTATAAGTACTGCAGCAAAATTTTAGGATAAAGAAAAAGAGAGAAAAAAGAAGTCTGACCTTCATATTTTTTAGTAGAAACTCCTGCGCTTATTGTGCCAATTTGTAACAAACACGAATTCCGGCGCCACACTGCGCCTGAGCGGCATCTGAATGTGTGCTCCGACATTGGCCACGAATAGCAAATGGATTCGTTCTCCGAAAGAGAGTGTAGCCGTTCACATGCCGCACGCCACACGATGGCACCTCCCGCACAGAATTTTCACACTTATACTTATAACACTGGACATTTGGGCTCCTCCGACAAGTGGCCGGTGTGCATGCGGCCACTCGGGTGACTGCAGTTAGAGGGTACTAGAATACGGTCGAGTGGGCCGAACGGCATGGCGCTCCCTAAACCTGAGGCGTAAAAGAACAAAAAGGAGGCTGACGGCACTGAAAGCGAACTAGATATTAGGGACATGCGCATTCAGTGGGCGAGTTTATCTGCCCTACTGCTGGTATAACGTAAAACTATTCCAATCTGTTTTTATGACCATATGGGCGAGTCCTTAGCCATTTTGACCTAATGGCGGATTTGGAATAAAAAGTCACAGTTCCGCCCGAAAGGCGAAGCATTGATTGCGATAGCAAGTTAGTAGACAGCAGTGCGAAGATAGTAGCTTCATTGGCCCTATAAACTTGTAAGTAAACATTCGCTCACTAGCTAAATTAACCAGCATGGTGTCATGGCGGGCATACGCAGCCATGAGCACATCTCACTTGATGACCGCAGAAACTCACTGTCAAAACAAGGGTGAGCCGTTATCATTGGTTCACCTTCACGCGCTTTCACTCGTACATACAGCATACATTGCACGTCGATGATGTTATCGCCCCTGGACTTTTAACGAAACATCATGGCAATGCCATGGCAGAAGAAGTGCGCCTGGAGTGTTTACATAATTGATGTCACAATAAAAACAGATTGGAATATCTTTACGTTTTACCAGCCCAGGGTTTGTCACAGCTCTCTGGGCCTACGGTGACGTATGGTGACCCAAAAATTATGTTACCGTGTCGATTGGACTGTATAAATTGAGAACATTTCCCGCTATCTTCATGAGCGTCGGTGCGGGAATATATAGTTTGATCATGGTGCCATCAATGCTTTCGAATTTATAGGAGAGAATTCACCATGCCACCGCTCGACACTCTTCCCTATTCTTGTACTCTATAGCTACAAAGCGCGCTTCTACTATGCGCTTCGTATTGGTTTATTCTGTGTTTCATCATGCTTTCGAAGTATGCTGCTATATTACATTATTACACCAAAATTGGCAGATTGGCGTGCTCCAAACTGCTTCAAAATGAAATTTTACCTTCTCCAAGTTGCTCCAAAATGAAATTCAGTCTGCTCCAAGCTGCTCCGAAATGCAATTTTACTTGTTCCAAAAATTACACCGAAATGACTTTGGGTAGTCTCACCCTTGTTTTTGTAATACAGTACCTGGCGTTTTTCGTGAGAATAAATGAAAGTGGTGTTTTCAAGGTATTGGAGTTTCCTTTTAGATTCTATTTAATACATGCCTGGCGTATATTGTCACGTTGTAGTGGCAGTGAAGAACCAGAGAGCAGTAGAACTGTGAGTCATGAAACTAACTCCTTATTGGGCAAACTTCCGCCCAGGAAAACATGTAACACTCAAGCACAATGACAGCGGTGAGTACAGTCGTTGGTCATGGAAATCCGATTTCAGGTCAAGTGCTTAGGCTATTCATGTGTTACTAGTCATGTGTTCTAATGTAATCGCTGGTGCTCGCGTGCATTCCGGAGTGTACATTGCTATTTGCATTGCGCATGCAATCTGATTAGACAAGGTTCCCTTACTATAGAATCAGTGACAACACTCAGGAGAGTTCGGACACATGAAGGTGCATTTTGCACTGAGCGGTAGAAAATGGTCGCCGGAAAAAGATAAGGTATGCTTGTCAGTATTGTGCTTCAAGATAATGTGAACAAAGCTATAGTTTGGTTGTCCAAGCATTGTAATACTTAGCACAACAGCATTGAACATATTTATGCGAATCCCAGCCGATTTCCCCTATTACCTGAGAACACAAGAATGTGACACACGTGGAGTGGACATAATATTAGGAACAGGAAAGCACCCCAATCTTCATTGCACTTGCAGCAAACACTTCTTTAATTTTGTCTGCATAATCAGAAAAGAACATGGTATTTCATCTTGTTTGCATAGCCTGTCGGTAGTATTTGTGCAATTTAAAAGGCTTCATTTGCCACGGAATGGAAAAGGTGCTGTACCATGACTATGCTCCATAGGTAGGGCTGTTGCAGAACCATTCAGCACAACCTTTGGGCCTAGCAAAGAACAGCCGGACTGTAAGCATGAGGCCGAAATCGGTGATCAGCGTTCGCACACCACCAGCAGAGCTCTAGCACACAGAGCATCAGGTTAATAACTGTTGGCAGCTGAAATATACAGGGTCACTGTAAAACAGCCTGCCAGCAGTAGCTGCGGGGTCGGTGTTCTGTTGCTAAGCACAAAGTCACAGGTTTTATTCCCCATCACACTGTGAAAAGAGTAGGATGCAAAAACTCTTATGTATATCTGTTTAGATGCTTAAAAATCCCAGGTTCCAGAATCAGGAGAATCTTTGTGTGTTGGCTTCGTATGGTTGTTGTTAGCACCCACAAAAGATTGAGCCCCTTGGTTCCCCGGATTCTTGTCGGTCATGGTATTCAGTAGGTTACAGCATAGGAAGCATAGGGCCCTTGTAGCTGCAACTGTAATATGTTCTTGTTTGTTGTGTACCTGGCTTGATGTCTGCTATTTGTGTGTGCTTCTGCATAAATAAAGGCCTACTCAAGGGGGTCCCCGAGCTATGGTGTTTTCCAGTGGTCAATCCAGAGTAGGTTCGTGCTTTCCACTGCTAGTTTCAGGTCAGATTTCTTTCAACTGCCCCGCTGCCGAGACAAGGATTTAGGTGAAAATGGGACCAGAAGCACACATAATTTCCGTCTTCATGTAAAATCAGTATGTTGCACTGAACCTGCTGTGGGACAGTGACACTGATTGTCATGGAAACGGGCAGAGTGGAAGTTGGGCACCATTTTCGGAACCAGTTTTTGGGACGTACATGCAATAAGTTTTAGTGTAATTCCCCATGGAGCATTTTTGCCCACTGCTGGCAAATTTGGATTGATGATATCCGAGTGCTCACTCCAGGATTTCAGCGGCCGCTCCAGATTGACCAGTGGAAAACATCTTTACTTTTGAATGCTTCCAGGTAGCTAGATGCAGAAGCTCGGCAACATCATGCTTCGAGATGATAAAAGTCTGTGAGTTAGTCGAAGCTGCAGGGCTTCAATGTATACTGTCAATTTAGCTGTGCTGGCAGTCAACTTGACCTCTGCTTTCTTTGTTTCTTTCTTTCTTTCATTTCTTTTTTCTAGCTCCGCAAGTTGCGCCAACAAATGTAATTGTGACGCCGTACACCACTACGTCCATCACTGTTGTGTGGAAGGTAAGTTGCACACAGATGTGCTCAGCTCCATTTGCTTCTCCTGTGTAGAAATATTATTTTAAATAAATTGCGCAAACTCTCATTTATAAATGTACTGTACAGATGTCTGCTTGATGAGTGCAATGCAATAACGCTGGACACATAAGGAACACGTGAAAGTTAATGCGTATGCCCCCATTTAGATAAAATTGCTGCTCTGTGTCTTTACAGAATGTAGTTCTTTGTAAGCTTTATTGCAATTCGAGCTCATGGAAACAGGGGACAACAGTGTACAATCAGGACGCATTTATTCCAGTTGCAACAACGGTTGAACCTGTTTGACAAATTGGGTGATGATTGCAGCGACAATGTGCAGCTGTAATTCATGAATCAGCAAATGTGCATAATTGGTTGGGAGTCCTTGGCATTTTGGACATTCTTGGGTTATAGCAAGTTTAGGTCTTTGTCTATTGGTGAATTTGGATAAGCTGTGAAATGAGCTCTCCAGCTGTAGCAGACATAAGGCATCAAATTCATTTCTCACTCCACAAGCATGGGCTGAAAATTCTGGGTGCCCTCATTGGTATTGCTCAAGGGACACCAGCCTTTGAGCAAAGATGGATTGCTGGTTTTTTAAAGCACCTGTGTAAATATTTTGCCAAGATAATCATGAAAATTAAAGCACAGAATACTTCAAAAACCTGAAAATGCTTTCTCTTTCTTTCTATCCTTTTTAAATGTTTCCCCTTAATTGAGCATTGTTAGAAAAATAGTAGTTTTCATGATAAAACACTTGTGTTGACAGCTCAACCTCTTTTGACTTTTCACTCATTCGATAACGTGCAGTGAACCCTCATTTTAAAGAAATCACTTTATATAAAATAGCACTTTATTCAAAGTTTTTAATGTTCCCACATTACTATGAGTCTGTTATAGCTTAACTGCTTTCAAAAAAACACCACTTAAAACAAAGTTAGTTTCTTGTCTTGGTGGCTCCATTACAACGAAGGTTTACTGTAAGTGTTTCAATCATTGGAACAGTCTTAGATTCATGAAATTGAAAGAAGCAAGGTTAAAAGTTTTCATTCTGTAGATTGGCACTGCATAGCACTCTGGACAACTGTGTGCAGGGCCTTACGGATGAAGCGTGGAATGGTGACAAGCGACACCCTGGCTACCGTGTGGAGGCCTGCCCTGTTGGTGCACCACTGCAAGACTGTCGTGTGCGGTCATTGGATGGCCTCGAGGGTGGTCCTCTCACTCTAGAGGGACTGCAAAGAGACCGCATCTATGAGGTGCGAGTAATTGCCTACAATGGCCAGGGTGATGGACCCCCAACCCGGCCAGTCTCCGTCTATGTTGGTGAAGCCGGTGAGCAGCAGGATGCCTTTTGTGCTTTGTCTGCTTGGCACCTTTGTTTGCTCTTGTGATTTAACCAGCTCGGTGAACTGGGAAGGTCAGCTTAGTGCAGGAGCTGCACATAACTGGTCTTGCAAAACTTTGGCTTACGAACTGGCTTTCTTGGTGTGGGTGTATATTTGTGTTCATAAAGTCAGTTTCATTGATTATCTGCTAGGGAGCCCTTCTTTGAGCTGTGTCGAGGAGAGCTCAGGAACCCTTCCCGCAGCAGTACACAAGAGGCACTGCACTGTGGATGAGTGTTGCGCCTTCTATCTGACTGTCTCGTGCTGACTGTCTCGTGCATCACACAGCTCCACAGTCACAGCAGGAAGGCAAGCATGTACACTTATAGACCAGTTCAAGGTGTCACGTAGCATATGGCATATGGCACTGATTAGGTGGTGCGTACTCAGGAACATAGACACATAAAGACGAAATGGATGTAGCATTTTAGACAAGACACAAGTGTAACAGTTGTAATTGGTCACAGGTGCGAGCCATGTAAACAGACAAGTGTAACAGGCTAATGGGCATAGGTTTTTATAAGCATACACAGGTGTAAACGGGCACAAATGTAACAGGTGTAAATGGACACAGGTGCAAGTGGATGCAAGTGTAAGTTGCAAAGCAGCGCACCTTACACCTGTGAAAGAAATCTTCTATACACCTTAATCTTGTTTATCAAGCTTCACACCGACTGCATAACAACTTCATCTTAGCAAGCGTGTAAGTTGGTACTGAGGCATTTAATTTATCAGCTCTTCCACATGCTATACTTTTGTGGAATGACTGTCCAGACAATCTTGTACGGCAATCTTAAAAAGTTATACGCTCTAAAACCTGATGTTTAGCATTTGCCGCTTTCACTGTTCCCTTTGCCAGTAATACTGTTGCCAATATGTCCGTCTTCTTCTGTTTCTACATGAAATTGATGTTTTGTGATTTGTTTTTATTCTCTGTAGCACTGTCTCCTTTGAGTGTCATATTTTTGTTTGTTGTTGCGGATTGTTATTTTTAAATTTTACTTACGATTGTTACTCCCTTACTTCTAAACTGTATATTGTTAATTTCTTGGGTTCATTGTCATCTTACTGCGCGAATCAGTGCTTGATTTTGTAAAGGCATTGATGTATTTGGTCTGTATGTATATATTTACTTTATTGCCCCCCCTTACACAATGCCCCATGAAAGCTCTCTAAGGTACTTAAAAATAAATAAATAAATAAATAAACTTGCACCTTATAGTCATGCCATACCACCTAGCCCCGTCGCACCCCTCCCTAAGCATTTCTGAACAGTTTCAAGGTTACTTGGGACCTTCCAATCATCGTGGCTCAACAGGTATTCTTTATTAATAAAGGGAAATTAGACATCCACCCAAAACATATCTAATTGCTACAAAGGAAACCAGGTTTCCGCAGAATTATTACATCAAACTCTTGTCTTAGCTTCAAGTTGTTGATGGATTCGACTTTGCCCTGCCACGTGCTAACCACCTGGTTGGTTCAGATGGTAGAGCGGCTGCCCCGGAAAGGCGGTGGTCCTGGGTTCGAGTCCCAGACCAGGTCGAGTTTTTCTTCAACTGTGAGACTTTTCTTTCGAGGAACCTGTATGGGTTTCCTTTGTAGCAGTTAGGTGCGTTTGGATGGATGTATAATTTCCCTTTACAGTGAAACCTCATTAACTCTTTCCTTACCACGGGGAAATTGGCTGTTTTTTGTATGGTTTAGTTAAGAATTTTTTGTGCAACAGCTACTAAGTTTAAAGTGTCATGCAGTACATAAAAGTAAAGGCAAATGAACGTGCTTTCGAATACTATTTATTTTAACAATATATAAAAAAAATTATTTACACAAAAAATTCTTGAAAAAAAAAACAAGAAAATTTCAAAAAAAATTTGATTACGGAGTAATATCTCTGGCAGAAAAAAATTTTACCAAGATTTCAAAATATACAAATTGTAGGTATATAACTAGGCAACATTTCTTCAAAAAATTACACCCATACATTAAGTACTCTTTGTGTTATGAAAAATTGCATGACGCATAGTAAAATATTCAAGTTCTTGATAGGTCCTATTTACGATTTTTTTTTTCAAGGAAAAGATTAACTTATGGTACAATATTATACTCCAAAACGCGTGTACTAAATGCACATTGAAAAAGCACATTTCGAAAAGAAAACTGTTATAACAAAATGCGTAATAAAAATTAGCAAACACAAGCTTTAATGAAATTCACCGCAAACATTCTTAATGATTAGCTTATATTTTCTGAGAAAAAAATTCTATAAAGCTTATGACATATACAAAATAGTTAACACTCCATAGCACAATATTACACAAAAATTGAAAGTTGCAGATCAATAACTTTTGGAGCCACAAATGTTTCAGTCAGCCAGATTGGTGTGCCAGTCGCCGAAACAGTTTCTCGTTGTGAAGCACAAATGCACATTGCATGTGCGACAGAACACATTCGTCTTGTGTTGAATTTTATTTTCTTCATAGCACTTCTTACAGTTTCGGCGGACGTCCTTTCTTTCAGGCTTGTGCTGTGCAGCTGTGCGTGGTGCAGCTGGCGAGGGAGGGACATGAACTGGTGCTGTGTCCTCTAGCTCTAGGAGCTGTCCAATCAGCTCTGTCCTGAAGGCCAGCTGGTCATACCGAGAAGGCCTAGAAAGCTCGGATGCTTGGGCATGCTGCGTGCGATATTCTTGAAAAATAATGTAGCTGTTCACAGCTGCGATGTCGATGCAGTGGAAGAATAACGTTTTCCACCAGCGGACGCATTTCCTCAAAACATTGTACGTGGCAATGAGTTGGTCGGATTTATCGACTCCAAGCATTCCGGCGTTATACTCATCAATGAGCTGTGGCTTTTTTATGGAGATTTGTTGCCACTTTCCGTCCTTCTTTTCTCGCCGTTTGGCAAGCACGTGCGAGTTAGCTGTGTGTGCAGTGCTCACCATATGCACAACACGTCGATCTTTCCACTGAAGATACAATACTCCCTTGTCTCTCAGCCAACGGACGTCTCCTCTTTTCGCTCTCTTCTCCCAAGTGACGCCTTTCAGTTCTGTGGGGAATCCCCGGCGATCTTTTCGTGTTGTGCCGCACGCTAGTGTCTTGCGTTCCAAGAGGTGCACAAGAAGAGAGGTCGATGTATAGAAGTTGTCCATATATATAATGTACCCACGATCCAGGTACTTATCGCAAAGCTTAGTGACCACATCAAAGGCTAGCCCATTGGCACTAGGTTTTTCACGCTTCCCTGTGTACACTATGAATTGGATGGTGTAGCCAGTTTTTGGGTCCGCAAGAACCCATAATTTATAGCCCCATTTCACAACTTTGTCTCTAATGTATTGCCGAATTCCAGACCGCGGTTTGGATTTTACCATTCTCTCATTGACTGAAATTTCGCGATAAGGCTGGAACAATGACGCGGAGCAGTCGTTCATGTGCTCAAGAAGCCACGACACCTTGTCTAGCTTCTGTGCGGCAGCGCCGTTGCTTGTATCTGGGTCAGAAATATGCAGCATGGCCAGGAGCGCGGTGAAACGTCGCCTTGGCATAATGTTTGGAGGGAGGAGCCCGGAAAACAATTTTGCTGTATTCCAATACATATGCAGCCACGGCAGTTCCAGTACTCCCATGTACAACAGCAGGGCGATGAACCTCATCATTTCCGCTGGGGTTACCTCTTTCCAAGAACCATCCTTCTCACTCTAGGTCGGTTTCTCGATGATGTGCATCCATGCATACTTGTTAGTATTTGCACAAATAGCGTGAATGACCTCCGCCGTAAAGAAAAGGCGAAAAACATCGAGCGCTCGCGACAGCCGCTTCGGACCGCTACGGAGCATCATCCCGAGGTCGATGCCCGGAGCTCTCTGGGGTCGAAACTCCACACTTCTTTGAGCTGGTGGAAGGGCATCTTTCCCAAATGAAGTGGACACTCTATAAATAAAGAAGATAATAGTTTGGGCACCAACACGGCCATTGAACCGGCTCTAGCTATGCATAAACAAAGCGGATGGCGAATCCGAAACTTACCTGCGGGTAACAGCTGATGTTCCCGGCTGATCGGCAGCATCTTCCGCATCTGAGCTGAACTCCGACGACGCGACATCGATGTCGGAATCATCTGTGCTCGACAAGTCCAAAATATCACTTGCGGGATCGTCGGGATCGCGCGAAACTGCGATCTTCTGAGCGCGCGCGGTTTCGGATGTCGACGCCATCACCCCGCTCAAGTGCTCATCAACCTTTGAGCTCGCGCGCCCTTTAAAAATCGTCACCGCGCGGTAAAAATGTGAACCATGCAGAAACAGAAACTCTACTTTGTATACAATCACCGAGATGGCGCCACAAGTCCAGGGGTGTAGCGGTTTTTTAAAAATGCGCGCTCAAAAACTTCGCTCACCGGTGAACGATGCCTAGTGCCGTGGTAAGGAAAGAGTTAAACCGTAGTTGGCCGGAGCTCGGAAAAAGTATGTACTAAACGGTTGTACTGCTTAACCAAAATAGCATGAAATTTCCCACTTACATGTCAAAAATGGCTTTACCTGTCAAAAACGGAACTCGGAGAGAGTGCGATGAAAGAGCAAAAAAACATGCAGTATTTATTCACTTTGCGCGACAAAAGTCTCGTTATTTTCGTTAGATGCCGCGGTGGCCTAGCAGCGACAACAGTGGCCTCACACTTACTGAAGTTGCGAGCCAGTTTTTGAGCCAGCCCCGTCTTCTTGGCAAACACTTGCATGGCCGATTCCTTGTTGGTGTTGCATCGCTTGGGCGCAGCAGCGCTGCAGATGTCACAGGGCACCTTTTTCATTGTGGGGTGCTGTTCTTGTAGCAACAATTGCATTCATGCGGCTGACGTAACGCGCAGCTTCTGCCACTGTCGGGTCTTAATCGCCCGTGCTGTCGCTTTTCGTGTTGACCTCATCACTGTTGTTACCTGACATTTCGGCAACAGAGGCAAGGATGGCGAAAAGTCGGACCTCATAGCTGACACCTTTTCACCTTCGCAGCAGCGCTGCCGAGCAACTACTTTGCATTCCAAATGCCACACACCGTAGTCAATGGCAGATCCCTGTCACGTGCCAGCGCCGACTTCTTCATGCCACGTTTGATAGCACGAACAACGTTCAATTTTCTATGCTGAGCACCCGGTGTTTTTTATCCGAGCTTCGGCATGATGCCAGTCCTTGCTTGCACGAAGCCAAAATGATGTTGATGTTGATGTGGCTTCATGTGCAAATGCACAAGGCTCTTAGAGGCCATTGCTCCGATCTCGGAGGCTTGTTGATCTGAAGGGCCACCCGATGGGGACCACGCACCGCCGTGATTGTGCGACGAAAAGTGGAAACACTACATGTTAACCGATACGTACGCAATAAGTTGGTACGGTTTATGCGGATACAAAACGCATTATGTTCAATGGCCGCTGAGTCGGGGATTTGACTTTACTACTTTTAAAACGAAACTACTGTGGGTACGGTTTAGTGAGGTTTTACTGTAATAAATAATTCTCTCCACCTTGCGGGTTTCCACATAATTATTATGTCAGGTACTCTTTATCTTCTGTAGTAACAGGTGGCTGGCACTGCTGGCTTGCACATGAAGATTATGCCTTAATTGGGGAAGGGGGGGGGAGCAGTATATGTTTTGCTGCAAATGTTCTGAACCTGTTATTGGAATTCACCATTACACTGAAATTATACTGATGCTGAGGAAGTCCAATAAGTTGAACACATCGAATATATAGAGAAATTGTGTCTTCTATTTGCCAATGCGCTTGGCAAACTATTGAGCTACCATTAATTGTCTGCGTGCAGTTCCCACTGGAAGCCCACGGCAGCTGCAGCTAAACTCGCCGAGTTCAACTGAAATAACAGTGTCCTGGGCCCCACCTGCCGAATCGGAACGCAATGGTGAACTTCTTGGATACAAGGCAAGGGCTTCAAAGTGTTGCTTTTGCTTTTTTGGGATTCCTGTTCTCTAGAATAAACAAATATTTAGTACTAATTCATTACGTGAGATTGTATTTACAAGCAGGTTTCATATTTTCTCAGGAAGGCTCATCAATGCAGCAGAATGGCAAATTTGGGCATGGTGTTTTACTAGGGGTGTGCGATTATTCGAACATTTCCAATATGATCGAATATTATATTTTTAATATTCATATTCAATTCAAATACTAGTATTTGAAATAAATTGAATATATTGCTGGTGGTGTGGGAGAAAACATGGTCCTTAGTGTTTATTTCTGCCTAATCTAAGAAAGTGTGTCTGATTTTGTGCTGATGGAATTTTGCGATAACTTCATGCCACTGGCGAAATTTCTCCTGTGATACGCACTTAGCCATTGGACGTCAAGGCTGTATACAGGAAAGCCAGCCTCTCAGTAGCAAGTGGCATGGGCTTGCAAACAGCGAGGGTGCACTCTTTTGCAAGTTCCACCCCCAGTCCTGAGCTTATTGCTTAACAGCAAATGCGATGAGTGACGACTGGTACAGGGTCAAATTACTCTGAGTTTAGGGGAAATTTATGCGGTATAATAAGGCACAGGTTGGTGAGAACAGACAAGTAGCAGCAATTATTCAATTTTCCAAAGCAAACATGAGCCAAATACACAATCTTTTAGTATAATGGCTTACTAGTTAAATTTTTTTTTACAAATTTGCGATACATTAATTGCAAGACATTGCCAATTAATTGCAATGTTCCAACATGTCCAAGTAAACCAACTTGCTAATAAATTAGTGTGCATGAATGATTCAGTATTCGATGCTAAGTATTCGTATTCGATTTGTATTAAAAAATTTTGATAATCACGCACCCTTATGTTTTACATTTGCATCCATACTTTATTTAGCCTACCACTTGGGCCTCATGTTGTGCTGCTATACAAACTGTTTGTGCTGCTATGAGTCATGAACAGCATGAGCTGTTCACGATTCATACTATGGATGCATTCGTGATCAAAACGGTCATGTGACTGCAAGCTTACATTCACATGGCTTGTTGGTCACCTCCGAGCGGCTGAGCAATAATAGATTACAGTTTTTTTTACTTGTGCATGAATTTTGGTTCGAATCATGTTTGTTGGCCCTTTAATCCAAGATCTGCAAAACCTGTTTTAGATTGCGTGTCAGGCCACTAAAAAATTGTGAAGCATGGAATTGTTCTGTCGTGCTTATGTGCGGTGTTGGAAAAAAACTTGCGTGCACAAGTTGAGCACGAGTTTTCGAATGCATGTGGAACACCTGAAGGCCGCAGGTTACCCTATGTACCTCATCACATCAGTTTGTGAAAAGCTCGTGCGCATTGCAAAGCAAGAAAAATGTGGGTGTCATCCTTCTGTTCCAAATGAAGGAAACAAAAAATTGGGAGTTATCACTTATGTACATAAAATTTCACATGGCCTAAAAAATGTGGCAGAGCGTTATAGTGTTCGGGTGGCATTTTCTTCACCACACAGGCTTAGTCGTATTTGCTCCATTGTGCACAGAAGGTCACAGAACACGTCAGTGAGTGAGAGAGGGTGCACCCAGAAACATGTTAATCGTTTAGTCGATTGTGTCTCAGGAGTAGTATACAGAATTCCCCTAAGCTTCGGTCATATGTACATTGGCCAAACAGGCAGATGTGTCAGCATACGCCTAAGAGAACACAGAAATTCATTAAACTGCGCGCCATCCTCTCGTCTCTCCTTACATTGTAAATCATGTCGTGTAAACCGACGTTCGAAGGCACAGTTATTTTGTTCTCTCACCCTAACCGAACCACACGAGAAATCCTGGAAGCCTATCATATCACCGAAAATGCTGCACTGTGTATAAGCCAACCATCCGTATTACTACATGATAAAGAATTCAATTTTATTAATCTATATTCACACATGCCTTAGATTCATGCTGTTTTTATACCTCATCTTGACATGCGCGAAGCGTCCACTTTCTATATGTGTATTTTTCCATAGGTGCGTTGAACATCAGTTGTGAGTGAGTGTGTGGGGTGTGTGTTTCTTTCTCTACGTCTTTCGTGTTTTTAATGCTCTAGCTTTTCATTAATAGGAAATAGCCCAACAGTAGCCAAGCGTCAACAACCAAAACTCTCTCTGATGGGAGACCAATGGAAGCCAACCTCTGTGCTATCATCCATGTTGAATTCCAATGGCGGAGTCAGAGCAAGTTTTTCTGCTCGTTTCGGAGCAAGTTTGTTCCAATGACAGAGTGAGGGTGGGAGTAAGGTGTTCCAATGAGAGAGTCACAGGGGATTCAGAGTGGGAGTCACTCCGTGGAGCCAAAAAGGATGCTTCGCCAAAATCGGCGGAGTGGACCGGAACTCTGCGTGACGTATTTCCTTTACCACGTTTGTCTGCTGGGAGGTGCCACCGGTCACGACTCGCGAGAAAGCAAAAGATAATGCATGCTTGGCGAGATATCCATTCCGCACTTTTAAAGAAACAACAGGTGAACGACGCTGAAGAGACAAGTGACCGGTGAAGCGCTGCTGGGAGCAAACAGCGGAAGGAAATGACAACACGCAAGGCATCCTGGGTAACTCAGAGCAACGCCTCCTCTAGAAAGATGCCTGCGGCGTCGCTCGCTTACCCATTGTAGCCGTCGCACCTTGAGTTGCGGTCGGTTGTCAAGAGATGGCGCTACCTACAGCCCTATCTCCGCCAAGGGGGCTGGGGCGGTGTGGTGTCGCGGCGGTAGCGGCGGCCGCGCCGGCCGCGCTTCAATGGGGTGATGTGCGCATGCGCGCATGTGTTGCAAGCGACCACCGCAAGGATCGCTCGCTACCGCCTCACGCGGAACGGAGGAAGGAGGGAAAGGTAAGGGCAGCAGGTTTTCGGCGCACGCGGCAGGCATCTTTTTAAAGGAGGCGTTGCTCAGAGATAGAAGTTCCGCTTCCGCCTTGCTCCGGCGGTGCAGGTTGTGTTCCATTTGCGGATTTGGAGGCGTTGCTCTACACCAGAGTCGAGTGCTCGCTCGCGGAGTTCGTTGGCTGCTCCGACTCCGCCACTGGAATTCAACACCAGTCGGTCCATGCTCTCCACTACGCACCACTACTTCTGGTGGCAGTGGTTGGAAAGAGTGGATCGGCGGCGAACAGCCAGTTTTTGGGTGGTGAGTGGCCATCACCGAGTGGCAGCTGCCAGCAGTTTGTCGCATTTTCACTCTCGGGAAGTTGATCTTACCACAGCTGTATTGCGGCGAAGCTAAATTTTTAAAAAATTTGCGGCGAAGCCGGTTTAAAGAAGCTGGCTGGCATTGTGCAACACATATTAGACCTTTGCGCATTTTTCTTGCTAGAAATCGGGGTGCACATTAGATTTCTATTTTGTGCTGAAGCTTTAATGTTATCTCTGCATTAGTTTTCTACTTTGGCCACACAGAAAATAGGTCCATATTTGATTCGGGGGCGTGTTAGAATTGGGCAAATACTGCCAACTGAAGGTGTTTTGACATTTTTTCTGCATCTTGTTTAATTTGACGCGCCGGATAATTTGATCAATTTCAACTGTCTTGTTAGGGTCAAATTGACAGAAGTTGACTGTACCAAATAAGGAGGTTGTAAATAAACACAGCTGCACATGATTATTCTGTAGTAAACTAAACAAATTTTTGATAACACTCCACTAGTTACTATGCATGACATTTGTCAGCTTGACACAGGCAGCAGGCATGTTTGGTGGTTTATTCACCCTGATGCAAAACTGGGTAGGATAGTAGATGTAAAGGAAGAAGTTTGTCCCTGCCTATTTCAGATCTTCTACAAAGCAGAAGGCGATGCAGAAGAAGCAATGGAAGCGGTTCCGGCAACCCCAACTGCCTATACTATCACTGACTTGCGGCGCTTCACCAAGTATTCTGTGCAACTACTGGCATTCAATCCGGCTGGTGACGGTCCCCGTTCCCAGCTACTGCAAGTCCATACCCAAGCCGACCGTGAGTGATGCCATTGCGATACATTATTTAGATATGACACATAAAGTGTGCAGAGAGGGAAATGGGGAAGGAGCAGAATGGAAACTGTCACCGAGAGGGACACAAAGCCTGCCTACTCTTCAGGAAGGAGGGGATAGAAAAGGAAGGTAAAGAATAAGAAGGAAAGTCACCACAACATGAGGGTTGGACAATGCTAGCAAGCTTTTGTCACGCGGGTCTCATTGGTGAGTACAAAGGAAAGTGGTCTAGTTGAAAAAAATTGGGAACCTCGCAGAATGTAGAGTGCTCCATTACTAAACTTTAGGGATGTAAAAATATTCAAGAATATCGTATAATATTGAATATTATATTTTGAATATTGATATTTGATTCGAAAACTAAGTATTGTAGAAGTTTTGAATATTTGATTGGGTACAAATGTTCGAAACAAATTGAATATATTGTAAGTTGTGCGGCAGCAAGCATGGTTCTTAGTGTTTATTTCTAATTTCTACCTAATGTAAGAAAGTGTCTGATTTTGTGCTGATGGGATTTTGCGATAACTTCATGCCACTGGCGAAATTTCGCCTGTCAAACGTGCTTAGCCATTGGACGTCAAGGCTGTACAGGAATGCCAGCCTCTCAGCAGCAAGGGGCATGGGTTTGCGAACAGCGAGGGTGCACCACTCTTTTGCAGGCTCCACCTCCAATCCTGAGTTTATTGCTTAACAGCAAATGCGATGAGGGACAACTGGTACAGGGTATAATAAGGCACACGTTGGCGAGAACAGACAACTAGCAGAAATTAGTCCATTTTCCAAAGCTAACATGAGCAAACTACACAATCTTTTAGTATTTTTTTAGCAATGGCAATGTAATGGCAATGTTCCAACATGTCAAAGTAAACCAACTTGTTAATAAATGCATGTGCATATCATTATTCGATATTCGATGCTAAGTATCCACATTCAATTCATATTCAAAAATTTTTATATTCACACATCCCTACTAAACTTATCATGTTCCATGTCTATTATGACTGCTGGGATGAAATTTATTGCACTTTTTCTCCAATTACATGCTTGATCGTGCATGGTTGCAACTAGAGTTACTCATAAACTATTAAAAAATATTTCTATTTACGAATAGTGACTATTAAAGTTGCAGACCACATCAAATAGAGGAATATTCGATTCATTATTATAAAGTTTTGATTAATTTCACAGTCCTAAATTGTACTCTTTGTCCAGAGCGGCATTTACACAGGGTTGTTCAGGTGTGGACACATTTGCATCTGATTCCGCTGCTTTTTCTTTTTTTTCTCTCTCTCTCTCTTTGCAGGACCCGGCCCTCCTGGGTCATTGGTGTTCACCGACATAACAATGAATTCTCTCAATGTCAGCTGGACCCCACCAGAGGAACCCAATGGTATTATCACTGGTTACCTGGTCAACTATGAGACAGCTGACTTGGACATAGGTGAGATGCTTCTTGCTGCTTTGAATATGCAGACTGCAGCTAACAAAGCATAGTTTACACCCCTTCTAATAAAAACTTATTAGTTGGGGTGTGTGAATATTGAAGAGTAGATGTTGAATTAAATATCAAATGAAAAAAATATATAATAAGTCAGATATTGAATATCCAAATTTAACACAATGTTTTATGCTTACAAACTTTATGCAAGAAAATCTGGTGCTACAGATGCTCAGAAGGCTATTCACATTACGTAACAAGAACGTTGCTAGCTCTCCGTCACTTGTGTACCAAAGAATCTAGATGTATAGTATGGTCTACTCTTATTAAACGGAGCACCTTGAAAATGTTTTTTTGCTGATGGAATCTCTTTTGAACAGAATCATGTGCTTTTTTCTTCCTGAAGCTGAAGAAATAGCGAAGTTATGTTGTCTCGAATACCACTGAGCTGCAGTAGAACCTTGTTGTAACCCCATTACCTTGCAGTAGAACCTTGTAATCCCATTACGTACGATTTCTCAGTGCCAACATTTGGGATTGAGAAACAAAAAATGACCGGATTAAGGTACACTTATATTTCACTGGTTCATACGTTTCCAGAAAACGCGATCTATTCACACCAACGTTTTGTACATTGCCGAACTGCAATCGTATATGTTTTCCAGCCGTTAGATCCCATGCAAACATATGCACGAGGCACACACAATCGAGAACAGACGCTGCCTACCGCAGCAGCTATATTTGATATATTTGATATGGAGACCTGCGCAGTGCCACATGCTCCGCAAAACCCCTCGTGCTCGATGCTGCCCAAGCGAGCATTTCACTTCGTTGTCGGCGCAAAAGGAGTGCTGAGCGCGTCACGAGCAGGCCCGCCCTGGCTGACAAGGTAGCAGACATTTTCATTCCACCCCAATGTCGGCCCGATGCAGAATAGCACACACAGCACCCGAAGGCCGCAATTCACACAATGGCGCCACGTTGGCTGCCTCTGTCGGCACAAAGTTCATCTAGGTCAACAGGATATACCATAAAGATAATGAAGTGCAGACATAGGCAACAGCAACAATGGCAGCTTGTATTTTGTAAAATTTGAAGGCTTGTCTGCAGATCGGGCTGATTAGCCGCTGGTAGGCATATGGATCGTGTTGAATATGCGGCGATGAACTTCATGTCACTTCAGCAGCTGATGAACCAGCCATTCAGTGGCAAGCACCCCATGACGGCTTACGGCCCATTACCACATCAACCAGCTGTGAATTTGCGGTGAACGCTGCCTAGGCCGTTAGGCCTAATTAGCACTGTTTCATCAGATGTTTGTGACTAATGTAATCATTCGATGCTGAATCAACTCGTATGTGTTCACAGCAGCCGCACAACACTCAGAAAGCCAAACCACCTCGCAAATGAAAGCGACTGTAGGAGAGTTCACGGCCGCTGTCTTTGTGGCACACCGTGTGGCAGCATCTTCTTCTCGACGCAGTTCATAGACTGACATTGGTGTCTTGTTGTAGAGGTTGTAGCTTCGAGCAACCCGTCGCAAGACTACCTTTGGATTTACATGGCAGGATTTACATGTCATGACCTGGTTGCATGCATTTGCGCAGATGGCAGATGAACAAATATAAAACAGGCGGGAGGTTGCGCAAACTTGCCAAAGTGCTTGTTCTTTACCATCGGCGCTACTATGCATGAAGTGATGATCAAGTCACGTGATGTGCAGTCATTTCGACGATCATCTGTCACACAGTTGGGCCTTATGATAAACCACCTGCCAGAAATTTAGGCCAGTCCTTCTGTATTACACTGAAAAAGTGGAAAGCAAAACTTTTAATGCAATACATGAAAGATTGGTGCAAAACATGTCTACTATTAAACTGAGAACCTCATTGGTATTCAGTACAAATAGACATCACTAATTCATTAATTTCAATGAAAAAAAGCGCTTTGTTCTTCTCAACATAAATTCTATTGATGAAAAAATCAGAGGACACCCAAGCTCTTCTTATTAGTTGTGAATGCAAAAGCATTAATGTCCAATTGAATGCGGCTGAGCGGTCCTTCCAAGTTATCTCATCATAAGCAAGCAAGTTCGTTGAGACGCTTTGCACCTTTTAATTTTTCTACAAGAGGTGCAGTTAAAATGCAGGCGAGCGCTTGCACGGACAATTCCAAGAGCGAGGGTGATGTGGCGTCGTGGTGATGCCCTCTCCCTTCATTCCACACCTGGCGTGCTAACGCAGCAGCAGGTATTTGTATTCCTTTTTTGCCCGGTCTGCACCATCGAGAAGTGCTTGTGGCATGGCATCGCAGCCAATGGGAGTTTAGGTGTCATTTCACTGCTGCAGACTGCAGGCGCCGGCATTTTTGGCTCAATGGGCCATTTGATGCTTATGCATCAAAAATATTTTCCGGACCCTCATATACTAGAACTAAGCTTGAATCGGTGCTGGCATACTTATTTGCTGTTCTTAAGAGTTGACCTTACTGTATATTTTGATTTCTATGTATGTCAGCTGCCGGTAGCTTGCTACATTCTTGTTATACAACGTTAGAAGACTCACAAGCATGTGCAGCACTGTGTTTTCTTGCCCAATATTGGTAGCAATGAATCTTACGAAAAATTTTCTGATATTCAAGATCTACTATTCGATATTCGAACACCCCTATATTTTAGTAGTCTACCAAGTTATAGTGTTCTTTGTCTTTGCAATTTTTATGGCTGTTGCACACGGTTGCAGCTGTTGAGTTACACACAGTGCCTTTTCCTTTCTTTATTTCACAGAGTCTGGCAGGCAAGTCCGCCAGAAAGTGGTTCACACCTTTCTGGCAGTGCGTGGCCTTGATGAGATGACGACTTACCGGTTCACGGTACGGGCAGAGACCTCCCAAGGCTACGGCGCGGAGAGCCAGTGCAACGTCACCACAGGCCCCCAGGAAGGGTCACCCTTAGCCCCTCTTGAATTGGCCCTACAACGCTCGGCCACTGCAGCCACCCTCTCCTGGAAAGAGGGGCCCCCGGGAGCCAGCATCATCACTGGGTACCTGGTCGAGGCACGTCCCTCACATGCAGGTGCGTGTGTCATGGTCGAGTCTAGGAATAGTATTCTCTACGCGTGGAATCTTTCCCCATGGAGTTCTTTGTGGCGTTCAGTCCAACTCACGTATCATCTACAATTTGTGCCTTTGGACTACAGGTCAACGGAACAAGCAAATGCACATTTATACTCGCTCACCACTATTTTTGTTGGCTTTGTGCTCACTCAAAGTGATGTGCACTCATACTCGTTGGTACTCGCTTACATTCCTATTTGTAAAGAAATGAACGGGGCTAGTTGGTGGACGTTCATGATTATATTGTGCTTAGTGTTACACTGACGAACTTAAGAGACAGGACACGGACGTACGTAGTGCTACGTACGTCCGCGTCCTGTCCCTTACGTTCGTCAGTATAACACTAAGCGCAATATAATCATGAATTCCTATTCGTGCTCACCTACCAGCACCCACTCACCAGTACTCACCCAAGCTACATACTCGCATTCACTTGCATTTGCCGACAGTCACTAACGTTGATACTCACATTCACTCAAGCTCACTGGCACTTACTCCCATTCATATTAACGTCCACTCGCACTGTTTGTCACTCACCAACGCTCTCTCACGCCTGTGAAATGAGTGCAGAGCAAGTGTGAGTCGGTGTACTTAAGAATGAATATTCCAGCCTACATTCCTGGACTCGCCTCGAGTTAAAGGTCAAGTCAGTTTTTTATGCACTTTATGTGCAAGCAGAAAGGTTGATTAAAGAAATATCAATGAAGGGGTTAATCTTGCATGTGGGAAGAAAACACCTAGCTGAATTTTCACAGCATAGCCTGTGGTGCTGGCATCGGGCAGTCAACTTGGTACGCGACATCTGCACTTGACAACATGTGACAGAGCTCACCACACATTGAGCCACAATGGAGGAATGGGAAATGCCCCCATGGCCTCGACCATCATGAAATTTCCAGTATACTGAACGACAATAGTGAGCAAATGTCTATAAACGAATTTTCCATCCCATTGACAAACAAAAATTTCATCAGTTTGTGTTTTGTTTTTGCATGGAAACGTCAGAATAATGGCACTTCTAAAATAAAGTGTTTTTTGAGAGGAAGAGTTTTCCATCTCGGCAAGTAAATGGCCTTTTTTGTTTTAGATATGCTGATGTCCGGCTTTTGTGCAGTGGTTTTATGCAAGTTCTACAACTGTTTGAACTGTTTGGTTTGAAATTAATAGGCACTGTTACTGCTTGCTTCAAATTTGCTTTAACCCAAGAAACTGATGTCTACTCGAGCCTTGTAAGCTCCTCTTTGTTTAATAGTCTTTATCTGTAGAAGGAAAGCAGAGGCATTTACCAAGGCCTCCCTTGTGTTTTAGGTGAGGATGAAGAGTGGCAGACAGTTGCAGAGCTCGATGGCAGTCCACGCACATCGTACGAAGTGAGCTTCCAGAACCTTTTGCCATCGACGGACTACACATTGCGACTGTTTGCCCGCAACCGCCTCGGCATCAGTCCACCAGCTTATGCCCCTGATCACGTGCTTACACCAAGTGAGCTTGCCATCTTTTTACTTATGTTTGTCCTGTCATGGTTTATGACATGTTGACCTCACTGTAGACTGGCTGCCCGATGGGGCCATGTGGGGAAACACTTGAGAAGGAGCGTGCACTCACTTCTGATCAGCTACATCAATAGACTGCATTGTGACCGCATAGTCCTTTTTTAAATATGAAGTTGCAGTTTAGTGATAAATACCGTAGGCATCAACTACGTCATGAATCGTTCTGTTTACTGCGCTATACTGTTACATAAAGGACAAAATAAAATAAACCAACACATGTATGCAATTGTGTACATGTGTGCCAGTTTCTTTTATTTCCTCCTTTGTGTAACATTATAACACAGTAAGCAGAACAATGTCATACCAACTAGCCCAAGTCGAAGCCTTATTGACATGGTGAACACTTTTTTTTTTTTTACTTACAGGAGATAAAGTATTAGTGCTTTGGAAGGGGAGCTGAAGGTTTTGTTGTATTTCAGAAAGTAATGTGCATATTTCAGAGAACGAACAAGCACCAGGGAAACAAATGAGATAAAAATAGGTCAGCACTCTTATGGTGGAGGCATTTCACCAGTGCCTCAACTTTTAGTGCCCGTCTGATGCTTTGCTTTGTTTGCATTGTGCACAGACAAGCTCTTCCTGGAGTACAAGCAACGACTGCCGTTCTACAGAGAGCCCTGGTTTTTGGTGGTACTTGCTGCTGCAAGCATGGTAGCCATCATCCTGGTTGTCGCTGTGCTGTGTGTCAAGAGCAAAACTCACCAGTATAAGCAGGCATGTTCCTTCTCTGCCTTGAGCTTTCGTTGTCTTCTATCTTCCTGGCCTTGTGCTGGACAGAAGGCACAAACTGAACATGAACTTATTTTGGCTTTCCTTTCCGTTTTTGTGCATGTGTATTGAAGTTATGCACAGTTTTGCTGGTGCAGCTGAACCTCAATATGGCAAACTGTCATTTAACAGAACATCCGTGCTGTAGAGTTACGTTAATTCGACATCTGTGAATTCAATCCCAACTGAAAGTTCTGGCCATCACCAATACATTTGTATCAGGTAAAACTTTAGTTATTTTGATTCTGAAATTGGCCCTCGCCAGGTAATTTGAACTTGATTGATCAGCACACATGCGCGTGACCCCGATGGTGACCCCAATGGGTGCAGTGTCGTGTCCATCGCAGCGGCATTTGCATTGAAGCCTTGCTATTTCTCTCGGAAAGTACCAACTGTTAGCCTGTTTTCATCAGAGTTCAATGTGAGAATGAAAGCTCATGCTGAATGATTGCCATATTTAACTGACTCTAATGCACAGCTTTCTTCAAATTGGTTTGAAAACTGCCTTTGCATTACAATACAGATACAAAACAGAAATTGCGCTTGCAGCATTAGCAATAGCCTGCTGTCAGAGCCAGCATCATCGACACTACATTACAGGATGATTGCAGAAGTTCTTGCATAGGTTTGCGACGATGGTGTGCCACTTTCAGGTTTTAACTCATTAACCCCCAATCCCGAGCTTTACTCGTCATGGGAGGTACCAATATCACAAACAACAAGTCTTACTTGTTCAACCTGATGCTGTGCTGCTCCCACTGCCAAAGGCGAGTTGCGCTTGGTAATTGGCTTTGGGTTCAATTTTCAACTCTAGATGGTAGTATAAGTCGGGAAAAAACGTAATCAAGTATCAAGAAAATATATTTTCAGGATCAAAATGACGTATAAAGATTCATGACTACAGAGAGAAGCAGTGGGAAATTTTATTCTAGAATTATTTTGGGGGCTATTGAGTTCAGCGCAAAAGCTCATTCAAAAGATAAGCCATTTTACACGCTACGCTGTAAAACAGTGTTCCATCACATTTTTTCTTGCGATTTCCTACTGGTTTGCTTCTGGCTCCAAAAGTTACTCAACAAAGACAAGCACTTTCATCTTTTCCAGGGCTGGCCCAAGTAGCTCTGTTTACGTTTAGCAGACATTCGTGGCACCAGCTTTTTTTTGTGGTGGGGAGAGGTGGAGAGCCAGTGGGCACTGCTCTTTAGTTTTCTTCAGCTCGCTTCTGGTGCCTTTGTCATTGCATCATGATTTAGAATGTGACATCTGCATTACTTATTACTTCTCAGTTTTATTGATGGGAAAATGTAAGCTGGTTAGAGAGGAATTATGAAATTATGATTTTACTGGCACTAAATTGCAGGAGATGCAGCAGAGCCTTCGGAGTGACGACCAGTTAAGCTTGAATGACCAACAGGCAGCTGGGTTTGGCAGCCCTGAGCCGCCGACAAAGCGTACAATGACTCGCGGGTCCCTGCGTAAACCATTGCCTGCTTTGCGGTCTCCACCACGGCCCTCCCCAGCAAGTGTGACGTACTCGGATGAAGAGGACACCAAGGCATATGACGATCATTGTGATAGCAGCAGCCTGACTGAGAAGCCCTCGGAAATTAGTTCATCCGAGTCGCAGGTAAGCTGGTCACCACACCATACATGTGAATGACGAGTACAAACACGCTCCACCATATTGTCACGTTGCAGTGATGGTTAAGAACCAGATAGTAGCAAAAAACTGCAGGTCACAAAGTGAACATTTTATTGGGCCAACCTGTGCCCAGGAATACAAGTGACAGTCAAAGTACAACAATAGCTGCAAGTACAGTCGGGAATCACTAAAATCTGATCTGTGGATCAGACGCATCGGCTATTTATACATGACTCATTGAACTTTCAGCATGATCACTGGCGCTCGCGTAAGTTCTAGATCTTACACCACTATTATCATTGCGCACGCAATGTGATTACACAAGGCTTGGCGACAGCATAAGCAACAGATAGAACCAGTGATAACATTCGAGAAACGTCCAATATGCAAAGGTGTGTCCTGTGCCGGGTGATAACATTAAACATTTGTTAGCCAGTGAAAGACAGTCACCAGGAAACAAAAATAAGTACAAGTAGCAATACAATTGAACCTCGCAATAATGAAATTGGCGGGGATAGCAAAAAAATTTGATTTCGCAAGAATTTCATTGTTGTAGCCTATTTTTGGCAAGTTTGCTTGAGGATATAGAACTGCAATGCCGACAGTACAAAATGCGCAGCACGCATCGATCAGCAGTAGCAGCAGTGCTGTGGAGCAGTGTTCTTGGCCAGTTGTTTTCGGAGATACGATTACTTTTGCGAGATCTTGCGTAACTCGGCATTGGACACAGCCACAGCGCTCCACACATGCAGCAGCAGTTCTCCAGCGCACGCTCCTAGGGGCTGGCACGTCCAGTGCCAAGCATGAAAGTGATTGTATCTCGTACACCCGAAGGAAGTCAATCGAGATTACGGCCCCTTCGTGCAAATCTGTGTCCGGCGCCGAATCTGCTCGCAATGCCTGTCAGATGGCACCACTACCAGTGTTCTTGAAGCAAGGAATGCCTATTCCCGAACGATCGTTTAATCACGGCACAATGTGTGGCACTCTATGCTGCGACCGCCATCTCAAGCGCCATAAACAGTACCACGTTGGTGGGATGTGGATGGTCTTGTTTTTTGCTGTATTTTTCTCACTGAGGTGCCGCCCATTACGCACTGCACTAGGTGTGCAAAAACTGTCGTCACATGTTGGTAGCAACATATATGCCGCTTCAAACAGGCGATCAACAAACAAGATGACGGCCAGGACATGTTTTCGGCGCGATCGCTTCTTGCACTTGGTTGTTTTTGTAAACAGAAAGGGTGACACCCACACAAGGGTAATTTGGTTGTATTTTACGCAATTTTATTGCAAAGCAATCGCATGTGAGTACATTTAAGAGCCTGCTAGCCTTGCGAGATTAGGTAATATGTGGGGTTACATTCCGCCGAATTTCGTTGACGCAGAATTGTAGTACAGCAACATTTCATTCTTGAAAGGTACGAAACATGTTCAATCTTAAAAGCATTCACAAGGAATACAAAAATATTTCGTTGTTGCGAGAATTTTGTAGTCACAGGATTTCGTTATTGAGGGTTTCAACTGTATAACCAGAGTCAGTTAATGGTCTCTCTGTGTTTTTTTCAGGGCTCGGACAGCGAGGACGACACCAAGGGTGACCCACACTCTTTTGTCAACCACTATGCAAATGTCAATGACACATTGCGACAGTCTTGGAAGCGCCAGCGTATTGCTAAGCCACCAAGTTACACCGACTCAGAGCAGGAAAGCAGCGCTGCCATGTGCCTTAATGGTGGACGTGTGGTTCTCAACAACATGGCTGGTTCACGGGCACCGCTTCCTGGTTTTTCGTCTTTCGTATGAGGCAGTTTTCCACTCACTTAAGAGGCTTGTTTTCTTCAGTGTTGAGAATGCCCTTTGCGTGTGGAAGAACTATTCACTGAAAAAACTGCATCAGTATCCATGCATTGTGCCCTTTGAGGTGGGTCTTGCCACGGGCAATTTGAAAGCTTTCCTTGCCTCTACTTTCTGAAAAAAATAGTTAACATAGGAGCAGATTCAGCAAGTGCGAAAGGAAAGATGCCTGCCTGTTTACATGTGTTCATGGTACAGTCTACATTAGGGACTGTTCTTGTTGTTTGCTGTGCATTCGCACCCACAAGCTACATCATTGTCGTTGAAGCTACAGTTGCACGAACAAAGACACTCCGTCCTGATCAACATGTGAGCTACATTGCTGGTGTACTGCCTTTTATGAGCTAATAGGGTGCCTTGCCTTCATCTGTAGGATAAAATAGTACTTGTTATTTTTTTAGCAAGGCAGACATTACTTTTGGAGTGGCGCCAGCTTGTGCTCTGTTGGTGATAACAGTGCTCTTGCTAGCTTCTTAATGAAGAAGCTGTATGGTAGTGGAAAATGAAATAATGAAATGCAGGGTGATTTTGCTTTTGGAACATTCACTGCCAAGGGTTTTTCATAGCGACTTAGAATTCTCATAGGAAACATTGTGCAGTTGGTTATTGAGATGTCATGTATGTTGATTGTTGCTCAGTGTGACAGCAGCGAAAATCAGTTTGCTGTTATGCCCTCATGTTGTCTTCTTTTGAAGAAGACTCACTGTGTTCATCTTCCATGTAACAAGCAGTGGCTAATCACTTCGTGTGTGGAGCTACTTTGGTAATGTCATATTGTGACAGAATTATTTTTCTTACTTTTAGTAATTTTATCTGTAATCTTGCTCTCATGCCTTTACGAAGTGTTGTTGACACGAAGTGCCTCAACAGTTTCATTACATTTGTGTGGTGTAATGTGTTTCCCACAATGTCGCTAAAGCCCAAGCGAGGCAAAACTTTACCCGACTTGAATTCTCAGCAGGGCAAACACAGGAGGCAGAAAAGTTGGGGCAGAATTTTACATGTGGAAATTGAACAAGTGGTGCATTAGAAAAGGCTTGAAAAGCGCAATTTTTTTACACCAAAGGTAAAATAAAAGCCCCACCATTTGCTGGAAGTGACACAGAGAACCCAGAATCCGTCCATCTGCTCATTTTCATGCAGACTGTGTATGGCAGTAGCATGTACAGTGTCTTGCTCATTTCAACAACGATAAATGCGAAGCACTGATTCATAAAGGCCGAACATACGCACACGCACGCATGCACATGCACACAATCAGAATGCAGAATGGTAGGGCTAGCATGAGTGCTTTTTCTCTTACTTAAGTGATTCAATCAGTTCTTTCACATATCACGACACTTGAGTGACAGCAGACCCTGAGACACTCCCTTGACCGAATTCATTCATCAGTCTGATCATATTCATAAAGGTGACATGGCCAGCGCACGCCTTGTAAATGAAACGGTAGGCAACTGTTCTTTTGCACATAATCACCCATCACAAAAATTGCTTAATGTAGAGAATTGAGAAAGTGGCATGTTGTTTAGCTGAAACGCAACATGTTCATGGATATTGAGCCAGAACTGCTTGATTTGGTCAACTCTTGAAGGGTATGCCACACATGGGTTCAGCTTAAACACCAAACCAACTAGCCCAGCTTGTTGCCCTTAATGCAGTCAGTACATGCGTGCTGCCCTACCAGCGAGCTTGGCCAGGCAAGCTGCCATCTGCAGACATAGGACAGCACGCACTTGTTCACCGTTCAACTTCTGAGCTTTTGGCCAGTGTTTCATTGGCAACCACAACTTCCCAGAAAGCCATTGCACTTGCTTGAGCATTTTTGCCACATTTACAAATGCTATTAGTAACGGATAAAGAAGTGTATTTGTCATTGGTGCCCCTCTCAAAACGGTGCCAACATTTCTATGCCCAATCAAGTAGCTACGGCTAGGTGCACTAGTGCAAACTTGCCGTGGGCTAGAAATGCCAGCGAGGCAGAAGGAAACATTGCTTTAACTGCATAAAAACATTTTGAAATCGGCACCCTCACAGCCTGTGTTGGAACTGCTGTTCCAGGGCTTGTTAATTCCTCATAACAAAGTTGTAGCACACAAAAACAGGACAAAAGTATGCACACACATACAACAATTTGTTTGTCTCCCTTTGTACTGGATTAGTCAGTTGCGGGAACATGCATTGGCTGGTGAGCCACTACTGCTCTGGTATAACAGATTTGCAGCATTTCCTTTTTAAAACACATTCCACCAGAGCCCTTCTGGTCATAAAAATTTGCCAGCTGTTAATAGCTCATTCCAAGAATTGCACTTTTGTGTTTCTTGTATAATCAAAGGGTTCAGTGAGTTCAAGGCATATCAAAGAGCCATTTATTGCAAGAAACCAAACAAGGTGAAAACTGCTAGAATTTGAAAATGTGTTTATAGGTGCTCAGGCATGTGATAAAGGAGCGCTGGCTAATTTCTAAAATTACTTAGTAGCAGTTGTTAAATGTTGGGCAAAATGTTGTTAGGAGCTCCCCAGAAAACAAAAGGTTTGCAATTGATTGCTGTAAGAAAATGATGAGAGCTGGGAGCATGAAATGTGACGGGGAGATATGGTATGTACTTTGGATCTTTGGAGGAAATTGGGCAAAAGCTTTGGTTCACTCGGGTGGCACCCAGAACTTGTTGCAAGTGAGGAGGACGGGTCAGTGCCTGCCAGCACACTAGGGGATTTGTGGGGAGAACCTGAATCGTGGCATGAACCTTTAGGTGTGTCAGGAGTGGCATGATGCATGACATTGTGCGAGCTTATAAAACAGCACTAGCTTGGGGGCCTCTTACTATGCCAGATACCAAGGCCAGCTGATGCTGCTATTGGCTCGCTTCTTGTGGGGGGGTGCAATACGCATTTCTTTCTCTTCTTGCCATCTGTGGCACGAGTGGGAAAGTAGCTGCCAGCAAACATACGACAGCATGTGCATTAGTGGAAGCAAGTTTTGCTCGAAATCGGGAGCTATTTTACAGAATTTTACGCAGTTTCTCAGGTTGGTGGCAATTGGTTTGCATTACACAAAAATTTGAAATATTGATGTTCTCATTATCGAGCTTTGACTGTAAATTGATTTCATCTGTTCCGCATTTATTTTGTAGTAGGCACTTTTACTTAGCAAGTGTGTGCCATATTGTGCAATTAACCTAATGGACTACTTTGCTTATGCAGCATCTTTATATTTAATATTTCAGCTTTGCAACGAGCATGTTTTTGATATACAAAAAAGTAAGGGAAGTGGGACTTTATTTGCTTACTGTAAGTGCATATAATTTTGAAATTTGCCTAAATTATAGCCCAGTTATGCTATTTTAGATCATACTTCAGCTGCAGTTTGTCCGTGCCTGTTTGGTACCACTATCCTACCCTTTAAATGTAGTAAAAGTAAAGTCATTTTGATAGATAAAAAAAAAATGTCACTACTTAGTGACCCATCCGTCCAGCACGCACGTGTGTTTCACATTTTAATCTAGCAAATCAGAAAGCTTTGAGCCATGCTGCTCTGTCTCAACCCTTTTTACACAATTTTAGAGTGAAGTTTATTTTTTACCTTTTACTCGAACATCATTCCAGGTTTTAAGCATCCGCAGGTGTTGCTAAAGAATTTGCTATTGACATTATGAAAGCAGAGTTTGCCATTGTGAGTGGGGAAAATGATTTCCTTGCAGAAAGTTTTGGCAGGAATTATGTGACTTATCTTAGTAGCTGCATTGGCTTTCCTACCATTAAACAAACATTCCATAGTGTGCATTACTGTAAAAGAACTGTTTCAGAATTCTTAATTTGTCTTGTATTTCATATCTGTTATTAAATTCCCAATCTTCTAGGAGTGCTTGCATATTAAGTTTTCTAATAGAACTTAAATGTTCACAAAAAGGTTGCTTCACATGTTGAGCAGCATAACTGGATATGTTTATATATATAAATAGGTGAAGGACCAAGAAAGAAGAAGCCAGCAGTTAGTGTTAATTAGTGTTCTTTAGCTTGCAACTGGAATTGAATCAACGGATGCTCATTTGTGGAGCTTGTTTATGAGCAGTAATATTGTAGTTTGTGTACATAAAAATGAAAGCAATGCAGTACACACACAGCCTCATGCACCAATAAGGTTGGTTATACTTTCAAATGAAGGTTTTTGTTTCCTCTGAATGCCAATACTGCAAACTAATTGGAGAACAACTCTGTAGTGCAGTCGTGACATAAAGGCATGTTTTATTAGTTTAGAGCAACTCCTCATGCAAGAAATTAAATTTAAGAAACTGTTATCTCTATGTGGAAGCAGTATCTCCTGCAGCAGAAAATGTATGCCTCATGCAAGTTGTGGTGATTCAGCCACATTGAATATTGAATGCTCAAACTCGATATGAATCGAATAGATTCTTTTCACATTGGGATAGCAAGAACTTTTTTATTCATATTTAAAACAATAAATATTCCCAGACCCAATTTTGTAATGTGCACTTCATGTACATTAAAGGGCAACTCCAGCGATTTTTCTATGTCCTCTGATCTTAATAAAATTTTGAAAATATTGAATTTGCACTCTGATTATCTCTGCCAAACAATACGGCTCCAAGTCATTTAGTTTTTCTGGAAATGAATTTTAAGGATTGGTTGTGTTCCCAACTCGTGACTTTTTACTGGCCACCCTGTGTTTGTGACGTCGGAGACTACACCGCCACTGTCGCTAAAATCGCCACTGTCTTGGTAGGAAAATCTGTAGAAGTTACCTGTGGCGTCAGGAGACATCATCAGCTTCGCTTCTATGGCATTAGCGCCACATGTACTGCATGTTTAGCATGCGTTCTATGTGTTTGCATTATGGTAGTGTAGGGTCTGACATCATCAACTCATCGTGACGGCACATGAAACAGCTACCCGTTTCAGTATCCTGTTTATTAATTATATAAAATTATTGATGAATTTCTAAGCAAATTGAGCCACCTTACCGGTGACACGACTGCCAGTGCCATTTGAAAATGACAATATCCTAAAATGGTTAAAAACGCCAGAGTTGCCCTTTAAGTTACTCTCTCTCCTCTCTCTTTTAATACTTCATTTCCTCGTCGGGCATGATCATGATAGTGAAACGACTTGACTGTATTGTCCTGAGGCACTTATTTTACTACCGTTGGGTGCTATCACTTGCCATCTTGTTTAATCAGCTGCCATAGACATTTTGCCATTACTTCCAGTGTCATGGTGATTGCAAGTCCTCTGTTGCAAATCTGTTATTTTTAGCATCATAGCATTTCTTGCAATGTCTATAGGTGGATATTTTTCTATTCACAATACTTTCAGCAGTATATTTATTCTTGTCTATGCAACTCTTGTATTTGTTGTGTGGCACTTCGAAGAAGTCAAAATTATTCTGTACATAGATTAAGTTTTGCTGGTAGCAAACAGCCTTGTGCAACCACATGTATTATGCACTTGTACCCAGCTCATTTGCTGCCCTTATTTGTAGCTGTTTGTATATGTATTTGTGTGTTGCAGCTTCATAATGAAAGGATTGTGAACTAGTGCTTGGTTTGACTGTGTTGTGTTCTGATTGTATTAAGTATTTTTTATCCTAAATCGTGCCTGACTGCAAAATATGTCCAAGAGCATATTTAAAAACTGCAGTTGGTCAATGCCATGAACAATGCATCCACTGCTCACAGCAACATCTTCATCCACTTCTGATGCTCTCGCAGCAGCAAAGCATGACAGATGCTTTGATAATCCTTGCAGCATGTCAGCTTCAAGACCCAATAGCAGCCGGACATGTGACAGAGAAAAAACAGCCCAAATGAAGGAAACTTTATCTCCACAAAAGATTACTGAAACGACATTTACTTTTTATTTGGCACATTATATAACATCCTAGACCTTGAAACCTTAGAAAATATTCCAGCATCAGAGTGCCCTAAACAGGTGACACTGATAAGATGGGCTATCTGTATCATACCTCTATTCAAACAAATTACTTAATGAAACAAAGCAACGTTGTAACTTTTCAATTGTTCTTAATGATACGTGATATAGCATAATATATGTGAGGGACAGTTTCCATTGAAGCTTTATTCTTTCTTTATTATTTCAGACATGGAAGGTGCAATACAATAAATAGCACTTAGACATCTCATGGCTGGGGAGATGGAAAAAGAGCTGCTGTTATGCAGCTTGACACTGCTCCCATCCCTGAATTCAGCAGTAATTTGACAAAATGAAGCACAGAGCATATTTGCAAGTTTGTACATTTAATGTACCGCTAAAATTCCGCAACAAGGCAACATTTCATGTCCAGTCATTCAATTTAAAGCTTTAGCACTGTTACTTGCCTTGTTAAAGAAGTGGTAGTTTTGCCCAAAAGAAAAAGCATTCATTGCGATAACAAATTAATTTAGACTGCTATGTGAAGTAAGATTAGTAGTTTTGTCAGCCGCATAAACTGCTGTAAACATCCGTTTACTAGCTAAATTTACTAGCTACTTTTACGAATTTACTAGTTTACTGGCTACCCCCCCCCCCCCCTCCGCTCTCTTCGGCATAACGAAAAAAAAAGGTGATTAAAGTGATTGTGAGGGAAAAATGCCTTGAATCGGACCCACTGTGTAAGAATTCTTACACCGTGATCGGACCGCTCAACGAGTAGCCGCCTAGCCATGGAAGAAGGAAAACTTTCCTTGCTCGTCGAAATGAATGTCGCAAAAAAGGAGTGGCAGACGAACTGCGCCTGCATGCATCTCCGAAGCAAGCGCTTCTCTCCAATCCCCCGACCTGAGTTTTCCTCGCCATCCGCCAGATGGCGCAACGTGTCGAATTAGCATTGGCTCCCGTCGGCAAAATCTGCTCGTAGCCGAAAGCAATTCCTGCTTTCTACAAAATACAGGCAAGTACCGATGTTTAAATACATCTCAAACAACTATTTGTCACACAGCGATAACCGTGATCCGCCTTGCTTGCGTTTCCTTTCTTGAATACGCCGCGCCCGCTACTTTCCTGTCGGTTTTGCTGTGCCATGCTGATAACGCGCATGCCCTTCGATCGTTACTGGAAAGTACCGGGCTCGCCGCGTTAAAGAAAGGAAATGCAGACAAGACAGATTATTATTGTTGTGTGGCAAATATGTACCCCAAAGGGTGCAACTGTTTTTAGAATGTACCTTAGAAAAATTTACACCCTTTGGGGCTTATCTTGTCCCACAACGATAATCGGCATCTGTCTTGCCCGCGTTTCCTTTTTTTAATGCTGCGAGCCCGGTACTTCGCAGTCATGAACGGCATGCGCGTTATCAGTGTGACGCAACATTCTCGACAGGAAAGCGAGCGCCGAGTTTTCAAAAAAGAAAACGCAAGCTAGGCAGATTACGATTATTGTGGGACAAATATACACCCTAAAGGGTGCAACCGTTCTAAGAGTGCACTCTTCGAAAACTTACACCCTTTAGGGCTTATCTTGTCCCGCAGTAATAATCGTCACGTTCAATAATCGTTTACTTTCCTTAACGTTGCGAGCCCGGTACTTCCCAGTCACGAACGGCACGCGCGTTATCAGTGTGACGCAGCATTCTCGACAGGAAAGTAGCGAGCGCCGAGTTTTCAAGAAAGGAAACGCAAGCTAGGCAGATGACGATTATCGTTGTGGGACAAATATACACACCAAAGGGTGCAACCTTTTTAAGAGTGCACTCTTAGAAAAATTTACATCCTTTGGGGCGTATCTTGTCCCACAACAATAATCGTCATCCGTGCTGCCCGCGTTTCCTTTCTTTAACGATGCGAGCCCGGTACTTTCCAGTCACGAACGGCGTGCGCGTTATCAGTGTGACGCAGCATTCTCGACAGGAAAGTAGCGAGCGCCGAGTTTTCAGGAAAGGAAACGCAAGCAAGGCAGATGACGATTATTGTTGTGGGACAAATATACACCACAAAGGGTGCAACCGTTTTAAGAGTAAAAACAGTTTACACCCTTTGGGTTGTATATTTGTCCCACAACAATAATCGCCATCTGCCTTGCTTGTGTTTCCTTTCTTGAAAACTCGGCGCTCGCTACTTTCCTGTCGAGAATGCTGCGTCACACTGATAAGGCGCATGCCGTTCGTGACTGGGACGTACCGGGCTCGCAGCGTTAAAGAAAGGAAACGCGGGCAGCACGGATGACGATTATTGTTGTGGGACAAGATACGCCCCAAAGGGTGTAAACTTTTCTAAGAGTGAAGGAAACGCATCAAGGCAGATGACGATTATCGTTGTGTGACAGGTGTACACCCCAAATAGTACAAACTGTTTTTAGAGTGTAAGAGTGCACCGGGCTCGCAGCGTTAAAGAAAGGAAATGCGGGCAAGACAGATGACGATAATCGTTGTGTGGCAAGTATACACCCCAAAGCATAGAGTTTCCTACACTCTTAGAAAAATTTACACTCTTTTGGGCTTATCTTGTCCCACAACAATAATTGTCATCCGTCTTGCCCGCGTTTCCTTTCTCTAACGCGGCGAGCCCGGTACTTCCCAGTCACGAACGGCATGCGCGTTATCAGTGTGACGCAGCATTCTCGACAGGAAAGTAGCGAGCGCCGAGTTTTCAGGAAAGGAAACGCAAGCAAGGCAGATGACGATTATCGTTGTGGGACAAATTTATACCCCAAAGGGTGCAACCGTTTTAAGAGTGTATACAGGAAACTCTATGCCCCAAAGGGTGCAACTGTTTTTAGCGGGCGTGAGTTCCAGTATCTCTTATCAAGACCGCTCCATTGATGGCGGCAGCAGGGGTCAGTTAACTCGCGAAATTATGAAGCCGATATGATTGATAGGTTTGGTGTTAACTGCGTTTCAAACCATTAATTGGCCTTTCATCTGAAGAGTTGTCCTATCAGCGTAGAGATAGGCGAGTCATGCAAACTGCACATTTGCGACGATTCCTGATGTTGCCTATATATTTGGTTCTCTTCTCGAAGTAAACTGTTGTACGTCAGCGCTTCTATGTGCCAAGTTTGTGTCCTCCATGGTGTCCTCGTCCTTTCGCGCGCGCCTCATCTTGCTACTTCCGGCGTTTATAGTTAAGCAAAGCGTAGCCTTAAAGACTAAGGAATGCAATTTGGACATCGGGATAAGTGCTGACGAAGGCAACTTTGCATTTTTTTTTTTCTTGACAAACAAGGCACGTATAACAGTGCGAAATCCTATAGTGAACTATCTGGACTACAAAATGTAATCTTGCTGCAAAATTTGAGTTAGACCAAACGATCATTAAGTAGAAAACGCACATATCTCCGTACCTTGAAAGCAGTTGTAAATCTTGATGGACCTATCTGGACAACACCTACAAAAATTTTGCATAGAAATATGGCATAAAAAGATTTCTGTGCACTTTTTTCTTTTTTTCTTTTCCACCAGTTCTGACGGATGTTTCAGACGGCGCCGTCGTCTGCACACAATGCCGTGTGCATGATGGTTTCTTTACATTTATCTCCTGAAATGGAGTTGGCGTCCTTTTTCTGTATTTGCTAAGACTATCATACGCTATGTATGTTCCGGCTATGTTCTGAACATACATAACTTACAAATTGTGGGATGGCTGAAGCCACAGATACGTCAAATTCCAGTATGCCCACAAGGGATGTCGCCTTTTGTTTGCTTTTTATGTATATGCTTTTTTTGTAGCCCGATGGAAATCGAATCTCCCTAGGCATCACGTAAGCACACACAGGCGATCGGGGCGCATTGGGCCTCTCGTCAACGCTCTGCGTGCTGGCAATGAATCAGAAAAGACTCATGCGGGCCAGGAAACGCCTCTGCTGCCCGGCCGAACCGTTTTCGATCGCCAACTGCCAAGGTAGGCACTACGACGCAGTTGTACCGTTGGCTTCCCGTTTTAGATGGCCGCTGTTGCTAACTGCGCGACTTGCATGTTTTGCCTGTTTATCTTGTTTTCCCTACGACGATTGACTTGGGCCTGTCGCCCGATTGTGGCAAAATTCACAGCGTGCGAAATGAACTTGTAATCGCAGACGCGGCCGTGCTGCTAAGGCTGCACCTCGATTTGAAGAGCCAGCGCGTCGCCGGAGAGACAAAGTCAGCGCTGCAGATGCTGCGCTCCATATTCCCGTCGGACAAGTTCTTGGCCGGCTTTCCCGCTATTGCCATGAGGCACCAGCTCTACGCCATGGTCCAGAACAGAGTAGACGTCGACAAGGCGTTGGTAAGCCACCAGACCCAGTCGATAGTGTTTGCGTAACGGCCGCCGTCACCGAAAGACACTCTCTTAAAGGCTCCATTTAGCAGAAGTGGGCCGTGGAAAACCAAACGAGGTTGTTTTCGAGGTTGCGCTGTCACCAAATTGTCTGCAGGGGAAATGTTGTAGAATATTGGTGGTGAGTACAGCATGCCCTACAATTCTACAGTATTTGGGGCATGTGTAACCAGTTACTAGCCAACAGTAACTTATAGTTATGTTTTAGTACTGCGTCTGCAGGCCCTTATTTTCTGTACCCAGGTCACAGGTGGTGTTGCGCTGTAGGGTACTTTGTCCAGTTGAGCCTCTACACCTCTGTGAGACGTATGGCAACTCTGCGCACAGTCATTCTATTACAGCTGCAGGGACGTTACCATTAAACCAAAACAGACATCTTCACAATTGGCTTGCTTGCCCTTGGCAACAACATGCCATTACATCTAGAACCTATTTGCATATGTTACTTATAAAAAAAATGTTGCGAAAATTCGTATTTTGCCACACCACCTTTTTCGTTTCCTTTCTGTATATGTATATGTATCTTTTTTTTTTTTTGCCAAAAGTAGGCTTTGCATCGAGCATGTTTCAGCCCAGAAACTGTACCACATGTCTTGAATTTAGTGTCGCATTGAAGTTCATTTTCGACTGCACACACATTCATTTCGGTAAGCATATAAAATTATAGTTCACTAATCTTAATGACCTGCTGAAACATGAGGTGAGCTGAATAAGAGTGGGATGGGGAATGACATGCCATACTTTGGTAGTGCTGTTACATTTACTATTTTTTGTCACTATAATGGCTGAAAACCAGTGTTTATACATGTTGACAGTGGCAGCAATACCGCCATGGCTTGCCAGGTAGCTTCATGCCTTCAGCAAGAGGTGGCATTGGAAATTTGTTCAGGTGTGCATGGCTGCCTCACGCTATTCCATTAACTGGAGACAAGCTGTCGTTGCAGCATGGTGACGATGATGAAGTTTTCATTAACTTTAAGTTAAATCTGGGCCTTTTATGCGCAGTGTGCTATGAAGTGAGCTCATCTGAAGAAGCTAATGGAAGTTGAAATATCACAAGTTGACAATAATTTTAACATGCTGTGTCAATCACAGAACAATAAAAGCTACTCTAGATCAACTAATCCCATTCTTAAAGAGAACTTATTCTGACTAGCGCAGAAAAAAAGGTGTGTATGTGTGATATGCTGTAAGAGGAAAGAAGCAACTTTACCCTATTTATTCCTTTATTAGAGAGCAGTCAGGCCTTTATTAGACTGTAAAGAAGTCAGTTGTGAAGCCCAGGAAGATCGCTCTATATTTATTTATTTATTTATTTAATGTATTTTGAATACTTTCCTAGCCTGAAGGCATTACAGAAAGGAGTGGTAAGTAAAAAAAATAAATAATTAAACAGTACATCATTATACAATGATAGCTGCCTGAACAAAACAAGTCAAGTGCATTGGATTCAACAAATGGCTTGTCGAGGTCATCGCCTTCAAAGTCCAACACCTTTGCTGCAGCAGTTTGGCTATCATAAAGCCAGTCTGGCTAACAGTCTGGCTATCGTAAAGCCGTTACTGACAACTTGACATGCTACAATGGGCCATGCATCAACGACTTACTTGCAACAATTTTTCCGGACTGCACCATCTCTTACGTTACTTTTTATGCATTTACATATTTATATTTATATTCACCAACATTCTTCAAATAAGCTCACAAATGCAAGCACTGAAAGCAGCCACTTAAACATTCTGAGCAGCATTCACTTGCATGTCGAAAGCAGTTAGTGTCAGCTGGAAATTTTGCTGTCTGATTTGGGACGTTAAAAAAATTGTGTTAAAAAAATTGCAGTAGCCAATTTTTTTTAAAGCACACTAACAACATTACAAATGTATTCATGTATGGCCTTGCCTATAGGTATTCCACACCATGCAGTACTTCTACTTTTAAACGCGTAGAGTCTGTGGGGCATAATCTGCGAAACATACTTGTGATTACTTAAGCTTGGAAGCAGATAGATTATTACCGAAATAGTTTGCAGTCAGAGTGGCATATAACTAACTCAGCAGTATGAAATCGTGTTGTCCGTAAAAGTCCTACAGGCTGGCTGTTCGCAGTTTACTTCAATGCTACTTCAAGTCTTACAGAGTTCAAATGGCGGACAGCAACGAGTGTATGCTTGTCATTGCTGCATTTTACATATAGTAAGGTTCCTCAAAGCCTTATTGTCATTTTGTAATGCTGTTTATCGTATTGTACCAATAGTCTCCATTTGCATTTGCTGTGGTTATTGACCACTGCTGCCTGTATGGGTTGCCTAATAGTCATAACTTCTTTAAGTAATAAGGTAATCATTATTGATTTGATCCCATAGTATATCGCTTACACCATGCAGCAGTAGTAGCGTTTTCTTTTTAAAAAGGTCAGTACAAGTTCACATTACAAAAGCAGTGCATCAGTGGACGGAAAATTGGCAGAGGAGACAAACACAAGCACTGTTTTGTTTCTTCTGTCAGCCTTCCGTTCGCCAGTGCGCTGTTTTCATAATGGATTGCGAGCTAGCCTGGTCGCACAATAACCAGGTGGGTTCCGCGTGGGGCCACAGACGGCTCACTTGTGACATGTGCATTATGTCTGCAGACAGAGATGACGGACCGTGGTGAGATACGGGTCTTCCAGTTGGGGCCGCACGAAACGGATGCAGCAGTGCTCTTTACAGAGGACTACCTCATTTATGTGCGGCAGCGGAGTGGACATAATCCAGCAGTAGGCAAGTGCCAGTTATTATACAAGATGTAAACTAGTGTAGAGGTGCATGTTCTTTAAGCCTTTCTATCATTTCATCAAGCTAGTTCCAACATAGGCCAGTTCTCTGTGTTGTTGGGCCTGCGCAGCAATGCAACCATGTCGCAAACCTGCTGTGTTATGCATACTCAGGTTGTAATTCACTTTATAGAGGCAAATTTATGTGCAATTAGTCCTCATATATTGTGTTTTAAATTTCTGCGAACATTATAGTTACTAGACAACTACAGCTTTAGCTGACACAGGAACCTTTTAGCATTTTAGCTAAATATATGGTCACTGGAGCAGCACCCCTTTTTATCTTTATTTAAGAATACCTTACAGGCCCCTAGAGGCATTGTGTAAGGAGTGAGAGTACACACAAAGATTATACAATAACTAGAATACATATGTGGATACATATACAAAAAAAATACAGTATAAGAAATGTGCTATCCGTTCAAAACTAAGTGTGTTACCTGTGCACGCATCACCAGTGCATCTTCTATTGCGGTTGTGTCCACAAGATAACTTTAGTTGCATAGTCAGGTGATCTGGCCTGCCAATAGCAACGTGCTAATTGAATGCATAGAAGTCTTGTGCTGTTTTTAGTAATGTTCATGCCTGGAGGAATTAATGTTGTGCATGTTTTTGTAATGTTGCAGTGTTGCACGCTAATCTTCCTTTGAAATTAAAACTGGAGATGATAAGTAAAGGTTTTGGTTTAAGCTACTTGTAGAACAGGATGCTAAAGGCCCACTCTTCATTTCTTGCCAACAGAGAAGTTCCTGGAAAAGGTTGTGATGCGATCCCAGAACATCAGCTACAGCCACACTTCCTTGGTCGTGGAGTACAGCCTGTGTGATAATGAAATCAGGTGAGCCTTCTTTCTTTGTTATTGGGATTTGCTCTCCTACAAGCAAGCAGCTGTCTTGTTTCTTAAAGTGCATCATTCAAACTCGGTTATTGATTAACTTGAACTACTCACATTCCTGTGTGAATTGACCCTTCAAGGGCAATACTCGTTAAGGACAGTTCTTGTCAAACCATATGTGTAAATTTCATTTGCTTTACATTACCTGTGTGATACCGCGGGAGCTGGTGATCTTGCATCAGTCTGTCTACTGTGATGGTGCTTTCAAAAGAAAGCAAGTTGTGTGCCAAACTACTTCTTCCTCGTCCTGTGTTCTTGCTCTAAACCAACAAGTTATGCTTGCTGCCTGTCATGCAGTGTTGTCTGAAGACATTTAGCCAGAAACTCTCTACTCGCTCCCGAAACTGGGCAAGGAAAGTAATTTTTTTCTGTTGTGTTGCCCATAGACAACACTCATCCATGAAGAGTTAAAGCCATTCATACAGGTTTGTGGCCAGGGAAAAGTGGAAACACTTTGTGTTAACCGATGCGTACGCAATGAGCAGTATGGTTTATGTGGATACAAAATGCATTAAGCCCCAACCAGACGTACGCGTTGGAACACGTCCGCACACACCGCGTGTCTATGCGCGTTTCTTCACGGCGGCGCAGTGTTGCTAGGTTGCTATGTTCAAGGTAGCCTAGCCTTGGCTCAGCGGCCACGTTAAGCAATGTGTTAAAGATGGCCAATATAGCACAATAAGTTCTAGCTTCAAAATTCGCTTTTTTTTAATTTTTTAATTATATTGCAGGAATCATAGTGATTCAATAGGCTCAACTGCGACTTAATGAGAATGTTGTGAATCTGGGTGAAACCTGCAGCAGCATCGGCACAGCATCACTTAATGCAGCCGCTATGGCTGAAGACTTCAATGACTTCCATGATTGAACACAAAACACGCATGGCACGCCGTTCACAACTCGCGCTGCTTACATGCTGCGCGAGGAGTCGTTCTGGAAGTTACGTTGGCTTGCCATGGTCACGTGGGGAGCGTTGCATGGAAGCCTCTGGTGCGGGCGTAAGAAATCTAGCAGTGCTAGGTCTTGACGCCGCTGTGCATCAACACGCGAAGCGGCGTTCGTGCCTGCCGCCATATGCACCCAGATGCTGTTCGCCATGCATAGACGTGTTCCGATGCATACGCCTGGTTGGGGCTTTATGTTCACTGGCCACCGAGTCGGGTATTTGACTTTACTACCTTTAAAATGAAACTACTGTTTAAGTGGGTATGGTTTAATGAGGTTTTACTGTAGAATGTAGCAATGCATTGTTAGTTATTATGCTTGGGATTGCTTAAGACTGCATACAGACTCAATCCTGTGGTGCCAAAGAATTGTTCAAGGTCAGTAAACATAGATTTTATAGGTGATTCACAAAATCCAGAAATGGCATTGCGAAACAGTGCAACATTTCCTTCCAAAGACGTTATCTAAATCATGTCTTTCAGCTTCATGGTGTTCCAGTAGTGTCCTGCACACATCTTCCTGCTGCTTCTTGATATCTGAAGTAGGTTGCCTTAGTCCTCAATAGGAGACACTTTGCTGTAATGCAACTTGTGCAATGCAGTGCTGTGATGCAGGTTCTTTTGTTTAAGGGTTCAGACCATTCTCTGAGGTGCAGCCTTCGAGAAGCCAATTGAGGACAAAGCTGTTTGTTTCAAAAACACACACACACAAACTTTAATAAAACTAGAAAGAGGATAAAGCATAAAATAAACACTCAAAGAGACATCACGGCAAGAAACACATTTAGGGCTAGTATGGCTTTAACACTACACGATTCCGTGCTAACCACGACTGCAAGGGTGCATAATAGTGTCGACGGGGAGAATCAGCGGCAAGATGACTGGAGAAGTGGCGCCGGTCTCGCCAAAGGTCGGGGTGTTGGACCGTTGATCGCGCGACCAGAGCGCGACAGCTCTGGTTTGGAGAGGGAAGGCAGGCGGCTTGGTGGTACGAGCAGATGGCGGCAGCGTTCTGGTCAGGCAGCTGGGCGTAGAATTCGGGCCCGTAGCCTGATTGCCCTCAATCTGGCCACGGGCGCAGAAGCTCGATCGCCGGCCTCGGGCAGCAGGTGGCACGAGCAGATGGCGGCGGCGTTCTGGCCAGGCAGCTGGGCGTAGAACTCGGGCCTGTAGCCCAACTGCTCTCGTTCTGCCCACGGACGTAGAAGCTCGCTGGCCTCTGGCAGCAGTTTACGATCGGGTAGACTGGCGACACACAAGAACGGGTTGGCAGGAGGTCCCGGTCGGGTGAAGTCCTGGTGGCTCGGGTCCGGAACCCGTCGGCCTGTCTTCTCCCAGTCCGGTGGCCGACCTTCTCCTAGCATCGCTTCCTGGAACTCTCCCTGCGTCTCCCCCTTCTGCCAGTGTGCCTCGCTTTTTCTCCCGCTCTGGCCGATTCGTTATTTGCTCATTGGCTGCTTGAAGCTCCGTGGTCTCTTCTGATTAGATTGGCTTTTTCTTTTAGTTTTCTTGCTCCCCGTGTTCACGCGCCGGACACTCCTTGACGTCATTTTCCATCCAGCACGGAATTCGCCTCGGCGCGCGCACTACTTGTTGTCGTCTGCTTCTTGTCCTCTCCAACCATCACACTGTGTCGTGCACTACACACATCATAAGTGTTCACACACTGATTTAATGCATACAAGTTGCTCAAATTGTGATTTTGGCATCGACCAACAGCGAGATAAATAAGAGCAATGAGAGTCTAAAATGTTTTGTGCCATTTGTGCACTTGCCCCAAACGACATTGAGCAGTATGCCATGTTCAGGCACCATATTGGCTTTAGATTATTATCAATTAATTATGACTATGTTAGTTATGCCACAACCTCAAAATTTTGCAGCTCTCATCTTCAGTTCTTTGACACTCCAGATACCAAATCCTGCCCATGAAACTGATTTAAACTGTACGCAATGTGTTCAGTTACAGCATAACACTATGAACCCAAACTAATGCTGCAGCCATAGCCATGGAATATTAGCATAGCATGATGCTCTGAAAAGATGCGGGACCTGTGTGGAGGCAGCTGCAGGTAAGGTAGTAGACTAAGCTCTGGCTCGAGTATGCCTCGAGTATGCTTTGGGTACACACTTGTGCCCTGGCCTAGGCCAACTACTGGTTGGCATTCCCAAAAATCTTGGCTGCTTTTGCAAGCTGTCATTTCACACAAAAAAAAAGAAAAAAAAAACATTGTGTCACGTTTTGTGCAAATGAAATACAGTTTTACTTTAGTTTCTGGTCATTCAAGCTTGGTATATTTTGTGGAATATGTGTATTTCTAAGATGACTGTCCTCCACACATAGCAGCAAGTGATGGTGCCCTCATACCTGCCAACTCTCCCATTTTTTTTTTATTTTTACGAATTTGGGTTTGTTTTTCGATTTTATGTTGTGTCATGTTTTATGAAAAATAAATGTTATTTGCCAAGAAAGTTTGAAAGGTGTTGATAGATGGGGTAATGCAAGATTGCAAGAAAGGAGTTCTGTGGTACTTGCGTTACCTACTTCAGGTATAGTGAGGTACTTGCATTCAGCAGGTTTGTTCTGTGTATAGTTCCTTAAGCAGGGCGAAATTAGCAACAGCCAAGTCACTGAAAAAGTCAGTGCAATCTGAAGACATTATGTTGCTGCATTTCGTATCATTAAACCTTTCTCTCTCTCTATCTCTCTCTGCTCTTCCATGTTGGCTGCTGCTTGTATGCTAATTCTTGTAGTTAAATGTATAATAAAACTGGTACATATGGGGGTTCGAAAAGGTGTGTTCTCAACAATGCACGCCATACTCTGTCCTCCCCTCCCACACATATACCCTCCTCCATTTGCAGGATTTGTACAAATTTTCAATCTCACAATGGCAGGTATCTGCCCCCTCCTATTTGTCATCTCATCGGTGTTAGTTTTTAACCATAGTTGAACAGAATGATTTCAAAGGAAGTTGGATGGAAGTTGCTTCAGCGGAAAAAAGAAAAGCATTGGCACCTGCCAACAGTGTTTTCACATCTTGTGAAATGCCCTTTGGTTGTGCTTCTGGGCTGGCCTATTCCTTACACTTGGGTCGTTTTTCACACTTTGCAGTGAACTGGAGCACTTGGGACTGCTGGTTCCACGTGGAATTGGCAGCGATGGCTACCACTGGTGGCTCGGCATTCCTGGCACAGTCTGCTTCCTGAGGACACTCGTCCGCGGCCGTGTTGCCCTCCTACAGATGCTCCGAAGGTCCAAGCACCAAGAGCTATCACGTGCCGAACTGGAGAGTCGGCGGTTACCCCGTGGGACCAAACTGGGCATTGGGTATTTCGTCTACGATGCCATAGGGGCCAACCTTGTGACTTGCGTGAAGACAACGTCTGGGGATGTGCTCAGGCTGAGGGAGTGAGGTGGAGAAGCCATGTACATAATGCGACTGTGAACATATGTGTGTGCGTGTGCGTATGGGTGTGTTACCTGAGCATTATATGGACCGACATGCATTGGTGGACATCTGTGTGAAACACCATTGTGTACAGTTCTATGGCTCCCAATCGCCATGGTGTCAGAGGACGACATGAAGTCATCTAGGAATTTAATTCTGCCATAAAAAAGCCCTTGCATTTGGGCGCTATGCTGTCCAGACTTTTTCTTTCCCTGAAATTAACCATTTCAAGCTATGCCAGCTCCAAGACCCTTTTCACACAAAATTGGCCATCGAAACCAACAGGTTTCGTGACGGTGCCGTGTGATGTGGCTAGCAGTCAATGCAGCTATTTGTGGTGAGTTTTGTAGTAATGACTTCTTTGTATCCAACTTTGGAGAAGTAATCAAGCAAGTACAGTATGTTCAGGGATGAACCGATATACAGTAGAAAAAAGAAAGATGAATAAGGGACCTGAATATTAATCATGCGCTCAGCGCTATCTAAAACTTATCGTTTGTTTTTATTTAAATGCAATAGGTATCATTCAGACCTGTTCATCAATCCCAGGAAGAGAGCAAGCACTCCTACGTTTCACGAACATTTAAACAGGAGAAGCCCAAAATCAGACTTAATATACGTGTAAGAACATGATATTTCATGTATTACACCGCAGCGTCCTGGCAGTCGAACCCGGGTCCTCGCGCTCAGCATCATAACGTCGCGGCCACGGAAGATCCACGGGCACCTAGTGTTTCTCCAGTGCTGCACGCATCTAGTATGGGAAAGTGCATGAAATTGCGTGGTTGGCAAGCTGCCTCTGCTTTAATCGTCTCCTTTCTCTTTTTTGTTTGCTTTGTCGAAAGAACGATAAATGACTCGGACACCAAGGAGCAGACGACCACAGGGGAGATCTGTGATGGCTATTAGGGCGTCTGGCTCGATACCCTCGTACGTACCCTTCGACACAATCCCCCGACGCACTGCCATATTTGTGCCGTCTGCTCATCGATGATGTGTCGCAATGCCGCACGGGGCACTCCAGACGCCGCCGCACTACGCCGTACGTCTGTTCAGAGTTTGTACCGTCTGCTCACCGATGACGTGTCGAAGTGATGCTCGCAGCAATCAAGACGCTGTCGCGCATGCAACATTTTTTAACTACACCGTGTGCAAGGAAGAAGGAATCAGGAATGTTATTCAGGACACTTTTTAATTCCACCATGTGGTCCGACTCGCACTTTTGTCGCTTGTGATTGGCTGACGAGGTGTGTACACCTTCTACGGTTGGGCCATAACGCTAACATGGTGCAATTCGACAACATGGCGGAATTTTACAGTGTCCAGCGTTGATTTTCCTAACGAATTTTACAGAAAATTACTCTGGTCCTGCTATCCTTCAGATGCCATAAGAGTGGCGAGTTGTTACATGTACTTGATTGCTCTTCACGCTTGTGGTTTTAGACATTCTTGTTATAATGACCTAGCTCTGTAAATTTCCAAGCTCTAGTTCAATTGTTTGCTAAGGCAATAAGTCTGCACACATGCATAGTCATTGCGAAATTTTGCGCTTACAGCGCAATATTTTGTTGAAAATGATCAATCAGGATACTGACGAGGTCATTTCAAGCAGAGGGCCTTATCTTAGTAAACTCCATGCACTACCCATCGGACCCATGCCGGCTGAAGCGCCATACCTTTATCTCTCGTAGACACTTGTGCCAGAGTTCTCTTTAGCAATTTTTGTATATAGGAAACGATATGGTGTCCATACAAGCACCTCTGAGGTCTATACGTGGTCTATATCTCAAAACAAATACTAAAGGATCTGTTTTGAGATTCGTTCGAAAATGTATTTTCAATTGGACGTGTCTCGAAAGCTCACGGGGCTTCTTTTCATCAATCGCAACACCAGTCTAAAATGATTAGGTAAACAGGTCAAATTTAATGAATAAAAGGGAAATCAGACATCCACCCGTTCGTAGCAATTGCTACAAAGGAGACCCATACGGGTTTCTCGAAAGAAAAGGCCTCAAGTTGAAGAAAAAATTCGTCCTGGTCCGGGGCCACCGCCTTTCCGGGGCAGCCGCTCTACCATCTGAGCTAACCAGTCGGCTAGCAGATGGCAGGGCGAAGTCGAATTTGTCGACAACACGCGAAGCGAAGTCAAGTGTTAGACGTAGTAGTTCTGCGGAAACCCGCAAGGTGGAGAGAAGTAATGAATAAAGGGGAAATCAGACATCCACCCGTTCGTAGCAATTGCTACAAAAGAAACCCATACGGGTTTCTCGAAAGAAGAGGCCTCAAGTTGAAGAAAAATTCGTCCTGGTCCGGGACTCGAACCCGGGACCACCGCCTTTCCGGTGTTTCCTTTGTAGCAATTGCTACGAACGGGTGGATGTCTGATTTCCCTTTTATTCATTACTTCGCTCCACCTTGCGGATTTCCGCAGAACTACTACGCTAAACAATTGCCTTGGCTTCCTGTTGTCGACAAATTCGACTTCGTCCTGCCGTCTGCTAGCCGCCTGGTTAGCTCAGATGCTAGAGCGGCTGCCCCGGAAAGGAGTGTGGTCCCGGGTTCGAGTCCCGGACCAGGACGAAGTTTTCTTCAACTTGAGGCCTTTTCTTTCGAGAAACCCGTACGGGTTTCCTTTGTAGCAATTGCTACGAATGGGTGGATGTCTGATTTACCCTTTATTCATTACTTCTCTCCACCTTGCGGGTTTCCGCAGAACTACTACGTTAAAGGTAAGATTTAAGCTCGTGTTTTTAGGTAAATACTTACTGACATGTCTCGTGCAATTTATAAGTGTCCGCCTTCCTGAGTAACCTATCTAAGGCAGTAAGTATTCCTTTCTGTTCTATCGGCTCCGGGCGATAGTTTTAAAATTCTGTTGAGGTAGAAAAAAAAAGGTATTGAACACCTGGCATATGACCTCAGTATAGAACGACAGAAAGCTGAGCTAGTTAATGGAGTTAATGGCTAATGGAGCATAAAAGGTCGTTAACCGGTGGATCGCCTTCTAATCTTTCGCTACATTGCCGAGATTGTAACTGCAAGCCAGAGTTAGATGAATGCGCGATATTGTACAGGCATAAGAATGAAGATACGCGTCTTATGGTAGAGGCATGGCATATCTATAATGGTAGAAGTGCGTGCGTAAGTCAGCCTTCGATTACTTTACATAAGGAAGAGATAAGTGCCTTAACAGTTATCTCTCACGTAGACCAGCACGTGTACCCGATTGACACGTGGTGTGACCATTCCTGAGCATGCGCAGATGAGTTTTGTGTCTTCTTTCATTTTTCGCCTCAGTGCTCCCTTCAGTTGATAGTCGGCGTTCGTGTTGTCCACTTCTCTACTCTTGTGTCCTGTCTGCACGCCTCACTTCTATTTTGCATAATGACCTCAGTATAGTGGCTAATCACGTGGAACACGTTTACGTTGAATTTTTACGACGATGTATCACACGGGCGGATCAGAATCTCTTTCCCCGTTCTCGAAACTCGCTCAAGCTCACGGGCACTTGGGCGTAGTTTAATTTGCGTCATCACTTTCTCTCCATTGCGCTCTCTCCCGCTCACATTACTTTCTCCGTGTGTCTTCATTACGCTGCGTGCTGACTGCGACGATAAGGGTTCTACGCGGGAGTATACGGAACACTCTCGTTTTCGCCAATGCCAAGAGCACGCCCGAGGGGGGAAGGGCAGTAGTCCCTTGAACTCCGTAGAAATGCGTGGACGGTTCATGCCAGGCGCCGTGAAGACGGGACTGGCCGATGACTTATTTGCAAGAAGAATGCCACCTACATTTATTTTTTCTTCAGCAGGTGTTGGCACAAACCCAACCCGGGCACCTCTTTTGCCTCATGACCTCATTTCCATTTGAAGTGGGCTATAGAGCAGCTCAAAACTAACGCACGGGCTGCGCGTAGTACGCACAACGTGTAGCGTGAATGCACGACGTAGTCACCGATGACGGATACCTTCGACTTCCCATCTGGTGTTAAAGTCACAAGGACGAGAGGCTGTGTGTGTGTTTCTTCCGAGGCCTACCGATTAGTTCTTGTTCGAACCGGAGCGTGACGATTTCGGTGGATGCGTCTGTGCTTGTACTTTGACTAACCATGATTCATCGTACAGCCTCATGTGTACCTATGGTGGCGCGCAGTGTTCGACTAGAATCAGATGAAACTTACCACCTAGTGAAGCAATATATGTGTTGGTGACGAGAGAGTACGGCGATTTTTCCTTGGAAGCCTACCCAGGTCTGAATCATTGAATTTCCAACAAACAATGGCTACACGTATGAGTAATCGTATTTCCCTGCGTAGAGAAATAATTACTGCCTGTGTGGATAGTCTTGCCTTGTTCCGTCCTAGTGGTTGAGCTCGTGGGTTATTGAAATTTGCGCAGTTGTTTTTTTTCCTTGGGCACATCGCATTAAACGTGAACGCTTTGAAATTCGTGAGGCAACCAGTGAGTGTTGCTGTGTCCTTGCTCCTTGGTTTTGTTGCATTCGCCTTGATAGGCGCTCAGTCGCAGGTGCTATATTTTGTTTTCGCAGAAATGGACACCACGAGAAGCTCTGTCGTTTTTGCGAGTGTTTTGCTTACAGCGTCCCAGACGACAAAAATAAGCGCCTGAGCAAGCCACGCACGCCTGAACCTCAGAAACAGCTCGTTTCTAAGGCAACAGCGCATTCACTAGAGGCGCTTTTGTACCGCTCCGAAGCATCGAACGTGAAAGGACGCAGGATGGCTGGCTCTTCGCGAGCTGTGAAAACGGCCGATTCTGGCCGCGGAACATCGTTTTTGGACGGCCTGAAAGATTACAGGATATTGTACTGCCGCCGCTGCCAACCGGAGAAGGACTGAAAACAATGGTTGTTCTTCACTGCGACACCGCTGGAAGGCCTTACAGGATAGAAGATTTCCGCCAGCCGATGACAGAAGCCGGCGTCATTGAACAGGTGGGCGGTATCGGAGCGTACCAGATGTCGCACGTCTGGTTAGTCAACTTCCGAAGTGAAGAAGCCAAGAAAAAGTTGCTCGACATCGGGCATATTGTTGTTAAAGGGAAGACTTGCGTTGTCTTTGACCCTGAAAGGCAGGAAGTGCGGCTGAAGGTGCATTGGTGTGCCTTCAACGTCAGCAACGAAACTCTGAGGCGGGCGTTCGCCGAGTACGGCGAAGTGAAAGAAGTTTCGAGCGATAGATGGAAGACCGGCGGGTTTGAAAACGCCGACTCGACTACTCGTGTCGTGCGGCTGGTTCTTCGAGAAGGTGCAAGCCTCGAGCGCATACCCCATCAGCTGCGTATCGGGAACGGTACAGTATTAGTCGTCGTGCCCGGGCGTGCGCCGATATGTCTCCGCTGCCGCAACACAGGCCACATTAGGCGGGACTGCAAGGTGCCCAAGTGCAGCGAGTGCCACGCCTTCGGGCATGAAGAGGCTGAATGCACGAAGTCATACGCCCGCGCCGCGACTCGAGGAACATTCGGCGATAATAGTGAGCTGCACATGGACGAGGATGAAGCTGAGCAAGCTGCCTCCAACCCAGTGGTCGAGAGCCCAACGGCCGCAGCGCTGAGCGATGAAAAGGAAGGCGCCATGCCAGGGACTCGTGAGTCAGCGCCCAGCACCCTCAAGTCGGCAACCACGAGCATGGATACCAATTCACCGCAAGATATTCCACGCCCTTCTGATAAAAGCAACGAGGAACCCATGGAGTCTGACCCTGCGGCTGCGAAACGACGCCACGACGATGTCAGCTAGTGCAATGAGCCAGGAGCAACGACTGCGTCTCCTAGACCGCCAGTGGGGCGTAGGTGAAGGGAAAAAGCAGCGTGTCACCAGCGGGCAACGATCGTCGTCGCTTCCTCGCGACGACAACACGAAGACCTAATAATGGAGGGACGGCACTACACGGCGCGGCGTTGTGCGCATGAAGGTAAGCGCCGTACTGGCGGCCTGGTCTTGCTTAACGATGGCGGCATTTGAAAGACACCTCGTAGTAGCCACGCTTAATGTCAGGGGTCTTTCATCCAGGAGGAGGCAAAATCAGCTGCTGAGACTCGTTACTGAGCAGGAATTGGATATTGTAGCGATACAACAGACCAAAATCGAGAGTCAAGACCAGACCGACAGAATGGTGCTCTCGTTCAGTAGTCGGTATGATGTTTGCGTGTCTCATGCCGTGGGTACCTCGGCAGGTTGCATGCTGTTGATTCGCCAGTCTCTGGGAGCGATTGTGGAAAGAGTTGAGACTTGCGTTTTCGGTCGATTGATTGTCTGTGACATCACACTTGCTGGTGTGGAATTGCGAATTATCTGTATTTACGCACACACTAACACGGAAGAGAGGCGAAACCTTTTTGAGACAGTCGGCAACCATTGTGACACAGACCGTCTGCTTGTCTTACTTGGCGATTTCAACTGCGTAAGCATGGCACGCGACAAAACCAGTGCGACGCCCTACCGAGATGCGAGTACAGCCTGTTTAAGTGACATAATTGATCACTGTCATCTAGAGGATGTTGGTGATTGTCTCGGATGTGGTTCTGGCGTTCGGTTTACCCATTACCAAGGAACGAGTCACGCGCGTCTGGATCGGGCGTACGTATCTGTTGAACTGATACCGTACTGCGGCGAATACAGCGTACAACCGCAGTGCCGTTCAGTGACCATTGTCTTGTTGTCTTCCATGTAGGTAAAAGAAAAGGAACGAAAAGCAAATTTGTTTGGGAAAACTGGAAACTTAATGAGAAGCTTCTAAACGATGATATCTTCGTGGATCGCGTTACGTCGGCGATACACGAACTGCCAATGGCGGACAACGAACTTCTGGGAGCGAAGTGGGAAAGATTTAAGCAGGCAATGAAAATGATGGCAATTGAACGATCGTGCGCTATAAAGCAAAAGCAAAGGCTGCAGGAAAACACGCTGAGAGATGACCTAAAGTTTTTGATAATGCAAGAAGGAAAGCAGCCAGGCACTTGCACCGAAGAAATGCGCACCGTCAAGCAGAAACTAGAGGCAATAGATACGGAGCGATATCGAGGAGCGATCGTGAGGGCGAGGGCACAGCGGCTGATAGCGGGCGAAATGCCCACAAAACGTGCTCTCGGCTTGGAAAAAAGGCACGCCCGCAAGAATGACATACCAAAAATAGAGTGGAACGGTGTAATCTACGTAGACAAAGGAAATATAGAAAGGGCCTTTTATGAGTACTACAGCGGGCTCTTTGGTTACACCAAAGTAAGAACCGAAGACTTCAAGACCCGTTTCCTCTCTTTAATGCCGCGGCTTAGTGATGATACGAAAGAGCGGCTAGAACTGCCCATTTCAACAGAAGTGCGGAAAGCCATAGAAGACCTCAACCCGGGAAAGTCCCCAGGACCAGACGGGCTAGTAGCACCGCTTTATAAGGCATTCAAAGATGATTTAGCACCGGTTTTGGCTACACTGTTTAATGAGGCTTATGACAAGGATATGCTTCCTCCTTCATTTTTAACATCCCATACAATTTTAATACCAAAAAGCGAAGATGAAGCTAGACTGCGACAGGTTACCGCTTTCCGACCCATATCCCTGACTAATGTAGACTACAAGATCTTCATGAAAATTCTGGCTAAAAGACTCCAAGCCGTGATGCAAGAATTAGTGGGACCACATCAGACCTGTGGTATCAAAGGTCGCACCATATATACCAACATACACACAGCCCGGTCCGTGCTCGAGTGTTGCGATGCTTTGCATGAAAGCATCGCAATGCTCCAGCTCGATTTAGAGAAAGCCTTCGACAGGGTGCCGCATGACCTCTTGTTCTCTGTTTTAGAGCACGTTAATGTTGGATCAGTCATCTGCCAAGGCGTAGCCATGGCGTACAGAGGATGCACGACGCGGTTGTTAGTAAATAAGGGGGTGGGAGCGCGCATCCAAGTGCAACGCTCTGTGCGTCAGGGCTGCCCCCTGTCACCATTGCTTTTTTGTTTGTATATTGAACCTTTTTGTTTGAGCGTTATTGAAAGCAACAGCGTTCATGGTTTTCGTTTGCATGCGGCGGAGGTCCGCATTCTCGCGTATGCTGATGACATTGCCGTATTCTGTGCTGACTACGAAAGCGTTCGTGTTGTGGTTCAAATTGTGAAAGACTTTTGTTCTGTGAGCGGGAGTGCTGTGAACTGGGCTAAGTGTTTGGGGTTCTGGCACGGCGACTGGCCCTTAACCCCAACGAATTTCGCAAACATGACTTGGACAGCAACCCCAGTAAAATATTTAGGAGTGCCGCTGGAGAATTATCGCGACAGTGAGCCATATTGGAAATGCCAAGTTGCTGAAATGCGTGAGAAAGCCGACAGGCTCAAAGGCTTCAGCTGGTCTATTTTCGCGCGTGCCACAATTTGTAACCTTTTTTTTGTAACCAAGCTGTGGTATGTCTTGCAAGCAATTCATTGTTCTCGCGTCAATGTGCAGAAGCTGCACCGTGTATTTGCGGTTTTTGTGTGGGGAAGCACTTGGGAGCGGACACGACGCACCAATCTGTTTCACCGCGTCCGCTCTGGAGGACTAGGTTTGGCCCATCTATATCTGCGCCAGTTGGTTAACCGATTTATGTTTTTTCGTGACACGAATGACCCCTTCTTGCGAACTGTGTGTCAGGTTAGGTTGGGCAAGGTTTTGCCAAATTTGGTTGTTAGTTCGGAGAGTATGCAAGGGAGCATTTTTGGCTTCCTTAAAGAGGTGTACATGGCATGTCGCGTCTTGCAAGTGCGATTTTCGTTTGAATATTTGTCAGTGGTGTCGCGAAAGAAACTTTATAAGGACCTGTGTGAGGTCTTTCTTCCGGTACCGTTGTACAGGTCGTTGTACTGTGCAGGTCCATGGCAGTCAGTTCTAAAACGTGTGAAAAGAATGACTGTACCAGGCGGAGTTAAAAGTTTCTTCTTTAAGCTCCATACGAACACTCTTGAAGTCAAGACGTATTTGGAAGCGAAGGGTATCTTTGTGCCTTGGGGAAATCATTGTTTCATATGCCGGAAGCCGGAAACTATCGAACATGTTTTCTTAGATTGTTGGGAAGCCCTTTTCTTTTGGGACATTCTCCAACGCACGATTAAAAAAGACTTACCGGTTGATGCTTTCGGAATTAGATTTCTGCCCGTCGAGAGTGAAGACGGGATTCCTTTTGACATGATTATGATATTGGGCCTGCACAGTATTTGGCGATCCAGGATGGCGGTCAGCCACGCAGACATTGATGCCAGGCCCATAAGACAGTATTTTTGTGAATCTGTTAGCAGAGCTATTGAAGGATACAAGATACAAGACCCAGTGCCTGAGTGGCTTCCAAGAATGGAAGCTTTGCTACACATGCGTGAATTTTAATCTCATCACGTAACCCCAAGTGAGGGTGACGTATTTTTAACATACGTGTTGTGTTCTTCGCGCGGACTGATTTTGTAAACTGACGTGTTGAAGTCGGCAATAAAGAAAAAAAAAACTCGTGGCTGAGTGGTAGCGTCTCCGTCTCACACTCCGGAGACCCTGGTTCGATTCCCACCCAGCCCATCTCGCATGTTGTTTTTTATTCATGAAGTGCCTGCTGGGATTTGTCGCTCACGGCCAACGACACGGATGCCAACGACACCGGCTTTTCTGCGACACGAGCTCCTTAACGCTGTCTCGTTAAAAACGTCCCGTGAATGTCCCGGAAGGATCGGAACGTGCTAGCTTTTTAATGCGACGTACTGAGGACGTCCACAGCGCCATGCCCACGATGAATTTTAAACGCAACGTCTAGCGCTGGACTCATCGCGAACCTGACTTGACATACATCGGAGCAACAACCTCAGTAGAATGTTCTCAGCACGTTGCTTCCTGGTGTATTTATTTGGGAGTTTCATCCTCACCCGAAAAAAAATTTATTGTAACTAAAAACTAAATACGAATGACATGCTGCAATAAAACAAATGTTTATTTGTTGACTATTTTGTTTTAACGTTCTTCTTTTTCTTCTTCTTCATATATTATTATTATTATTATTATTATTATCACTACTACTACTACTACTACTACTACTACTACTACTACTACTACTACTACTACTACTACTACTACTACTACTACTGGTCCTGGTGTCCAAAACGCACCTTTCATAAATGGTTTTCTTCAAGCACCGAAAGCAGATCTCGAAGGCTATATGCCACCCACCGTGGTTGCTCAGTGGCTATGGTGTTAGGCTGCTGAGCACAAGGTCGCGGGATCGAATCCCGGCCACGGTGGCCGCATTTCGATGGGGGCGAAATCACCCGTGTGCGTAGATTTAGATGCACGTTAAAGAACCCCAGGTGGTCGAAATTTCCGGAGACCTCCACTACGGCGTGCCTCATAATCAGAAAGTGGTTTTGCCACATAAAACCCCATAATTTAATTGAAGGCTATATGTCATTGTAAGTGCAGATAGGTTGTGCTGCAGCTGAGGCAGTTCGTTTGATACCGAACTGCTTTTTTTTTTATTGAAATGAATATTAGGATACGTTGGCGCCTTTATGGTGGCACCGCCTACTCCTTGTCACTTGGCAAAGGAACCAAATTTTCGTAAAAAGGAAGAATAGCGACACGAAATATGGCACTCAGTAGAACACTGGATGAATAAAAAATATGCAGTCCAACAGTACATGAGTCGCAAAGTTCTGTGCATTAGTTCAGTCCACATACGCTTATATAAAGTCAGATGTTTTGAACAGCCAAAACACACAACACATGTAATGCACTGCAAGTACAGAACAGAATTATGCATATTGCGTAGTTGCGATCACCACACAAACCAATTATCAACCTCGAACAACGCTTGTGTTACTCATTTAGCGTATTCGGATCATCTGATACCTAATATTTTCCCAAAATGTTGGTGCCCTCTAAAAACGTTTTCAGAGCAAGAAAGGCTCTTTTTGAAGGCCCGCAGTTGGCCATGGGCCAAGTATCTTTTTTAGAGGGAATTATCTTCTGTCTAATATAAACAAATTAGCTTGCAGTACCGTTCTTTGTGTATCGTATTTCGTGCACTCGAGAAGAAGATGATGCACATCTTCGTCTGGATGGCCACAAGAACACTGCGGACCAGAGACACGTTTTATCCTGTACAAGAAGCGTTTCGTAAATCCAGTACCAAGACGCAGGCGGTGTACCAATGTTTCAAATTTTCTGTTGTCTCTTAGATTTTCCGGCGTTGATAAGATTATACACGGGTCAATAAAGTATAACTCCTAGTTCTTAGTTTGCTGATCAAACCAGGTAGTTTTGCTGAGGCGACAAGAAAGCTTTCTCAGGAGCAGACGGACTTCACTACGCAATAGAGGAAGATTGGTTGTCTCCACGTTATTGTGCTTTTTAATGGTGGCAAGGAAATAAAGACGCAACATTTCTGCGATTTCAGAGCACACGAAAGCGCAAAAATTTTAAAAAGGAGCCCTAAGATGTGACTGTATTCCATATGAATATTATATTGCAATAAGCATATTAACCCTGTTGGTGTACAAGGAATTGCCCGCCTACTACAGTAACAAAAAATTAGTGGCTTGGGACACGTCCTGAAATGACCCGAAAACGCAACTCAAAGCATATAACTGGTGTGCTCTCAGTATCAACTTGGGATGGACAAATGGACATTTACGATTAGTGCAGGACATTCGTAGGATGTACGGATGTCTTAAAGGGCCCCTGAAACGGTTCGGACAAATTTTGTAGGCGCGTAGGGTACAGCTTAAGTAGAACATTCGCACCACAATTTAAGTGAAGCGTTACGTATTAATGGAGCTGCAAGCGATTAGAAGTTACCCTCCTCCCTAGCTATGCTTTTCCTCCTCAACTCGCTCGCCGAGCGAGCGGCGCTAAGCTCCGCCTTCACTGGTTCAGCGTCACGATGCGACGTCACATCGCTCACTTCCGGTTGTTTAGGAGCACGCCCCCTCCCGCGCGAGACCTCTCCGCTAGCCGCTTGGCCGTCGACCGAAAGCTATATCAAAGCAGCGTGCGTTGCGAGCATTCTGTCGTAGCGCCGAACGTGTCCGGTACTCCGCTAAAAACAGGCAAGATGGTCATTTCGGCAAATGACTGGAGGCATAAACTCAAGCTGATGAAGGAACTTTAGCGTAGACGTACGTGAGCAGCCTGATCGGTCTGCACGGTCCAGACACTTGCTGGCGCAGCGCTTAACCAGTCAAACAAAGCGCTAATATTGCTCTAACCAAGTGTAAAGCATTTTAAACATTTATAAATCAACGTGTTGATGATTACACTCCTGCGAAAAATACACACCAGCAGCAAAGAATACACTTCGTTGCTGCTACTGTGTATGGTTGAGCTCTGTGCCACCAGGTGGCTGCACCGTGCAGACCGTTCACATTTGCCCTTCTGCTCATCTCGTGGCTCATCCCGGCACAGTCAAGCGGCCAGACCCTGTCCCCTTGCGCTTGCGTTTGCCCTAATACTGGACTCGCGGTTTGCAGGTCGCTAGGTTTGCAGTCCACAGGGCAACAAAGTCGAATCATAGTGCTCTCGTCAAAATGGAGTACGTTGTAACACAAGCAGACGACACTTGCTGTGTGCCGGAAGTGCTGAAGTGTACTAAAAAACTATTCTTGTGTATTCTCTTTAAGTTATTTTCTTTTTACAAAAACAAAGTAACTAAAATTCCAACTATTACGAGCATCATTTGTTCACCATAAAGTTGGAAAAATTATCCACCACGCGCCCTGGTCAGCCAATCAGATAGCTCGCCCATGTGACGTAATATGGGTTATTTGCATCATATGGGTAGGGGCGGCTTAAAATTCCGCCGAGCAGTGCGCTGCGATCGGCAGCGATGTGTATTTTTAAAACCTTATAATAAATTACACGCTTTACGCAGAGCACTTAGATGCATCAATTAATGATCAGAAGAACCTACTCTAACGACTCAGTACGTTTGTAGAAAATCGCCAAAATCGTTTCAGGGTCCCTTTAATGGAGGGATCCCAGAGCCTTGCTGAGGATGCCCTTGCGTTATCTGAGAAGTGAGTGGATCTGGCTTCGTCTACATTGTAATTGACAACATCCCCACTTTTATCAGGGGAACTCAATGCGCGCGTATCCATTCATTCACTCCGCAAATCGGCGTAAGCACGTCAATTATCATCATCATCATCATCATCATCATCAGCCTGGTTACGCCCACTGCAGGGCAAAGGCCTCTCCCATACTTCTCCAACAACCCCTGCATGTACTAATTGTGCGGTCCCTGCAAACTTCTTAATCTCATCCGCCCACCTAACTTTCTGCCGCCCCCTGCTACGCTTCCCTTCCCTCGGGATCCAGTTCGTAGGGAAGCGTAGGGAAGCGTCAATTACCATAGGGATATATATATGCGCCGAACCAGCGCCGTTTTCCAGGCCAGTGGCCCGGACTGTGCCAAATTTGCAATGGGCCATAGGCTTACCTTTTCTCAGCGAAACCTAATTTCCCCCATAAACATTTATTCATCCCGCAAATCGGCGTACGCACGTGCTTTAAGATGACGATCTGTATATGCGCCGAATCAGCGTCCTTTTCCAGGCCAGTGGCCCTGACTGCCCGAATTTTGCAATTTCGGCGCTCTATTCCGGATAAGTGCGGGGACATGGCAGCACCAACGTTTCATATCATGTTTCTGGGGGATGATTTGTACGAAGAATCGCCCCTTTAGAGAAAATTTACTGTAGCTGGATGAGAATATGTTTTCTTGGGCTATAGGTCCACCGATTTCTTATTTTTAAGAGAATATTATTGTGACTTTAATCGTTCCTAAATCGCCTCAATCGACGTCTGCGCATGCGTGGGGAGTGATCGGCGTGAAGAAACAGCCCTTTAGAGAGAACTTACGAAGTCTGGCAAAATCAATATTTCCCTGGGCCTTACCGATTTCTTATTTTTTCGAGAATAATAATGTGACCTAAATCGTTCCTAAATCGCCTAAATCGAGGTCTGCGCATGCGTGGGGAGTGATCGGCGTGAAGAAAAAGCCCTTTAGAGAGAACTTACGAAGTCTGGCAAAATCAATATTTCCCTGGGCTATAGCCTTACCGATTTTTTATTTTTCCGAGAATATTAATGTGACCTAAATCGTTCCTAAATCGCCTAAATCGAGGTCTGCGCATGCGTGGGGAGTGATCGGCGTGAAGAAAAAGCCCTTTAGAGAGAACTTACGAAGTCTGGCAAAACCAATATTTCCCTGGGCTATAGCCTTACCGATTTCTTATTTTTCCGAGAATATTAATGTGACCTTAATCGTTCCTAAATCGCCTAAATCTAGGTCTGCGCATGCATGGCGAGTAATCGGCGTGAAGAAACAGCCCTTTAGAGAGAACTTACCAAGTCTAGCAAAATCAATATTTCCCTGGGTATAGCCTTACCGATTTCTCATTTTTCCGAGAGTATTAATGTGACCTTAATCGTTCCTAAATCGCCTAAATCGAGGTCTGCGCATGCATGGCGAGTTATCGGCGTGAAGAAACAGCCCTTTAGAGAGAACTTACTAAATCTGGCAAAATCAATATTTCCCTGGGCTGTAGCCTTACCGATTTCTTATTTTTCCGAGAATATTAATGTGACCCAAATCGTTCCTAAATCGCCTAAATCGAGGTCTGCGCATGCGTGGGAAGTGATCGGCGTGAAGAAACAGCCCTTTAGAGAGAACTTACTAAGTCTGGCAAAATCAATATTTCCCTGGGCTATAGCCTTACCGACTTCTTATTTTTCCGAGAATATTAATGTGACCTAAATCGTTCCTAAATCGCCTAAATCGAGGTCTGCGCATGCGTGGGGAGTGATCGGCGTGAAGAAACAGCGCTTTAGAGAGAACTTACTAATTCTGGCAAAATCAATATTTCCCTGGGCTATAGCCTTACCGATTTCTTATTTTCCCGAGAATATTAATGTGACCTAAATTGTTCCTAAATCGCCTAAATCGAGGTCTGGGCATGCGTGGGGAGTGATCGGCGTGAAGAAACAGCGCTTTAGAGAGAACTTACTAATTCTGGCAAAACGAATATTTCCCTGGGCTATAGCCTTACCGATTTCTTATTTTTCCGAGAATATTAATGTGACCTAAATCGTTCCTAAATCGCCTAAATCGAGGTCTGCGCATGCGTGGGGAGTGATCGGCGTGAAGAAAAAGCCCTTTAGAGAGAACTTACTAATTCTGGCAAAATCAATATTTCCCTGGGCCTTATCGATTTCTTATTTTTCCGAGAATATTAATGTGACCTAAATCGTTCCTAAATCGCCTCAATCGAGGTCTGCGCATGCGTGGGGAGTGATCGGCGTGAAGAAAAGCCCTTTAGAGAGAACTTACTAATTCTGGCAAAATCAATATTTCCCTGGGCTATAGCCTTACCGATTTCTTATTTTTCCGAGAATATTAATGTGACCTAAATCGTTCCTAAATCGCCCAAATCGAGGTCTGCGCATGCGTGGGGAGTGATCGGCGTGAAGAAACAGCGCTTTAGAGAGAACTTACTAATTCTGGCAAAATCAATATTTCCCTGGGCCTTACCGATTTCTTATTTTTCCGAGAATAATAATGTGACCTAAATCGTTCCTAAATCGCCTGAATCGAGGTCTGCGCATGCGTGGGGAGTGATCGGCGTGAAGAAACAGCCCTTTAGAGAGAACTTACTAAGTCTGGCAAAATCAATATTTCCCTGGGCTATAGCCTTACCGATTTCTTATTTTTCCGAGAATAATAATGTGACCTAAATCGTTCCTAAATCGCCTAAATCGAGCTTTGCGCATGCGTGGGGAGTGATCGGCGTGAAGAAACAGCCCGTCAGAGAGAACTTACTAAATCTGGCAAAATCAATATTTCCCTGGGCTGTAGCCTTACCGATTTCTTATTTTTCCGAGGATATTAATGTGATCTAAATCGTTCCTAAATCGCCTGAATCGAGGTCTGCGCATGCGTGGGGAGTGATCGGCGTGAAGAAACAGCCCCTTAGAGAGAACTTACTAAGTCTGGCAAAATCAATATTTCCCTGGGCTATGTGACCTAAATCGTTCCTAAATCGCCTAAATCGAGCTTTGCGCATGCGTGGGGAGTGATCGGCGTGAAGAAACAGCCCTTTAGAGAGAACTTACTAAATCTGGCAAAATCAATATTTCCCTGGGCTGTAGCCTTACCGATTTCTTATTTTTCCGAGGATATTAATGTGATCTAAATCGTTCCTAAATCGCCTGAATCGAGGTCTGCGCATGCGTGGGGAGTGATCGGCGTGAAGAAACAGCCCCTTAGACAGAACTTACTAAATCTGGCAAAATCAATGTTTCCCTGGGCTATAGCCTTACCGATTTCTTATTTTCCCGAGAATATTAATGTGACCTAAATCGTTCCTGAATCGCCTGAATCGAGGTCTGCGCATGCGTGGGGAGTGATCGGCGTGAAGAAACAGCCCTTTAGAGAGAACTTACTAAGTCTGGCAAAATCAATATTTCCCTGGGCCTTACCGATTTCTTATTTTTCCGAGAATAATAATGTGACCTAAATCGTTCCTAAATCGCCTGAATCGAGGTCTGCGCATGCGTGGGGAGTGATCGGCGTGAAGAAACAGCCCTTTAGAGAGAACTTACTAAGTCTGGCAAAATCAATATTTCCCTGGGCTATAGCCTTACCGATTTCTTATTTTTCCGAGAATAATAATGTGACCTAAATCGTTCCTAAATCGCCTAAATCGAGCTTTGCGCATGCGTGGGGAGTGATCGGCGTGAAGAAACAGCCCGTCAGAGAGAACTTACTAAATCTGGCAAAATCAATATTTCCCTGGGCTGTAGCCTTACCGATTTCTTATTTTTCCGAGGATATTAATGTGATCTAAATCGTTCCTAAATCGCCTGAATCGAGGTCTGCGCATGCGTGGGGAGTGATCGGCGTGAAGAAACAGCCCCTTAGAGAGAACTTACTAAGTCTGGCAAAATCAATATTTCCCTGGGCTATGTGACCTAAATCGTTCCTAAATCGCCTAAATCGAGCTTTGCGCATGCGTGGGGAGTGATCGGCGTGAAGAAACAGCCCTTTAGAGAGAACTTACTAAATCTGGCAAAATCAATATTTCCCTGGGCTGTAGCCTTACCGATTTCTTATTTTTCCGAGGATATTAATGTGATCTAAATCGTTCCTAAATCGCCTGAATCGAGGTCTGCGCATGCGTGGGGAGTGATCGGCGTGAAGAAACAGCCCCTTAGACAGAACTTACTAAATCTGGCAAAATCAATGTTTCCCTGGACTATAGCCTTACCGATTTCTTATTTTTCCGAGAATAATAATGTGACCTAAATCGTTCCTGAATCACCTAAATCGAGGTCTGCGCATGCGTGGGGAGTGATCGGCGTGAAGAAACAGCCCTTTAGAGAGAACTTACTAAGTCTGGCAAAATCAATATTTCCCTGGGCTATAGCCTTACCGATTTCTTATTTTTCCGAGGATATTAATGTGATCTAAATCGTTCCTAAATCGCCTGAATCGAGGTCTGCGCATGCGTGGGGAGTGATCGGCGTGAAGAAACAGCCCCTTAGAGAGAACTTACTAAATCTGGCAAAATCAATGTTTCCCTGGACTATAGCCTTACCGATTTCTTATTTTTCCGAGAATAATAATGTGACCCAAATCGTTCCTAAATCGCCTAAATCGAGGTCTGCGCATGCGTGGGGAGTGATCGGCGTGAAGAAACAGCCCCTTAGAGAGAACTTACTAAGTCTGGCAAAATCAATATTTCCCTGGGCTATAGCCTTACCGATTTCTTATTTTTCCGAGAATAATAATGTGACCTAAATCGTTCCTAAATCGCCTAAATCGAGCTTTGCGCATGCGTGGGGAGTGATCGGCGTGAAGAAACAGCCCTTTAGAGAGAACTTACTAAATCTGGCAAAATCAATATTTCCCTGGGCTGTAGCCTTACCGATTTCTTATTTTTCCGAGGATATTAATGTGATCTAAATCGTTCCTAAATCGCCTGAATCGAGGTCTGCGCATGCGTGGGGAGTGATCGGCGTGAAGAAACAGCCCCTTAGACAGAACTTACTAAATCTGGCAAAATCAATGTTTCCCTGGACTATAGCCTTAACGATTTCTTATTTTTCCAAGAATAATAATGTGACCTAAATCGTTCCTGAATCACCTAAATCGAGGTCTGCGCATGCGTGGGGAGTGATCGGCGTGAAGAAACAGCCCTTTAGAGAGAACTTACTAAGTCTGGCAAAATCAATATTTCCCTGGGCTATAGCCTTACCGACTTCTTATTTTTCCGAGAATATTAATGTGACCTAAATCGTTCCTAAATCGCCTAAATCGAGGTCTGCGCATGCGTGGGGAGTGATCGGCGTGAAGAAACAGCGCTTTAGAGAGAACTTACTAATTCTGGCAAAATCAATATTTCCCTGGGCTATAGCCTTACCGATTTCTTATTTTTCCGAGAATATTAATGTGACCTAAATCGTTCCTAAATCGCCTAAATCGAGGTCTGCGCATGCGTGGGGAGTGATCGGCGTGAAGAAAAAGCCCTTTAGAGAGAACTTACTAATTCTGGCAAAATCAATATTTCCCTGGGCTATAGCCTTACCGATTTCTTATTTTCCCGAGAATATTAATGTGACCTAAATTGTTCCTAAATCGCCTAAATCGAGGTCTGGGCATGCGTGGGGAGTGATCGGCGTGAAGAAACAGCGCGTTAGAGAGAACTTACTAATTCTGGCAAAACCAATATTTCCCTGGGCTATAGCCTTACCGATTTCTTATTTTTCCGAGAATATTAATGTGACCTAAATCGTTCCTAAATCGCCTAAATCGAGGTCTGCGCATGCGTGGGGAGTGATCCGCGTGAAGAAAAAGCCCTTTAGAGAGAACTTACTAATTCTGGCAAAATCAATATTTCCCTGGGCCTTACCGATTTCTTATTTTTCCGAGAATATTAATGTGACCTAAATCGTTCCTAAATCGCCTAAATCGAGGTCTGCGCATGCGTGGGGAGTGATCGGCGTGAAGAAAAAGCCCTTTAGAGAGAACTTACTAATTCTGGCAAAATCAATATTTCCCTGGGCTATAGCCTTACCGATTTCTTATTTTTCCGAGAATAATAATGTGACCTAAATCGTTCCTAAATCGCCTAAATCGAGCTTTGCGCATGCGTGGGGTGTGATCGGCGTGAAGAAACAGCCCTTAAGAGAGAACTTACTAAATCTGGCAAAATCAATATTTCCCTGGGCTGTAGCCTTACCGATTTCTTATTTTTCCGAGGATATTAATGTGATCTAAATCGTTCCTAAATCGCCTGAATCGAGGTCTGCGCATGCGTGGGGAGTGATCGGCGTGAAGAAACAGCCCCTTAGAGAGAACTTACTAAATCTGGCAAAATCAATGTTTCCCTGGACTATAGCCTTACCGATTTCTTATTTTTCCGAGAATAATAATGTGACCCAAATCGTTCCTAAATCGCCTAAATCGAGGTTTGCGCATGCGTGGGGAGTGATCGGCGTGAAGAAACAGCCCTTTAGAGAGAACTTACTAAATCTGGCAAAATCAATATTTCCCTGGGCTATAGCCTTACCGATTTCTTATTTTTCCGAGAATAATAATGTGTCCTTAATCGTTCCTAAATCGCCTAAATCGATGTCTGCGCATGCGTGGGGAGTGATCGGCGTGAAGAAACAGCCCCTTAGAGAGAACTTACTAAATCTGGCAAAATCAATGTTTCCCTGGGCTATAGCCTTACCGATTTCTTATTATTTCCGAGAATAATAATGTGTCCTTAATCGTTCCGAAATCGCCTAAATCGAGGTCTGCGCATGCGTGGGGAGTGATCGGCGTGAAGAAACAGCCCCTTAGAGAGAACTTACTAAATCTGGCAAAATCAATATTTCCCTGGGCTATAGCCTTACCGATTTCTTATTTTTCCGAGAATAATAATGTGTCCTTAATCGTTCCTAAATCGCCTAAATCGAGGTCTGCGCATGCGTGGGGAGTGATCGGCGTGAAGAAACAGCCCTTTAGAGAGAACTTACGAAGTCTGGCAAAATCAATATTTCCCTGGGCTATAGCCTTACCGATTTCTTATTTTTCCGAGAATAATAATGTGACCTAAATCGTTCCTAAATCGCCTAAATCGAGGTCTGCGCATGCGTGGGGAGTAATCGGCATGAAGAAACAGCCCTTTAGAGAGAACTTACCAAGTCTGGCAAAATCAATATTTCCCTGGGCTATAGCCTTACCGATTTCTTATTTTTCCGAGAATATTAATGTGACCTTAATCGTTCCTAAATCGCCTAAATCGAGGTCTGCGCATGCGTGGGGAGTAATCGGCGTGAAGAAACAGCCCTTTAGAGAGAACTTACCAAGTCTGGCAAGATCAATATTTCCCTGGACTATAGCCTTACCGATTTCTTATTTTTCCGAGAATATTAATGTGACCTTAATCGTTCCTAAATCGCCTAAATCGAGGTCTGCGCATGCGTGGGGAGTAATCGGCATGAAGAAACAGCCCTTTAGAGAGAACTTACCAAGTCTGGCAAAATCAATATTTCCCTGGGCTATAGCCTTACCGATTTCTTATTTTTCCGAGAATAATAATGTGTCCTTAATCGTTCCTAAATCGCCTAAATCGAGGTCTGCGCATGCGTGGGGAGTGATCGGCGTGAAGAAACAGCCCCTTAGAGAGAACTTACTAAATCTGGCAAAATCAATGTTTCCCTGGGCTATAGCCTTACCGATTTCTTATTTTTCCGAGAATAATAATGTGTCCTTAATCGTTCCTAAATCGCCTAAATCGAGGTCTGCGCATGCGTGGGGAGTGATCGGCGTGAAGAAACAGCCCTTTAGAGAGAACTTACCAAGTCTGGCAAAACCAATATTTCCCTGGGCTATAGCCTTACCGATTTCTTATTTTTCCGAGAATAATAATGTGACCTAAATCGTTCCTAAATCGCCTGAATCGAGGTCTGCGCATGCGTGGGGAGTGGTCGGCGTGAAGAAACAGCCCTTTAGAGAGAACTTACTAAGTCTGGCAAAATCAATATTTCCCTGGGCTATAGCCTTTCCGATTTCTTATTTTTCCGAGAATAATAATGTGACCTAAATCGTTCCTAAATCGCCTGAATCGAGGTCTGCGCATGCGTGGGGAGTGATCGGCGTGAAGAAACAGCCCCTTAGAGAGAACTTACTAAGTCTGGCAAAATCAATATTTCCCTGGGCTATAGCCTTACCGATTTCTTATTTTTCCGAGAATAATAATGTGACCTAAATCGTTCCTAAATCGCCTAAATCGAGCTTTACGCATGCGTGGGGAGTGATCGGCGTGAAGAAACAGCCCTTTAGAGAGAACTTACTAAATCTGGCAAAATCAATATTTCCCTGGGCTGTAGCCTTACCGATTTCTTATTTTTCCGAGGATATTAATGTGATCTAAATCGTTCCTAAATCGCCTGAATCGAGGTCTGCGCATGCGTGGGGAGTGATCGGCGTGAAGAAAAAGCCCTTTAGAGAGAACTTACTAATTCTGGCAAAATCAATATTTCCCTGTGCTATAGCCTTACCGATTTCTTATTTTCCCGAGAATATTAATGTGACCTAAATTGTTCCTAAATCGCCTAAATCGAGGTCTGGGCATGTGTGGGGAGTGATCGGCGTGAAGAAACAGCGCTTTAGAGAGAACTTACTAATTCTGGCAAAACCAATATTTCCCTGGGCTATAGCCTTACCGATTACTTATTTTTCCGAGAATATTAATGTGACCTAAATCGTTCCTAAATCGCCTAAATCGAGGTCTGCGCATGCGTGGGGAGTGATCGGCGTGAAGAAACAGCCCTTTAGAGAGAACTTACCAAGTCTGGCAAAATCAATATTTCCCTGGGCTATAGCCTTACCGATTTCTTATTTTCCCGAGAATATTAATGTGACCTTAATCGTTCCTAAATCGCCTAAATTGAGGTCTGCGCATGCGTGGGGAGTAATCGGCGTGAAGAAACAGCCCTTTAGAGAGAACTTACCAAGTCTGGCAAAATCAATATTTCCCTGGGCTATAGCCTTACCGATTTCTTATTTTTCCGAGAATATTAATGTGACCTTAATCGTTCCTAAATCGCCTAAATCGAGGTCTGCGCATGCGTGGGGAGTAATCGGCATGAAGAAACAGCCCTTTAGAGAGAACTTACCAAGTCTGGCAAAATCAATATTTCCCTGGGCCGATTTCTTATTTTTCCGAGAATATTAATGTGACCTTAATCGTTCCTAAATCGCCTAAATCTAGGTCTGCACATGCATGGCGAGTAATCGTCGTGAAGAAACAGCCCTTTAGACAGAACTTACCAAGTCTGGCAAAATCAATATTTCCCTGGGTATAGCCTTACCGATTTCTCATTTTTCCGAGAATATTAATGTGACCTAAATCGTTCCTAAATCGCCTAAATCGAGGTCTGCGCATGCGTGGGGAGTGATCGGCGTGAAGAAACAGCGCTTTAGAGAGAACTTACTAATTCTGGCAAAATCAATATTTCCCTGGGCTATAGCCTTACCGATTTCTTATTTTTCCGAGAATATTAATGTGACCTAAATCGTTCCTAAATCGCCTAAATCGAGGTCTGGGCATGCGTGGGGAGTGATCGGCGTGAAGAAACAGCGCTTTAGAGAGAACTTACTAATTCTGGCAAAACCAATATTTCCCTGGGCTATAGCCTTACCGATTTCTTATTTTTCCGAGAATATTAATGTGACCTAAATCGTTCCTAAATCGCCTAAATCGAGGTCTGCGCATGCGTGGGGAGTGATCCGCGTGAAGAAAAAGCCCTTTAGAGAGAACTTACTAATTCTGGCCAAATCAATATTTCCCTGGGCCTTACCGATTTCTTATTTTTCCGAGAATATTAATGTGACCTAAATCGTTCCTAAATCGCCTAAATCGAGGTCTGCGCATGCGTGGGGAGTGATCGGCGTGAAGAAAAAGCCCTTTAGAGAGAACTTACTAATTCTGGCAAAATCAATATTTCCCTGGGCTATAGCCTTACCGATTTCTTATTTTTCCGAGAATAATAATGTGACCTAAATCGTTCCTAAATCGCCTGAATCGAGGTCTGCGCATGCGTGGGGAGTGATCGGCGTGAAGAAACAGCCCCTTAGAGAGAACTTACTAAGTCTGGCAAAATCAATATTTCCCTGGGCTATAGCCTTACCGATTTCTTATTTTTCCGAGAATAATAATGTGACCTAAATCGTTCCTAAATCGCCTAAATCGAGCTTTGCGCATGCGTGGGGAGTGATCGGCGTGAAGAAACAGCCCTTAAGAGAGAACTTACTAAATCTGGCAAAATCAATATTTCCCTGGGCTGTAGCCTTACCGATTTCTTATTTTTCCGAGGATATTAATGTGATCTAAATCGTTCCTAAATCGCCTGAATCGAGGTCTGCGCATGCGTGGGGAGTGATCGGCGTGAAGAAACAGCCCCTTAGAGAGAACTTACTAAATCTGGCAAAATCAATGTTTCCCTGGACTATAGCCTTACCGATTTCTTATTTTTCCGAGAATAATAATGTGTCCTTAATCGTTCCTAAATCGCCTAAATCGAGGTCTGCGCATGCGTGGGGAGTGATCGGCGTGAAGAAACAGCCCCTTAGAGAGAACTTACTAAATCTGGCAAAATCAATGTTTCCCTGGGCTATAGCCTTACCGATTTCTTATTTTTCCGAGAATAATAATGTGTCCTTAATCGTTCCGAAATCGCCTAAATCGACGTCTGCGCATGCGTGGGGAGTGATCGGCGTGAAGAAACAGCCCCTTAGAGAGAACTTACTAAATCTGGCAAAATCAATATTTCCCTGGGCTATAGCCTTACCGATTTCTTATTTTTCCGAGAATAATAATGTGTCCTTAATCGTTCCTAAATCGCCTAAATCGAGGTCTGCGCATGCGTGGGGAGTGATCGGCGTGAAGAAACAGCCCTTTAGAGAGAACTTACGAAGTCTGGCAAAATGAATATTTCCCTGGGCCTTACCGATTTCTTATTTTTCCGAGAATAATAATGTGACCTAAATCGTTCCTAAATCGCCTAAATCGAGGTCTGCGCATGCGTGGGGAGTAATCGGCATGAAGAAACAGCCCTTTAGAGAGAACTTACCAAGTCTGGCAAAATCAATATTTCCCTGGGCTATAGCCTTACCGATTTCTTATTTTTCCGAGAATATTAATGTGACCTTAATCGTTCCTAAATCGCCTAAATCGAGGTCTGCGCATGCGTGGGGAGTAATCGGCGTGAAGAAACAGCCCTTTAGAGAGAACTTACCAAGTCTGGCAAGATCAATATTTCCCTGGACTATAGCCTTACCGATTTCTTATTTTTCCGAGAATATTAATGTGACCTTAATCGTTCCTAAATCGCCTAAATCGAGGTCTGCGCATGCATGGGGAGTAATCGGCATGAAGAAACAGCCCTTTAGAGAGAACTTACCAAGTCTGGCAAAATCAATATTTCCCTGGGCTATAGCCTTACCGATTTCTTATTTTTCCGAGAATATTAATGTGACCTTAATCGTTCCTAAATCGCCTAAATCTAGGTCTGCGCATGCATGGCGAGTAATCGGCGTGAAGAAACAGCCCTTTAGAGAGAACTTACCAAGTCTGGCAAAATCAATGTTTCCCTGGACTATAGCCTTACCGATTTCTTATTTTTCCGAGAATAATAATGTGACCCAAATCGTTCCTAAATCGCCTAAATCGAAGTCTGCGCATGCGTGGGAAGTGATCGGCGTGAAGAAACAGCCCTTTAGAGAGAACTTACTAAGTCTGGCAAAATCAATATTTCCCTGGGCTATAGCCTTACCGACTTCTTATTTTTCCGAGAATATTAATGTGACCTAAATCGTTCCTAAATCGCCTAAATCGAGGTCTGCGCATGCGTGGGGAGTGATCGGCGTGAAGAAACAGCGCTTTAGAGAGAACTTACTAATTCTGGCAAAATCAATATTTCCCTGGGCTATAGCCTTACCGATTTCTTATTTTCCCGACAATATTAATCTGACCTAAATTGTTCCTAAATCGCCTAAATCGAGGTCTGGGCATGCGTGGGGAGTGATTGGCGTGAAGAAACAGCGCTTTAGAGAGAACTTACTAATTCTGGCAAAACCAATATTTCCCTGGGCTATAGCCTTACCGATTTCTTATTTTTCCGAGAATATTAATGTGACCTAAATCGTTCCTAAATCGCCTAAATCGAGGTCTGCGCATGCGTGGGGAGTGATCGGCGTGAAGAAAAAGCCCTTTAGAGAGAACTTACTAATTCTGGCAAAATCAATATTTCCCTGGGCTATAGCCTTACCGATTTCTTATTTTTCCGAGAATATTAATGTGACCTAAATCGTTCCTAAATCGCCCAAATCGAGGTCTGCGCATGCGTGGGGAGTGATCGGCGTGAAGAAACAGCCCTTTAGAGAGAACTTACTAAGTCTGGCAAAATCAATATTTCCCTGGGCTATAGCCTTACCGATTTCTTATTTTTCCGAGAATAATAATGTGACCTAAATCGTTCCTAAATCGCCTAAATCGAGCTTTGCGCATGCGTGGGGAGTGATCGGCGTGAAGAAACAGCCCTTTAGAGAGAACTTACTAAATCTGGCAAAATCAATATTTCCCTGGGCTGCAGCCTTACCGATTTCTTATTTTTCCGAGGATATTAATGTGACCTAAATCGTTCCTAAATCGCCTGAATCGAGGTCTGCGCATGCGTGGGGAGTGATCGGCGTGAAGAAACAGCCCCTTAGAGAGAACTTACTAAATCTGGCAAAATCAATGTTTCCCTGGACTATAGCCTTACCGATTTCTTATTTTTTCGAGAATAATAATGTGACCCAAATCGTTCCTAAATCGCCTAAATCGAGGTTTGCGCATGCGTGGGGAGTGATCGGCGTGAAGAAACAGCCCTTTAGAGAGAACTTACTAAATCTGGCAAAATCAATATTTCCCTGGGCTATAGCCTTACCGATTTCTTATTTTTCCGAGAATAATAATGTGTCCTTAATCGTTCCTAAATCGCCTAAATCGAGGTCTGCGCATGCGTGGGGAGTGATCGGCGTGAAGAAACAGCCCCTTAGAGAGAACTTACTAAATCTGGCAAAATCAATATTTCCCTGGGCTATAGCCTTACCGATTTCTTGTTTTTCCGAGAATAATAATGTGTCCTTAATCGTTCCTAAATCGCCTAAATCGAGGTTTGCGCATGCATGGCGAGTAATCGGCGTGAAGAAACAGCCCTTTAGAGAGAACTTACCAAGTCTAGCAAAATCAATATTTCCCTGGGTATAGCCTTACCGATTTCTTATTTTTCCGAGAGTATTAATGTGACCTTAATCGTTCCTAAATCGCCTAAATCGAGGTCTGCGCATGCGTGGGGAGTAATCGGCATGAAGAAACAGCCCTTTAGAGAGAACTTACCAAGTCTGGCAAAATCAATATTTCCCTGGGCTATAGCCTTACCGATTTCTTATTTTTCCGAGAATATTAATGTGACCTTAATCGTTCCTAAATCGCCTAAATCTAGGTCTGCGCATGCATGGCGAGTAATCGGCGTGAAGAAACAACCCTTTAGAGAGAACTTACCAAGTCTAGCAAAATCAATATTTCCCTGGGTATAGCCTTACCGATTTCTTATTTTTCCGAGAGTATTAATGTGACCTTAATCGTTCCTAAATCGCCTAAATCGAGGTCTGCGCATGCATGGCGAGTTATCGGCGTGAAGAAACAGCCCTTTAGAGAGAACTTACCAAGTCTGGCAAAATCAATATTTCCCTGGGCTATAGCCTTACCGATTTCTTATTTTTCCGAGAGTATTAATGTGACCTTAATCGTTCCTAAATCGCCTAAATCGAGGTCTGCGCATGCATGGCGAGTTATCGGCGTGAAGAAACAGCCCTTTAGAGAGAACTTACCAAGTCTGGCAAAATCAATATTTCCCTGGGCTATAGCCTTACCGATTTCTTATTTTTCCGAGAATAATAATGTGACCTAAATCGTTCCTAAATCGCCTGAATCGAGGTCTGCGCATGCGTGGGGAGTGGTCGGCGTGAAGAAACAGCCCTTTAGAGAGAACTTACTAAGTCTGGCAAAATCAATATTTCCCTGGGCTATAGCCTTACCGATTTCTTATTTTTCCGAGAATAATAATGTGACCTAAATCGTTCCTAAATCGCCTAAATCGAGGTCTGCGCATGCGTGGGGAGTAATCGGCATGAAGAAACAGCCCTTTAGAGAGAACTTACCAAGTCTGGCAAAATCAATATTTCCCTGTGCTATAGCCTTACCGATTTCTTATTTTCCCGAGAATATTAATGTGACCTAAATTGTTCCTAAATCGCCTAAATCGAGGTCTGGGCATGCGTGGGGAGTGATCGGCGTGAAGAAACAGCGCTTTAGAGAGAACTTACTAAGTCTGGCAAAATCAATATTTCCCTGGGCTATAGCCTTACCGATTTCTTATTTTTCCGAGAATAATAATGTGACCTAAATCGTTCCTAAATCGCCTAAATCGAGCTTTGCGCATGCGTGGGGAGTGATCGGCGTGAAGAAACAGCCCTTTAGAGAGAACTTACTAAATCTGGCAAAATCAATATTTCCCTGGGCTGCAGCCTTACCGATTTCTTATTTTTCCCAGGATATTAATGTGATCTAAATCGTTCCTAAATCGCCTGAATCGAGGTCTGCGCATGCGTGGGGAGTGATCGGCGTGAAGAAACAGCCCCTTAGAGAGAACTTACTAAATCTGGCAAAATCAATGTTTCCCTGGACTATAGCCTTACCGATTTCTTATTTTTTCGAGAATAATAATGTGACCCAAATCGTTCCTAAATCGCCTAAATCGAGGTTTGCGCATGCGTGGGGAGTGATCGGCGTGAAGAAACAGCCCTTTAGAGAGAACTTACTAAATCTGGCAAAATCAATATTTCCCTGGGCTATAGCCTTACCGATTTCTTATTTTTCCGAGAATAATAATGTGACCTAAATCGTTCCTAAATCGCCTGAATCGAGGTCTGCGCATGCGTGGGGAGTGGTCGGCGTGAAGAAACAGCCCTTTAGAGAGAACTTACTAAGTCTGGCAAAATCAATATTTCCCTGGGCTATAGCCTTTCCGATTTCTTATTTTTCCGAGAATAATAATGTGACCTAAATCGTTCCTAAATCGCCTGAATCGAGGTCTGCGCATGCGTGGGGAGTGATCGGCGTGAAGAAACAGCCCCTTAGAGAGAACTTACTAAGTCTGGCAAAATCAATATTTCCCTGGGCTATAGCCTTACCGATTTCTTATTTTTCCGAGAATAATAATGTGACCTAAATCGTCCCTAAATCGCCTAAATCGAGCTTTACGCATGCGTGGGGAGTGATCGGCGTGAAGAAACAGCCCTTTAGAGAGAACTTACTAAATCTGGCAAAATCAATATTTCCCTGGGCTGTAGCCTTACCGATTTCTTATTTTTCCGAGGATATTAATGTGATCTAAATCGTTCCTAAATCGCCTGAATCGAGGTCTGCGCATGCGTGGGGAGTGATCGGCGTGAAGAAAAAGCCCTTTAGAGAGAACTTACTAATTCTGGCAAAATCAATATTTCCCTGTGCTATAGCCTTACCGATTTCTTATTTTCCCGAGAATATTAATGTGACCTAAATTGTTCCTAAATCGCCTAAATCGAGGTCTGGGCATGCGTGGGGAGTGATCGGCGTGAAGAAACAGCGCTTTAGAGAGAACTTACTAATTCTGGCAAAACCAATATTTCCCTGGGCTATATATAGCCTTACCGATTTCTTATTTTTCCGAGAATATTAATGTGACCTAAATCGTTCCTAAATCGCCTAAATCGAGGTCTGCGCATGCGTGGGGAGTGATCGGCGTGAAGAAACAGCCCTTTAGAGAGAACTTACCAAGTCTGGCAAAATCAATATTTCCCTGGGCTATAGCCTTACCGATTTCTTATTTTCCCGAGAATATTAATGTGACCTAAATTGTTCCTAAATCGCCTAAATCGAGGTCTGGGCATGCATGGGGAGTGATCGGCGTGAAGAAACAGCGCTTTAGAGAGAACTTACTAATTCTGGCAAAACCAATATTTCCCTGGGCTATAGCCTTACCGATTTCTTATTTTTCCGAGAATATTAATGTGACCTAAATCGTTCCTAAATCGCCTAAATCGAGGTCTGCGCATGCGTGGGGAGTGATCGGCGTGAAGAAACAGCCCTTTAGAGAGAACTTACGAAGTCTGGCAAAATCAATATTTCCCTGGGCTATAGCCTTACCGATTTCTTATTTTTCCGAGAATATTAATGTGACCTTAATCGTTCCTAAATCGCCTAAATTGAGGTCTGCGCATGCGTGGGGAGTAATCGGCGTGAAGAAACAGCCCTTTAGAGAGAACTTACCAAGTCTGGCAAAATCAATATTTCCCTGGGCTATAGCCTTACCGATTTCTTATTTTTCCGAGAATATTAATGTGACCTTAATCGTTCCTAAATCGCCTAAATCGAGGTCTGCGCATGCGTGGGGAGTAATCGGCGTGAAGAAACAGCCCTTTAGAGAGAACTTACGAAGTCTGGCAAAATCAATATTTCCCTGGGCTATAGCCTTACCGATTTCTTATTTTTCCGAGAATATTAATGTGACCTTAATCGTTCCTAAATCGCCTAAATCGAGGTCTGCGCATGCGTGGGGAGTAATCGGCGTGAAGAAACAGCCCTTTAGAGAGAACTTACCAAGTCTGGCAAAATCAATATTTCCCTGGGCCGATTTCTTATTTTTCCGAGAATATTAATGTGACCTTAATCGTTCCTAAATCGCCTAAATCTAGGTCTGCACATGCATGGCGAGTAATCGTCGTGAAGAAACAGCCCTTTAGAGAGAACTTACCAAGTCTGGCAAAATCAATATTTCCCTGGGTATAGCCTTACCGATTTCTCATTTTTCTGAGAGTATTAATGTGACCTTAATCGTTCCTAAATCGCCTAAATCGAGGTCTGCGCATGCATGGCGAGTTATCGGCGTGAAGAAACAGCCCTTTAGAGAGAACTTACGAAGTCTGGCAAAATCAATATTTCCCTGGGCTATAGCCTTACCTATTTCTTATTTTTCCGAGAATATTAATGTGACCTTAATCGTTCCTAAATCGCCTAAATCGAGGTCTGCGCATGCGTGGGGAGTAATCGGCATGAAGAAACAGCCCTTTAGAGAGAACTTACCAAGTCTGGCAAAATCAATATTTCCCTGGGCCGATTTCTTATTTTTCCGAGAATATTAATGTGACCTTAATCGTTCCTAAATCGCCTAAATCTAGGTCTGCACATGCATGGCGAGTAATCGTCGTGAAGAAACAGCCCTTTAGAGAGAACTTACCAAGTCTGGCAAAATCAATATTTCCCTGGGTATAGCCTTACCGATTTCTCATTTTTCCGAGAGTATTAATGTGACCTTAATCGTTCCTAAATCGCCTAAATCGAGGTCTGCGCATGCATGGCGAGTTATCGGCGTGAAGAAACAGCCCTTTAGAGAGAACTTACCAAGTCTGGCAAAATCAATATTTCCGTGGGCCTTACCGATTTCTTATTTTTCCGAGAGTATTAATGTGACCTTAATCGTTCCTAAATCGCCTAAATCGAGGTCTGCGCATGCGTGGGGAGTAATCGGCGTGAAGAAACAGCCATTTAGAGAGAACTTGGAGAGACAATAGTTTCTCCATCTTTCCGGGATAATCAATCTGAGCTTCTTAATTTATTTGTCGCGTAAATCGCCGCCAGCACTTGCGAGGGTTTTTTTTTATGTATGCGAAAAACCAGCGTTTTAAAGATAACTTACTGAAGCTTGCCGAAACAATATTTGCTTGGGCTATAGGCTTACTGTTCCTCCATTTTTCCGAGAAAATTACCGAGCTTCACTTATTTATCGCGTAAATCGGCGTCAGCACGTGCGTGGGGATGTATGCGAAGAAACAGTGCTTTAGGAATAACTTATTGGAGCTTGCTGAGCCATCTTTCCGGGATAATCAGTCTGAGCTTCTTAATTTATTTGTCCCGTAAGTTGCCGCCAGCACGTGCGTGGGGGTTTTTTGATGTATGCGAAAAACCAGCGTTTTAAAGATGACTTACGGAAACTTGCCGATACAATAGTTCCTTGGGCTTAGACTTACCGTTTCTCCATCTTTCCGGGATAATTAAGGAGGTACGGTAGGGCAAATGGTACATATTAGTTTTAACGTAGTATTTTAGAAACGTCTGCGGATATTCGCATCAAATTTCACGCGCTTACAAAAGATGCACTTGGGTACAGCATGAGGCAATTTGTTTGTGTCTAGATGGTTTGCCTTTCCTGTGGCCCATTCCCAAAATTCCAGGTGCGTTATTTAATACGTTTCCTCTGCAACGACGCAGAGGAATGTGACGATATTACAGTGTTATTCTAAATACGCATAGGTTATATCTAACCTAAAGAAATATCCTCTTTGGAGTTCGTACACAATAACATATCGCAGCATGCACAGAACCACAATGCAATTTTTTCCAGTGTTATCATTCATATCATCAGATTTTTTTTTGTTCACATTATTTATGACTGGTTGTAGTACATACATACAATGTTTCACTGGAATGGGATGACTATATATTTTCTGAGAAAGGGTACATTGAATTTGAGAAATAAATAAAAAAATGCAATTTGAGAAAAATGAAGTTTTATGTTCGCATACTGCTTCTGGATGCTCAAAATGCCTCAGGAGTATACATTTCACTGCCGACTTTCTTGCAGGTGTCTCCAAAACTCTCCTTAGTCTTCATTTTTATCTGTCGTCCTTCCTTGCTCTCGGCGGAGTAATAGAATTTGGCCCTGTCAACATGCTCTTTGTCCATCCTGTCGAGGGCAATATTACAAAAAATGCACCTGAAACAATTCCAAGGGCATCAAGAACAGCTTTTTGTGCAGAATTACCGTCACTGTAGTAGGCCACAGCATTGCAAGTTGCTTTCTTCAATGTGCAAGCACTGACAAATGTCATCTTATGGCAGCAGCATTAGATGAGTTGGTTGAGCGACTCGTTGGTGTTCTGTGTTCCTCAATGAAAACATTTGCGCAAAAGACCGATAACCTTTGAAAGTTCTCTTTCTTCTCCACTTGCTGGACCATCGTGCCACCTTCTGGGCAAGTAATACGTTTGAAACTCAAAACAGAGGCGACCATGACCGTAATGGTGGGAACCAAAGACAAAATATGCTACAAGAGCACCACTAGCGGCACATCTGCTATAAAAGAAAATATTTTCAACAATATATGATCTTGATGTAATAGTTCTGTGGGAACCCGCAAGGTGGAGAGAAGTAATTAATTAAGCAACAAAGAGACATCCACACAATCGTAGCAGTTGCTACAAAAGGAACCCATATGGGTTCCTCGAAAGAAAAGAAAAGTCTCGCAGGTGAAAGAAGAATTTGCACCCGGACACGAACCCAGGACCACCATCTCTCCGGGGCAGCCGCTCTACCATCTGAGCTAACCAGGTGGCTAGCAGATGGCAGGGCGAAGTCGAATTCGTCAACAACTCGAAGCAAAGGCAAGAGTTTGACATAATAGTTCTTTTCTACAAAGGACTTATCTGTGCCTTATATATGTGTACCATGACACTCTGTTACTATCCACAAGTTGCCGCTCTTCTGTCTTCCTTCCGGGCCCCTTCTATATCCCCCCCACCCCACCGCCTCCCTATTTAACTTGCCCTCTCTCCTGCTGCAATGGCGGCACGTGCACTGGTGCTGTGCAGCAATCGTTTTCTCCCTCCTTGCCTCCTGTCAACAGGAATGTAGCTGCCGCTACTTTTCGTCCCCCTTCCATTCTGCGAGTTAGTATGTCTCCTCCCTCCTGTTTTTCTTTCTTTTTTACTGACCTCCTTGCCCTACACACATGGGGCTCTGCCTTCCTTTTGCTCTGCATCGTTGCCAATAAAGCAGCTGTAGATCTGCCAAAGCACTGAGAGAAAGTCAATCACTGTCACTATTCCTTTCGGTTTGATGTACCTAAGAAGACCCGGGCACCCGGTTTGGCGTCTTCCCTATCAGTGCCGAACTGCCATTCTCTTGTAAACCCTGATGACGATCGGTCTACCGGTCAAACTGTTGAAACTAAATACTTGTTCTGTTTACCTTGTAGCAGTGCTCAAGTTATTCACATTTGAAGGTAAACTGAAGAATTTCTCTTTACATACACATACACACACACACACACCGGTAGACCGGTGACCGGTAGACCGGTAGACCGGTGACCGGTAGACCGATCGTCATCAGGGTTTACAAGAGAATGGCAGTTCGGCACTGATAGGGAAGACGCCAAACCGGGTGCCCGGGTCTTCTTAGGTACATCAAACCGAAAGGAATAGTGACAGTGATTGACTTTCTCTCAGTGCTTTGGCAGATCTACAGCTGCTTTATTGGCAACGATGCAGAGCAAAAGGAAGGCAGAGCCCCATGTGTGTAGGGCAAGGAGGTCAGTAAAAAAGAAAGAAAAACAGGAGGGAGGAGACATACTAACTCGCAGAATGGAAGGGGGACGAAAAGTAGCGGCAGCTACATTCCTGTTGACAGGAGGCAAGGAGGGAGAAAACGATTGCTGCACAGCACCAGTGCACGTGCCGCCATTGCAGCAGGAGAGAGGGCAAGTTAAATAGGGAGGCGGTGGGGTGGGGGGGATATAGAAGGGGCCCGGAAGGAAGACAGAAGAGCGGCAACTTGTGGATAGTAACAGAGTGTCATGGTACACATATATAAGGCACAGATAAGTCCTTTGTAGAAAAGAACTATTATGTCAAACTCTTGCCTTTGCTTCGAGTTGTTGACGAATTCGACTTCGCCCTGCCATCTGCTAGCCACCTGGTTAGCTCAGATGGTAGAGCGGCTGCCCCGGAGAGATGGTGGTCCTGGGTTCGTGTCCGGGTGCAAATTCTTCTTTCACCTGCGAGACTTTTCTTAGTTTCGGTATCCAAAATTACGGAATCGTATTCTAATTTCGACTTTATGTAAGTATTGTACGCTAGTAACTTTAACTTTGCTGGAGCTTTTTAGTTTCCTTAGGAAACACAAATTCTTAAATGCTGATGCACATATATCTGAAATGCGACCTGACCAGGATAAATTAGAAGTGTAACGCCTAAATACTTACAGCTTGTGACCCTTGCTGCTTCTTGGTTAGAGACTATAGGAATAACTAGGCTGTAATTTACGTGTAGCTGTTAATAAAACTGTTTTTTTGCACATTAATTTCCATATTCCAAGTTTGACACCACTGCTCAATCTGGAACTATTGGTCCTGCAATAAAACGTGATCACTCTCACACAATATCTCCTTGTATATAGTACAGTCATCAGCAAATAATTTTATACACACTGTATCAGACAAAAACTTAATGAGATCATTTACATAAACTAAGAAAAGCAAGGGTCCGAGTACACTGCCCTGAGGCACACCAGAAGAAACAGGGAGCATATCAGACGCACACTCATCCACTATAACAAATTGTTTTCTGCTATGCAAGTATCCTTCAACCCACTTCACTAAGTAGATGGGAAGGCTGGTTAATCTCAACTTATGTATTAGTTTCGTGGGCGACACCTCGTCAAACGCCTTGCTAAAGTCTGTAAAGAATTTGCCCCGAGTGGTCCAATGCCATTACAAAATCATGTACAGTGGCGAATAACTGAGTCGTAGTAGATCTTCCCTTGGTAAATCCGTGTTGATAAGGAGACAAAACTTTATTATTAGACAAGAAAGACCTTGCGTATCCAGCTAGACATGTTCCATAAGTTTCGGACAAGTAGACATAATCGACACGGGCCTATAATTTGTATGTTAAGCTTGTTGCCCTTCTTAAAAATTGGCACAACGCATGCTATCTTCCAGTCATCAGGAAGCTCACTAGTGGTTAAAGAAAGCTGAAAAAGATTTGCCAAGTAGTCCGCAATCTACGCTGCAAAGCATTTCATGAACGCACAGTAGGGATGCCATCCTTACCCACGCTTTTTTCTCGTTCAATTTACGTAGCATAGATAGAACACCCTCGCTTATTATCACTGGTACATCTGTCTTCGAAAGCTCCTTATGTATGCTGTAGTTGTCATTAAGGAAAAAAAAAACACTATGAAAATATACATTAAATGCATGAGTTATATCTGCTGCATTTTCGACAAGGTGATCATTTACTGAAATGTTTTGAATAGACTCACTCCCCCCACTCCCCCCATAAAATGTCACATAAAAAGGATGAAATAATAAATGACAAGAGGATATATATGTAGAATCTTTTCCTGCTGTTAAACAGCTGTGAGTAGCACTTGCCTTTGTCTCCCTGTCTTGTGTCTCTTACTATGCTAATTTACTTGTTCAGCTATGCAAAACTAACTAGCCCAACAATTAATTCTTCCAGAATGGTTTTTGAGTTGTTTATTAAACACAAGTTAACAAAGAAAAAGCTCCTGAGCTCTAGCAAAAAAATGTACAACACAGCAAATGAAGTGACCATTCTTCTGGCCGACTGGAACAAGCAAAGATGATGCTTCCAAGCACATAGCCAAGACCCAGTGCACCTGCGCAGATACAAAGCAAGGTCATCCTATTTATGCTTTGCCAGCACCGGACTACAAAACACAGGCAACCACAGAGATGTTATGAACAGCAGTCATTCATAATTTCAATGGATTGTGCTCTTTGTACCAAAATTCACTAGTATAATTCTTCTCCTGTGGTCTTGTACTGGTGTCACACATTAATTTTGAAGGCCTTCGAACAGATGGTCTATCATTTCATTGGGGAACTAGGCACTGCTACACAGGAAGCTTCGACAACAGTCAAGTCCACATTCAAACAAATCGGTGGAATTGTGCAAAACTGTACTGAAATTTCTAAAGCCCTCAAGCAGCGAGCCTGCATAACCTGTTGCTGGCAGATTGTAAACAATGTGTTCAAAGCGAAAAACAACAGCATGGAACTATTCACCTAGTAAAAATAATCCTCTTGCATCAATAGCAAGCGTTGGTCCCGTGCCACATTACATATGCTGCAGCCAGCAGTGCCAATGCTGCCAGAGCATGCACTCTTG